>NC_084483.1:186675317-187292817 GCF_030035675.1 Rhineura floridana | reverse complement strand
TCCTCTCTCCCGGACAGTCGGAGAAGGAAAGGAGTGGAAAGGGCAGAAGGAGGAGGGGCAGGTAAGCTTCCCTAAAGACGTCACAGTCTAGCGACAGAAGGAAGTCAGTCAGAGCATCACAGGTAAAAGGTAAACAAGCCTATCCATCTGGAGGACCCTAGCTCTATCTCCCTTATGGAACATAAACAAAAGAACAAAACAGGAGTTGCTCTTGCCCCACTTCCAACAATGTGTACACAGCCAAGGAAGCATTTCATCTGGAAACCCTTATTCCAAAACTTTCCATTTTGAGTTAACCTTAGATCTTCCAATTCAGCTGCAAAGCCACAGAACCACTCCTGTGGTATTATTTGTATTATTATTATTTGGACAATTTATATACCACTTAACATTTAAACAAATCCCTAAGTGGTTTACAACACAGATAAAAACATCTTAAATAAGAAAAGATACTAAACTACCAGAACATTTGCACATTCTATAATCACAATTAACAACTAAATAGAGCATCCTCTTTAGCACTTTGGCTACTGGCCTTTAAGGTCCTAATTTTGGCTCATCTGTGCATGGTATCATTGAATGGGTAGGGAGCATACTCAGTGGCGGAGCACAGGCTTTGCATGCAGAAAATGCCAAATTCAATCCCTGACATCTCCAGTTAAAAGGATGAGGTAGCAGACGATGGGAAAGAGCTCTCTCTGCCTGAGACCGTGGAGAGCTGCTGCCAGTCAGAGCAGACAATACTGGGCTAGATGGACAAATAGCATAACCTGGTATAAGGCAATGTATTTTTTGCAAGTTATTTAAGGAGAGAAGGGGAGCCAAAATTGATAGAGTGGTGGAAAAAGGAGAGAGGAAAAGCTCCAGAAACAAAGTACCTTACTCTTACACTTCAGTTGCATGCAACTACAGCAATGCAAGGATTAAAACCATGCAGCCTGGAGACTTTATGCAGTATCAGCCCCTGCTGTCCCACTCCCTGGCACTGTGCCCCTGAGGTTCCATTTCAGCTTTTCAGTGAGGGTTTGCCTCCTCAGCTACGGGTAGGGATGAATGAAGCTCTCCTTTTCATTTCTCTTTGTTTTTCAATTTTTTCGAGTCTTAAGTTCATGTCTCTCTGCATTTCAGCATCAGTTTGTGATTTTTTTTAAAAAAAAGTCCTCATGAAAAGCCATAAACAGTGTAGTGCAAATTTCTCTTAATCTACACATTTTTGCATGCATTTTTGCCTGGAATACATTTTGCAAGCAATTTCTCCTAATATAATGAATTTTCTGTGCTATTTTCACCAATATATGCACGCTTTCCCTTAACATACTAATTTTTGCATGTGTTATTTGCTTGGCGAACTGCATCACAACATTTGGAGAAGTTTAAACTTCAAAGGATAGCTGTATTATCCATTCACATATTGTTTTGGAATATGCGCAGTAAGTAGTGCGTGTAAAAATCCTAGCTGAACTGAATTTTTACCTCACCCTGACTTATCAGTTAGTTATTATTACTTATATAGCACCATCAAAGTACATGGTGATTTGTGAAGTACAAAAGGACAAAACCTGCCCCGTCTAAAAAACTGACCCAGGGTAGGCAACAGTGGCTAGGGAGGAAGAGGGAGGCGAGGTAAATAAGAACAGAACTTTTTTCCCCAGTTACATATTTATTTCAACTTGTGAAATGCAGTTCCCACTTAAGCCTACCCCCTGCAAGAGTTTTACACCTACACCCTGAAATGACCTCTGTATCTAATATGCACCTAGGGATTAAACGTAATGCCCACCTATGGCTTGCTGGTCTAGTTCTAGATGGGGAATAAGGAAGGGCAGGAGGGGAGTGTATTGCAGGAATAGGAGTTCCCCAGGACTCCAGCTTTATGTATAAAAAGCCAGTGTGGCATAGGGGTTAGAGCGCTGAACTAGGATCTGGGAGACCAGGGTTCAAACCCCCACTCAGCCATGAAGCCCAGTGGGTGACCTTGAGCCAGTCACTTCCAATCAGCCCAACCTAGCTCGCAGGGTTGTTGTGAGAATATCATTGGAAGGGTAAGAACCAATGTACGCCACCTTGAGTGACTTTGAGGAAAGGCAGGGCATAAATGTACTAATAAATAAATAACTGCTTCTGTGCAGCTATTTCCCAGAAGCACAGGGTGTCAGAAACTTTTATAACATGACTTGTAACACCACCAGTGATAACCTACAGGTTAACAGCTTTGTTCTGTGCTTGTTGATTAAATTCTTAAAAGAGGTAGCTCTTGCTTGCTTTCACAATGTGAGTGTTAATTCCCTGAATGATGTGTGGCTTCCCAGTTGAGAAGAAAGCACTGACCTTTTTATATGCCACAAGAAAGCCCTGTAAATCTCCAGATCTCCAGTGACTTCTGTGGAGGAGCAAATCTTAAATCACAGCAGCTGCAGGTCAGCCTCCCACTATGCCATCTGGGGCCATCCTGGCCTTTAAGACCACCACAAAAAGATACATGTTGCCACTTAAAACTGGAGTCCTGAATCTCCTGATACCAATGGCTAAATCTCCACTGACTTCAGTCAGGTTAGGCCTGTCCCTAAATCTGCATGTGCCAACAGTCTAGCTGCCAAGGGGCTGGAGAGGCTATAAGGATTCCCTTAATCTGCCACACTGGAGAGGGAAGGAGGGGGGGAAAGGACAAAATTTAAGAAACAGGAAAGTGTCCTTCTTTCATAATTATTTCAGCATGTTCCTAAACGAAACCTTGCACAGCCTAGCAAGCTATTTTGTGGCTGAGTTGGAGAGCTTTCAAGGAAAATTGGGTGGAGGGCTGTGGCGGGGGGGGGGAAGAATGACAGAGTTTGAAGAATCAAACTGAGCACAAAACCTGTTTGTATTAACAGCCTTAAAGTGCAATTCCACCTGTCTACCCATTGCAATTTGCATGCCAGTCTTCTGGGACAGATTCCATTAACTTTACCCATTATGTACATCATTTTGAATCCTTCTGTGGAACTGCAATCATGTGGTAGACAGGGTCTGCCTGCTCTTTCTCAAGCAGGGATGTTGGGTCTTGAGCTGTACAATAGGGAGAAAATCTACTAGTCATTGCATCACTATGCAGGGGGAAATGCACCTGTTAGATTCTTCCTGTTGTGCAGCTGCTAAAGGTACAGAAGCCCTGCCAGGGAAAAAACAAACAAACAAAAATTAGTAACGGTAAGTTTAAGTGTTCTTGATTTTCAAGGTCAAGTCCCTGGTTAGATGCTACTTGGACAACACTGGCAAAAATATAGAATGGATAAAAATAAAAAAGAAATTTTAATGGCATTTTAATAACATTTTGATCTTGTTTCCTTTTAAAATAATCTGGGTTAAAATTAACACCAATTAGGGATGGGTGAGATCTTCGATTCAGTTTACATTTCAAGCTGAATCTATCAAATTCACAATTTCTGAAACATATGAGAACCGAAACACAGCCATCCTTCAAAATTCACACTTATTCAAATTTTTCAATGCAGTTCACCAACTAATGTTTAAAAAATGCATATGTTAGAGGAAAGTATGCATAAAAACGAATATATTAATGAAAATAACATACAAAATGCATTATATGATGAGAAATGGCTTGTAAATATGTGTACATTAGTCAGAAGTGCCCACAAAAATGTGTTTATTAGGAGAAATTCATACTAAAATGCTGGACAATTTTCATGAGCATTTTTCTTTTCAAAAATCACAAATTGCTGCAGAAATGTGGAGAACTGCATTTAAGATTGGACAAACGAGAAAGTGAAAGAACTGTAACTGACAGATCTTTCCATTCTACTGCCAATCCAACACAGAGTTAAGTGCACTTAGTTTTATTGAATTCAACATAATTGTGTTGGATTGGGATGACTTTGAGGGTTGCTGAAAAATTCAGTCCAGAGCTGCTCTTGTGCCTTTAACTGCAACTTGATTTGCAGAAAAGCTTTGGTTTGGCATTATTACCAACTGCTAAGGTCTGCACATCATGCTCTTGTTAAAGAGGCAGTCAAAGTTTTCAGTGTTAGCCACCACCATTGCTCAAAATGGAGCCCAAGCCTGCCTTTCTATGTAAAACAAGAGTGAGCAACCTGTGGCCTTCCCAATGTTGCTGAACTACAAGTCCCATCATCCCTGACCACTGATGTTAAAGGCCTGTATATAAAAAAGTCTCTCTCCGAGGTCAAGCATGAGACATAGGACACTAACAGGTATTATTATTATTGTTGTTGTTGTTGTTGTTATTATTATTTTCTATCCTGCCCTTTTTCCCAGACAGACCCCAGGGTGGCAAACATTTTTTAAAAAAAATATTTTAAAAGTCCTTTAAAAACAATTCCAGCAGAGATGTGCAATGGGATAAGATCTCTACTTAAAAGGCTTTTTGAAAGAGGAAGGTCTCAGCAGGGGCCAAAAAGACAAAAGACAGCACTTGTCTAATATTTAAGGTGAGGGAATTCGAAAGGGTTAGTGCCGCAACACTAAAGGCCCGATTCCTATGTTATGTGGAACAGATTTCCTGATGAGATGGTATCTGCAGGAGGCCATCACCTGCAGAGTTCAGTGATTAACTGAGTATACAAGGGGAAATATGATGTTTCAGGTATCCTGGTCTCAAGCTACGTAGAATTTTATAACTCCAAAACCAACACCTTGAACTTAGCCCAGTAACAAATGGGCAGCCAGTGCAATTCTTTCAGCAATGAGGTAAAATGTTGGTATGCCCTGTTCCAGTGAGCAGTCCGCCCTGTTTTGCACCAGCTGAAGCTTCTAGACCAATCTTAAAGGCGGCCCCACATAGAGTGCATTACAATAATCCAACCTGGAGATTACCAGTGCATGGACAACAGTGGTCAGGGTATCCCAGTCCAGAAATGACTGCAGCTGTCTTACCAGCTGAAGCTGATAAAAGCCACTCCTAGCCACTGAGGTCACCTGGGCTTCTAGCAACAACGATGGATCCAGGAGCACCCCCAAACTACAAACCTTTCAAAGGAAGTACAACCCCAACCAAAGCAGGCAATTGACCAATTATCCGAACTCGGGAGCAACCTACCCACAGCACCTCTGTGTTGCTAGGAATCAGTGTCAGTTTATTGGCTCTCATCCAGCCTACCATTAAGTCCAGGCATCAGTCCAGGACTTCTTCCAATTCAGATGTTACCAAGAAATAAAGCTGGGTATCATCAGTGTACTACTGACACCTCGCCCCAGTCTCCTAATGACCATTCCCAATAGCTTCATATAGATGTTAAACAGCATTGAGGACAAGATGGTACCCTGCGGCACCCCACAGCACAACTGCCAGAGAGCCAAAAGACAATGATCTAATGCTATTATCTTAAACCGACCCTGGAGATAGGATTGGAACCACTGTAAAACAGTGCCTCTGATACCCATGTCACCAAGTCAGCTCAGAAGGATATTATGGTAAATGGTATCAAAAGTTGCTAAGAGATCAAGAATAACAGAGTCACACTCTTCCTGTCCTTGTCCTAGTAAAAGTCATCCATCAGGGTGACCAAGGCCAATTCAGTCCCATACCCAGGCTGATCCATAGTGTATCTATTAGTGGTGATTTATGAACCGAACAGCATGGGCAAATTGCATGCTATGTTAAGAGCTTTGGTTTTTTAAGGTGTGTTTAAATGCAGGCCACTTTCTTTTTTGCACTTTTACTGCAACCAGCACCTTGGGGGTGGGGGACAAATAGCAGCTGAGTGGAACTTTAAATGGGAAACTGATGCAAGGAAGAAAGGGTTAACTTTCCCTGCTAGAGAAAACTAGCAACCTGCTGGGGCCTAGGCCAGATAGGGGTCCCACACAGCTGCTTTTTCCTGGAAAAGGAAGTGGCCAGCAAAAAGCACACATTTTAAAAAGCACATTTAAGATAACCTGTAGTTTAACTTTTACTTTCTACCTCGTGGAGGAACACTTTTTCTCAGTGAGTTAAATTGCCTTGATTTCAATCTCCCTATGCTGGCAATATCTGGTCCCTTTGGGGGTTGGTTCCAGATTTCCTCAGTTTTAAAGGTAAACATTGCTTCTATCAAGCCTGCTGATACAGCTTTTCTTTGTGGTGGTGAAGGAGAGAGAGCGAGAAATCAAAATTAAACCTGTCGATTTAAAGCAGCAGAATAGGGTCCAGTTACCTCATGATCACTCCATTAGGTTGGGCTAAACATGATACAAAAAGAAAGATACCAACCAGCTGATGTGTGTGAGAATATTTACTCAGACTGATTTGTTCTGGAAATATCTGTGGAGAAGTGTTAAACTTTATACTATGGATTTCTGAATTAATAGTGTGACTAGATTAAGCTCCTAGAGAGGCACATTCATTTTCTGTCATAGTCAATCTACTTAAAACTGTTGGTCAGGTCAGACATAGGATTCTCAGCCTACTAAACCATGGTTCATTAGAGTGAGAATGAGTGCCATGCCTTCATTCTCCTTGCTCCTTGTCTGCCAGTTTCAATGTGTCTGTTGTGGTTTGTTTAAACAATACCTTCCTGTTACATCAGAACCAGGAAACTGCGGTTTAGTCTTGTACTACAGACCAGGATCAGATCAGGATCAAACGACACTCATTCCTGGCCTGACAAACCATCACTTAATAGGCCAAGATAATTTCTTTAGCCCTGTGTATTGAAAAAAATGTTTATAGAGAATTCTTGAATAAATACAACGTGGTAACTTCCCAGAGTTTGCATGTAGCCACTTTGCCTTGTCAAAAAAGACATGAATCAGATCATAATTCTGCACCTGTTCAGAAATCCAAGGATACAGAAGAGTAAGAGTCTCCTTCCCACTTCATAGGACAATACTGATGACAAAAGGTGAGTAAGGGCAACATGATAGGGATATATGAGATTATGCATGGTGCAGAGAAAGTAGATAGGGAGACTTTTTTCTCCCTTTCTCATAATCCTAGAACTTCCAGCTAAATGCTGGAAGATACAGGACAGGCAAAAGAAAGTACTTCTTCATACTGTGGAATTTGCTCCCATGACATGTAGTGGTGGCCGTCAAATTGGATGCCTTTAGCTGCTAGGAATCACAAATGGGGAGAGTGCTGTTGCTTAGGTCCTCCTTGCAGACATCCCATGGGCATCTGGTTAGCCACTGCGAGAACAAGATGCTGGACTAGATGGGCCTGTGGCCTGATCCAGAAGGCCTCTACTTATATTCTTCCATACTTATCAAGTACAGTTTATGTGTACACTATGGTTAGCACTTGGTAAATGGCCACCTGTATTCACTTTCTGTTTCTCTACAAAGCTGATATGGCCTAAACTATTTTGGGGTCTGAGGTAGAAAAGATAAATGGCACCTTCTCATGGTGGTAAATATATAATAATAAATTAAATAATGGACAGTTTGCTATCCATTACTGGCTCTCCAGGATTTACTTCCCAAGGGGGCTTATCTGAAGATATGTAACAGTACTGAACAGCATTCTGACACACTCTGAGCAACTTCAGACATTCAGTGAGGGGAGGGGGGAGGAACATGGGGGTAAGGTATGTGAGACAGCAGGCAAAGGAAAGGGCCCCAAACGGCCAAGGGCGGGAGGAAGCAGAGTTCAGGGAAATATTAGTATAGGAAGCCAGCTAGCAAAGGAGTGGAACCCAACCAGGGTTGAGCCAAATTGCTCCACATACACCTTTTGCATGCCACAAAAGTGGAGTTCATTTTGCCAATTCTTTTAGGTGGGTAGGGGCATAAGGGGGGCAAACCATCAAACTTACTGGCAGTGCCTGCAGTGTTTCTCCCAGTGGTTGAAAGCTGGTGACTGCCATTTTTGTTACCCAGAACCTCCTCTCAGTGATGGTACACCCAGGGTCGGTTCTAGAGGGCAGTCAGGTTGGGCACTGGCCCGAGGGCCCTGGAGCTACAGGAGCCCGAGGGGCCCTCCGCTCCCCTTCCACGATCCACCCCCCATGCCCCCCACTTACCTGTCAGCTGGCTTTTTAGCATTGCCCTTAATGAAGATGGCGGCCGCAGCTTCCCTAAGGTACTGAAGCCACTGCTGCCATCTTAGTTGATGGCAGAGATGTGCGCTCGTAGCACACACATGTGCCATCAACAAAGATGGCGGCGGAGGCTTCATTCCCCTTAGGGAAACCACGGCCGCCATCTTCATTAAGGGCAATGGTAAAGACTAGACAGGTAGGGGGGTTCTGGGGGCCATGCGCGCGTGCGTATGCAGACGTGCGCACACCCACCCACCCACCGGGGGGCTAAGGCAAGCTGATGCCCAAGGGCCCCCCGCATGCCTGGAGCTGGCCCTGGGTACACCATTACATACCATTATTCCAAGGGAGGTTTGGTGCTGGGGAGGGAAATGCCCGACAATCCCTCTCCCCCACCACCTAGAATCCCCTTCAGTGGTATGTGTCGACACAATATTACTCAGAAGGGGATCTGGGTAATAAAAATGGCCATCAGTTGGGAGCTGTCAGGAGGTCACTACAATAAAAAAGTGAGCTGAGAAGGATGGTTTTAGCTTGGCCTTAGACCCACCCATCAATCCACTGCACTACAGCTCAAATTCATGGCCACTCTTCCATTTGTATTCCCACCTACAAAGACAGCATTTTTGATAGTATACATTGACAAGTGGGGAAGCAGAAGGAATTGTGGGGGGCAGGGAGGAAGGGTGGGGGCAAAAGATGTCTCTTCTTTTGCTGCCCTTTCATCTCAACACAGTCAATCTCCCCATATCACTGACAGGGAGATTAGATTCAAGAGCAAGCTTCCTCAAAGCCCAATTACCTTCTCCATGATTGTTTCAGGAAGGGCTGAAACTCCGTGGCAGAGCATCTGCCTTGCATGCAGAAGATCTGAGGTTCAATTCCCGGCATCTCCAGGTAGGATTGGGAGAGACCCCTGCCTGAAATCCCAGAGAGCTGCTGCCAGTCCATGTAGACAATACCAAGCTAGGTCAGAATCAGAATAAAACAGCTTCCTATCTTCTTATGTTCCTATGTTTCAATAGGGCAGTCAGGCTTCAGCCCTTCCTTCATCCCCAAAGGGACTGTCGTGCGGAAGGAACAGGACTCTCACAGCCTGGGAGTCCTCATACAACTGCAACAGACCCTCTCTGAGTTTTCCCACACAGCAACTTCAGTGGGCCTGAGCACCAGGGCTCGAGAGCTGTCAGGGTGTTGGCTTAACAGTGCCTGACTGTGCTGCTTTCTTCAGATAACACAAGTACCCCAGAGGCCCAGGGCAATATCTTGGTGCGCTGCCCTCTGTTGCCATGAGCATTCCTCAGCATCATGAGGAACAACATATGCAACCTTTGGCCCAGAGCAATTTTGGGGTTAAATAGGGGGTCATTCTGACATTTGTCAGGAAGAGTAGTGGCAGAAACTCTCTCCAACCCTGTCCTACCCTACCTCCACTGAGGTAGCATATAACCCACTTAAAAAATAGACAGACTTTACCATCTTGACTACATATGTCTGAAGAGGTAGGCACTTGCTTCATCAGTGAAACTAGTTGTCTTTGAGTTGCCACAGAACTCCTTGGCTGCAAGTCTGTGGGTGTTTACTTGGAAGTAGTGTGGTGTAGTGGTTAAGGTGTTGGACTACGACCTGGGAGACCAGGGTTTGAATCCCCACACAGCCATGAAGCCCACTGGGTGACCTGCCTCTAAGCCTCAGAGGGAGGCAATGGTAAACCCCCTCTGAATACCCCTTACCATGAAAACCCTATTCATAGGGTCACCATAAGTTGGAATCGACTTGAAGGCAGTCCAGGCTCCATTGAAATCAATACATTTTACTTCCGAGCTTAAGACTTTAGGATGAGAGGACAAGCCTATTTTTTAAATTTACTGTTGGAAAAGTGAGAATGCCCTCTAGTGGCTATAACAACAAAAGAGTTGTGCTGCATTTTATACACCAACCAATAAAGGGCACAAGACTCTTTTTTTTCGTTTTAGCTGTTTCAGACAAATGCAGTTGTCCCTCTCTGGTTTATGGCTTTTATGGCCAAAGAAATCATTGGGATGCAAATAGTATTTTTTTAAAAAGCACACAAATTAAAGCCTTTTGCCTCATATTCCCTGAATGAACATGGGTTAGCAGAGATTCAGCCCTCTAAGGGGCTCTGTTAGTACTTCTTGACTGTAATATCAGTTGGCCTCTGGAACAGTGTGATCCAGCAGGCTGGAACTGTTGTTGTTGTGGTACATTTATATCCCGTCCTTCCTTCTAAAGAAGCCGAGGGTGGCTTAAAAAATAAAATAAAAACTTGAATGTAGCCTTTAATCTTATGGACAGAGAAGCCATGATTTAAGATGAGACCTTGGGAACTATGCAGAACTTTGGTATACTTTGGTCGCTTTTGAAAAAGGATCACCCACCCTTTTTAATAGGTGCTGCTGGTTGGCCAGTGAATTATTCATTGTAAAATGAGTCTAGAGGTTGCATTCAAATATATCTCCGTTTGGGGGTGAAGCCTATATTTGGGGGTGGCTTATATCCAGACCAATATTTTTTAAAAAACAACTAAATAAGGAATACATAAATGTGACTGTACTTGCCTAATTTCATCCAAAGTTGTTCTTGCCTCTTCATTCCTTCCCAGAAGCTGAAAAGTTATGCACTGAACGGGAGGGGTGGGGGGAGACTCAGCCTACTGGCTTCTCACTGTGGTGCAGAACTACTTTTTTAAAGGGATATTTGTGAAAAATACTCATTTCCAATACTGAATCAAGCATACATTTGTGTTAGCAATTCATAACCATGTTTTCTTCTTTAATTACAGTAATCTGAAGCCTCAACAAGAGACATAACATGATGAGCTATTTGTTTTAATTACCCCATTACTCTACAACTAAAAACATTAATCTAATAATCAGACGTACAAACACTGACGGTTTGTGGAAATGTAATGAAAATCCAGCAGCCATTCAAACGAACATCTGGAAAAGGCATTTGTGAAGCTAATAAAATAAGTGAGTTTCAGAATTGATGCCAGTAAGCTTTGTCTCCTAGTAGGGTTTTTTCTCCACTCTTTTGTCTTTTCAGTTCCTGCTGAATGTGAGATCTTGGGAAGATGCACTTTCACACTATTAGCAATCTCCAAAGGGACCTTGGCAGCCAATTAGAGAGGCCAGTGGGAGAAAAGGACAAAAGAACCAAATGCAAAAATCAATATCTATATGAACTATCTGTGCCCTCTTGGCCCAAGACCTGCAACCCAGAGACTTACATTTCTTAAGGGATTAGGATACACTTACGAGAAGCTCTCCAGTAAAATAAAGATGGGGACGTCTAAAGAAGGCTTTTTGAATTTCAATGAGCAATGTGATCTTTTCATTGGGAAGATTTTCCCCGATTGCTTCATTGATACACAACTAACTTAAAGAGTTACCATATTTCCTCCATAATGCTCGGTCCATACTTGCTAGGGAGGAGGGGAAAACTCACAAAACAGGCTTTACCGCCCCCTCCCTGCCTTCCTCTTTTCCAGATTTCCTGTCTTGTTATACCAAAATCCGTAAACAATATGCTAAGCTAAGGTTACCCTGCCAATCAGCCTGAATTATTGACTTCTGCTATGAACTATTTACTATGGGCTCTTGGTGGATGGCTGGAGGCAGACCAAAGCTCTTCTGGGGGTAAATGAAGAAAGAAAAAAACCACAACCCAGGTTGTTGTCTAGAATAATGCTCTTCAGGTTGTTGTTATAAAAAGCCATTCAACGCTGACTCCACAATGCTGCTGATAATTTGTACTTAGCACTTATGTGTCTCGACCCCCTGTACAGCCACTAAACACCTGAAAAGTCAAGAGGTGCATTCAGGTGCGCTAAGTAACAACTTCACATTTTAAAAACAGAAAAGATTGCTGTTCTTTTCCGGACACATAACAAAACAATAGATTGAAAGCAATTGCCTTGTTTTCTGGGAATGCTTTTGACTTGATAAGCATTTCGTTGACATGGAATTAACGCTCCAGATATGTTAGGCCAGGGATGGGCAATTTTTGTATTTGGGAAAATAACAGTGGAAGATTCACCTCACTCTTTGTTGAGCTGCGCTATTTACAAGTAAAGAAGACACAAGTCATAGAATTGTAGAGCTGGAAGGTGTCATAGAGACCATCTAGTCTGACCCCCTGCTCAGTACAGGATCTACAATGTAGGATGCAACTACAACATCCCTGACAGATGGCCATCCAGCCTCTTCTTAAATGCCTCCAGTGAAGGAGAGCGTACCACCTCCTGATCAGTTCTTACTGTTAGGAAGATTCTCCAAATCATCAGCCAAAATTTGCTTCCCTGCAGTTTCCACCCCTTGGTTCTATTTCTGCCCTCTGGAGCAACAGAAAACAAGTCTGCTCTGTGTTCTGCATTACAGCCCCTCAGACACTTGGAGACGGCAATCACGTCTCCCCTTAATCTTCTCTAGGCTAAACACAGCCAGCTCTTTCAATGGCTCCTCATAAGACTTGGCTTCCAGGCCCTCCCACTATCCTGGTCACCCTCCTCTGGACACACTCCAGCTTAATCTCATATTTTCACAGCATCTGTTTCTCAAACAAGCACTATGCCCAGTTTCCTCCCCTGCATCACTGACTCATACACCAAACAAAAAATGCATCAACATGTGATGCTGGAATAAAGAGCCACGTTATATTCTATATCACTATCCATTCCAAACTAGCAAGCCACCAACACTACAATCAATACATGTTTCTCCCTCTCTTACATTATCTGAGTTCAGTTTCTTCCCAGCACCATTTTACTTTTTTGTCAAATCAGTTAAAATTGAATTTAGTCAACAGCAAAAAATAAAGAACAGAAAAGACAGTTTATGTGCCTTGACAGAGAACTGAAGAACATAAGGAAAGCCCTGCTGGGTTAGAGCAAAGGCCCATCTAGTCCAGTCTCCTGTTCTCTGTTGCCAACCAGCTGCTGCTGGGAAGTCCACAAATGGAACAGGCTTCCACTCACATAGTGAGACTTCCCCTTTGTCTCCTCCCTAGAATTGTGACGGCCCGGGGGGGGGGGAACGGAAAATTTGCAAAAAAATCAACTTTCCCCCCATCCTGTCTCCTAATACATTTTCTCAGAAAAAAATGGGTTTTTAAAAAAAAATTCAGTTTTTTAAGCAGACTGTCTACTCCTTCCCCCTGCAGGCCTCTGCATGTTCTCCAACTCTGCACCAGGGGGTTGGGGGGATCATCTGGAGCACATGGGGGGGGTAAGGGGGCAGCATGAGTGCATATGTATGCATGTTGGACAGCACAGCACGCACGCCAGTTTTCTTTCCTTTGTATTCTTGATTTTCTCCTCTGGAGGTGTTCCCTGCTAGAACCTGCCCTGCAATGTCCTCATGAAATGGCCACTCCCACTCCCTTTTTCATAAAGTGGATTATGTTAACGATCAGTGACTGTATATATTTTAACACCCTGAATATCCCAATAGTCAAATCATGTTTTGGGGTTGTGACCTGCGCTCCAAACAATCGTCTCTATGATAGATCTATGCAAGCAGTGCTCTTGGGTTTTATTTTGTATTTAATATTTTCATATGATTATTATGGCCAAACAAATGAATATATTTACTGATGCCCTTCTGCATGGCAGGATCGGCTGGAATAAATGCATTGGCTTACAAAAGACTACTATACATAGGTTGTTGCACTACTTAAAAGATATTTGTGGCAGAGAGTACTTTGGCAATCTTGTATCCTTTTCATTATGTGTAACTTAATAAGCACAGGAGTGGTTTTGTTTTTGTTGTTTTAATCATTAAATAAAGTTAAGACTAGTGTTTTTAAAAAGTGATGTTGAAAATGACATTGAGAGAATCTCAGGTGAGCACCAGAAAAGTGTTGGCAAATGCAGAATGTAGGATGCCTCCAGACTATCACTATTTTGCAAAAGGGATTCAAGCACATACCAGAAATGTAGGCTTGCACAGTTTGTTTGCCCTAGCACAACAAATCCACTTTTAAAAAACACCAGCTTTTTGCGCTTAAGAAAGTGACTTGGAAATGTACCCCAAAAATATGGGATGAATTAATGATTAACCAGAAGATGTTTGAATACTTCACATATAAAGGATGAATACTCACTGTTGTATAACTGTCCTGAAAACAAATCAAAATGAATGCTCAACAAAGACCAGATATAGTCTAACTTCTGCATAAGTTTTGTGCAAGCAAATCAGGATCAGTGCTCATAAAACATGTTGTCTGGAGGAGCCACTGTTTCTGGGCAAGTTACTCAACAAACCCACTTCTAAAAGTTTCCTATCTTTCATTCATTGGCGATCACTCGTGGCTGGGTAAGATTGTCTTCCAAGATAAGGTCTTTAACGGTAGGTTCGTAAGTGACTGTGGAGGCCAATTTTGGATCCACACAGCCTCCCACAGTGAGGACATGTTTCAGATGGAAGACAGTCGCTATGAGGATTCGCTTGACGTGCCTTCCACTTAGCTCGTTTGTCATTTTCGCACTGTACTCATGCTTCTTCAAAGTCCATAGCACCTTTGATAATGGCCGACCTCCAATTGGACGCTCATGGGCCAAGGCTTCCCAGTTCTCGATGCTTCTGTTACATTTTTTTAGATTAGCTTTGAGAACATCTTTAACCCTCTTTTGCTGTCCACCGATGTTCCGTTGTCCATCCTTAAGTTGGGAGTAAAGTAGCTGCTTTGGAAGACAGTGATCAGGCATTCAAACAACATGGCCGGTCCAGCGAAGTTGATGTTGGAGGATCATTGTTTCAACACTGGTAGTCTTTGCTTCTTCCAATATGCTAACATTAGTCCACCTATCTTAATGCTTAACTATCTGTGGGTCTACAGGCTTTTTCAGTAGTCCACCTCCTCTGCCCCCCCCATTTGTGGAATGTTCTACCCAAAGAAACATGCCTGGCACTTCCATTGTCAATTACACACAAGGCCAAGCAATTTTTATTTACCTGGCCTATTATTATTATTTAAATTTATATCTCACTCTTCCTGGCAAAGGAGTCCAGGGCAGCAAACACACAAACAATATCCAAAACATCTAAAAATACAGATGCAGGTTGGGAAAAATCTCTACTTAAAAGGCTGTTATTTATTTCTTTATTTATTATATTTACATCCTGCCTTTCCTCCTAAAGAAGTCCAGGATGGCAAGCAAGAAGCTATAAAACAATAAAAAATCTTAAATACAAAACATTTTAAAACCAATTCCAATACAGATGCAGACTGGGATAAAGGTTTCTACTTAAAAGTGTTGTTGGAAGAGCAAGGTCATCAGTAGAGGAAGAGGAAGGTCTTCTTTTTTTGTAAACTGACAAACAAATGAAATAAATAGTAACAACAACAACAATAGGGGTATATTCTCTCTCTCTCTCTCGTGTGTGTGTGTCTGTGTGTGTCTGGCGCCAAGCATGCCAGAGCCCTTGGGCATCAGCCTGTCCCAGGCCCCAGCACACGCACACACGCATGCACACAACCAACCTGCCGCGGACACACAGCTCCTACGCCACCAACCTTTCTCCTGTGTCCTGCTGCTGCATGTGCTGTGCACAGGGCTGCCATCCACCAAGATGGCAGCAGAAGCTTATCTAAGGGGCTGATACCCCCACCACCATCTTGGTTAACGGCATGCCTGCACGGTACACCTCGTGCACGTGCAGGGCTACCATCAACCAAGATGGCGGTAGGTGCATCAGCCCCTTGAAGAAGCCTCCACTGCCATCTTGGTTGATGGTAGCCCTGCATGCGCAGCACGTGCAACAGCGGAAGCAGAAAAGAGGTAGGTGGAGCAAGCGAGCAGGCAGCCTGGAAGCTCTGTCCCTGCGATCCGTGGCAGGGAATCTGCCGCAAATTGCAGAAAGGGAGCACTACTCCCCCACCCTAACGAGGGGCCCTGTGGGCCATGGGGCCCTCGGCCAGGACCCAGCCTGGCCACCCATTTCTGCTGCACCTGTGTATAAGGGCCATAGCTCAGTGGCAGAGCATCTGCTTTGCATGCAGAAGCTCACAGAATCATAGAATAGTAGAGTTGGAAGGGGCCTATAAGGCCATCGAGTCAAACCCCGTGCTCAATGCAGGAATCCAACTTAAAGCATACAGGTCTCAGGTTCAATCCGCAGCATCTCCATGTAGGGCTGGGATAGTTCCCTGCATGAAACCCTGGACAGCTGCTGCCGGTTAGTGTAGACAATACTGAGCTAGATGGACGAATGGTTTTACTCAGTATAAGGAGCTTCCTATGCGTATATGTGCAAACTTTTTGACTGTTAAGAGTAGGGTTCCATAGATTCAGGCTGGCCTTGGAAACTAGTCATTTTTATTAATTTATTTAGAATGTTACACCTCACTTTCCCTTCCACAAAGGAGTTGTTCAAAGCCGCTTACCAATATAAAAGCAAGACTAAATACAATCGTTAAAATGCAAATAAACTAAAAACACAACTAGCATTATATGTGCCCATCCTCCTCATCCTTCTCCCAAGTTTTCTGGCACACACAGAAAATTCAAGGGAGGGAAGGGATCAGCCTCTGACTTTGCAGCTACCAGAAGCAGCGAGAATCTCTCTCGCCGCTTCCAAGTGTCTGCAGATCCTAGTGTGAAGTGAGTGAATGACACTGCTTGGCCCCTTTCCCAACTTACAGAAGAGTCAGTGGGAGAAGGATCAGGGTCATTCTTTCACTTCACAGCAGGATTTGCAGGAGCTCAGAAGGAGCAAGGGGGATCCTTGCCGCTTCCTGAGGGCATTCAAACCCCAACACCCACCTGGAAAAAAAGAAGAGATCTCTTCCCTGTCCTACTTGACTGAAGTACACAGAGAACGTGGGAGAGGGTATCTCATCATGTCATGCTGGGCACAGAATTACTAGAAGTAATAGTAGTGCAGCAACATTTTTAGAATTCTGATTAAGGGCTAGTTGATGCATTTCATCCTAATCAAGCAATATTGGTTTTGCTCAACTGTGACACTTTAAGGTGTAAGATCAGGTGTATGTTTGAATGGTCCCCAATGGCAAGGCTGAGGAAACGTCAGGTCTGGGGATAAAATATAGCCCCCAGGCCTCTCTCTCCAGGCCATAACCCTTCTGCAGCCACGCCCCTTATGCAGTAGAGGCCACTCATAGAATCATAGAATAGTAGAGTTGGAAGGGGCCTATAAGGCCATCAAGTCCAACCCCCTGCTCAATGCAGGAATCCAATGCAGGAGTCCATTGAGGCTACTGGGGCACAACCCTCCCAAAGAGAATGTCAAGCAATTTTAAAAATTCCCCCCCAAAAATCTCAAAACCACCCATTTTTTTCTTGTTTCACACATTTTATACTTTTATTTGAACTCAGAAAAGCTCTGCAAATATTTATGTCAATCTACTGTTCTCTGGCCAATCAACTTTGTGTTCGCTGGACAATCAGGTCTCTACACCACTCAGCCAGTCTTCATCCAAAAGGGTAACTATGGCAAAGAAATTTTGTTGGTCAAAATTTGTTGTGAAAGCAAAATTTTGAAAATTTGTATGATGGTAATTAATATGAAATCCTCTTCTTAAAAGGGGGGGGGCTTTTGTGACATTTGCCTTCCCTGAAGATTATGATAAATGTTGGGTTGAAAATAAAAAATCATTAGGGAGTTGCACAGTCAGGTGTAAATTCCCTTGGGGATTACAACTTCTCACATGCCGCCCTGGACTCCTACTGGAAGGAAGGGCGGGATATAAATCAAATAAATAAATAAATAAATATGGACTTGATGCTGACCTGCAATTTACAGAAAGATAGTAAAGTGCCATACGCACAGGGTCTTGCTTTCTAGACAATTATTTGTGGGTGCCTATCAATGAACTGTCACATGTTATTTGGCCATAGGTTATTTGCTATAAAACCTTTTTTTCAATTTCCAATAAACACTGCCATAAGTTTCTTGCCCATGAAACATTAGCTCTTTACATATATATTGCTGCAGATTGAATTATTATTACTATTATTATTATTCATACTTTTGTTTGTTGTTGTTATGTGCCTTCAAGTCGATTACGACTTATGAATCAGCAACCTTCAATAGCATCTGTCATGAACCACCCTGTTCAGATCTTGTAAGTTCAGGTCTGTGGCTTCCTTTATGGAATCAGTCCATCTCTTGTTTGGCCTTCCTCTTTTTCTCCTCCCTGCTGTTTTTCCCAGCATTATTGTCTTTTCTAGTGAATAATGTCTTCTCATTATGTGTCCAAAGTATGATAACCTCAGTTTCATCATTTTAGTTTCTAGTGATAATTCTGGTTTAATTTGTTCTAACACACAATTATTTGTCTTTTTGGCAAAAACACTCTTGCCATACTTCTTGATTATGTTTGTAGGGAATATCAATCCATTCAACAAACAAAAAGTTTAATATTAATTGGAGTTCAAATCATATTAGCTAAAACACAAAGTAGTATGAAAAGCAGCTTGCAAAAGTTATGTTGGTCGCTCTGGAATTGCCCTCTAGATTATTCCCCCCTGCATTTATTGCACGACAGTAAACGTAGGAAAAAATAATCTAGAGAGTAATTCTGGACAGCAGTGATGTGGTAGCACTGGGGAAGCACAGCAGAACTAAAACAGGAATAAATTTACCACTAACACACTATTATTGTCTCAATAACACATTGCAGAATACATCCACAATAAAACACTAGTCTGCAAGGGCCCAACAGCATAAAAACAAGGGTAAAATATGAATCCAGTAATACATGATCCAGTCTTAGGGATCAGGGAAAGCCGGCATAAAAAGATGCCTCTTTACATTTAAATCTTATTTGAGAACTGGCAACGGGACAGCATCCTCTAGTCTGCTACACCTGAGGGCAGCAGGCTAGCTTTGGGGGAGGACCATAGTTCAAGGAAAGGGCAGTAGCTCAGTCAGTGGCAGAGCATCTGCTTTGCATGCAGAAGGTCCCAGGTTCAATCCCCAGCATCTCCTGGCAGGGGTGGGAAGGACTCCCTGCCTGAAACCCTGGAGAGCTGTACTGTCAGAGTAGATAGACAGCACTGAGCTAGATGGACCAATGGTCTTGACTTGTTATAAGGCGGCATTTTATGTTCTGTGATTCAGGGCAGGTCTTGCATGGCACAGAAAGCTTTGTCTTCGAACACATCAGCAGCACTGCCTGCCAATCCCTCCCCCGCCA
Source organism: Rhineura floridana (assembly GCF_030035675.1). NCBI lineage: Eukaryota > Metazoa > Chordata > Lepidosauria > Squamata > Rhineuridae > Rhineura > Rhineura floridana. Next base: position 187,273,663 of record NC_084483.1, on the reverse strand, counting down.
TCTGTCTCACTTTGTCTAATGATAGGGCTGGCCCTTAGTATTCATCCCACATTACAGAGTAACCAGACACACACTTCTCCTAATCATGCAACAATAGTGAGCAACCATTTACCACCCAAACACGATTTTCATACATGTCCTGTGGTTCACACATACAAATGGCATAAATCTGCTTTGAGGATTTGATTGATACTGGACCAATGTTGACCATACAAAGTTACCCCATGTCTCTTGAAGACACAGGGCTTTGATACAGAGTGTTTTCTGCATGGACAAGAACAGAAAAAGCATTACATAAGCAGCCAGGCTCCAGCAGGTGGGCCTGCTCGCTCTAAAAGCTGAACACTTCTAGAATCTACAGGCAAAGTCGCTGTGTGATTAGAAAACCATGGAAACAACAGGATGGTAATTACGGGCTGGAGCCAAATCAGGGGCACAGTAACCGTTTAATCTCTTCCGTGCCTTCCAGCCCAGACATCTCATTTTCTGAGGTATGTGTGCTTATTAAGGGAGTATTTGCTTCTGGTGGTTACTTAGTTGGCAGCCTTATACTGCGGGGTGACTTCCTCTGGCTTGTGTTGTGATCTGGACAGGAACTTCATTCACTGCCATTCAGGTCCTTTCAAGCCTTCAGTATCATACTTCTGCAGAATCAATTAAATTATCATCATCATCACTGTTTATTTGTATGCCGCCTTTCCATAACAATTTATGCACAAGGCGGCTCACAACATAAAGAAGAAAAAAAGTTACACACTGTAAGAAATAAATTCAAATGGTCAATAAGTTAACAAAAACATCATAAAAAACATACAATAAATGGATACATCCTTATAATTATCTGTTAATCAAACAAGGATAGAGCAAGTGGCATGCCTGCCTGATGACAAACTTTTTGTAATCTGGCTGTGTTGTGCATAGCATGCATTTTAAAAAAACCCAATTCCTTGTTCCCCTTTATAACTCTGCAGCAGGGAGACTAGATAATGAACTGAACAATGCAAGTGCTTCTGTCTGGAAGTTCCAATTGCTTTATAGCTCCCTTTTCATGGTAATTTATGAAAGTCAATTGCTGTCTGCAACCAGTGGGGCCTACTGCCAACGCCAGTCCTGGTCACCTCCCATTAAAAACATTTCTGGACCAGCACTCTGAGCAGTGTGGCTAGGTCTAGGTGCAACACTAATTTCCCACAATGTCACTGGCCTAACATCACTCTGGGACATTGTGGAACATTTGAAATGTAGCAGGACTCAGTTCCCCAGTACAGCTCATAACACCATTGCACCATTGGGAAAGGCTGACGGGGGGTTACTTTGCTCAAGGCCCCCTGAAACCTGGAGCCGGCTCTCGGTGAAACCACAGCCAAATAAATGTGCACCTTACTTCTTTTTCCATGCTGCAGTGACATTTGCACATGGGTAGGGCCGGCGGTTGCTATTAAATGCCACTTAATGTACATAAACATGGCATGAGCGGCACTGACAGGAATCTCCAGACTTCATGCTATGCAAACCAGAAATTCGCTATAGAGAGCTCCACATATGGGGCATTTTTGCTGACCTTATTGGGCTCTGACTGGTAGACTACATGTTGCTACGCACAAATCTAACCTGTAGGGTCAATGATGTAGACAGAATCCACCCTAACAGGCTTTTGGGGAAGGGGTAGTGCCTTCCCCTTCCTTATACTTCTGGAGTCCTGGTCATCACTACAGACGGGGGAGGACAGTGGACAGAAAGACCAGGCAAACTCCTTTCAATTAAGGGCACATCCAGACTGTCGGTATTTTTGGGTGGGATTCAATCACATACTGGAAAATTCAGGTTGCACAATTGTAGATGATTGGGGGAGGTCATGCACAACAATACTGTCGTCGTCCCCCTCAAAATCAGAGTTTTTTCAATAAGAAAAATAATGTGAAAATGCACTGGAAAGTGTGGGATAATGCTTGCTTTGCCGTAATGTCATCTGACCTCGTTAAATAGCCAAGTCATTTAATCTCTCTGTTAACAAATCACAATGAATGTTCAACAAAAAGGTCGCCTGGAAGCTCCCTAATTTTGGAATTGGGGAAATATCACTCAGCTTTCGTGGACATTTTCCCCCCAGGAAGGGACAAAAACTAAAGCAGTAGAGAGTTGCTTTGCTACAAAAAGTCCCATGTTCAATCCCTGGCATCTCCAGTTGTAAAGGGCCCTGAAAGCTGCCCTGCTGAATTCATGAATTGATTATTGCCATTCTCCACCCCACAGTCTGACAACCTTACTCCCACAGCAGTCATAGGGCTTTTTTTTTTTTTTTTAACACAAATCATGGGTCAGAGTTTGGGACCTGTTTACATAATAACAACCGCCGCCACCTGCTTATACATCGCTTTTCCTAAATGCTCAAAAGGAGATTCACATACATCATCACAGCAAGTTTTTTGGAACAATCTTGTATTATTAGGACTTTCCTAGGCACCTGCTCCTGCGCTAAGATAGATGGTCCTGGCAAATTTTCCTACGGTGGGGGTGGAAAGATCTGTCAACGTTGGTTCTCTCTCTTTCTCATTTTTTTCCAATCTGAAATTCAGTTCTCCACATTTCTGCAGCAATTTGATTTATTTTTCAATCCTCATGTAAATTCTCCAGCATTTCAGTGCAGATTTCTCCTAATAAACACATTTTTATGGGCAGTTTTGACAAACGTACACATTTTCCCAAGCCGTTTCTTGTCACATATTGCAATTTCTTGCATGTCGTTTTCACTCATATATTCATTTTTATGCACACTTTCTCCTAATATATGCATTTTTGTATGTGTTGGTTGGTTGGCGAACTGCATTGTAAAATTCAAATCAGTGAACGTCAAAGGATGGCTGTGTTTCGATTCTCATACTGTTTCGGAAAGTGCAAATTTGACCGAGTCGGCTTGAAATGTGAACTGAATCAAAATTCTTGCCTAGTCCTAACCTATAGCCATTTTATCTGTCTGTCTATCCATGACTTTCAAGAGTTAAGATATTATAGATACTGCAGAAAAGTGACCGAAAACCATTTGTGTGACCCTGGTGTATTTAAAAAAAGAAAAGAAAGCTGCCTTCTTGGCAAGGTGAGTAACCATGGGTTGCATGAACAGTAGCAGCCCTGTTACAAAATGCTGTTTTGCACCAACACACAAAACACCTGCTTTCTTGTTAAAGTAAAAACAAGGCAATAGTCATAGTAAAACCACGAACGAAAAACCACAAGTGACCAAGCACTTCTTCTGAGTCATTCCCCCCTCCCTCCAAACTCCTCTCATACATTGTGACATTCCTCTAAAAAACTCTCAGCCACCTGCAGCCTGCACAAAAACTGCTGATCAGCAAGTCTTTTGTTTGCCTTAAACACCGGCATAATTACATGTCCGTATACTGCCCAGATGGCTGGAGCCTTCTTCAAAAAACATTCACCCATAAGCTCTAATGATTAAGGAAAACTAGCAGGGGCCTTTCCCCCTAGGCGGAATTCTGGAAAAGCTCCCGCAAAACCATTTTTTTAAACTTTTTGAAAGATAAACAGAGCACTGTGGTCATAACCAATGTTTTCAGAAAGAACAACTGTTGAGAAGCTTCCTTTATCCAAAACATGCAAAGCTGATTCTCCTTCACATTTTCCCTGTGCATCAAGATCAGTAGTGTAGACGTAAAAACCAGTCCAAGAGAAACCAATGGGTCTGTCAGCATCCAGTGCCAAATTCCTGACTAAAGCTTTACCGAAGGAAAATTAGGGCTCATATCAGTCTTGCCGTCCCTGGGATAATGTTGTGGAATAATGCTATTTATGAGCAAGTGTTGAATACCAGTTGCTGGAAATTGCAGGAGGAAAGAGTGCTCTTGTGCATAGGTCCTACTTGTGGGCTTCCCATAAGCACCTGGCTGGCCACTGTGAAAATAGGATGCTGGACTAGATGGTCCACTGGCCTGATCCAGCAGGCTCTCCTTATGTTCAAGTGCACCCATAAAAACGTAATCTTCTTAATTGTCCATGGATGATCCATTAACAGAGTCCTAACTTCTTGCTAGGTGTTAGGTGCACAGTTTTGTCAATGGTATATGGAATAATTGTATGCACACTCATTAATTTTGAGCCATTGAAATGGACTCACAGCTTATTCATCCATGACGAAAGGTGCAGAAACAGTAGCCCAGCTTGTGAATATGCATGGGATGAGGGGAACCCCCTATCTGCATGTAGCCCAATATTCAAAATTTAAAATAAATCCCTTTATTCAGAAAGCTAACATTCAGGGAGACAGCAAAGTGGGAAACTATCTGTAGCACTAAAGCCTTGCTTTAAAAAGTGTCAGGGAGCAATTACCCTGCCTCAATTTTTTTTTTTAAAAAGCACAGCTGTTTTTCAAAAAAAGAACTGAGAAAGCAAAAACAGCTGAGGAGGGAGCAGGGTGCTTAATCCTTTCCCCACCCACCGTTTCTCCAGTTCTCTAAATCATTCCCCTTCTACTTTACCACTCTGAATGATTTTATATCCTATGTTTATGAATACCCTAGCTGCAGGAAGCCTAAGCCTTTGAAAAGTATGGCTTAATTTCAAAATGAAAACTTCTATGCAAGTGCAAAATGCCAAATTTGGATCCTTTGTATGTATGTAGGAAGTCATGTTCATGTGACTCAGGCAGATGTGGCTTGACTACACAGGATAATTAGTGCATGGTACCACTGAATCCCACTGAAGTCCCATGTAGTGAACAGGACACCTTATCCTGCTTTTAATCACTGATTCCTAGGGTCGCCATAAGTCGTAATCGACTTGAAGGCACATAACAACAACAACAACAACAAATGAACCATGGCAAACTGTATGACATTGCATTCAGGAGTAAGTGCCTCAGGTTTGGATTTGTTCTACATGCTTATTTACCAAGTACCTGCAATCATTCCCACAAGGAGGACCATGTTCAGAGAGAGAGATGAGAATAAAACATCAACAACAATAATGGAAACCGTGCCCATGAAGGACTGCTGCTCAGTCTGTAGCAGAGATCTGTCTGGCCCTGTCCTTAATGGTCTTCTGACATGCTGTTAAGACCTGGAAGCTCAGTGGTAGAAGAATGCTTTGTATGCTCAAGGTTGCAAGTTCAATTTCAGGTAGGACTGTGAAAGACTCCTGGCTGAAACCCTGAAGAGCCATTGCAGGTATGGTTACACACACACATACCCATTGCTGGGACTGCCTACCTCTGTTTTCATCTATTTTCAAATAGACACACTGCAGAGTAATGCAGAATCAATCTGCAATGTGCTTTTATTTTTGGAATTAAACCAGTTTCTGAAGAAGTGCTTTTCAGGGGCAAAACATACGCAATAGATCTAGATGGTGTGTGGATTATGTAGAAAAAACAAGTACTCAGTCTCCTTTGATTCTAGAATAAAATGTTGTGTGTACACAACCACAGTATTGGAGCAAATAGCTGTCATCTCTGTGGTACATAGAGGCACTCTGGATGGGTCAGGAGTTGTGGGGCAAATATCCCTATTCTGGTAATGTTCCTAGGAACAAAAGCATTCTGGCAGAAATATATAAACAGTTCTGCTAGTCCCCTACTTTAACTCTTCCGCCTCCCTGCATGAACCAAAGAAGGGTGTTAAGGGTTTATTAAACTGTGAAGCAATTGTCCATAAGAACAAGGTCAACATCTATTGACTTTGGCTGATATTGACAACATGGATTTACATCTGCTGAAGTGGGGGGAGGGAAGAAAAGAATATCCTTCTCTGGAATGGCAACGTTCATGGAATTGCCTCAACAAATATGGCAGTTGCTTTGTGGATTCCCCCTTCCCAAGGGTGTTCCTTATGCATGCGCCCTCTAAATTATCTGAACTTTGATGTGACCCTATTGCTAATTTGGACCTCTTGTCTTTCATGCTTCACAGCTGCACAACTCTTTGATGTAGGGACTTGAATTTCTGGTTGAAGACTGTCCAAGTGACTCAAGTTTGTTCCCTTTTTTTCTACTATACAATGGTGGGTAATTAGTTCCAAGAGACCCAGAGTTAGAGTGGAACGAGGCCATCTGTGCTCTTAGCCTTGGACATACAGTATTCTGTAGTGTGGGAGAACATAAAACCAGTTGGAGGCATGCTATCTGATCTTTTCTGCTTGATGCACCTTTTCTACAGGAGCCTAGGGTCATAGACTGGGCATGAGACAACTATGATAGGTCTACCAATTCTTAATTGTACATCCAGACAGTTATCATTTAGAGGAAGGGCTGTTGCTCAGTTGGAGTACATCTGTCTTGCATGCAGAAGGGCCCAAGTTCAATCTTTGGCATCTCCGGGTTAGGAATGGGATCCGTTGAACAGTGCTGGTTCGAAAGCACTCCATCAGCCTAATAGGCTGGTATTGACTCAAGTTCATTCTTTGACCACCTGTTGGTGCTTTTACTGATCTGTTTTTTCCCTTGCAAAAAATATTGATATTCATATTGGTATTTTAAAAGGAAACACCACTATTTTGAAAATACCAATAAATGAAAGAAAATGTCAATAAAATTATCATTCTTAATATTGATATTTTAGTTTTGTTGTTGTTATGTACCTCCAAGTCGATTATGACTTATGGCAACCCTATGAATCAGCAACCTCCAAGAGCATCTGTCATGAACCACCCTGTTCAGATATTGTAAGTTCTAATATTTTAGAGGTGGATTTAAAAAAAAAAATCTGTTTTCAAAAATAGCCATGGAAAATCTCTACGTAAAAATCCAATCCACAACTGCAGAGAATAAAGGAGTGAATGGAATAATCGGTACCAAATCCAAATTGGGCGGAATTCTATTCCAGGTAGGGCTGGGGACTCCTGCCTGAAACCCTGGAGGGCCACTGCCATTCAGTGCAGACCATACTGAGCTAGATGGACCAAGGGTATGACTCATCATAAGGCACCTTCCTAGAGCCCATCCTCTGCAACTTGAATGTAGAGGTGCTTCTGTCCATGCTGGTGCCTCAGCCTGACTTCGGTCAAGCAATGCAACCCACAGACACAGGAAGCAAGATACAAATCCCCCCTGGATAGAGAGTTGGCAGGGCCCAACAACAGGGTCCCATATGTGAAGGGCTAAGGCAAACAAGTTCCAAGGAATCAAGCCAGTCAGGGGCTGGCAACATACGGGATATCCAGCAGGCAATCAGTTTAGCAGGTCTAATCAGATATCAAGGGCTGCAAGGCCAGACAACAAAGTCAGGAATAAGGTTGGCATACCAAAAAGCTGGGCCCAGTGAAGGATGTTGCATAAGAAGCTGCTACCTTAACACTAGAAATGCTGCATCAAATATTTGGGGCAAATATTTTTTGGCACAAGGGCCTTGGGATTTCCCCCAAAAGATCCCCCCAAAATTACACTTAGCTTTTTGGAGCCCAGTTTGCTCCTCCTTGCAGTCCCAATCAAATGCAGCTTTGGCACTTTTTTTTGGTATTGTTTGAGAAACAGACCTTCTTCCTAGTAACAGCAAGTTTATCACATAATCAACCAGATTTTGCTATGCCATTACCACTTCCAAACGAAAAAAATTGTGCCAAAGTACCCAAGTAGGGCTGCAAAAAGATCACTCTGAACTGTTGCTGCCGGAAGGGCAGGGACCAGTTGGCAACACAGGGGGTGGTGCCCAAATATGTAAATCAGGTGATGCTCCTACTGTATGACCATTGAGCACCCTTTTGCATCCCCCTGCAAAAAAAACCCCCACCCATCCAAAATGCTATGAAAATGCACCGCCTGTGGCCTCAGCCCCTTCTTCACTACATTTCTGTAGCTCAGGTGTGTGTTATGGCGCCACCTGATGGTGAGGAAAATTCTGCTCTCTCTACTTCTCCCCCCCCCCTTAGTTTCGTGCAGCGATTCTCAAATGTGTCTTTTTTTCCCATGGACCACTTTAAAATTGCTACAGGTCTTGGCAGATCATTTAATAAACTTGTTGCACTTTTTTGTGTTTGTTCTACAAATCAAATTACATGCATAACTCTTATTTTAATAACTCTAGTCTTGCCTTTCTGATGCAATGGACGTACCTGTTTTTATTTTCACTAATAGCTACATATTTGTGTTTACATCATGCACTCTATGGAAGCAAATACCCCCTTACACATATACCTCCACCCAATGAAACCCTTACAAGCACCCACCTGACAAACAGATTAATAAAAACAATAGACGTAAGTCAGCTGAATTGCTTCCAATGAAAACAAGTCACACAGGCCAGCAGACAAAATGTGTCCAGAGAGAACCATGCATGCATAGCTAACAAAGTGCAACCCATTAAAACTATACATGTAGTATAGTAGGGCCATACCATTTTTTAAAAAAAAAGAAAAGTATTTTGCTTCTAGATTAAATATCAAGAAAAATAAAATTACATGTTTTTCTTCGGTCCTCCTGGGTCATCAAAACCAGCAATGTATTATGAAAATAACAGAGCCAACAGATGCTGAGAAGGGCCCCTTGTGACAGTAGCTGGAGTTTCTGTGGAGGAATTTACCAGGGAATCCTGTCTGTAGAGCCACAGACATAGCTCAGTGGTAGAGTATCTGCTTTGCATGCAGAACGTTCATAGTTCAATCCCCGGAATCTCTAGGTATTGCTGGGAGAGACCTCTGCCTGAAAACCTAGAGAGCTGCTGCTTGATGTACCAATGGTCTGATTCGGTATAAGGCAGCCTCCTATGTTCCCAGAGGTGCTGTAAATGCCTATGTTCTCCCCAAGTCTTTGTCTTGAATGGATTCTGTGTGTGATGACCTGTATTCTTTGGTGACCAGAGTTTACAAGCCCTTAGTCGTGGCAGACGTTTCAGAGGAAGGATCTCTCTCATCCTGGTTAGATGACATCTTGCATAAAATTATGCATATTGGAGCAAAAAATCTTAATTTCACATATACGCTCATGGGCTCTGAACTGGTGGTGACCGACCAGGAGAGAGACCTCGGGGTTGTAGTGGACAGTACGATGAAAATGTCGACCCAGTGTGCGGCAGCTGTGAAAAAGGCAAATTCCATGCTAGCAATAATTAGGAAAGGTATTGAAAATAAAACAGCCGATATCATAATGCCGTTGTATAAATCTATGGTGAGGCCGCATTTGGAATACTGTGTACAGTTCTGGTCGCCTCATCTCAAAAAGGATATTATAGAGTTGGAAAAGGTTCAGAAGAGGGCAACCAGAATGATCAAGGGGATGGAGCGACTCCCTTACGAGGAAAGGTTGCAGCATTTGGGGCTTTTTAGTTTAGAGAAAAGGCGGGTCAGAGGAGACATGATAGAAGTGTATAAAATTATGCATGGCATTGAGAAAGTGGATAGAGAAAAGTTCTTCTCCCTCTCTCATAATACTAGAACTCGTGGACATTCAAAGAAGCTGAATGTTGGAAGATTCAGGACAGACAAAAGGAAGTACTTCTTTACTCAGCGCATAGTTAAACTATGGAATTTGCTCCCACAAGATGCAGTAATGGCCACCAGCTTGGATGGCTTTAAAAGAAGATTAGACAAATTCATGGAGGACAGGGCTATCAATGGCTACTAGCCATGATGGCAGTGCTCTGCCACCCTAGTCAGAGGCAGCATGCTTCTGAAAACCAGTTGCCGGAAGCCTCAGGAGGGGAGAGTGTTCTTGCACTCGGGTCCTGCTTGCGGGCTTCCCCCAGGCACCTGGTTGGCCACTGTGAGAACAGGATGCTGGACTAGATGGGCCACTGGCCTGATCCAGCAGGCTCTTCTTATGTTCTTATGTTATGTTCTAAAATACAAAGCCCTGAACAACTTGGGTCCAGGATACCTTAAGGCAGCCTTTTTCAACCAGTGTGCCTCCAGATGTTGTTGGACCACAACTCCCATCAGCCTCAGCCAGCATTGCCAATGGTCAGGAAAGATGGGAGTTGTGGTCCAACAACATGTGGAGGCACACTGGTTGGGAAAGGCTGCCTTAAGGACTGCCTGAGCCCTTCAGTCCAATCACTGAGATCATCTGGAGGAGTGCTACTAGTTGTCCCCAGTGTTACAGAGGCTCGACTGGCCTGGCCTGGTCTCAACCAGCAGTTGGGCATTTAGTGGCTCTGGCCCCATGCTGTGGAACGCTCTTCCAGAAGGGATTGTGTAGGGATCCTCACTTTTGACTTTCAGGCATCTCCTGAGGACTTTTATGTGCTGACCAGCTTATGCAGCTGTTTAAAATGTCTCTTGAGAAGCTTGTCATTTTAATGATTGTTTTGTATTCCTTTTACATGTTTTATGTTGCTATGCAATACCTTAAGGGCCACAGGTTCCTCATCCGTGCAGTAACGCCTCTTTAGATAACCATAACTGGTAAGCAGATTTGTTGGAAGGTAGTGTAGATTTCACAATGGCTAACAGAACAGATGCAAAAGGATTCAGAGTTGTACAACGCACACTATAGGAACATGGAATGTGAGAAGCATGAACCAGGGAAAGTTAGAAATTGTCAAGCAAGAAATGGAATGTATCAACATTACAATACTTGGTGTGAGTGAATTAAAATGGATGGGAATAGGACATTTTCAATCAGGCAACTACAAAACATTTTATGCAGGAAATGAGAAATTAAGAAGAAATGGGGTTGCTTTAATAGTGAGAAGTGATGTAGCAAAAGCAATTAAGAGTTACAATGCAAGGTCTGAGCAAGTGATATCAATGAGATTAAAAAGGAAACCTATTAACATAACCATCATCCAAGTCTATGCTCCAACGGCAAACGCAGAAGAAGAGGAATTGGAGAGATTTTATGCAGAAGTACAGGAAGAAATTGATCATATGATGATAATCATGGGAGACTGGAATACGAAAGTAGGGAACAGAGAAGAACTAGAAATTGTGGGGAAATGGGGCTTAGGAGACAGAAACGAAGCAGGAGAAAGACTTATTGAATTCTGTGAAGCCAATCATTTGTTTCTTGCAAACACATTTTTCGAGCAACCGAAAAGACGACTGTGCACATGGACATCATCAAATGGTCAATATAGGAATCAAATTGATTATATAATTGGTAGCTGAAGATGGAGAAGTTCCGTACTTTCTGCGAAAACAAGACCAGGAGCAGACTGTGGTACAGATCATGAACTGGTCGTATCGAAAATCAGAGTAAAGCTAAAGAAGACCAACAAAGCAATCATAATCCCAAAATACAATTTAAATAACATCCCAGAAGCATATAAAGATCAAATAAGGAACAGGTTTGAGGCTTTAAACTTAGTTGACAGAGAACCAGAAGAACTATGGAGTGAAGTCAGAGACATTATCAGGGAAGAATGCAAAAAGACAATACCTCTAGTTAAAAAGAGAGAAAGACCTTAATGGATGACTGAAGAAACCAGGGCTGCGGAGTTGGTACGCCAAACCTTCGACTCCGACTCTGACTCCTCTGTTTTTCTACTGTCCGACTCCGACTCCACCCAAAATTGCTTCCAACTCCATAGGCCTGGAAAGGGCTGTAAATGTCTTTTTAAATTGGAAGCTCTCATAGGAGCATTTTTATCGCTGCCTGAATATACGCTGATTTTGGCATCACAGCATTTGTCTTCATCTGGGTCCTGTATCATACACTGACACACAAAATGTTTTCCATCTTTAGTTATGGTGAAATGCTCAACTACAGCTGACTTCACGGGAAGCTTCTTTGACATTTTGAATTTATATTTTAAAAAATTTGTCAATCAAAATTTATTTTGAAGCCAGAGTCGGAGTCGGTACATTTCTACCGCCTCTGACTCCGATTCCACCCAAAATTGCTTCCGACTCCGACTCCACGACTCCGACTCCAACTCCACAGCCCTGGAAGAAACTCTTTAAATGGTTAAAGAGAGAAGGAAAGCAAAAGCAAAAGGCGATAGAAACACAGTCAGTACCCTAAATGCAACAATGTAGCGACTAGTACATAGGGACAAAGAGAACTATTACAATAGTTATTGTAATGAAATAGAAGAGGACAACAAAAAGGGAAAAACAAGACCCCTATTCCAAAAGATTAGAGAAATGAAAGGGAAATTTAAACCAAGGGTAAGGATGTTGAATAATCAGCAAGGGAACATACTGACTGACCAAGATGAAATAAGGAAGATGGAAGCAATACACCAAAGAACTCTATAAAAGAGATGCTAGGATGACAGTTTCATTCATGGAGGAAACATATGATGAAGAACCAGAAATTTTAGAATGTGAGGTCAAAGCTGCTCTTAAAATACTTGGAAGAAACAAATCACCAGGAACAGATGGCATACCAACAGAATTGCTACAAGCTACTGAGACTGAATCTGTCCAATTTTGACAAAAATCTGTCAAGGAATATGGAAAACTGAACAATGGCCCACAGACTGGAAGCGTTCAATATACATCCCAATTCCAAAGAAAGGGAATCCCAGGGAATGCAGTAATTATCGAACTATTGCCTTAATATCCCATTCAAGTAAAGTAATGCTCAATATTCTACAACAAAGGCTCTTACCATATATGGAGCGAGAAATGCCAGATGTCCACGCTGGATTTAGAAAGGGAAGAGGCACCAGAGATCATATCGCAAACATACGTTGGATAATGGAATGGAGCAAGGAATTTCAGAAGAAAAGCACCCTGTGCTTTATAGATTACAGCAAAGCCTTTGACTATGTAGATCATGAAAAACTATAGAATGCTTTAAAAGAAATGGGTGTGCCACAGCATCTGATTGTCCTGATGCGCAACCTATACTCTGGACGAGAGGCTACTGTAAGGATCTGATGATTCTCATTACTTTTCCTTTCCCCTCTAATGTAATCTTTCCATTCCACATGAAAGAGGTATTTTAGAAAAGTATTTTTCAAAGGACGCTACTGACATGATTCATTCTGTGTCCAGCAATAACCCATGCTGAAGGTCCCACGTTCATTCTCTGGCATCTCCAGTGAAAAATGCAAATGATGGGAAAGGCTTCTGCCACATATTTTACAAAACCTCTGCTAGTCATAGTAGAAAGTACTGGGCTAGATAATCAACCAAAGGTCTGACTTAGTTTAAGGCAGTTTCCTGTGTCCAATACCTTTCAGAATGCAAGCTAAGTTATCACACAGATTCTCAAGTCACTAGCTCTTGAGAATACAAAGCCCCCTATAAGCAATTTGCAAGATTATTTCAACATGCATTTCAATGCCATCTGGGGAGCAGCTTCTGACAATTTTCCAGTTTACAGAACCCACAGCATACTGTGCTCCTCCTTCATCTTCAGCACAGTGTGTGTGGGATGGGAAGAAGCAACTGTGCTATTGTGTCGCTATGGAAGGAATTAGGAGCCAAAGCCTGGCAATTCCTGGCCCTAAATTCTAGTAAGCAACAATAAGTAACAGTTGCAGGGCCAGCACCAGAGGGTGGCCAGGCTGGGCCCTGGCTGAGGGCCTCTGTGACCCAGAGGGCCCCTCCTCAGGGTGGGAGACATGATCCAGCTGAAACAGAGAACTTCTAAATCCTATTGATTTCAGTAAAAGCAATGTACGCATGTAACCCCATAATGCCACAAGAGATGTTAAAGGTTAATTTTAGAATTAATATAATTAATTATTATATATAATTTCAAACCCCTATGGTCGACTATTACAGGAAATCAATCATACATGGGAAATAAGCCTTATGGGAGAGATTTTAACTTTGTTGGTGAAGATATGCCAATTATATTTCATTTAAAAATTAATTTACTTTGAAAAAAATCAAAGCAATGGAAGAATATATATTTAGAAAGTAGTGAAAGAATATATGTTATTTGATATGGAACAGTTTGATATCAAATAGTATGAGCCTTATATTTTTCCATTGTTTTGCATTTGGACTGATGATGCAAGACTCGCCCTATGGTTGTCACCTGAAGAGCCACTAGACAAGGAACGAATGGGCTTATTCAACACATCACAGCAAGCCATACTGTTTCCCCAGTCTTGGCCGCTTACCGCACATAAGAAAAGCTCTGCTGGATGAAGCCAATGGCCCATTTAGTCAGCATCCTGTTCTCAGAGTGGCCTACCAGATGCGAATGGGAAGGCCAAAAGCAGGACCGGAGTGCAACTGCACTCTCCCTGCTTGTGATTCGCAGCAACTGGTATTTCAGAGACATAATCCCTGTGACACTGCAGGCAATGCACAGCCATTGGGGCTAGGAGTCACAAATAGACTTCTCCCTCCTCCATGAATTTGATTAAACCTCTTTCAAAGCTATCCAAGTTGACAGCCAGCACGACATCTTGTGGTAACTAATTCCATTTCAGGTTTGTTCTTAGCTTGCAGAACATTGTTAGTGTGGAGCAAAGTAAACCATGATCCCTGGTTCAGGTATAGGTAGATCTCCTGTGCACTAGTGAGGAGAAGCAAAACAGGCGAGACTAGCCCATTCATTGTAAACCATTAACTATGGTTTACCACAATGTGTGAACTGGGCCATTGTGAAACAGTAATTACATGTGTCATAACTTTAACAGTACTTTACTAGAATATACCATCATTGTAATGCATTAAATTAGTTTTCTTTTTCTAGTTATGCTGCATCTTACAAACAGAGTTCATAAATAAAGGAACTTTCTTTGAAATAAGGAAGAAGGGGCAAGCGTACTCACAACATGCATACTTCTGCACTACCTTAAGCTAGGCCAATGCAAGATGATTCCAGGTTTTGCCTCAGGCTTCTAAAACAAGCCTATGAGCTACTAGCCTGCAAAAAAAATTACTAGCTGGCTAGGGGCTGACAGAGGAGGGATGGAGAGCTCAGTTTCTATGCTGGGCAGAGAGGAGTGGCTTCCCTCCTCTGGCAGCTCACTTGGGTTCTATGCTAGGTGCAGAGGAGGAATGGGGTGCTCTATTCCTCCCCAATCAGCCCACTCACTCACCTGCATGTAATTCCTGGTTGCTTCTGGCTACCAGCCTAGTGCTTATATACAAGGGTTGATTTTCCTACTTTTTCCTACAGTAGGGTCCCGCTTATATGGCGGGTTAGGGACCAGGCCCCCGCCATAAAGCGGAAATCGCTGTAAAGTGGAACCCACTGACTATAATGGGTCGCGTCACGCCAAAATGCCGCAAAAGGGCAAAAGCTGCTTTAAAACGGGGAATTTCCCCTAATTGAAAGCCGCCACATCAGCGGAACGCCGGAAAACAGAACACCATAAAGCAGGGGCCTACTGTACTTTGCACCCCATATTCTTCTCTGCAAGCTTCATTAAGATGGTCAGTGGCATGTCTGTGGATTTGTGGCTGGAGATGGCACATCCATCGCATTAAATATTCATATTCATTTTTAATTATATGTTTATTGCTTCTTTTATTTCTTACACATTGTGTTTTACTGTATTACTGTTCTATGAAATTCAAACTGTAATACAATGAAGCACAATCTGTAAGAAATAAAAGCAACTGAATGCAATTAAAAATCATACCGCATCTAGCACAGTGCACTGCAATTGCTATAACAGATGAAAAAACCCATTGTTTAATAATTAAGTTTAATAACAGTAAAATAAATTTAACAATTTAATAAACAAATAAATGATAATAAGTGGTCCATCAAGACCCTCGGTAATTTTCAAGCAGTGTGTGGGGAAAGAAATTTGGGTACCACTGTTTTAGACTAACAACATTCTCTGCCTACGGATCTACAATATGGAGGGATGCCCACTGGCTGCCCAATTGTTACACAGCCAAGTTCAAGGTTCTGGTTTTGGTGTACAAAGCCCTACACAGCTTGGGACCAGGATACCTGAAAGATTGTCAATCACTGCTCTCTGCAAGTGAGGGCCTTCTCCAAATACCATCTTATCAGGAGGTCCATTCCACACAACATAGGAAGTAGACCTTCAGTGTTGTGGCACCTACACTTTGGAATTCCCTCCCCTTAAATATTAGATAGGCGCCGTCTCTGTTATCTTTTTGGTGCCTACTGAAGACCTCCTCTTTCAACAAGCCCTCTGAAGTAGAGACCTTTCCCAGTCTGTGTCTGTGTTGGAATTGCTTTTTAAGATGTTTTTAACGTTTTTTAAGATGCTTTGTTTTAATATGTTTTTTTTTTAATTTAAATATGTTTTACAGTTTTTTCTTTTTAAGATGTTTTAAAGTGCTTTTAGTGTTTTTGTTTGCTGCTCTGGGCTCCTTCTAGGAGAAAGGGCAGGATTTATTATTGTTGTTGTTAATAATAATAATAATAATAGCAAGTAGTGATCATGCTGGTATTTCGGACTGCTATCAGTGATGTCACTTCCCGTTTATATGCTTCTCTTTTTTTAAAAAAAAGTTCTGAATCACAAAAGAAAGTAGTGAGGTCCATCCATTCCCACTCCCCACCCCCACCAAGGATTCAAGTCACTGTGTTTTCAAGTGTCTTGAAACTGTTCTGTGAGAAAAGCCATTGGCTCCTATAGTTCAAAAGCTTTTCTTCTACGGCTTAAATCACCAAGGACAGTGATCTTGCAGCAAAATTCCTGCTGCCTTCTGAGAAAATTATTTCCTCTCACTGTAAACACAGTTGGCTGCCAGCTCCCAAACAGTCTTAAGATAAGGCCCCACTCTCCAGATAAGCTCTGTCTTATTCAGCCCTTTTTTTTATTGGTTTGACTGCAGTTGGCAGATAAGAGACTCTGGATGGTTATACCAGGCCTGTCAGGGAAAAGGAGGGAGAATACCTTGGACATAGGAGCCAGGCCCAGCAGCAAACACTGTAGGGAGAGGCTAGAGGGACAGGGTGGGGTGGGGGGAGGAAGTCTTTGTTTTTATAGAGATCAGGTTTCTCTTTCCACTCACAGTTGGTGGAGGAGGCTAATCTCTGGCTTGGAAGGCAGAGTGGCTTGTATGTGCTGAGATCATCAAGGGACAGGAGGCACAATTTAATGACACAAATTTCTTGACTTTGCTTGCAGTCAAGTAGGGCTGGGCACATTTAACACATTGTTTGACTATGAAAAGGTCCCACCAGAAAAGGCCTTGAAAATAATGCCACCAGATTGAAAACACTGAAAGAGGCACTTAAGCTAGTTATTATTATTTTATTATTTCCATAGCATCATCAAGGAACGTCATGCTTTATATAAAATAGAGCGATTATTAAAAATAAACATAAGCTTTTTGCCAAGATTCTCCCAAAAGGAAACCAATCCACTCCACCCCAGATTTGTTTTGTTTTCTCCTGTTTGGAGCTGAAATAAGGGAAGGAGGATACCAAAAATGGCTTTATGGCACCTGGCAAGAAAATCAACAATGCATCCTATGATGTTTCAAAGACTAACATGCCAATGTTATTGCTCTCTACATTTTCATTGGCTAGAGCAGCGGTATGCAAACTGGTCCGTGAGCTTCATTCTGGTGGTCCGCAGTTTGTCTGTAGATTTGAGGTTGGAGAGAGGAGACACAACATCCATTGTATTGAATATTCATATTGATTTGTAACAATATTATTATTGCTTTTCTTATATTGCATTTTATTGTAGTACAATTTGAATTCTATGGAACACAAATTGTAATAGAGTAAAATGCAATATATAAGAAAACAAAGCAGTACAAACACAATTAAAAATCATACAACATCTAGCACAGTACATTACAACTGCTACAACAGGCAGGGGGGGAAATTAAGTGGTCCACCAAGACCCTCAGCAATTCTCAGGTGGTCAGGGGGGGGGCGGAATGTTTGGGAACCACTCGGCTAGAGAACCTTTTGTCATATGCACAGAGTGGCTGAAGCAGCCGGATAGTATGTTGGCCCCATGCTGGAATATGTGGCCTGATCGTGTGACACAGACAGGGCCGGCTCCAGGCATGCAGGGGCCCTTGGGCATGAGATTGCCCTGGCCCCCCGGTGGGTGGGTGGGTGGGTGGGTGTGCGTGCATGTGCATATGCATGCACGCAGCCCCCCATGGCCCCCACGGCCCCCCTACCTGTCTAGTCTTTACTATTGCCCTTAATGAAGATAGCGGCCGCAGTTTCCCTAAGGGGAATGAAACCTCCACTGCCGTCTTTGTTGATGGCACACGTCCGTACTATGCACACACACATCTCTGCCATCAACTAAGATGGCAGCAGCGGCTTCAGTACCTTAGGGAAGCTGCGGCCGCCATCTTCATTAAGGACAATGCTAAAAAGCCAGCTGACATGTAAGTGGGGGGGCATGAATTGTGGAAGGGGAGCGGAGGGTCCCTCAGGGACCCCTCAGGGGCTCCTGTAGCTCCAGGGCCCTTGGGCCAGTGCCCAACCTGGCCACCCTTTAGAACCGGCCCTGGACACAGACATCACCGATCTAAAACACCTCCACAAAGAGGGAGATTTCACATCACATCAGGCACTGTTCCTTCCAACAAAGATACGACATTTGCCTGCTTCTATAGTGATTAGAGCAGCCTTTCCCAACCAGTGTGCCTCCAGATGTTGTTGGACCACAACTCCCATCTTTCCTGACCATTGGCAATGCTGGCTAAGGCTGCTGGGAGTTGTGGTTCAACAACAGCTGGAGGCACACTGGTTGAGAAAGGCTGGATTAGAGTGTCAGATTAGGTCCTGGAAAGACCAGGATTCAAATCCCCATTTGCCCATGAAGTTCAAGGGGTGACCTTGGGCTAGTCACTATCCTTCATCCTAACCTATCGTACAGGGTTGTTGTGAGGATATAGAATCATAGAACTGTACAGTTGGAAGGGGCTGACAAGGCCATTGAGTCCACCCCCCTGCTCAATGCAGGAATCCAACTTAAAGCATACCTGACAGGTGGCTGTCCAGCTGCCACTTAAATGCCTCCAGGGTTGATATGATATGGGGGGGATTACATATGCCACCTTCAGATCTTCGAAAGGAAGGTGAGATACAAATGTAATAAATAAATAATCAAGTCATTGTGTGATGCAACTCTAGGGCAGCCTTTCCCAACCAGTGTGTCTCCAGATGTTGTTGGACCACAACTCCCAGCAGCCTCAGCCAGCATTGCCAATGGTCAGGAAAGATGGGAGTTGTGGTCCAACAACATCTGGGGGCACACTGGTTGGGAAAGGCTGCTCTAGGGGCTAGCCATTTTCCTACGACAAAGACAGGATGAGTGCATATGCATACGTACATGTAAGTGGGAGAGAGCTCACTGTCCCCACCTCCAATCTACATATGTTTATTTCAAGATTGAAATAGAGGAAGGGTGGGGAACTTCAGACTGGGGGTCAAATGCAGCCCTCCAAGTCACTCTATCTGGTCTCCGGGACTCTCCTCAGGCCAGCCTCCCTCAGTGGCCCTGCTCCGTGTCCCCCTCAAGGGCTTTTGCCTGGCGGAATATATTCTTACTGTGATAATGCCTCTTGCTTGCCTGGGTGGAAGTGTGTCTGTGTGCATGCATGCGTATGGACACCTCTGACTTGTGTGTGTCTGGAATGTAGCCCATTTGTACCAAAGTAAGAGCCACATGCATTGCTTCATAGGTTTCTGCCTCTGGCCAGACCCACCACTGGCATGTGCTCCCAGAAGACTGCCTGTGAATCAATGTGGCTGTTGGGCTGAAAACAGTTCCCCATCCCTGAAACAGAGTCTGAAGGCATAAGGTGGGGTCAGGAGCAGCATGTGCAACCCCCCTTCCCCAACCACTCATATTTAAAGATCATCTGAAAACCACGCAAGCCAGGTTTTTTAATACACCCCTTTCCTACAATCACAACACTCAAAGTGGGTCCCCAATATATATAGATCCAACAATATTGCAACAACAAGGGGGCTCTGTCCCCTGCTGACTCTGCTGGCCAACGCCCTCCCCTACTCTGAAACTGAGGGAACTGAAATTAACAAATCTAGCCATCCCCAATGTAGAATACTATAGATTTCCTTAAAAGTTTGGTTTGCCCCACCTCTCCTCAGGGTGCCTGATCACTGCCCTATCCTTTTTCTATACAAACCTCTCTCCCAACACACACACACACACACACGAGCAGCCAACTGACACCAACTTTCTTGTGGAATGGAAGGAGAGAGCAAAGGAAGCAGGAGAAGGCAACATCAGGGCCTATCCATAACCCGCCCCCCTCGGAGCTAACTTGTAGCCGCTGCCCTGTGGGAAGGAACATCTGATGCCACAGTTCCTGTTTCAGTGGGGATGGTTGTTTTCTTTTGTGAGCACAGGATTCTTGGTGTATCTGATGTTTTTATAAAGGCTGTCAGCTGCTTTGAGGACTCTAGTTGAAAAGAGGGATATAAATCTAATAAATCATTAAATAACATATTTCTTGTTAGCAGACTGTGTCCATACAACAAAGCACCTGCATTTTTGCCAGGCCTTGTCTGTTTCTGCTTAGCTTCCCAGCAAGACCTTCCCTGGTTCCTCAGCCCAGTCTCACTACCTGCTTCTCTAACCACTACTCTCCGGTCTGCCTTTCGGGAACTGACCTCAGGCTGTATCTCCAAATTATATATATTTTTCCTTTCCCCCTGCAGTCAGGTGTCTCAGCTCAACCTGCTCGCTGCAAGTGACACAGTCCTACAGAAGTCTTGATCCTTCCTTGAGAGGCTGTAACCCTGTAAGGCAGGCCAGGACTGCTATGGAGTATGGAAGTGGTGGCACTTTCATGAAGTACTTCCTGTTTTGCTTGTGGCTTTGTGGCTGCTGTTGCTAAGGAAGCTGACATCTGGAGATTCCATAAAAGCCTATATAACAGCCATCGCCAGCCTGGTGCCCATCAGATCTCTTAGATGAGGACTCCCATCTTCCTCAGACAGGACAGCTGTGCTGGCAGGGACTGTTGGGAATCGTAATCCAAAACATCTGGAGGGCCCCAGAACATGAAGCTGTTAACCAATTTGTTAACCAAGTAATTAGGGCAGATTATTTATTCTAAAATTTCAGTCAGTTCACAGTACCGCAACAGAAGAAGGAGTTGCTGTCTCCTAGGCCACATTCACACTGTACGTTTATTTCCCTGTTATTCCACTTTAAACAACAATGGCTTCCCCCAAAGAATCCCAAGAAGGGTAATTTGTGAAGGGTGCTGGAGTTGTTAGGAGCCTCCTGTTCTCCTCACAGAGCTACAATTGTCAGAGTGGTTTAACAGTCAGTCCCTCTTCTGAGAGACCTCTAGAAATTGGAGCTCTATGAAGGGAATAGATGTCTCCTAGCAACTCTGACCACCCTTCATGAAGTACACTTCCCAGGCTTCTCTGGGGGAAGCCATGACTGTCTGAAGTGGAATATATGTATGGCGTGAATGTGGCCCTACAGAAGCACCCTTCTCTTTGTGATTTTTATAGGGACCTCAAAAGTAGGTGAAGATAATCAGGGTGATACGATCTCTTGTTAGCAGGTTATGGTTGGTTGAGCAACAGGAACATACATAAGCTCCCTACTTCACCCCAGTTTAAGGGCAAAGTACAAACTCCATTTTGCCCTCAGTGATATTGTCTGTAGGCAAATCTGATTGGGTGATGTAGCGCTGTGTGTGACACAGAAGCTATTTTGACACACAAGTGGCAAAATAAATAATTAAATAACAACTAGGTTCCTTATGTGATCCCTCATTGGCTGAGATCACTCAGGGAACCAGGACAGGAGAAAACTACAAAAGAAAAGTTATGAAGAAAGTCACAGTGAAAGGGTTTTATGGAGAGCGTTTTGCACACACCCTCAAATCTCTCCTTGTGTCCCAAAAATGTTCATGGGTGAAGGTTCACATATTGAAAAGGCAAATACTGACATTTCTAGCAACACCAAAAGCATCATGGTACCTTAGTTCATAGCACTAATTCTAATTTATTTATACATTTACTTATTTCAAAAGCATTGATATGCCACTCTAGAACCAAATTCTCAAGACAGCTTTTGAGAAGAATACAATCCAGCTTAAAAAACTGTACAGTAAAACAGGTCAACAAATAAATATATAAAAACAAACAGCAAATCCCATGCAAGAACAGTTCCTTCCCGTTCCTCACGTCTTTCCTTTAAGACCGTAATTGCCTTAATACCCCAAATCCGACTGGCTCATTGGAAGCTTGACTGCGATTAAATATTTACAGAAAGGCGCTATCAGGATTACTCACCAGTTGCGCCACTTCTGTTTACATGAGTCATGGAGGTTTGACTGCAAGGCTCTCAAATTAGAGCCCCAGAGGAGTTCCTTTAATTTTTTTTAACTTGTCCTCAGAAGACCTTGTGGAAACTGTTCTGTGGTTCTGATCAGAAGTGGCAGCTGCTTTTTGGCCTTTGTGTTTACAGACATACCAGTCACTGGTGTGTGTTTTAATGTGATCCTGTTTTGGAGTCAGAATATATGCCTTCCTCACACAAGGAAAACATGCAAAATCAGGACATAACCATACATGACACCAATAGTGTGTCACTAGTGCCATCTACTGCTTAACAATGAAAGTACTATTAATTCTTTTGGATCAATTTCATTGCCAACAGAAAGCTCCAGGCCCTAAGGTGCTGGTTCTAGCAAGAGAACATTATGAACTAAAATAGGTATTATTTATCTTTAATTATAATTTATTTGGAGAATGATACATTTCTCATTTCTAGTTTATTACAAATAAAATTAAGGGATAGATCATGAGGGGGAAATTCTGACAGTTAGGAGTTCATCAGATGACAGCCTGATAGTGGGCAGAATTATATAGTACTCTGCATAAGCTAGGGGCATTTTGACATGTGACACCCAGTGGGCCAGTTTGGATCTGGTAAGATTTGGGCTCCTGTGCTTTCTTCATCTCTCTCCTCCTCTGGCACATACCGAAGTATACATCTGCTCCCTGTTTCAAACTAACCACAGGTTCCCATTTTGTCTGAACATGGAGAACACTGTGGTTGTTTAAATGCTAGTTTATTGTCAAACCAGCCTCATAAATCAAGGTTTAACCCTGGCTTGTTTGAACTAACTACAGTTCAAATGAACCACAGTTGCCTAACTTCTGACATAATGGGGAGCTCTGTTTTATTTCCAATCATTTCCTCTTGTACATAAAAGAGGAGAGGTTGCATAAGCCTGATACTTGCCATGGCTTATGCATGGAAACTATGATTTCCCACTATGCCTGAACTAGCCCAAAGAGAGCTCCTGTTGCACTATGTGTGCAAATGTATGATTATTTATTTAAATATCCCACTCATCACTCCCCAAAGGCCTCCCAGAGCTGCTTAGAACAACCATTTTTTAAAAAGACAATAAGAACAATACAATAACAGAGTACAAAAATATATTTGTGTTAAACACTAAAAGATCTAAAAAACCTAGGCAAATAAAATGGTCTTCACCTGGCACAAGGTGAGTGGCTTTTGCACCTTTAATGTGGAATGTGTGAAAGGGGTAATTTCAGCATGCATTGGTTGTCATGAAGTTCCCTTCTATACAACTATTAAAGATGCAGGAGCTCTTTCCTCTTTTGCATCTGGCAAACTTACCTGGTGCTAAAAAGGGGACATCAGACTCAATGCTGGGCACCACAACTAAAAAGGTTGCATCCCCAGTCACCCTGGTTGGGAGTGGGGATCTGAAGATAGGCATTCAAGAAGATCTTAATATGTAAACACACACATTAGGGAGAATGCAATCCTTAATTTTGTTAATAAAGGTTAGATTGGAGAAACACCATAATTTCTGAGACTCTTGAAAGAGTCATCATGTCCCTTGGTGAATACTTGTTTTACTTTTGCCATACTTTCAACTCCAAGCAGCTTTTGAAACAATTCAAAAACCTACAAAATTCCCATTTATCACAGGTGAAAATGGGACAAATGTACACAACACATCTGTCAAACCACCTTAAAATTTGTGGAGAAAAAAAATCTGTTTCCAGCCTTAGGTAGCAGGACTTGAAAGAGATGCAGTTAAAAAAAATAATGTGCATTTCAGCCATCACAAATAAAACATACAACAGATGCATAACTCAGATTTTATACTTCCGGCTTCATGAGTGAAAAACAGAGGCACTGCCCCTATCTTTAGTTGCGTGGCTTCCTCCAGCAGGTGGCACTGCTGCGAAAGAAACTGAAAAACAGATGCTGCCTAGGACTACCACATACACACACAAAAGAGAATTTCACGGCCGCAGGGTACCATCTTGTCCCCCATGCTGTTTAACATCTATATGAAGCCCTTGGGAGCGGTCATCAGGAGATTTGGGGCAAGGTGTCAGCAGTATGCTGATGATACCCAGCTCTGTTTCTCCGTAACATCTGAATCGGGAGAGGCCGTGCAAGCCCTGGACTGCTGCCTGGACTGGATGGTGCGCTGGATGAGGGCCAATGAACTGAGTCTGAATCTTAGCAAGACGGAGGCGCTATGGGTTGGTGATTCCCAAGTTCAGATAATTGGTCAGTTCCCTGCTTTGGATGGGGTCGTACTACTTCTGAAAGAGCAGGTCCGTAGTCTGGGGGTACTCCTGGATCCATCTTTGTCGCTAGAGGCCCAGGTGACCTCAGTGGCTAGGAGTGCCTTTTACCAGCTTCGGTTGGTAAGACAGCTGGGCCTTTTCTGGACCAGGATAGCCTGACCATTGTTGTCCACACACTGGTAACCTCCAGGCTGGATTACTGTAATGCGCTCTGTGTGGGGCTGCCCTTGAGGTTGGTCCGGCAGCTGCAGCTGGTGCAAAATGCGGCAACGAGACTGCTCACTGAGGCAAGGTATCACCAACATGTCACCCCACTCCTGAGAGAATTGCACTGGCTGCACATTTGCTACTGGGCCAAGTTCAAGGTTCTAGTTTTGGTCTACAAAGCCCTATACAGCTTGGGACCAGGATACCTGAAAGACCATCTTACCCCTTATATATCCAGTCGATCACTGCGCTCTGCAGGTGAGGGCCTCCTGCAGATACCATCTTATCAGGAGGTCTGTTCTGCACAACATAGGAAGTGGACCTTTAGTGTGGCGGTACCTACCCTGTGGAACTCCTTACCCTTAAATATTAGACAGGTGCCATCTCTGTTATTTTTTCAGCACCTATTGAAGACCTTCCTCTTTCAACAAGCCTTTTAAGTTGAGACCTTATCCCAGTCTGTGTCTGTGTTGGAATTGCTTTTTAATGTTTTTAAACCTTTTTTTAAAAAACAATGTTTTTAAACATTTTTTTTTAAGATGGCTTCAAAGCTTTTAAAAAAATGTTTTTAAAATGTTTTGTTTTAATGCATTTTAAGGTCTGTTTTTATGATGTTTTAAAGTGTTTTTAGTGCTTTGGTTTGGTGCCCTGGGCTCCTGCTGGGAGGAAGAGTTCGATATAAATCAAATAATAAATAAATGAATAATAGTTATTGACATATCTGAGTGTAAGAAGGGTCTTAAAAAGAAAAAAGTGGCATATTCACAGGAAGCTGCCTTATTTGTCCATCCAGCCCAGCATTGCTTTATCTGATTGGCAGAGGCTTATATTATATAATCCTCAATTATATAATTTCATCAATTTCAGACAATATCTGTGTTGCTAAATGCATGCCATATGGGCTGCATTCTGACATGGGCTTTATTGTGATAGTTTAACTGTTTATAATGGTAGCATTTCTGTCCCGATTTCTAACATTCCTTTTTTACACTGTTGTGTTAAGGAGCTGTGGCTTTTTGACTGATATAGCATTATATCACGCTAAATTTCACTCATACTGGAACAACGGATTTGTTGCCATTGCCCACCCATTATGCACATATGAGGTGCCTATATGCTGAAATATGGGCACAATTTTCATCAGGTGAATTGATGTGAGCCTAAAGGGCAGGAACACATTGCATGCTGGGATACTGCATCTCAGCCTCTCACGGAAGCTGCAGCCAATGCAAAACTCCTGCAGTTTTTCTAGGTTTCAAAGCTTGCCAACTGATTATTTCTGCAATCATTTATCATGGAAATAAACTTCCACTAGATTCCACTAGATTTCCGGAACTGGCTTTTATGTCATACGAAAGATCAAATAAAATGCGGAAATTATGAGGTAAGGAATCGTTGGAGAAATGGAAAAAAGTGCAATGTAAATGTAGCCATGGTTGTGTCATCATGGTAGGAGACTGTACTTCTCAGCTGGCTTGTAGAAAGTAATGCTTGGTTACCAAGCCCAATCATAGTTTGTAGACTTCTGTCTTATACTAACTTCAAAACCTGTTGCTATTGATGAGTACCAACTAGGTTTTCAAACTTCTTTTTCACCCACTGTCCAGTTGATAAATGAGCAAGGAAAGTTATGAAAGAGCATAGGATTAACCCAGTGCTCTACTTTGCTGTTGAAACAGTTGCTATTTGACTGGCAAGAAGATTGCCTTGTTAATAATGCGATGGAGCACAATGATTATGCAATCTCCTAAAGTTGCTTTTTTGGTTTTCACTGGAGGTGGGGAAAATCTACAGCCACAGTCAACCATTTTTACAAGCTATAAGGGTATAAATGGCTTTTTTCTCCCCCCTGAATGAGTCAACGACTAGAAAAGAGTTTGTACAGAGGAGGGACCAGCAAACTTTTCAGCCCAAGGGCTGCATTCCCTGAAGTGGAACCTTCTGGGTGCTCCATGCCAGTGGTAGATGGTGAGGCTAGACCAGAGGCAGACATGGGTAGAGCAATGGATGTGACTCTTACCTTTGCACAGTAGACTACATTTCAGCCATGCTAAAGTCTGAGGTTTTTCAACACACACATCTCTCCATCCTACATCCATGCATGCAGGAAGCATTATCACAAGTCTCAAGGGCACATTCTAGCCAAGCAAAAGGAGAAGGGCCAGTGATGGGTGTGCTGTGGGGAATGAATACTTTATGTTTTAAAATAATTTATATACCATTGCCATTTTTTTAAAAAAGAATCCTATGGACACAGCCTAGAGAGAGTCTTGAGGCCAGACACATTTGGCCCCTGGGCGTGAGGTTCTCCACTCCTGGCACAGAGTTGTGGGATGTTCTAAAATCAGGGGTGGACAACCTTTCTTCAGTTGAGGGCCACATACCAGCAGCAGGTGGGGACATAACTAAAGCTGTGTGGCCCCCATTTTATTTCTCTGGACTGCCACTCTTTTCTCTCTTTATGCCACCCCTCTCCTGTGTGTGTGTTACCTACTCCCTTCTTCACCTCATCAGCCAGATGAAATTAGGACAAGGGTTACCCATCTGTGTTCTAAATAGATTATTTTTCCGTACATTTACATTTTTGTTTGCATTTATAAGGGAAAAAATGATTATCTTTCAAAACATGCAAGAAACCCTGCATGAACAGACAAATAATACAATGATGCTAAAAACAATGCTCTCAGAACTCTACTCAGGACTAGCCCAAGATATTTTGCTGCTTGCAGAAACAGACAAAATGGTGCCCCCTTACCCTCATTATGGTTGCCAGGTTCTTGGCCTGAGACTGATCCTGTATCTTTAGGAGATGCAGGTGTTCTTGCAACTTGGCCCGGCCTCCAAGAGGTCTTCCGTATCTTTAAAAGTTGTGGAGGGGGGAGGGAGAATTCCACCTTGTGGTTTTTCCCATTACAGAGTTGCAAGAACACCTGCACTTGGCTGACCTTCTCTTCTCCTAAAGATACAGGATCGGTCTCAGGCCATGGACCTGGCAACCCTACCCCACATTCAGAAGGTCATGAGACTGGCACCAACTGAATCTTACTTCAACATTGGCAACAGGACCTACATGCATTCACACTTAGCTATGGTTTGGGTGAGCGTTATTTGCAAACTGAACTGTGTGGCTGTGCAAGTGTGTATGTCTCTCTCTTTATGCAAAACATATTCTCATGGCCTTTCTTATTTTTCATGTTATAGCTGAGTAGGTAGGAACCTGCATGAGCAGTTGAAACTGCTGTTTGCCCAGTGATAGATATCCCGACAACAATGTTATCAATTTCAAAGTCAGGCACCTTAGAGAGAAAAGGTCACTTAGATCACAATCATCAAAGGTGACAATGGTCATCTATGGGAAATGGTCCACTAAAATCCTTTACCTTACTTAGGTTCCCCTTGTTTGTTCAAGAACAATTTGCTGTGGTACCTTATCAAGCTAGTAGCAGATAGAGCAACAAACCTGTAGGAGGTTGATGTGGAGAGTTCAGGTTGTATTCAACGAAGCCCTACTCAGAGAAGACCCACTGAAATAAATAACCTAAGTTAGTCATGTCTATCAATTTCCATGGGCTTACTCTGAGTAGGAACAGCATTGAATACTACCCTTTAGGAATAAGAAGGCCTCCTCCCAGGGCAAGCCCTACTGTTAGGCAGAATGAAACAGCTGCCTCGGGTGGTTGAGTTGAGGAATCATAAAAGGGCAAAAAAATATATTATTTTATTTATATTTTCAATACAATGGACAGGGTGCTTGTGTGATTTCTGCATGAGGTGCACTAGGCCCTATGCATCTTGCCTAGAGGAAGGGTGCTGTTTGCTGCAATTGAAACATTTTTTGGGGCTAGCCCTGATGTTGAAGAAAGTTGCATACAAAGTCTGTTTTGGCCATTTGTCTATGGAACTAGAGCTCACCGTCAGCATATGGGGAAGGGATCATTTCCTCTTGGCAAAGCATATGCTAAGCATGCAAAAAGTCCCAGGTTCAATTTCTAGCATCTCCAAAGAGGCCTGGAAAAAGACTACCGAGATGTTGCCAATCAATGCAGATAAGGGTCAGCCCTCCAGAAAAGCTATTGGACTCCCTGACCCCTTGCCATGGTGATTGGGACTGATGGGAGTTGGAGTCCAGCAACATCTGGAGGCCATCATGTTGGTTACCCCAGATGGCAGGACTGAGCTAGATGGTCTGACTCAGAATAAGGCAGCTTCCTACGATCCTATAAACTTCTCACAGTTCATGACAAGATGCAACCTCCAGGTGTACAGACAGAAGGGAATTAATGTATAGCAGGCAAAGGCTGTGGAGAATGGAATATAAAGAAGAATGGAATATATGTGCTTTGGTGATTCCTTTGTAATGGAGTACAGAATATCTGAGAGACTGGATTTCTTAAAGGGCCCTACAGTGTCTGCTTAACTCAGTGTGACACTTAGTAGCCGGTAGTTCCAACTGCCTCAAGAGGACAAATTTGGTACAGTACAGTTCAGCTGCCTTTTCCCTCTTCACTATTTTTGGACTTTCAGCAGCTGCAGAAATCTAACAAACAGAAATTCAACAGATGTAGGTTTCCCCTCCATGGAGATGCAGTGATTTTCTGCCTGATCTGAGCCTCTTGTGAAAAACAGAAGGCAACCTTACACTTTTTACTTGTCGCTCTCCCCTATTCCACTGCAACTAGTCAACCTTTCCCTTCAACCCTTGTTCATCTAATGAAAACGCTTTCATTCCAGCAGGTGAAGTATCTGCTGTTCTGTTTGCCTTTCCTGAATTTTGATGTAGTATTTGCAATACATTCTTACTACATTTTATGATATTGTTGTTTTAAAATGGTTGCATCTCTTGTTAAATAAATTAAGTAGAATGTGTGTACCTTCTAAGTAGGCGCTGCATAATCTGTGTGCCCTGAATGACACCTAGAAATCCACCCCGTTGTCACTAAATTACCACCTAGAAATCATAGAATCACAGAGTTGGGAGGGGCCTACAAGGCCACTGAGTCCAACCCCTTGCTCAATGCAGGAATCCAAATTAAAGCATACCCAACAGGTACCTGTCCAGTAGTGTTGTCAGGTTCAGAGCCTGAGACTGAGCTTGTATCTTAGGAGAAGAGAAAGTCAGCCAAGTGCAGGTGTTTTTGCAACACTGTAATGGGAAAAAACACAAGGTGGAATTCTCCCTTCTCCCCGCACAGCTTTTAAAGTTACAGAATGGTTTTTCCCATTACACTGTTGCAAGAACACCTGCACTTCGCTGACATTCTCTTCTCCTAAAGATACAGGATCAGTCTCAGGCCTCTTTAATGCCTCCAGTGTTGAAGGGCCCACTACCTCCCTAGGTATTGACTCCATTGTTGTACTGCTCTAACAGGAAGTTTTTCCTGAAGTTCAGTCGAAATCTGGTTTCCTGCAACTTGAACCCATTATTCTGTGTCCTGTGCGCTGGGACGATCAAGAAGAGATCCTGGCCCTCCTCTATGTGGCAATCTTTCATGTACTTGAAGAGTGCTATCATATCTCCCCTCAGTCTTCTCTTCTCAAGGCTAAACATGCCCAGTTCTTTTAGTCAGTCCTCATAGGGTTTTGTTTCTAATTCCCTGATCATCCTTGTTGTCTTCCTCTGAACCTGTTCCAATTTGTCTGTATCTTTCTTAAAGTGCAGTGTCCAGAACTGGATGCAGTACTCAAGATGAGGCCTAACCAGTGCCGAATAGCAGGGAACGAATACTTCATGCAATTTGGAAACTATAACTTGGATTCTTGCATTTAGCAGGGGGTTGGCCTCAATGGCCTTATAGGGCTGTTCCAATTCTACCATTCCATGATTCTATGAAACAGTATACAAATAAACAAACAAACAATAAATACACATTAAACAGTAGGAATACATTAAATAGTAGGAATACAGTGGGGTATAATACTGGGCAGGAAACAGCCTCTAATGCTGCCAGAGTCTGTCCCTTGAAGAAAGGAAATTATACGTTTCAGCTTTTCCTGTGACGGTCTAGCACTAGGAGGGAGAGAAGTTGCACCTCATGAAATGGACCCTTTTATTCAGGGTTTTAAGATAGAATTCCTTTCAGGGTCTCATCCAGGGAATTGGGATGGCCAATTTGTTACCCTCCACTTACTCCCCTGCCTTTTAACAACAGTTTGACCTAACATGGATTAGTTTCATCTGCGGGTATCTACAGCCCAAGCGTTTGTTAGTGCCACAAGAACAGCCCAGGCAGTTTGTTTCTGGTCAGTTGGCAACCCTACTACAATCCTAAATGTAAAAGGTGAATTTAAAAACTACCCAGAAAGAGATGCAAATCGCTGGTGAGGCCTGAGGCCTTTTCCATTGTTGTTGCTGCTTGTGCCTTCAGTGCAGACTGAAATGAGGAAGAAGAATTTCAGAGGAAGCCGAGGTTTTGAGTGCACCATCATGCTTCAAGGGGGTGGTGAACCCAACAGCCTGGCTCTCTTCTTTACTTTATACGATTTCCAGTTACCTTCCTTTGATCAGGTATGCTGTGGAAGTTTTTGTCACTACAGAGAGCTGTAGGCCCTAACCAGTCAAGCCTCCTGCAATCAGATAGGCTCAATTAGGCCCAACACCTTATCTTCACCCTTCAGCACTTGTGTCCAAATGAGATCAATAGGACTGTATCAGTTCTGGAAGTGGCCTTAACTTGGATTCCTGCACTGAGCAGAGGATTGGACTCAGTGGTTTTATAGGCCCCTTCCAATTCTACTATTATATTATTCTATATTCGTTCATTCATTCCATTTATATGCCACCTTTCCTCCATGGTACTCAAAGCGGTGTACATGGTTCTCCCAATTTTAACCTCACAACAGCTCTGTGAGGTAGGTTAGGTTGAGAGCCAGTGACTGCCTCATGGCCACCCAGTGAGCTTCATGGCTAAGCAAGGACTAGGACCTCCATTTCCCAAGTCTCACTGCAACACTCTAACTACTACATCACCCTCTTGTTGTAGTAAGGGTGGTGTTTTTTACAACATGCGTGCGCACACTCCACCCAACCCTTTGTGGAGGTCACATTAAGAGAGCACCAGGAATTGATGCAGTTAGTGCCAGTGTTGTTTTAAACCTCAGAATATTCATGCATTTGTCAGGGGAGGGTTACACCAAGGTTTATACTGGCCTCCAGTGTACCCCCCCTTCAGTTCCTCAGCTCATTCACTGAGATTTCACAAAATGTGGTGTTCAAGGGTTATAACCACAGGAGGGAAAGATATGTCCCCACAGTAATTTTGACGTCCATGTGCAGCCTTTACCAGCTCCAAATTCCAATGTAAAAGAATATTTAACACCATTTTCTTTACTAGATGATGTCATAAGGTATTCGAGGTATGACTAAGATTCTTGCCCTCTGAATAGTTTTAAATCGGTCTGACCAGGGTTTTGACTCACTGACACATTTGTCAGTCTGTATCACCTCAAAATGTACAAGCTTGCTAACATTTCAGCAGTAGCAGCAAAAATGTAATAATAATAATAATAATAACAGAAAACATCAGACTATAACTAAAGTTTACCCAATAAAAAAGCATATGAAGTATTAATGATACACCCACTAAAAATAGTGGGAATGTGTATGGAAATGTGGTCACAAATGGTCATATGGTTTGCTGACGACACTAAATGTTTGCTGACGACACCAAATTGTTCAGGGTTGTTAAAACAAAAAGGGATTGTGAAGAGCTCCAAAAAGATCTCTCCAAACTGAGTGAATGGGCGGAAAAATGGCAAATGCAATTCAATATAAACAAGTGTAAAATTATGCATATTGGAGCAAAAAATCTTAATTTCACATATACGCTCATGGGGTCTGAACTGGCGGTGACCGACCAGGAGAGAGACCTCGGGGTTGTAGTGGACAGCACGATGAAAATGTCGACCCAGTGTGCAGCAGCTGCAAAAAAGGCAAATTCCATGCTAGCGATAATTAGGAAAGGTATTGAAAATAAAACAGCCGATATCATCATGCCGTTGTATAAATCTATGGTGCGGCCGCATTTGGAATACTGTGTACAGTTCTGGTCGCCTCATCTCAAAAAGGATATTATAGAGTTGGAAAAGGTTCAGAAGAGGGCAAGCAGAATGATCAAGGGGATGGAGCGACTCCCTTACGAGGAAAGGTTGCAGCATTTGGGGCTTTTTAGTTTAGAGAAAAGGCGGGTCAGAGGAGACATGATA
Organism: Rhineura floridana; assembly: GCF_030035675.1. Taxonomy (NCBI): domain Eukaryota; kingdom Metazoa; phylum Chordata; class Lepidosauria; order Squamata; family Rhineuridae; genus Rhineura; species Rhineura floridana. The sequence goes on along the minus strand of NC_084483.1, from coordinate 187,240,915 downwards.
GAAGTGTATAAAATTATGCATGGCATTGAGAAAGTGGATAGAGAAAAGTTCTTCTCCCTTTCTCATAATACTAGAACTCGTGGACATTCAAAGAAGCTGAATGTTGGAAGATTCAGGACAGACAAAAGGAAGTACTTCTTTACTCAGCGCATAGTTAAACTATGGAATTTGCTCCCACAAGATGCAGTAATGGCCACCAGCTTGGACAGCTTTAAAAGAAGATTAGACAAATTCATGGAGGACAGGGCTATCAATGGCTACTAGCCGTGATGGCTGTGCTGTGCCACCCTAGTCAGAGGCAGCATGCTTCTGAAAACCAGTTGCCGGAAGCCTCGGGAGGGGAGAGTGTTCTTGCACTCGGGTCCTGCTTGTGGGCTTCCCCCAGGCACCTGGTTGGCCACTGTGAGAACAGGATGCTGGACTAGATGGGCCACTGGCCTGATCCAGCAGGCTCTTCTTATGTTCTTATGTTCTTATATATTTATATGCTGAGGTGGAGGGATTGTTGCTAACCTCTGCATGCCCACAGTCATACTTGACTATCTGCTTCCAGGTCCAAAAAGCATGGCTGTCTTTGCCCCTTGGTTGCTGAGCATGCAAATAGGTCTGAGCTGAGGATGTGGATTGGTGTGATGCCTGCTTAAAGCATTGACATCCCTCTGTACAACTCCTAGGAGAAAATAACAGTGTGGGAGGGATGATCTCCCATGTGAGAGCTTGCAGATTCCCCAATTACCTTCCTCTTAACTTTCTACCTCTCTCTATCCCATGCCAGCAAAACAGTTCAGAAGGTGAATACAAACAGAAAGAACCTCTGAAAGCCTGCAGCCTTGTAATGTTCAGCCGGCAGAGTAATAATGAGAGAGTAATAACTAGTCAAATAATTCATTCAGTAAAACACCATAGTGATTCAAACCAACCAGCCATGTATTGTAAATTTAATATATTTCACTGTGGCTTAGAACAATAAAAAATACCAGCTATACTCTCCCAAAGTTGAGGTTCCAGTGCAGACTTGACTCATGCTGAAAGCAGAGAATCAATGTGGTATAGTGGCTAAAGTCAAGGATTTAGTGCTAAGAAACTCAGGTTCAAATCTCTGTTCAGCTCTGAAGCTTTGTGCAAGTCACTGTCCTTCAATCTTGCCTACTTCATAGGTTCATGTAAAGAAAAAATGCTGCCTTGACCTGGGAGGAAGGGCAGAATACAAATATGAAAAGAGACTGTGAACGTCTGAAGCTGCCTTGTTACCCTACTCTAGTACTGACTATTCTGATTGGCAGCTGCATAGGCAGAGGGCTTCATAGCTCACGCCCCAAGCTTGTTATCTTTCTCATTCATGGCCCCAGATATATTTCCAAATCCAAAAGTATTTATTTTATTTTAACAAAATGTATATACCACTTGATTGTAAATAGAACCTCTAAGCAGTTTACAAAAAAAAATAAAGCAAGCATTAAAATTGCCAAAAAAAGACCATGTTAAAAACATATATATTTTTTAAAAATATAAAAATTTAATAAAAATCAGCAGTAAGGTACTAACATATTAAAACAGATTTAGGCAGCAACCCAATACGTGTCTACTCAGAAGTAAGCTCCACTGTGTTCAATGGGACTTACTCCCAGGTAAGTGCGTATCGGGTTACAGTCTTAAGACATTTTGTAGTGCCATGCTTTAAAGCCAAAGAGCAGATTTATATATCGATTGTTCTGTAACATTTATTTTGCTTCCACCCCTCCATTTCTAGAGAAGTGAAACGCCTGGAGAGCCCTTGGCTAGTCTTATATGAAGCCTGCACAGATTTTGCAAAACCTACAACAGAAAAATGGAGCATTTGCAAAATAAATAAATAAATGTGCTTTGTTTTTAATCCTCATGTTTCGTTTTTGTTTGTTCTGCAGTGATCATTTTACATAAGAGCCAAGGTCCGGTTCTCTGCTCTGCTTTGAGATAGCCAATTCAGCGCTTGAAAAACTTGATTGACAACAATACAGGGAGAGGCAAGTCATGGATCAGGTACATCCTAGTGTAAATTCCTGCTTACCACAGAACCAAATAGTTGACTTCGGTCCAGTCAAACACGTTCAGCCTAACCTCCTCACAGGACTGTTGTGAGGACAAAATGATATAAGCTTCCCTGCATGGCAGCCTCAGCTGATCATGTTGGAGGAGGGCTTGAATACAAATACGGAAAATAAACTGTTGCTAGGTCAGTCAGTCACTCTGCCACCCAGTACAGGAAATTGACTGGAAACCTCAATCTGAAGACAAGACACATTTAGCCACCTCTGAACTTTCTTAAGCATGAAACACCAGGAAAATGGCAATTAAATTATTTTGAACTTTCTATGTTGGTTCCTGAGCTTTTCACATTTTCCTCCAGACTCGCAGTGTCAATCCACACATGCTTACTCAGAAGCAAATCCCTTTCAGGTTAGTGGGAATTACTCCCAAATAAATGGGTTTAGGGTTAGTCTTAATTTAAGAAAAATCAGAACTGCTATTCTGCTGGCTGTGTACTCCCTTTAGTGTCAGAGACAGCATGCTTGTGAATACCAGTTGCTGGGAAGAACAGTGGTGGTGATGGAGACTTATTGCCTCATGTCTTGCCTGCAGGCTTCCCCTATGCACCAAGCAGTAGTGTAGCAGCAAATTCAGAAGTGCAGGGTTCCTTCATGTTAGTCACAGCCATGCCCCCCTTTTTTGCTGCTAGGCTGAGAATGAGATCCTTGCTAATTCTTCTACAACAACAGATATCACTAGGAGCCTATAAGCATGAAATGGGAGAGTGTTAGCTGCTAAGAAGAGTCTTCTAATTGGCTGACTCACCTCCTTTCATTCTGATTGGTTCCAGTCATCATGAAGGCACAAGGAAGCATGTTAAAAGACTCTCCTCAGTGCTGGAGATATAGGGACTCTGCTCCTAAAAGTGTAAGAGGTCTAAGACCCCTGAAACACTGGCTAACTACACCCCAGGCACCAAGATGGTCACTGTAGAATGCTGGACTGGATAGGCCTTTGGTCTGACCCAGCAGGGCTCTTCTTACGTTCTTATAGCGAGAAATATTGATTCTAGCTTGCTAAGTAGCCAGCTATCAAAGCCAGTTACCAACATACTGTACAGTTAGCATGACCAGGAAATAGAATCACAGAGGAATCTATGCAGATAGGTGCAGGTTTAATTTACAATGATGTGGGTCAGAGACTACTTTTAGTCCCCCGTGTCACCGCCAAGATGTCCCAATGTACATCCCATTACTTGTCCCCACACAAGTAAAGGGCTGTTACTCATTCCTATAGGGAAAAATAAAACACCAAGGTTGACAGAATTATTCCAGTGAGGGCAAAATTTGCCCCCCATCCATGCCACTGAATGGCTTGAGATGCTTTATACCTCATGGGAGCTTGGAATACATCTTCTGTACACACTCCACCTGTTATGATGCATTTTGCCAGGGTTGCTTGTTGTTGCTTCTTTAAAACAAGAAAGATACTTGGCATTCTAGTAAAACCCTATTCTCTCTGTCTAGCACAGAAGCTTCCCTTTGGTTAAGGCATTTCTTTCTTTCTTTCTTTCTTTCTTTCTTTCTTTCTTTCTTTCTTTCTTTCTTTCTTTCTTTCTTTCTTTCTAAATAGATGTCTATCCGGCCTTTTAGGATAAGCCCTCACAATGCAATTTACAACTTAAAAATCTACAAAAACAAAACTATTGAACAAACTTAATTTAAAAAACACACAGATGAGACACACATACTGATTCTCAGCAGGTGCCTTTGTTGTTGTTATGTGCCTCCAAGTCGACTGCGACTTATGGCGACCCTATGAATCAGTAACCTCCAAGAGCATCTGTCATGAACCACCCTGTTCAGATCTTGTAAGTTCAGGTCTGTGGCTTCCTTTATGGAATCAATCTATCTCTTGTTTGGCCTTCCTCTTTTTCTACTCCCTTCTGTTTTTCCCAGCATTATTATCTTTTCTAATGAATCATGTCTTCTCATGATGTGTCCAAAGTATGATAGCCTGAGTTTAATAATTTTAGCTTCTAGTGATAGTTCTGGTTTAATTTGTTCTAACACCCACTTATTTGTCTTTTTCACGGTCCATGGTATCTGCAAAGCTCTCCTCCAACACCACATTTCAAATGAGTTGATTTTTCTCTTATCCGCAAACAGAAATCACTTTCCAATAATTTTCTTGATCAAACTCTTCCAGTTCAGAATCTCACTCCATACTCTCTTTCGGGCTGCTCTACTACAGCCCTGCTCCCAGGAGTGGGGGATGTTCTCACCATCATTATTATGAAAATGGACTGCCTCCAAGTCGATTCCGACTTATGGTGACCCTATGAATAGGGTTTTCATAGTATTCAGAGGGGGTTTACCATTGCCTTCCTCTGAGGCAGTGACTGGCCCAAGGTCACCCAGTGAGCTTCATGGCTGTGTGGGGATTCGAACCCTGGTCTCCCAGGTCGTAGTCCAACACTCAAACCGATACAGCCATAGCATTGTTCAATAGAAAACAATATTTCTGCACGTGACGCCTATTCCATAGCTGTAAAGCACTAAAACAACAGCAACCTTTTGAATGCCACAAAGTTACTAGTCCTCCTTATCCTAGCCAATTTATTGAACAAGACTTCAACCTACATTACTGGTCAAATAACTGATAACTTTGGCTGCAATCCAATATACACTTTCCTCAGAGTAAGTCCCAGAAATGAAGCTTACTTCTGAGTAGACATGTATTGGATTGCAGCTTTTGTAAATTATGTATACAGACCAGGAGAGGGCTGAATAGTATCTGTTATCAAAGCCATAGCTCAAGGTTGGAACACCTGAAGTAAGAAGTGCTCCGGCGCAGGTACAGAGTGTGTTTCTCTCTCTCAACTGAATAAATATACTCCGTCCATTGGAAATTAGGGGGAAAGGTTTTCCAATCAGACAGAGGCGTGTCCCCCCCCCCCCCGGAAATCAAAGCACAGGGCAGTTTACAGAAGAGATGTGGGAGCTCCTCCTCACATACATAGACACATTCCCAGGGATTATTTCCACTGCAGCCTATCAAACGAGCTTTAGGGGGCTCCCCGTCCAAAGCACCAGCCACTGGCTTGGGTCAAAGCCCGCTGAGGAGAACGCAGACAGGTGTTGTCCAAATGTCGTTTTAAAAGCTGCTCCCGGAGAGCGGGGAGTTGCCTCTTACCCACGTAGCTTCACGCCCAGGGGTTTCTTGGTTCTCATCAGCTTACTGAGGTTAGCCGTCAGGTTCCATCTATCTTCGGTTTAGCTTTAAAATATTAAAGAAGGAGGCGGCGGCGGGGGGAGGACGGCTCTGCAAGATCTGCAGCCGCCTCCTCCTTCCACGTGTGCAGCCGGTAAGGCAGTACAACTCCGCATTTGTAACGGGCGCCAGAAATGAAACGGGGAGTTCTCTGCCCAGATCATTGGTGCGGCGGGTGGGTCACGTTACCGGCTGATTTCAAATTTTGTGTGAAAAGAAAAGCAAAAAAAAAAAAAAAAAGGAAACAGGAAGCTTCTTTCTCGGGTCTAATGACATGCTGTGGTGTAGATCTTTCACTCCTCACGCTTCCTCCGGCAGCCTAAAGCGTGCGTGCCTCGTCGGGCGGTTGCAAGAGGAACCCTACATCACTCGGCTCAGGCCCGGGGGGTGGCAGGGGACCGCCTCCCCTAAATCTTTCTGCACCCTCCTTTTTTTTTTACTTCCAAAAAACCAAATAATTAAATGTATTATAGAACCCCACCCCACCCCGAACGTTTAGGCTTGCGACGTGCCTGACTCTGCTACCTTTCGGATCTCCGGAGTGTCTCATTCACAAGCAACCTCCAAAAAAGGGAAGGTTTTTTTGCGCCTGACCAGCTGGAGGGTGAAAAAGAACGCACCTTGTCCTGGGTGTTGGATTTTACTCCGCTGTCGGACACAGTATGCCTCTGAAACACCAGTTTGCTGGAGGTCGCAAGTGGGGAGGATGCTCTTGGGCCTGCTGGTGGCCTTCCCTTTGGGGCATCTCTGTTTGGCCACTGTGAGAACAGGATGCTGGACTAGACGGTCCACTGGCCTGATCCAGGCTCTGATGGCCTTTACCTACTTGCTGCTTTACAAAACGTCAGGCACACGTTAGCGGTTTTGAAGAATACTCTCAGCATGGAACTGCGAGTACTGTACAGTATTTGATTCCATTCCTTTTCTCTCAGAAACGAAAGAAACCTCAACAGTTTATATTAGCTATAATAAATAGGTCGTATAAAAATCAACTCATTTGAAATGTGGTGTTCATGGAACACGAAAAAGACAAATAATTGGGTGTTGGAACAAATTAAACCAGAACTGTCACTACAAGCTAAAATGATGAAACTGAGGTTATGATACTTTGGACACATCATGAGAAGACCTGATTCACTAGAAAAGACAATAATGCTGGGGAAAACAGCAGGGAGTAGAAAAAGAGGAAGGCCAAACGAGATGGATTGATTCCATAAAGGAAGCCACAGACCTGAACTTACAAGATCTGAACAGGGTGGTTCATGACAGATACTGTTGGAGGTCGCTGTTTCATAGGGTCGCCATAAGTCACCATCGACTTGAAGGCACATAACACACACACAGGTTGTATAAAATTATGCTGGAAGGGCGGAATATAAATAAAATAACAAATAAATAAAAATAAAATTGGGTTTTTTTAAAATTCTTACACACACACCATGTCCAGATATTGCCAGTTTTAACACATGGATTTGCAGCTGTGTGAGGGCATATTTAATGTAGCTGAATTATAAACTTTGCTAAGCAAGGAGTTGAGAAAGAACAATAGTAAAATTAGCAGATCAGTCTGTTTACTAAAGCTACAATTCTATACATGCTTTACGTAGTAACTACATTCCATGTGACTTCTGAACAGACATGTGTAGGATTGTGCAGTACATTTGTACATCACCTTACTTGCTTAGAGACCAGGAAAAATCTCCCATTTGGTTGTTTATTGATTTGTATGCTTAGAGCACCTGCTATCATTTGAATTTCCATTATTTTATCTTCTCGCCTTGTTAGCTTTGTTTCTTCTCCATGTTATATCCACCCATTTGTATATGGTAGTTTGCGTTCTGGAAGCATAGATGCATTCCTACAAGTGGTGGCTGGTGGCTCCAGGTCAGTGGAATCCACTCTGGGTTATTAGTCTGAAAGTACCTTGGACAGCTCCTTGAAAGTATGGACTAAACCCAGAGCAGATTCCACTGCCCCACTGACATGGAGTCCACCAGCCCCCACTGATTCCTAGGCTCATATCCCATCACGATGTGGAGTGGCATGTACCATAGCTTAGGTGTAGAGTATACTTGCACTGCATACATACAAATCCAGATCCAATTTCTGAAAGCTCTTGCTAAAGCAGGGATAAGGAATCCATGGCCTTTCAGATTCTGCTACACCACACCTTCCATCATCCCTGAGCATTGCCCTTAGTGGCTGGTGTTGGTGGGAGCTGAACTCCAGGAGCATCTGGAAGACTGTAGGTTCCCCATCACCGCTCTAAGCGCCAAGAACCTTCAGGGGAAAAGTGGCTATAAAGAAAGGCATCAGGCCAAGTGGGCTCAGAGTACTATTTAATCCACACAAGTGACATCATGGCAGGACTCTTTCCAATGGCATAAATCCCTGCCTGGTTTACATATATTTTCTCATGGTAGCTTGTGGCTCATGGGGCATGTGAAGGTACTGAATGTTGTTAATTGATCTATTAGGAAATTTTATGCTCACTTTTTAAAATGTATTTTACATGAATTGTTAACATGGGACCTTCTACATGCAAAGCATGTCCTCTATTCCTGAGCTGTGCAGAGAAAGACAGTTTAATTACACCATTAAGCCTGCCTGTTGGGTCAGTTGCACTGGCAGGCATGAGACACAGCCTTTTCTGTGGTGTCCCCCACCCATTACCACTGGGGAATTCCCTCTGGACAAAGGCGTGGATTGCTGCTGTTTCTCTCTGCCACTCCACCTTCACTTAATGTTTCCTTCTGGGAGGAAAGGCGGAATATAAATTGAATAAGTGAATGAATAAATTTCAGCAGAATACCTATTTTAGTAAAGATGGCTTGGTGGGAATGTTCATAAATTGTTGTAACTAGACTGGGCTTTAAAGCAGCGGTTCTCGAAACATTTTGCAGTAGTGGAATCCTTAACTTTGAACAAAACTTTGGCATTGAACCTCTGCAGTAAAATCTTTTTTAAAACTGGGGGGGGGGAAGCGGGAGAGGAAGTTGATTATTGGGAGAGCAAGCAAAGGAGATCCAGCCAGAGCAACTTTTCCAAGGATCTGTGCTGAGATTTTGAAAAACTTTGCTGTCGATCTCCTCTGATGGGAGAGGCTTTAGTTTGACATCCTTAAGTCTTCAGGTGTTATCAGAGAGAGTTCTTATGGCTCCATCAATATTGAAGGAGCAGCATATTTAACCCTTGACACCAGGCTGCAATGCAATAGAAAGTGCTAAGGCGGTGGGGGAAGATGAGGAAATCCCATGACAAGGACTTGAATAGCATATTTAACCCAGTGCTGGGGTAGTGTGTTGTTGCTTACCTGGCTTCCCAAACAAGCTCCTCCTCTCAGTGGGAAACCAGGCAATCAATGCTGTCCTGACCAGCCCGTCAGCTGCTACTGATGTGGAAAGTGCAGGCACAGGAAGAAGGGATTCCCAGGACAATTGCTCAAGTAGTGCATTTAAGCCCCAAGGCTGCAACTCAATGGAAATGACACACTGTGTGTGTTTGTCTGTTTTTAATTCTCCCCCCCCCTTAGAAGGCTTTGCAGACCCCCAGGATCCCCCAAAGCAGAATTTGAGGAAAAACTGCTTTAAGGGTTTGTTAATATTGTTGCTGTTAAATTTTTGTGTTTGTTGTTTTATAATGTTTTAAGTCACCTTGTGTAGGCTGTGTTGAAAAAGCTGGCATTTAAATGATTTTATAAGTAACTTAACAAATCAGGACACAGCGAAGTTTGTATTACCGAGGGGGCGGGGATTGAGGCAGGAAAAGGGTAGATTTGACACAGGCCTAGTTTTCAGTGGCATCCATGTATTTCTTGTCACAGACAGTCCCCCTCCCCCCAGGAAGCGTTACAGATGGAGAAAGGCATTGATGAGAATATACCCCCCTTACTGCTTTCATGCTTTCCCCATAGGCATCTGGTTGGCCACTGTGAGAACAGGATGATGGACTAGATGGGCCAGTGGCCTAATGCAGAAGCTAGGCTCTTATTGTTATATACTAGGCACCAATCCCAGATGCTCACTGTGCACGGAGTAGAACACACAAAGTACTCACAATGGAGAGCAAATTCTCTCGCCCAAGTACTTTCTCTACCATTCTCCAACACTGAAGGAATATACAAGGCACTAATAATATAGGATATTGCACACTTTCCTTCATGCTCATTTTTAGCAATCAGACATTGGACATTTATGTGAAAAGGTAGCTTCAAAGAAAGTACTGAGCTTGACTTTGTGTGTGTGTTTTTCCTCCCTCCCAGAAGATTCAGATTGTGATATTTAGCAATGAGTAATGTAGCGCCACTCACCCAAGGATGCTGTGTTGAACAATGTTGATAAATTGCTTCCAGATATTCCCAAATCACCATCATACTTTTCCCCCCAAACAAGCTTTATTTACAAAAAGTATATGTATTAATTAACACAGGCATGTCAACAGTCCAACAATATATAAACCTCTCTTTATCACTCTCAAAACATAAAAAGGGAATGGAAAACATATTAAATGTAAGTTTGTAAACTTAAAAAACAAAGCAGACTTCATCAATGCATCTTTCATCTAATGTCAAATACTATATTGGTAGTGGAGTTTGGTCACTCGGTTGTATCAAATTCAAGTTGTCGCTTTCACAAAACCATTGACTGTGGATTTCCCAGCAGCAGGGGTGCGAGTCTTAGCAGTGCACGGACTGGCATTCTCAGTGGCTTGAATTTCAACAGCAATTCAGAGAAGCTTGCACTACCTAGGATAAAAATAACAGGAGGGAATGATCATATCTCCAAGTAGAATGCACATACCAAAACAAAGGGTATCTCATCAGTGCAAAGATTACTGCGAGCACAACTAGACTTCCCCCTTCTCCCATCATGCATGTCCTGCACCCTTCCCAAATCTGCTCCAGAGGGTTCGGGAAACCCCTAGAACAGATTTAGACGGTGTGCAAGGGGAGTCCTGTTGTGCTAGCAGTAATCTTTGCGCTGATAGGACACTTCCTTAGCATTATGTTCAATACAATCCAGTGTATTTTAGATGCAGAAATGTAGCTCTTCTTCAGCATAGAAGAGTTTTGTTTTTCCTGTAGTGTGTATAAAATATATGGCTACTGAATAGTTACATTATCTGCAACTGCCATGAACTCATTTTGTTCCTTGCAATATCTAAGATGCTGCTATGGAGAGCAATAGCCTATCAGTTATTGCACTAGCAAACTTAACAGCACAGCTGATTTAGTGACAAGACTCCTGGTGTCAAACACATGGTTTGCACATAAAAGGACTCAGATTCAGTTTCTGGTATCTCAGAGTGGGACTCGGAAAAACCTCTTTCTGAAACCCCGGAAAGCTGCTGCCAGTAAGTGTAAACAATACTACAATACATGGACAAATGCTCTGAAGTGGCATAAGCCAGTTTCCTACCTTCCGAGCACATTGGGTGAAATGCACCAACTTTTGTGCTAGAACAGTGTTGGAAATCTACATTGTTTTCTCAGCATTATTTTTTTTAAAAAGAGTTGAATTTTAATCTTACCTTCCAAGCCTCCAGCTAAAAGCTGCCCTGGTGTTGGGACAGAATGGTATATGAGGAAACAGGCCAACATGCTTAACTGAGATTCATCAGTAGGCTGTCCACTTAAATAGGAGTGCAAGCAGACATCACCTCCAGCTGCAACACACAAGAGAAGTAAGCTCAGGTTTAGCAGACACAAGTGGGACTTGCAACAAAGTGTTGCAGTGTGGAGTGCTCCTGTTCAAGTTTCTAACAAGTGTCCTTCCAAGATACTCCAAGCCATTTGCCCTCTTTTTCCATTTGAAAAATGGTTTCAATTTTCTCCCCCTCTCAACAGTCAATCAGCATTCTGTGGCCACTGAGCATACTCTGTCCACAATTCTCCCCCTCCTTAATATTTGTTCCTAAAGTGTGTGGGTTGTGGGTTTTTTTGTAGTTCTGTAGAGATTGGGTTCCCCAGGACTCCTAATACCTCCCCTCTTGTATGAGGATGGTGCTGTTTTGGCTACTGAAGATCAGCACTTGGAGAACGAGTTCACTATTATTATACAGTATTCCTTCAAATGCATGTGGGGCAGGGGGGGAATAGTCTGATGAAAGCCATATTCTGTAATTCAAAAGACACATGCTGAAATAAAGTGCGGAGGAAGCACATGGCTGCACATGCCAGCCCAGCCCCAATGTCTCTGTCCCTGTGGGCTCCACATTAGACCTTTGTGCCTTGTGGGCAGGAAAGAGAGACAGGCTCTGGTGCTGAGTAGATTCATTATAAGCTCGACGTGTTTCGGAATTATCCTTCTTCAGGAGCTACAAACATTAAAACAAACTAAAATCAGTAACATAGAGACAACACCGTGGTCTGACACATAAACAAAATAATTTTAAAGACCACATTCCATATAACTCACTTTGCATACATTTTAAAATGTTGTCATTATGTTGTATCCTTAAGCATTAACATTAAACTAACATCATATAAAACTGTGCTGTGCAGCTCAAACAAAGCAAATTCTTGTGCTAGCCAGCCACAACATAAAACTCTCTCACCGTCCCCCCCAAAAGAAGATAATGCCCTATACTGACCAGTGGAGATCTGTTTTCTTTACTCTATCCAGGCAATTCAAACTCTTTGTCCAGCTCCACACTAAACGCAAACCACAAACCAAACTCAAATGCTGCTGGTGTCTATAGTGAATATATGGATCAGCTCACCTGCTCAATCACTGCACTTACAAATTTCCTATATGAAATTTGGCTGACTTACTGTAACCACTGAACATGTCAGTCAGTCACTGTAAGTATCAGCTGGATCAGTCAAATTTGTAAGTGCAGTGATTGTTTGAGCTGCACAGCACAGTTTTATAAGATGTTAGTTTAATGTTAATACTTAAGGATACAACAAAATGACAACATTTTAAAATGTATGCAAAGTGAGTTATATGGAATGTGGTCTTTAAAAGTATTTTGTTTATGTGTCAGACCATGGTGTTGTCTCTATGTTATTGATTTTAGTTTGTTTTAATGTTTGTAGCTCCTGAAGAAGGATCATTCCGAAACGCGTCGAACTTATAATAAATCTACTCAGCACCAGAGCCTGTCTCTCTTTCCTGCCTTCAGTTTGGTGCTTTTCCCTTTTGTTTCTGCCTTTGTGCATTGTGGCCAATGTCCTGAAGGTGGATTCTTTGCATTGTCAGCTGAATATACTTAGAATCCTCTCCTGTGCCATCAGACTTCCCAATTGCCCATGGACAAAGCCCCCCTCCCCCTTCAGACCCTCCTACTCAGCGTGGGAGGAGGTGGAGGCTGCAGAGATGGGAATATTGGCGCAGGGCTCCACATTCATTCCCACATGCATTCTTCTGAGTGCACAAGCAGGGTAAGGTGAACAGAAGGAAATCAGAGTTGTTTGATTCTCCCCAGGAGAAAAATGTATTTTAAAAGGATCACCCCACCCACCTGTAAAAGGAGGTCGACTTCCCCAGGATGGTGCAGAGGGATAGTCAAGGTAATAGCCCATCAGTAATCCCCCTTAATGGCACACGGACAGGGCACTCTCACTGTTCAAAGCCCTTGCTCCTTTCTTTCTCAGAGTCCTCTGCATACTGAAAGCTAATATGCAACAGGAACTGGAGGTAAATGAACTCTCTCCCCCCAAGGGAGCATCAGCTGTTGCTACCAAGCTATCCTTTTGGCACCAGTAAATATTTTTAAATTTTCCCAGGCTTCTAAATTTCTAGGCTCTGATTTTTTAAAACCACTAGCAGCAGTAAAATGATGAAACTGAGGTTGTCATACTTTGGACACATCATGAGAAGACATGATTCACTAGAAAAGATAATAATGCTGGGAAAAACAGCAGGAAGTAGAAAAAGTGGAAGGCCAAATGAGAGATGGATTGATTCCATAAAGGAAGCCACAGACCTGAACTTACAAGACCTGAACAGGGTGGTTCATAACAAATGCTATTGGAGGTTGCTGATTCACAGGGTCGCCATAAGTCGTAGTTGACTTGAAGGCACATAGCAGCAGCAGTAAAAATAAATTGTGCCAGTGCGTGGTTTTAAAAAATAGTTCACTTTTGTTGTTTTACTGTTTTTTTGTTGGTTTCATTGTGCAAGCTGCCTTGGGAATATTTAAATGGAAGGGTGGCATAGAAATGAACAAAATAAAATAAAGTGTCAGAAGCCTAAGGTTGTATCCAACTAAGCCACTGCATGAACAGAACAACTTCCACTCGTGCAACAAAACTTCATTGTCCTCTTCTCCTTTCATGTGCCTCTGCACCTACACCCCCCCCAAAAAAAATCTGGTCTGGGAGCTCCCCCAACCCTCCACATACAAGGGGAAGAGAGAAAGGGGAAGCTCCGTTGCACGAGCGGAAGTTGTTTCACTTGCAGAGTGCCTTAATTGGATGCAGCCTATGCATAACCAGATTTTAAATTTTAGAACAGCTTCATATCATGGCATGAACTGAATTGTTTTAAGACTTTCTGTTTGCACGCAAGACTTATTAAAGATTACAAATGAACAACAGGTCATTTGGGGGCAGGAATTCATGCTCTTGGCTCAGATATGCCACCATTCAGAGGAGAGTAATATCCGCCAAGTGAGCAGAGCTTGCCAGACTCATTTAGCAGCAAATACCCTACTACTTTTACCTTGCAGCCATTGATCCAAGGTATTATCAATAGAACACTTCATCACAGGCAAAAACTCAGAGTTCATAAAAAGCCCTCGTTGTGGATTTTTCCTCATTCTCTCCTGATGACTTCTGGAATTAAAAAATTCTAGAACCAATTTTATCTGCCACAAGTCAAATGTCTCTGACATTTCTCTTTTTTCTAATCTTCTTACAGCCTAGCAGAAAAAGGAAACAGAGATGGAGTTAATATAGTCAGAGCAGAGAAATATTTCTTCTTTAGCTATAGATAATTGGTCTACAAAATGATCATATAGAGACGTACCTAAACTGAAGGAAACTTTATGGGGAGTTTGCACAAGGTGACATGATTGCACTATGATTACTCATTCATGCAAACACACCTCCATAGGTTAAAATCAAGACAGAAAATAATGGGGAACATACTATTGAACTGCAGAAGGAATACGAGAACATACCACAAATTGCAGTGATAGTCACAAACTTGGATGGCTTTAAAAGGGGATTAGAAAAATTCATGGAGGTTTCAGCTGCCAATGGCTACTAGTTATGATGGCTATATGCTGCTTCCCGGGTCAGGGATTTTTGCCTCTGAATACCAGTTGCTGAGGACCACAAGTGAGAGAAGACTGTTGCACTCATGTTGTACTTGTGGGCTTCCTGTAGGCATCAGGATTAGACAGAACTTTGGTGTGATCCAGCAGGGCTCCTCCTATGTTCTCATGTCACCATAAAGTAACAATTTCCCTTTAAAAATTGATTGCATAAACTCAACCTAGATGCAAGCATTCTAAAACATAATGTGAAACACATAAGCTACTATTAACTAGAAAGCCAGTGTGGTGTAATGGTTAGACTGTTGGACTAGGACCAAGGAGACCAGGGTTCAAATCCCCACTCGGCCACGAAGCTGACTGGGTGACCTTGGGCCAGTCACTCTCTCAGCCTAACATACCTCACAGGGTTGTTGTGAGAGTAACACCTGGAGGGAAGGGAGACCCATGTTTAAACACCACCTTGAGTTCCTTGGAGGAAAGATGGGATATAAATTAAATGAAATAAATAAATAAATAAACAAATGTTACTAACGCACTGGGAAAAAGCAGAAGGGGAAAAAAAGCAACCACATGCAGAGCCATACTTACTGAGAAAGATTCCATTAGCATACTTTACCTGGTCAATTGCAATGTAAGCCGGCAGCATCTCTGGATTCTCTTGAGTAACACACTCATAGAGGATAGATGAGTAAAGGTCAAACACTTCCTGTTTCTAAAAAGAAAAAAAGAGGTAAATCAGAAAGAATATCCCACACATGGCACCTGCTGCATATTGCAGAGATAGGGATCTTAGAGCCCTCCAGATACTGCTGGACTACAACTCCCATCACCACTGACCATTGGCTATGCTGGCTGGGGCTACAACATCTGGAGGGCCACAGGTCATCTACCCCTGTCATATTGACTACTCTGTTGGAAGCTTAGTTAAATTCTGGAGTGGCCAATATTGTCAATCTTCCCACCCATATTTTCTTTTTTTAACATTAATCCTATGCAAAGACAGGATATTCTAGGGACTTCCCAATACCTTAGCACAATGGAAGATTATCCTTCTTTTTCAGCCTATGTAAAAATGCTCCAAAATAATGCTCTGGCAACTTATTGAAGGGTAAAAGTAACAAGGCTTTAAATAAAATAAAATAAAATAAATAATAGGAGTCAATTTACATATGTGATAGTCCCACCAAACAGCCTCTGTGCGAACATCTCTGGGCTCATGCTTGTTTGCATAGAGAAAATAATGTGTGAAGTAGAAGCACACATGTACCCTACATGATTTTTTTGAAGCTGCCGTGACTGACAGAATCACTGCGGTGAGATGTACCTGGGTTTGAATGTACTTCCCGTTCACATGGTAGCTCCCTGACCCAAATGGGAGCAAGGACCTCTGCAATAAGGTCAATTGGCAGAGCTCCTGCAAGCATGAACCTACCCTAGGAGTTTTGCATGTGTGAAATTAGAATGAACATATGAAGAGCTCTCCTGGATCAGCTAGTAGCCCACCTAGTCTCCCATTCTGTTGTCATAGTGGCCACCCAGACATCTCTGGTAAGCCCATAAGCACAACCGGAGCACAACAGCACTCTCCCCACCTCTTGATTCTCAGCAACTAGTATTCAGAGAAATACTGCCTCTGATAGTGCAGTTCTACTGTATGCATAATAGATACCTGTATTTATTTACCTGTCTGGTTGGGTGGAGCATAATTTCAAGGGCCCTGTCACACTTCTATGTTTTTTTTAAAAAAGCTCTTTCATCATCATATTTGCCAAAGACCTCTTCCTTCCCCACCTTTTAAAAAAAGCTAGGTTTTACAGCTGACAACGTACTTGCCCCATATTTGCAGCTGGTTTGCAAAAGTAGTCAGCAAATGAAAGCAGCGCAGGATCAGAGGTAAAAGCAGAAATAGCTTCTGGCTGAAAATAAAGTGACATTTAAAATTAAGGATTATTTCATTTTTATTGTTTATGGGAAAGTGCACATTTATACCCGTCCTCACTGCAACCTGTCACCTCCCTTAACAAATGCTGCAGCCTCTTTGAATAGCATAATGGACAGAACAGTACCCCTTCAGCAAAAACTTCTCACCTGACAGAGATTTATGCAGCTGAAAAACCTGCTACCTTACCAGCACAGCTGAGCCAACAAAATTGTTCCATCTGAGCCTTTTTGGAGAGAACAAGACAGGCAACTGAAATTCTCCCAACAGCAGTTCAGTTTCTCAGGTTATTTCGCATCGATGCAAGGTTCCACAATAGCCAACACAGCGATTTGGCATCTTCCCAATGAAATTTGCACCAGAATGATGGATGCATCCAGTGTTCTTCACTCAAACTTTGCTCTGGAGGTCTTTACAGATTTCCTAACCCTTTGAACTCCTAAGATGGCAATGCCGTGATACACACTCTAAAGGGCAAGACGGCCCTCTCCCACGGTGAGGTGCTGATTACTGAGGAAAAGACCCCTATAAGCAACCCTGTCCACATTGTTATTCACAGGGGTGCTCACATAGTGTAGCTTATTTATTTAAAATATTTATAAGCTGACTTTTAGGGAAGCTTTCAAACAACATTAAACACAAGCAAAAAAACAAAGCTAATTACAAAAAGGCATCATAAAACACTAATATATACAATACTAAAGTAATAAGATCAGCCATAACAAAAAGCCCATTTCAGATCAGTATGATAAAACCAATTAATCCCCCCCACAAAAAAACCTTATAAAGTCTCCAGTCATTACACTTAACACTAAAAAAGCTAATAGGACCCAGAGGACTGCTAAAAGCAACTTAGCAATCAGTGGCAAAGTACGGCCAGTCACATCTATTGCTAGGAAATGGCCTTGAAAGTTGGAGAAGTTGGCTGCATACACATCATACATTTAAAAGCACATGTTGTTGTTGTTGTTATGTGTCTTCAAGTTGATTACAACTTATGGCGACCCTATGAATCAGCGACTTCCAACAGCATCTGTCATGAACCACCCTGTTCAGATCCTGTAAGTTCAGGTCTGTGGCTTCCTTTATGGAATCAATCCATCTCTTGTTTGGCCTTCCACTTTTTCTACTGCCTTCTGTTTTTCCCATCATTATTATCTTTTCTAGTGAATCATGTCTTCTCATTATGTGTCCAAAAGACTTTCCTCCAAATAATCCTGGAAGTTGTTAAGGGTGCCAGAAATGGTAGCTCTGTGAGGGGTAAACTACAGTTCCTGACATTCTTTAAGGAAAGTCATGTGCCTTAAATGTATGGTGCATACACAGCTGTTGACTCATCCGTATTCCCCCCCCCCTCCAACAGAAGGGAGAGGAGGAAGCTAGGTCTGTGTGCAAAAAGGACCAAAATAATAGAAGCTGCAGTTTTTGAATGTGATAGACAGAGAACAGTGAGAGCTAGCTTTGGAAGCATTTTAGAGTGCAAGTACCTCTCTCTGGGGCATTCTGACATGGAACAGTGGATTTGGCGGACTGCTGGAAAGTTAAGCTGTGCTTTCACCTAGATGCTCAACTTGTATATTTGTAAATAAACTCAAACATTACAGAAATCTCTTGTGATCCGAAGCTCATAAGCACTGCCCTCCCTGAAACTTCCATACTTCTCAGGGAAGAATATTTTCACAGCATTTTCTTGTCCCAAACATTTGGCCATTATACTGCGCTTATTCTGTCAGCTGCCAAAAAAGGAAACCACACCAAACAAGAATAGGAAAATTGGAGTGGGGGAAAACCAAATAAGTCAGAGCTGAACAATGTAATTGGTGCTAACTTTGTTTAGCAAGTTTTATAAATACTTTAGAATCATAGAATAGTAGTGTTGGAAGGGGCCTATAAGAGTCCAACCCCCTGCTCAATGCAGGCATCTAACGTAAAGCATACCCGACAGGTGCCTAACCAGCTGCCTCTTGAATACCTCCAGTTCCTGAATTATTTTTTTTCATGCAGCCTTTCAAAATGTGCTAGAGTTTTATGAATGACAGGTGGGATTTCCAGCATTCCAACAAAGACCAATGAACCAATTGCAGGTCTTTCCAAGGGGCAGAGAAACATTTTGCAACTTGTATTAATTTCCCAATGATCCCAATTCCACCATGTCACTCACCTCATAACCCAATGAAAAATTCAGCTTCTTAATTTTGTTTATTATGAATAATTTTTCTTTTATTCATTGCATATTCTTCTTTATTATTACATATTTGAAAAAATGCAATGAAGATACCTTATATATAGTTTTTGCTTTCATTCACTGTATATTCATCATCATCATTTATTTGGAAAAACAATCCAGTAAAAATCTCTTTGGGGGAAGGACACTTCCTAAGAAGCATTTTGATATAAAGTTCTGCTAACATATATGCATTTATCTGAACTGTTATCTTTTAAACCTTCTTGCATAAGGCCTATGGACCGCAGTGCTAAGTGGTACTTACACTGTTGAAATAAACAAATAATAAATAAAGACATCCTAAGCCAGCCTGTGGCTCTCCATCATACCCATCATCCATGACCAGATGGGGCTGATGGGAGTTGAGTCCAGTGACATCTGGAGAGCCACAGCTTCCTCATCGCTGTCCTAAGGCATTGTTTCAATTATCAGCTTTGCTAGCGTAATTGCAAGGCAGCACACAGTCACTTTCAGCCTTTTTTTTTTTTACTGAACAGCGCAATAAGGCTACCTTGAATGCACGGGCATCCGTGTTCCGGTGAGTGACCGTTTGTGCCAACAGGCTTCGCCAACCCATTGGGTCCTCCTTGTACGAAAGCTGCCCAGCTCTCAATTTTACATACAGGACTCCGTCTTTTGAAAGAATTGATCTGGAAAAGTAAGATTTTGTTGTTGTTGTATCAGATAATAAGTTGTGCATGCACATTCACATACCTTGAAGATAGATGATACTGAAGCATCAATGCCCCAAGCTGAGTCTTAAAAGTGTGGCAAATTACACTCTCAGTTCCCTACCATGAATACCTACATGAAGCACTGTTTGTTTCTGTGGGTTTTTTTTCATCGACACATTTGTATCCCACCTTTCTTTCATCATGCAACTCATGAGGTTCCCAGGTGGTCTCCCATCCAGGTACTGACCAGACCAGACCTGCTTAGCTTCAGCAAGGTGGCTGCATCATGTGCCCTCAGACCATGCACTGGGAGTTTTGGAATAAGGAGATCTGCATGCTTGCTGTGGTATATAACATGAAAGAGAAAGCTAAGAAAGATAGGGGGAGGGGGAGGAAATGTCACACAATGGAAGAGAGCTATGAGGATGCCAAGGAAGGCAGCCAATTACGGATGATGAATCAAGAGACCCTCAAAATATTTCAGGAAGGGGAGATTGAGATTTCTTAAAGGTCTCAATGAGATTTCTTTCTGGGCACGCTATTTGCTTTTTTCAGGGTAGGAACACCATTTTCATGGATTGGTTGACTGTCTGCCCTGATGCTTCCATTTTTGTGAGCCATCTGATTTTACTGCTACTTTTCACCCTGATGACATAATTAAGCAAGTCTGAAAGGCTTGAAAGATAGAAGCATGTTGCATTCCTGTTGTTATTATTTGAATTTTTATTCTGTGTTAACACCTTGCCCCAGCAGTCTGCACTGGATCCCTTTGTTACATGCACAGAGCTGGATCTCATGTGGATTTCATGTACAGAAGGCTCTGCCTTTCAAAACACAGGAAGAATCCACAGGGATTCCATACAAAGAAGAAAAATGCTAGGGGGGGGGAAACTAAAACAGTTAAAAGTACCATATTTGCTTAACACCAGGCACTGGACAACCACAAATGAAAAAGTTTTTACAACAACTGCAGGAACAATCTAAATGTGACTTTTCGTGTGGTCTGCAGAGCCACCACTCTTGTGGGGCATCATACTGTTATGCAAAACCTTCATCAGGACTACTCACTTTAAATGGTGTGTGCCTTTGCTTAAATCAATTAGTAGTTCCCAGTATCGAGGACCTTTCACTCTGATCTGGAAACATAAAAATATTTCAGTTATACAGAAAACTATACGTTAGATAGGATCAATGCATCACTGGAGGTGTCACTCACAGACACAGGTTTTTCAAGTGCTCCCTTCCAGCAGCCTCAGGGAGATCTCTAGGAACTGTGCTCTATAAGACACAAAAGGCTGCACCTGGAAGAAAATATTGCCCTCTCATCTGTGCATGAACAGAAGTGCTTTCTGGGAGTGGAAAGATGAATCCCAGTCATTTTGCATAGCACAAATCTATCATCATTATAGTTGAACTCTTTAAAATACAACTGGTGTTCTGAGAAAGAAAGGTGTTTTTCCTCTTATTCAGCTATTTCTGTCCTACTGCTCAAATCATGAGCAGAATTTATTTGCAAAAGAGGAACAACTAAGTGAAAGTTGCAAATATGCTGTGAGTGCTCTCCCCACCTCCACAGCAACTGTATCAAACTGTCACATTTATACACATACAAACCACCTTGGTTGCAACAAGGTATGTTAAAATGTAGCCAAAAGGATCTATTAAACTGGAAACAGAATACCCCTTGCCTGGTAGCCCTAATCACAGGTTAGAACAACTCGTAGACATAGCTGATGTGCAAATGTAAAATGACTGTAAAAGTTCATCAGCAAGCAGTAATTTCAAATCAGTTTCTACTTGCCAGAAACAGGCTCAAGAAAGGACCTGAATTATCAAAGGAACCAAAAAGCTCTTTGCTACTCATTAGTTAGCAAGATGTTTTTTCAACCCTCCAGCATAATATTTCTCGCTAGGCTAACTGGTTTGTTTACCACTTTGTTTCATGGGTCTGTTAGCACATAAAAGCAGTCTTCCCCAACTTGATGCCCTCCAGATATTTTAGATTACAAGTCTCATCAGCTCTAGCCAGCACAGCCATGTTACTGGGCAGTGCTGGGAGTTGTAGTCCAAGGCCACATTCACACCATACATTTATTCCAGTATTATTCCACTTTAAACAGCAATGGCTTCCCCCAAAGAATCCTGGGAGGTGTAGTTTGTGAAGGGTGAGGTGTTAGGAGACAATTCCCTTAGTAGTTTAACAGTCAGTCCCTCTTCCCAGGGAACTCTTCACAAACTTCACTTTCCAGGATTCTTTGGAGGAAGCCATGGCTGTTTAAAGTGGAAGAATAGTGGAATAAACGTGTAGTATGAATGTGGTCCAAAACAGCTGGAAAGCACCAGGTAGAGCAAAGCTGCCATAAAGCAAGTTCTGTTATATACCTGCTTCAGCAAGTGCAGTTCAGGGAGAAGGGTGGGCGCCATTAGTTCTTCGGTTGTTTCTTCATACCACTGAGTTCCCTTTGGAGGGGGATACAAAAACCACACACACTTCAGTCACGTTATTCTGATATATGATGGAAGAAAGCACATTATAGCCACATTAGCTCAGACTGACTGTACACATCTGGGGTGGGGAACCTTTCTCAGCCTGAGGGCCATATTCCTTTATGAGCAACCTCCCAAGGACCACATGCTAGAAGTGGGCAGGGCCAGAGGCAAAAGTGGGTGGGGCAACAAATATGTTACTTTTGTATGTTAGACTACTTTCTACACCCACTCGCATATCCCTCTCTGTCCTCCATGCAGACAAGCAAGAGCAGGGGTGTAGTCGTCCAGGGTTTGGGGGGTCTTAGACCCCTGACCTTTTGGGCAGCAGGGTCCCAATGTCTCCAGCATCCTACAAGCTGCTCAGCATGAAAGGGGAGTGTGTTTGTTACTGAGAAGAGCCTTCTAACATGCTTCCTTGTTCTCTCCTGCTGATTGGAGCCAACCAAAAGAAAGGAGCTGAGTCAGCCACTGAGAAGACTCTTTGCAGAAGCTAACAATCTCCCTTTCATGCTGATTGGCTCCTGGGGTGTCTCTTATTGTGGGAGAAAGCATTAACAAGGATCTTATTCTCAACCCAGCAGCAAAAAGGGGGGAGGGCTGTGGCTGTGGCAAAGGAACCCTGCACTTCTGAATTTGACGCTACACTACTGAGCAAGAGAAGTTATCAGAGTTCAAAGACACGCTCCAGCCGAGCATAAAACATTTGGGGGTGTGATGCAGGGTCAGTTAGTAGTATGTTCTGGAGAGGGGGAAGGTAGCATAGGGAGAGTTCCGAGGGCCATAGAAAGAGATTTTGGAGGACTGCATTTGGCCCCCAGGATTGAGGTTCCCCACCCCTGGTGGAAATCTCTCCAAGTCCAGCAGGGCCACACCACATGGTGGCCTGGCTATTAATAGCAAACAACTTAGGAGGAGACAGTCTTCTCCACCATCCTGTTACCACATTTCAGAAAGTGACGTGCCCATCCTCCAGTCCAGTAACAGCGCACGGCAAGGTGGCAAGGCTGAACAGGAGTGGGCAACTTTTATTTATTTATTAATTTGCAAATTTAACAAAGAAGGGAAATAAAAAAGAGAAAATATAAATAAATATACTAAAGTTAGAATAGAAAAAAAATCCAGAAAAAAATAATATGTGAATAATACCAACAGTAACAGTAAATCACCATCAGTTTATATTACGGATACAGTAACCATCAGCACATGCATCTTAAGTTATACATATACGTTAATATAAGCCCTGCAGATGTCCAAATAGGTATCCACATGAAATTGACATCCATGTGAATTATGTTCAAAGGCAACCAGGGCAGCAAGGTCCTCAGACCATTGCAAAACAGGAGTGGACAACTTAGGAGACTGTATCTCCCGCCTTCTACTCCCTACCCAGATTTCGCTCCCTTCCTTCAATAAGAACCCCACAGAATCTGTCCACCTTGTAAGTAACCTCTAGCAGCGCATAGCAAGGAGTATCTGTATCCACATCCACAGGGACAAGGAGCCTGGGTTCTGCTGCAAGGACGTAGAGATGCCGCAAGGCCTGAAGGTGATACCTGCATGTAAAGACTGCCATTACTACATGAAGGTTTTAAGACTCCATCCTTCATCTGACTGCATTCATCAGACACCTGAGAATCGAAACAAAGCTGCCCCAGTACAGAACACATTATCTGCAGCTGGACCAAACTGTTTTCTAGAATCTTTATTTTATCCTCATCTACTGGTTAAATCTTACCTGTTATCGGTACTGTGAACTGGGAAGTGAGGATAGAGCGCACAAAGAAGAGCAGCGATTGAAGAACGGGAAGTGCTAAGTGAGTACCTACAAGAAAAGTAAGATACAGTAATGCCTCAGTTAAGGAATCCTCCCAGAACAAAGCTCCTTTTATCAAAGGCTTTTTTAAAGGTGAAACTGACTAGCTTTGCTTTGCTATGGACAAACTTTCAAGCCTATGCCTTTGCTTTAAGGTGAACCTGACCAGCCTGTGTCTATGCTTTGCTATCAATAAACAGATAAGCCTGTGCCTTCGCTTTGCTAGGGTGAAACTGATCTCTTGCTTTCTCCCGGGGTTGGGGAGGGAAGGATTCGATACTATTCAGGGGAGGGAGCTGGGTAGGCACATTTAAAGCCCCTGTTAAAGTTGTCCCCACCATCTGTGAGCAGGTGTAGGAACCTATCCCTATTCTTTCAATGTTATTCCTACGTATGGTTCCAAAGTTTCTGTTGAAGAAGTAATGTCCAGGAACACATCTACTTTGTTAACTGAGGTATTACTGTAATAAAAAATCCTGCTTTTATTATTGAGGCAGTAAAGAGCACAGGATTGCTACCTACACTTGAAATACAGAAATTGGGGACAGGCTGTTAAGGGTGCAAAAACATGCAGCAAACTAAAGATACTGTACAATTTAATCAGTGGATGTATGCAATATGCACTTCTATGCCAATAAAAGGCTGTAAGGTGCTGTCTTATACATCAGGCCATTAGCCCATCTAGCCTACTGCTATTAAATGTGACAGGCAGTACTAACTCTCCAGCATTCCATAGAATCATAGAATAGTAGAGTTGGAAGGGACCTATAAGGCCATCAAGTCCAACCCCCTGATCAATGCAGGAATCCAAATCAGAGCATTCCCAACAGATGGCTGTCCAGCTGCCTCTTGAACGCCTCCAGTGTCGGAGAGTCCACTACCTCTCTAGGTAATTGGTTCCATTGTCGTATGGCTCTAACAGTTAGGAAGTTTTTCCTGATGTCGTCGAAATCTGGCTTCCTGCAACTTGAGCCCATTATTCCGTGTCCTGCACTCTAGGACGATTGAGAAGAGATTCCGGCCCTCCTCTATGTGACATCCTTTCAAGTACTTGAAAAGTGCTATCATATCTCCCCTCAGTCTTCTCTTGTCCAGGCTAAACGTCCAGGCAGAGGGTTGTCCCCAGCTCTGTTGCTGAATAGCCTTTTCACTGGTGATGCCTGGGATCAGACTAAAAGCATTCACTTTACAGTTGAGGAATGGCCCCTCCCCACTGGCTTGTGTTAACAAAATGTATTTGCATAAATGTATCTTGCATAACTTATTTTTCTTCCAAGAACTAGTTTTACAACATAATTTGGAATTACTACAGCAGGGAAGAAATAAAGCTCCACTTCTTGAAACTTACAAGGTTTCTTATGCTAACAATTCAGAGACTGCATGCAGATGCTTTGGCCACAGCTGCTTTGGTTACAAGGCAATAGAAAAATATTTTATTCATAATAACGTGATACATTTCTGCTCAGCCTTGCTCAGCATTCCAGATTATCATCAGACACCTGTCTTGTGTTTTCAATTTTGTTTTCTCCCAGGTCATTAAGGACTGGAAACTTGCTTTCTTTTTAAAAAAAATTAAGCGACTGAAGTTCTTATAAGGCTAAAGCTTAAAACTATTTTTATGCTCATGTTGTGGAAATGACAAATACACATATCTCCATTTGTAGCTTTAGTGAATGCCAAGAATGGCAGAGAACTTGGGCTCCTTTGTCAGTACAACAGCTGGTAACCCCTTGCTACCTGGATGTTTATATGCATACTAACACTGAGGAGGAAAGGGTTGGTTTTGAAATATGGCATTACCTTCCCCCTCCCAAAAAAAGGAGTCCAAGGGCCATATGATGGGCCATATGAAATCCATAGTTCATCTCCCCACCAGTCTTCTTGTGCATGAAACGACAGAGCTGGAGGACCTTCAAGTTTCCAGATCCTGCCATCACCATTGCAAGGGAGAGCAACACCACGCTCAGGCAAGTCTCCAAGTTGTAGTGACCTGCCTTGATACAGAGAGGAGACAAGCTGTCAGTTCCACTTTTAGCTTCTAAGCAGGCAAGAGATACACAGTCCCAAGCTCAAGGAAGAGCCTTACTCAGAACTTATTTTTTCAGCGCAAACCTATGCATGGCTCTCATTTGGTTCAATGGGACTTAGAGGAGAAACACGGTTCTCTAACAACTTTCTCCACACCATGGATAATTTTATTGGCATCAGATCCAGGATGGTGCAGTGGTTAGAGTGTTGGATTAGGACATGGGAAACAAGGGTTCGAATCCCTTCTCAGCCGTGAAGCTCACTGGCTGACCTTGGGCCAGTCACTGCCTCTCAGCCTAACCTACCTCACAGGTTTGTTGTGGGGATTAAATGAGGAGGGGGAGAACCGTGTATGCCACCCTGAGCTCTTTGGAGAAAGGTGAGGTATAAATACAATAAATAAATAAATACATCTATGTTATATACGTCTATCATGTCCCCCTTACTCCGTTTTTCTTCAAACTACAAAGTCTCAAATGTTGTGGCCTTTCCTCTATTGGCAAAAGGTAGACCTCTGAATGATTTGCAGTTGATCAGCAAGTGTTTCCCAAATTGTTCATAAGTAGCAATATGTCTATGTAAATGTGCCTGCTGAAGTGAAGAAACTTTGGGGGGAATTCCAGGAGTGGATTTGTGAACGAAAGAACTGTGAGTTCACTTGGCGTGTGCACATGTACACACACACACACACACTTACTTCACCAATGTTCTGTGGCAAGCTCTGTACAAGTACTTTTTCTTGCTCTCCAAACAATTGTTCATTTGGCTAGGGGAAGGACAGGAAACTGCAGTACTTGAGGACTTGTGGGTTGGGGTGACACCCTAATGAACCCCACAAAAATTTCAACCAAAACAGTACTATAAAATCTTGGGTTTTGTTTTACTAATGGTGAATCTGGGGAAACTTACTATGGAAGCTGTAGCCGAGGACAAACACTTCATGAAATCTTTTGCAAATGTGTACTAGAAAGAGGAATTCAAAATGCACACATATTAGGACAAGTGCAAATGACAACGTGGGAGTGAATCTAGGGTCTCCAGCATGGAAGCCACCCACCTGGCAACTCTGCTATAGTCCCAACCATTTCATAAAATCACAGTCAGAAGATACCTGAAGACCAGTCAACCCTGAAGCAAAAACTTCTAAATCTATAATCCAGAGGTAAGGAAGCAGTGCTTTCTCAGTCATGGCCCCTGTCTCATCATACTCCACACACACAGTGCCAGAGCCTCCCATTGCAAGTATTCAGAAAACTAGTTAAAGGTATGTTTAGTCAAAGAGGCATTCTATGATGTATTATGACTGCAATTCTGAACTTTATATTACTGTGGTAATAAGACAGCTGGTTGTTTTAGTTACTGCTGCGGCAGCTGGTCTTATAAGAATGCTGTCAATCAGCGTACTGCCAGCAGAAATCAGGAGTGAGCAAGATGTCCTAGGCACGAGATGCCCACGTGTCATTCATTAGTTAGGTAAAACCATCCACGTGGCTCAAGCATGTATTATGGAGAAGCCGGTCTGGAGGAAACATCACTTACAACCCTAGTCTTCTTTTAGCACAGAGATGGAGAACCTGTCACCCTCCAGCCATTGTTGGACTCCAACTCCCATCATCCCC
The DNA here is from genome assembly GCF_030035675.1 of Rhineura floridana. Lineage (NCBI taxonomy): Eukaryota > Metazoa > Chordata > Lepidosauria > Squamata > Rhineuridae > Rhineura > Rhineura floridana. The sequence goes on along the minus strand of NC_084483.1, from coordinate 187,213,623 downwards.
AGTAAGCATGCCCACTGGTCAGGGATGATGGGAGTAGCAGTCCAAGAACAACTGGAGGGCAGCATATTTCCCAACCCTGATTTAGCACGTACTGACATAGAATCATATAACAGTAGACTTGGAAGGGGCCTATAAGGCTATTGAGTCCAACGCCTACCAAGTTTTCACCAGTACTTCTGCAGTCGCAAGGCCTTGAAACTCACATAGACCCCAGAGGAAAGTGGGGTTTGGGGGAGTCACAAATGAGCGCCCTGGACCTGCATATTCTCCACCCCTGTAAGCCCGTGATAAATACTGGCTAACTACTGATCCACTTACCAAGCAATTAAAGGCAGCCAGATTTTCTGAACCAGCAAATCGAAAGCCCAAAGACAAACAGGCCCCAGCAATGATGTAGACATGAGCCTGCCTAAAAAGAAATATTTGGCAAGGAACGTTCTCAAATACTGTTGAAAGATCATACCAAACCAAATTGCATTGGCTTCTACTTCCTCTCCAGTTAAAAATCATGCAATGGCTTGAGCTCCTTCTCCAAGACACAAGCTGAATTCTCCTTAAAAGCCCTAAAGGGGAACATCGGAGAAATGAATTGACTCATTGTAGGAACACCCACAGATAACCTTGGTCATTCAGGATGTGCAGCTGCTGCTTCAGATTCTTTTCCATGAATCTATCCCATGGCTCAGCTGTAATGTTTAGAGGCCCACAACCATGTGGTAGTGGCGAAGCACAGGAGACTTTAAAACACTAAACTGGTACTCCAATTGAATTATGGACCCAAGCGACTGGTGTGCGACCATGTGGTTGCGGGCCTTTAAACTTTACACAGCTCTGCCATGGGATAACACTACAGAAAAGAGGCTCCCACTATGCTGCTGCAACATACTTTAGTGGATAGGATTAAGATGTTCTGGTTTGGGCTTTCGATCTTGTTGCAATCTGGGAGCTTCCTTGTTTTTACAGGTTTTATTTTCAAGAGGTTTGTCCTGCATTGCTGATACAAAGATGTAATTGGAGCCATGGGGCTTTGGGACTGGATGGATGGATGGAAGGAAGGAAGGAAGGAAGGAAGGAAGGAAGGAAGGAAGGAAGGAACCAGACTAGTCATAAGTACTGGCAAAAATCACTTATTTAGTGCATGCCTATTACTTTCTAAAAGCTTACCAAACAAAAAGGAAATGCCCTCATACAGCCTGCTCACATTACATTCATTAGGGGACCTGCTCACATTACATTTGCAACATGGGAGGTGCTATACTGTGCCATCTCCTGATATCAACACTGCTCCTGTTTTGAGAAGGGCCTCTTCTAATGTGGTTCAGGGTTTCTAGGATTACCTTCACAGAGAAAGGGCCACAGTTCACTGGTGGAACAACTGCCAAGGTTCAATCCCTGGTATCTTCAGAAAGGGCTGAGAACACCCCCTGTCTGAAACCCTGGAGAGCAGCTGCCAGTGTGTATAGACTGGGGATGGGGAACCTGCGGCCCTCTGGATGTTGCTGGACTCCAGCTCCCATCAGCCCCCAGCCAGCATGGCTAACGATCAAGGATGATGGGTGTTGTAGTCTGTCTGGTTCCCCGTCCTTGGTACAGACAATACTGTGCCATATGGACCAAGGGTCTTACTCAGTATGAGGGCCACACTGAAATTATTAGTTTAGAGATGGTAGCTTTTTTGGAGTTGTAAACGGTCCTAAGGTTGTTTTTAACTGTTGTTAGAAGTTTTAATTGTATTTAAAATATGGGATTCACCCCCAGAAGAGGCAGTGATGGCCACCAGCTTGGATGGCTTTAAAAGAAGATTAGACAAATTCATGGAGGACAGGGCTATCAATGGCTACTAGCCGTGATGGCTGTGCTCTGCCACCCTAGTCAGAGGCAGCATGCTTCTGAAAACCAGTTGCCGGAAGCCTCAGGAGGGGAGAGTGTTCTTGCACTCGGGTCCTGCTTGCGGGCTTCCCCCAGGCACCTGGTTGGCCACTGTGAGAACAGGATGCTGGACTAGATGGGCCACTGGCCTGATCCAGCAGGCTCTTCTTATGTTCTTATTGTTTTATTTTTGGTAGGTTTTGTTCCTTGGGCTCATTTGGAAGAAGGGCAGGATATAGATTTAATAAATAAAATAATAATAAATAAATATAAGGCACCTTCCTATGTTCCACAGCACCCATACTGCATTAACTCCCACACCCACATATGTAGCGAGTCCTACATTTCTCCTTTGCTATACCTGCCTATGGACTACAGCAAATAGGAGCCAGTCTCATTTGATTACTTACGCCAGAGTCTCCAAATTCAGGTCTTCTGATGAAGGCATTTCAGTTGCATGAAGGGATACGCTGTTCTCCCTCACAATCTGTAAAAAACATGACAGTAGATGCAACCAGTTATTCCCGACCCTGCAAAAGTTTCCATAGATTTATAGAAGTGAAGACAAATGAGTTTTCTTTTAATAAAGAAGTAATGTGTTGAAAGTTCTTCTATCAGGATTAATATACTCTACTTTTTCAAGTCAGGACCAATTTTTATTATTTATTTGTTACATTTATACCCCGCCTTTCTTTCACCATGGAACCCAAGGCAGCATACATGTGGTTCCCAGGCGGTCTCCCATCCAGGCACTGACCAGACCCAGACCTGCTTAGCTTCAGCAAGGTGGTGGCCTCATGTGCCTTCAGACCATAGCCTGGGACTGATTTTGGATCTTGAAACATGCCTGAAAATGGGAGGACTCTGGTAACAATGTATTATTCCATTACAGATGCATTTTATAAGTATTCCACTTCTTGAGAGGTTGATGGAGAGGTGATCACCTCACCTCAAAAAAGATACTGTAGAGTTGGAAAAGGTTCAGAAAAGGAAATCCAAAATGATCAAGGGGATGGAGCGACTCCCTTGTGAGGAAAGGTTACACCATTTGGGGCTTTAAAAGTTTAGAGAAAAGGGGAGTAAGAGGGGACATGATAGAAATGTATACAATTATGGATGGCATGGAGAAAGTTGATAGAGAAAAGTTTTTCTCCCCCTCTCATAATACTAGGACTCATGGACATCCAGTGAAAGTGAATGTTGGAAGATTCAGGACTGACAAAAGAAAGTCCTTCTTCACACAGTGCATAGTGAAACTATGGAATTTACTTCCACAAGAAGCAGTGATGGACACCAACTTGGATGGCTTTAAAAGAGGATTAGACAAATTCATGGAGAATAAGGCTATCAGTGGCTACTAGCCATGATGGCTATGCCCTGCCTCCATGGTCAGAAGCAGCATGCTTCTGAATATCAGTTGCTGGAAATTGCAGGAGGGGAGAGTGCTCTTGCACTCAGGTCCTGCTTGCAGGCCTCCTATCAGGCTTCTGGTTGGCCACTGTGAGGACAAGATGCTGGACTAGATAGGCCATTGGCCTGATCCAGCAGGCTCTTCTTATGTTCTTACCAATGAAAACACATTTTCATCTGGAAGTAACTCCCATTAATGGAACTAACTCCCAAGTAAGCATGCCTAGGACTATGTGATTAGTCAATCTATGTGAATTAATATGTCAACTGCATGTATGTCGCCATCTGAAGTGTGGAATTTTTTACTCCTGTAAGGAAACAAGAAAACACAGGCAGTTTTGCAGGAGGTTTGCACCTATGCCAACTAGAAGCATCACACATATTTTCTTTGGTTTATGACTCTTCAGCAAGGAGGGGAAAAGATGAGATTCTTAGCATCCTGCAGAAACCAAACAAGTCTGCATGGCAGGGTATTAACAGTAAGATACAGCACTGCCTAGACGCCTTTAAGTGAGCTTCAATGTACGCTCAAGAAAACCATGGGATTTTGTGGAAGCTTATGAGGGATTTCTCAAGGAGAAGATTGGCAACAGCTGACAAAGCATGCCTGAATGGTAGCTGGTCTACCATTACCAAGCTTCATCTGCTATGCAAAGCCACAGGAGAGTTTGGGGGCATGTTCTAGGACAACAGCGTCATTTCGGACAGGGTAGGAAATGAAGCCCAAGATTGCTGGCAATTAACTATAGTTTCCAGGGGAACTATAGAAACTATGGGGAGCTATGGTTAACAGCTGGATCCTGGCTCGTTCAGCCACTCACTCACTCAGTTTGTAAAGGAACTTCATACACCTGCAAACAGCTTGTGCATATCCTGGCTTATTATATAATACAATATAATGGCACAAACTAGGCCAATGCGTGTCCTAGAACAGTGGTTCCCAACCTTTTTACCCCACAGACCACGTAAATTCTGGAGGGTCTTTTTCTGGCTGCTGTAGCAATTATAACGCACTGTAATAGGTGCTGCACGATTTTTAACTATTTTTGTTGCATCTTTTATTTCTTATATATTGTATTTTACTGCAGTATTTCAATGCAGAATTATATAGAATCCACAGAATTCTAATTGTAATACAATAAAATACAATATAAGAAATAAAAGAAGCAACAAAAATGTAATAAAAACAAGTATGAATATTTACAAATAATTGGGTGTCAGAACAAATTAAACCAGACCTGTCACTAGAAGCTAAAATGATGAAACTGAGGTTATCATACTTTGGACACATCATGAGAAGACATGATTCACTAGAAAAGGCAATAATGCTGGGGAAAACAGAAGGGAGTAGAAAAAGAGGAAGGCCAAACAAGAGATGGATTGATTCCATAAAGGAAGCCACAGACCTGGACTTACAAGATCTGAACAGGGTGGTTCATGACAGATACTGTTGGAGATTGCTGATTCATAGGGTCACCATAAGTCATAATCGACTTGAAGGCACATAACAACAACAACAACAACATGAATATTTAACGTGACGGATGTGCTGTCTCCCATCTTCAACTACATACCTACAGACACACCATGGACTGTCTGAATAAAGCTCGTGGAACACCAGTGTTCCATGGACCACAGTTTGGGAACCCCTGCCCTAGAATACTTGTGGCCCCCAACTCCTCTGCAACACGTGGCATGCAGCAGACAGGTAAGGAGGCATGCTTGGCAGACTAATTGATGTGGATAAGGTTCCTCGAAGGGAGAAAATCCAAAAAAGCATTGACTAAGCATAACATGCTAGTTGGAAGTGTGCTACTTACCTGCGGCACATTGCTGTCGATCCACTTAGAGCTGGGCAGCATGTCATCCCATAAAATCAAGCATCGGGCAAGTGTCTTCAAGCAAACAAAGTGAACCAATTAGGGTAAAGGAAAACAAATTGCAATGGCCTCAGAAATCGCAATACTGTAAGAATTGCTAAGAAATTAAGATGAGTTGGTCAGGAACTTACATATGAAGAAAGCACTCTGAATTCTTAACGGTATGAGAAAATTAAAAACATCTTTCTCAACACAGTACAATATGCTATATAATCTTGATTTGAGCTATTTATGTACCATGGCAGAACCAGCCATTGGCTTTCATAGTCAAACAGTGACACAAGATATGAGTCTGCTTAATTTTTGCCCCCAAAGGAGTACACTGCAATGAACTCACTGCTTATATCCTTTTATTCCTTCTGAAATATTAGCTAAGTGTCATGGCTGTCTAGATTACCCAGAAATGTCTTTGGAACTACAATACTGTCATAAAACTACCAGATTTCTGGAAAAAAGACGGCTTTTAAAATACAAGGTCATAAAATGGGTTTTACTGCTGTACTCATGGGACCACAAACATAAATCAGAAACATACTCTAAGATCTTATCAGATGTTAATGTGGCCTGATTCAAACATTACCTTCACACTATGATGCCACTCCAACAACATTTGTAAACAAATACCACCTGGGCAGGTGTAATGATGCGGATGGATCCCACTACAGTACAGCCAGCCAATGGGACCAGATCAGTTGCAGAAGTAATATTTGAATCAAGGCCTAATACAGCCTCTTAGTTAACCTTGAACAAGAATATCTTTCACTTTCTGGGCTGCACTACCTTTTATTGGGTTTACTTTATGCTACTAAAAATCACCAAAAAAACAGTTTCTTACATGGCAAGCAATTTACTGGATAGATTCAAGTGCAGCCCCAAGTACAGACTGGCAAGCAATGATCACACGTCTTTTGTTTTTTAGCTGCATATTATACTTCTGCTGGTCACAATTGGCCTTGCATGTCGCAACTTTGTAATATGCAAAGTGACTCTAAACTGGGACAGGAAGGAGATATATGTGGTTAAAAGATAGCACTGTATTTTAAAAAAAATGAATGAATGGCCTAAGCAGGAACAACAGCACGAGTGTTCAGATTAAAAAATACAAAGGTAATTCATAGAAATTATTTTGACACCACAGTGCAAAATCATTCCATTCAGCAGCATAAAGTAAACCTAATAAAAGGTAATTTGATTTCATATGAATATTATCATTTGCTTTATGTTAACCACTTAAGAGGTTTTTGTTGATTCAGCGGTATATAAACCTTGTTAAATAGTCAATAAATATGGAAATTCCATTTTGAGCAGTTTGCACTGTAGAAGAGCAAAACCAAACTAGAAACATACCCTTAGTAAAAGAAATTCTGGTTTCACAAAGTCCAACAAATACATTGTGTCTGGAGCTCGAAGCCAGTCAGCGATAGACCTTGCAAAATATACATACAAAAAAAGGAGAGTTATGAATTGAAATGGCTTGTTTCAGGAAGCACAAAGAGATGCTTCAGCAGAGCACATCTTGAATAGCTGTGTTTGTTTGCTGCTTTACCAACTTCCTCTCTGAACCTTAAACTCTATTTGTCCTCTTGCGACAATCATCACTAGTTTTAGTAAGACTTGCAGAGGCACAGAACCCATTGCTCAGACTGAACTGCAAAGACTCCTTGTATTTATTGAGTGGAAAGTGCATCCATCATGTTCCAGAGATTGCCTGATACAAGGCAGCAAGCTTTGTGATGGGTTGGAAGTACCCTTAAGCATTAGGTATTTACATAGTAAGCCACCATTTTAATGATAATGCAACAGAAGCCCATAACCTTAATCTGAAACTGGCATTACAGAAATGTAAGAAATGGCTGTAAGGGCATTTTTTTTAGTATGATGTAGACAAAATGGGCTGTATTCACCTAACTCGTTGTGCTAGCAGAAGCCAGTGCAAGTATTCCCGCTAGGGCAATCTGACTTCCCCTCCTCCCCCTGCGCACCCTCAGTGCCCTCCTCAAACCTGCTCTGGAGCAGGGGGAGGAGAGGGGAAAGTGTGCTGTCAGACAAGCAGAAATGCTTGCACTGCTGGAACAATCTCCTGAGCACAATGTTGAATACCACCCAATGCTTCCCGATCACTTATCACTGTGGTTTAAAGCAAATTATGGTTAGCAACAGATGGAATGCTAACAATGAAACGGAATCAGAAGGAAGAATATGCGCAGAGGAAAGGAAAAGGGAGGAAGCACAGAGGCTCACTGATAGAGCATTTGCTTTACTTCCAGAAGGTCCCAGGTTCAGTCCCTGGCATCTCCCGATTGGGCCGCGAATGCCCCATGTCTGAAACCCTGGAGAAGAGCTACCAGTCACTGTGGTACTGACAGTGTGAACTATGTGGACCAATGGTCTCACTCTGTATAAGGTAGCTTCCCATGTTCCTACAAGCTCACAGTGTGCTCTTGTTGACCTCTTAACCATGGCTAAGATACAGGAAGAACATGTGCAGCAGGTTAATAACTGCTCAATAACTGACTAAGAGATATAGTTTCAGACAAAAAGCAAAGAACCAAAATGAAACAATGGTTCACAAGTCAGCTCAGGCCTAGCAACATTTTCTTTCAGTCATTCTGATGGGTGGCTTCTGTTTCATCCTCAGGGTGTAACTGCCAGTCCCCATGGCATGTGGGGGCCCTATGCCATATGGCTACCAGAGCAATCTGGAACTTTTTTGATCTGCAAGAGGATTGTGTTTTTTTGCTGTAGTACTCCTAGTACACAAGCACTGGAGTAAACAGTGGTCTGAATAGGTATGGGAAGGAGGGGACTGAGAAGAGTTTCTAGTTATCCTCAAATCCTGCAATTCTAAATGTTATGCATCTTATAAGCACAATTCTAAACCCAGTACCTGTTGTTAGTCTTTAGATAGATCATTGCTAGTGCCAGAGTTGCACCTGGGCAAGTCACATCTACGTTTATGGTGTCTCCTTCCTGACAAGATAAAAGTGGGGTTAAATCAGTCTGAATGCCAGTGATTGGTGTTGCATACAGCTTGTGTGACTTATTTGATTCTGTTTGTCTGTTTGTGTATATCCCTCCCTTCACCCTAGGAGGAGCCCAGGGCAGCAAACAAAAACTCTAAAAACACTCTAAAACATCTTAAAAACAAAAGATGTTAAAACATATTAAAACAAAACATCTTTAAAAATGTCTTTTTAAAAAACAAAACCTTTAAAAACATCTAAAAAAGTAATTCCAACACAGATGCAGACTGGAATAGAGTCTCTACTTAAAATGCTTGTTGAAAGAGGAAGGTCTTCATTGAATCACTTATGAATCACTTCCCATAAAATAGCTCTGTATCATTTCCAACAAAATATCTCAAAGCGATTTCACAGCAGCTTTGCTTTGTGTGGAAGGTGGGCCAAGGGAATCTTCTGAAGGCACTTGATGGAGTCCCACCTCTGAAACAAAACTAGCAACCTAGATGGCAGACCACCTAGGAACTCCACTGAGTCCCCATGAAAAAATGTGTGATATGTGTAAACCAACCAACAAACCTACTTACAAAAAGGATGAGAGGGATAAACTGTAGTACACAAAGGCTTCTCCTTGCCATGCTCACGGGGAAGGACTGTAGGTCAGTGGTAGCAGAAGGTCCCAAGTTCAAACCCTGGCATCTTCAGGTATGGCTGAGAAAGACCCTTTTCTGACTTTAGTATAAGTCACCTTCCTATGTATGCTCTTTTGTTATAAGGAACATAACTTGGCCACTGCTCATCTCCATCTCTTTTGGGGAAGGGTTGCAGCTCAGTGGTAGAGCATCTGTTTTGCATGGGGAAGGACCCAGATTCTATCCTGGGCATCTTCAGGGCTGGGAGGGACTCCTGCTTGAAACCCAGGAGAGCTGCTGCCAGTCAGTGCAGGCAATAATGAGCTAGATGGTCTGACCTGGAATAAGGCATGCTTCTAGAGAACTAAAATCACCTTAATTTGGTAACTCGGAGACTTGTGTTTTTCACGGTGCATTCCAGCCTGAAACCGCCGGTGGCCCCCAACCATATACTGGTAAAGCTGCTCAGGCACATTGAGGTCCGACATGCCTATCAAGTTGCTGCCATGCTGTGGGAGGAACCAACAACAAAGGGAGAAAACATGCCATTCACATTGTACAACTGGAAGTGGTCATGGCCAACCCTGCTTGTTTGTTTCCAGGGTGCCCATTCAGCAAATGGACTGACGTTGCTTTCCAATGAAAATCCAGCAAATGGTTCAACATCACACAAACGTTCCCCAAAAGAGAAAGCTGCACTTACGCCAAGACAAACCATGCCCAACGCTAAGCCAGCAGCCAGCGAATAGGACTCTCTGTCAGTGCAATACTCCATTTCGGGACCTGGGGGGCGTCCTTGGATTAAAAAACAAAAACAGTAAGTTAACATTTGAATAAAGCAAGCAAATACTCAGTTTCTATTCAATTACATGTAAATGACAACAAGCTTAGACCATTACATTTTGCTCAATATCATCTTGTCATAAAGAAAATAAGGGCCAGTTTGCAGAACTGCATTAAGAATTTTAGTCTAGAGCAACAAAAACAAATCTATCCATTCTAGGGTTGCCAGGTTCAGGGCCTGAGACTGATCCTGTATCTTTAGGAGAAGAGAAAATCAGCCAAGTGCAGGTGGTCTCGCAACACTGTAATGGGTAAAACCACAAGGTGGCATTCTCTCTTCCCCCTGCACAACTTTTAAAGATACAGAAGACCTCTTGGACGGGCCTGGCAACCAAGAGGTCTTCTGTATCTTTAAAAAGTTGTGCAGGGGGAAGGGAGAATTCTGCCGTGTGGTTTCTCTCATTACAGTGTTGCAAGAACACCTGCACTTGGCTGACTTTCTCTTCTTCTAAAGATACAGGATCAGTGTCAGACCATGAACCTGGCAACCCTAATCCATTCACACAACTGCAAGAAAGTATCCATGAAATCATTCACACCACCCAACGTGGTGCCCTCCAGGTGATGCAAACTACAAATTCCATCAGCCTCACCCAGCATGGCCAATGGTCAGGGATGATGTGTCATGTCTCAGCTGGGGGAGTCCTGGCCAGGAAACTCCATTCTTAAATCCAGACTTGGCTCAGGCTCCATCTAGGGTCTCACGACAAGGTCAAGAAGGATCCATCCGCACCCAGGGTGAATTTGGCTACTGACATCGAGGCCCAACAGGCTCCAAGACCCAGGGAGAAGCAGTGACTCAAATGCCAGATGGAAACTCATCTGGAGAAATGCCAGACTACTGGCAAGGACTTCTTAGGACTAAGGCCTTTCTCTCGAGGAGACCTCTGGATGAAGGGAGTTGATAGGAGTCAGCTGAGGTTGGGGTGTGGTTTCAGCAGGTCTAGCTCAAAAACCTTTGTGCTAGGCTGAAAAAGCTGCCAGAACAAGTTCTATGCACCTCCGGTGTTCTGCCTACTAACTGATGACCCACTGACTCCCAAATTGGACCACAGATGCCCTGGACCTTCCTCTTGCTTTTGTCCAGCTTTGCCCAGAGACCAATTGGACCCTGACCTTGGACTGCTCTGACTTTGCCTATTGCCTGACCCTTTGTTGTGGACTCCGCATACTTGCACCCTGGACTGGCCCTCTATACTGTTTTGGTTGTTGCCCTCGTTGGTGTTGCATCTGTGTTTTGAATATGTTTTTAAAGATGTTTTTAAAAGTTGTTTTGTTTTGAATATGTTTTTAAAGATGTTTTATAGAGATTTGTAGTGTTTTGTTGTTTGTTTGCTGCCCCTTCTGGAAGGAAGGGTGGGATATAAATTTAATAAATAAATGACAAGAAATAAGTCCCCTGTTTACTCAGGACCCCAGTGAAAGCAGCACATGAAGGGAGCTGCAGTCCACAACATCTGCAGGGCACCATATTGGCTACCCCTGCAAAACATTCATTACAAAGAACACAGGAGCTGTCCCAAGAGATTTCCTCCTCTAGCGTTTTACCTATTTCTGACAGCAGAACCTCAGCAGTGTGCCTGTGAGCTGTGCCTTGGTACACCAAACCTATCCCTATCACGGCTGCCACTTGCACATTATGAGGGACATCCAGCTCGGTGGAAGTTGGTGGTAGCAGTGCAGGTATGTGGATACTGAGCAGCCGAGTGATTGACATATCCATCGTGCCTAGCTTGGCAGCTGATACTCCAAGCAACAGCCCAATACTCGTCATCTCATGACCCTGCCATGAGAAACAAAAGCCACGATCAGATGCAGTTCTGAATGAAACAAATGCTTAAACACACATTCATAAGGTACATATTCCAAATTAAATTGTGTGATTGGATGATGATGGCCACCAACTATGACGGCTTTAAAACAAAGAGAATTAGACAAAATTCATGGAGGATAAGGCTAACAGGGCCAGCTCCAGGCATGCTGGGGCCCTTGGGCATCAGCTTGCCCTGGGCCCTGGCGTGTATGCACGTGCATGCGTGCAGCCCCCCCCCACCTACCTGTCTCCTGTCTTTTACAATTGCCATTAATGAAGATGGCGGCCACAGTTTCCCTAAGGGGATGACGCCTCCGCCACCATCTTTGTTGATGGCACACGTGCGTGCTACGTGCGTGCTACGCGCGCGCATAACTGCCATCAACTAAGATGGCGGCAGCAGCTTCAGTACCTTAGGGAAGCCGCGGCCGCCATCTTCATTAAGGGCAATGCTAAAAAGCAGGTAGGTGGGGCAAGGGAATGGCGGGCAGGCAGAAGCTCCTGCCATACAATCCATGGATGGTGCTGCGGATCACTGAAGGGGAGCGGAGGGCCCCTCAGGGGCTCCTGTAGCTCCGGGGTCCTCGGTCCAGTGCCCCATCTGGCCACCCTTTAGAACCAGCCCTGAAGGCTAACAATGGCTGCTAGCCCTGATGACTCCATTTTACCTCTGCTGCCAGAGGCAGTATGCTTCTGAATACCAGTTTGCTGAAAATCACAAGAGGGGAGAGCACTGTAGTGCTCAGGTCCTACTTGTAGGCTTTCCGTAGGCATCTGGTTGGACACTGTAAGAACAGGATGTTGCATAAGATGGTCCTGTGGCCTGACCCAACAGGCCTCTTCTTATGTTTCAGTATTTATTTGAAAATTGTGTATGTGTGTGCGTGAGTGCACATCCCATTCTGGTTGGAATAACCTTTTGAGGGCTGTGGGTGGGGGTGGGGACTGGCAAAGGCCTGGTGCTTTGCCTTGTATGAGCAAAAATGCATTCCTCTAGCACAAAGCCATCGTTGGATACAACCACTGTTTTAATTATGGTTTGGCAGTTTTGTAATTTGCAAACCATATTTACAGCTGCTGCTCCATCACTGGAGGCTGCTGCATTTACCAATAGGAGACCTGAGCCGATGGAAAACAAGAGCAGACAAGAAGGCTTGAAACAAGGTTTGCATGATTCACATCTGAAAGCTTGTTTCGTGGTTTGGCTTCTAAACTATGATTAGCAGAAACCATGGTTTGGCATGACACCTGAACAGAGCTGAGAATAATTACGAAAAATGCTGTCACAAAGAACTATGGAGGCATTTACATCAACGTGGAGAAGGCAGTATATTGATTGGCCCCAAGGAAAACAGTCTCCACTTCTTACATTGGAACAAGGGCCTCACCTTTGTCAAGTAGTCATGGATGTTGAGTGTTGCAAGCTTTGTGAGGTGGCCATTCAAACCCAAGGCCATGAGGAAGCCTGCATATTCATTGGCTAGTTCTGCATTTTTGGGTTTGTTGTAGACAATCCATGCGGAATCTATTTGGGACACTGGTGCTATCTTCAGTCCAGCAGCGACACCATTGTGAAAGTTTGCCCAGCAAGCCATGTTAGGAGGCACATCTATGTTTCCGCTGTTGAGATCCACTGTGGTATTCCTAGGAGGAGCCCGGCCTACAGAGTGTAAAACAATTGATTAAGTGTAAATCAGAATGGTAAAATCCACTTCCAGGAACCAAGTTTAGAAGAAACCCTTTTCTGATTTGGAGGCCAAGCATTAAGTATAGTTAGCCACTTTTGTGTCATAGCAAACTAGTAATTATTAAACTGCAAACTGGCAGGGTCCTGGTTCACATATAACGCTAAGCCATGGCTTGTTAACAAACCGCAGTTTAACCATGAGTTATCCTGCAGATAATCAAACAAGCCATAGCTTGTTTGTCTAAAGTTTGGAGTGTTTTCCAGCTGTGCTTGCCTCATGCATTTGTATTTATTTATTTATTATTTTATTTATATCCCTCCCTCCCAGAAGGAGCCCAGGGCAGCAAACAAAAGCACTAAAAACACTTTAAAACATCATAACAACAGACTTAAAATACATTAAAACAAAACATCTTTAAAAACATTTCTTAAAAAAGCTTTGAAGACATCTTAAAAAAAATGGTTAAAAACATGTTTTTTTTAAAAAAGGTTTAAGAACATATTAAAAAGCAATTCCAACACAGATGCAGACGGGGATACGGTCTCAACTTAAATGGCTTGTTGAAAGAGGAAGGTCTTCAATAGGCACCGAAAAGATAACAGAGATGGCACATGTCTAATATTTAAGCGTGGGGAATTCCACAGAGTAGGTGCCACCACACTAAAGGTCCATTTCCTATGTTGTGCAGAACGGACCTCCTGATAAGATGATATCTGCAGGAGGCCCTCACCTGCAGAGCGCAGTGATCGACTGGGTATACAAGGGATAAGATGGTCTTTCAGGTATCCTGGTCCCAAGCTGTATAGGGCTTTGTACACCAAAACTAGAACTTTGAACCTGGCCCAGTAGCAAATGGGCAGCCAGTGCAATTCTTTCAGCAGCTGGGTGACATGTTGGCAATACCCTGCCTCAGTGAGCAGTCTTGTCGCCGCATTTTGCACCAGCTGCAGCTTCCGGACCAACCTCAAGAGCATTTGTAGTTTGATGACCCCACTCCAGACACTCACCAAACAAACCATAGTTAAGGAAGGGTCCTGGGTTCATACATAAAACCAAACCATAGATAAAAACAAAAAAACAAACAAAAAAACACCAACCAAGGTTTGTAAGCCAACAACAAACCATGGCTTCAGATTGTAGTTTGTTAGCAGTAAGCAAACCATAGTTAAGCTGGTAGAAAGGGTTCATACATAACACTAAGCCATAGTTTAATAAACCATAGTTTGTATTATATGTGAACCAGCCCAGTGAAAGGGGAAAAGGGGAGGAGGAAGGACCGCCCAGTTCATTTCTGATCCTCTATACAATGGCTTGAAGGATCATCTTACTTGATCTGCATATACCAGTAATGTGTAAATAAAGTTTTTCACTCCCTCCATAGCTAAGTAAATACGCAGAAAACTGCAGCAGAAACATGTTGTGTATCTGTTGCATACATTGTGAGGAAACACTGAGGATATGCACAAATGAATTTAATTCTGTAATGCATGACGCAACCCTCAGGTTCCAGAAGCAGATCTTAAAAAAATAGTTTCTATACAAACAAGATTCTTTCAGCAGGTGCTTTTCTGGTATTATCTTGGCTAATTGATCCTAACAGTGTGCCCACCATTTTGCAATATAAATATAATGGCTTGGATCCTAAATGTAGAAGGGCCTTCACTCCAACAGAGGCTTCCGCTGGTGGTAAGCAGGGGATTTTTTTTTCAATCCTTCCTTCTCCCTGCCACATCTTCTTCCACCCCTTGTGCCACCCACTCCCACTGTTCTGGAGGATCCCCCAACTCTTCAGAGCAATATTTTCAGGGACACAGGGAATTGCAGGGGGTAGGAACAATCGCCTTTTCCCCTTTCCACTAGAAGGAGAGTCCCTTAAGCGGGGTTCGGCTTACAGGAACTTCGAATTCTAACTTCTGATGTTATTTTGTTTCTGAATACCAACAATTCAATAGACAAGATACCCTCCCACATTTCCAAGGAAGAAAAATGCTGTAAGAACTCATTCTTTTTCCTGTTGTGACTTAAGGTATTCTTACGTTTTCTCCTCTCTCAGTTTTCTCACTGCCACTCTCAAGCTACCTAATCCAGAGGATTTTCAGTGGTACCATCGCAGACTAGGTAGAGCTGTGGGGTGCGTGTGCACACCCACTTGTACGTAGATACATCAGGTTATCGTGCTAAACATTCAGAACACACCTGTCAGGTTCAACTTCGGGATAGGCAACGGTTCTGTTGGAACTGGATGATAAGAGAACAAAGTGAACATTCCTCTTCCCAAAGGCAGCGCCATTGTCCGCTGGCACAGCTGCAGTAGCCTATTGCAGAAAGGAAGTTCAGAAAGAATGTAACCAACAAAATTGCTTTTAAGAAAACCTGTACGCAACAGAAAATGCATTCGTGCCAACTGCTTAAAGAAATACGTTACAGAGATTATGTTGTTACACCCAACTTTAAAAACTGGAATAAAAAGCAGTGAAAGTAAAGTGCAAACACAAAAATATTTCTACCAGCCATTAACAGGATGTGTTCCAAATGCGTCCAATAGTTCACAAGACCAATATGCAAAGCAGATAGGAAACTTGTGAATTTATGGGATGTGTGACACATGAATTAACATAATTTGATATCTCTATACTCTGTCGGTGCACATTTTATGGCAGGTTGCTGAATCTGCGAACAGAGTCAACTGAAAAACTTGGTGCTCGAAATGACACCAGACACATCTGTTGTGCTAAGTCTGTGATGACTCATTCACTTCTACACAAGTCATCACTTGGTGCTGCAGTCATTAAGTGACAAACATTTTATTTTATTAATGTAACAATGTCTATTCTGCTTTTCTAGTGCTCATGCGCTATTCAGGGCATACAATTTAAAATCACAATACAATAAAAACCAACAATTCTTGGAACAACCCACTATTTTCTTCCAGTGTAAGATTCTCTGTCTGTGAGCTTAGGCTCAAGATGAACCTGTTTCTTTCCCCACCCTTTCTTTTGGAAGTGCCTGAACCCAGACACAAGACAAGAGCAAGCCCATCCAAACAATATGTGTTCTTTATGTCTGAGGAGGTTTACACAGTTATTTACTGTGACAAGAGGTCTCCTCATGTCAAGTGGCAGAACTGCCACTGCACCAACACAGTGATGCTAAGGGTTCTTCCAGATGACCTGTTCACTGAGCATTCATCTCAATCTGTTTGCAGGGAGATTAGACAATGATGCGTCAAGCAAATGTTATCCCACACTGGAAAGTGTGTTACTCACACCTTCCTGTGCATTTGCCCATCAGAAAGTCCAAATTTTGGGGAAGCAGAGTCATTGCGCAAGACCTCCCAATCAACTGTAACTTCGCAACCTGAATTTGCTGGGATGCGATTGATTCCCACCTGAAAATAATGACAGTCCAGAAGCACCCTCAATCTCAGTCCTGCAACAAGAAGAGCTTTTTCAATAATAAACTCCCTGTCGAGCTCCCTGATTGCCCACTCTCCAGTGCTGATCCCACCATCCTTAGGAGATTCCGGTGCCTGGAAGCACTGTTAGGGAGTCTAATCGTGGCAAAAGTTTGAGGACCTCAGCAATGACAACAGTACGACACTCCAATAAAGAAGCTGCTAGAAAAGGCAACAATTTACCGGTTTTCTTTTTCTTCTATATATTCGTGGTCACTGACTTCTGGCATCTGAACTACATTGACGCGGACAGGGTGGGCACTCTGCAGAAGCCTGCGCACCTCTTGCACTCTCAGGTCTTCACTCCATATTAGCGACATCACTTCCTGGTTCATATCATTCATCCCATCGTCATCCTCTTCTGACTCTGCTGTTGAGGGCATTTCAGACGAGAGCACCTGGGTGTCAGACTTTTGGGGAGAGTCAAAAAATGGTCTTTTCAGTGAGGAAAGCTTAGAATGTTTGAGGCTATTTATTTTAGAAAAAAGATGAGTAAGGGAGTGGGACATAAGAGAGGGGCATAAGATTATGCAGTGCGGAGAAAGCAGACAGAAGGAAGTATTCAGCCCCCTCTTATCATTGGCCATCACTTGTGGCCGAGTAAGATTGTCTTCCAGGGTAAGGTCTTTAACAGTGGGTCCGTAAGTGACTGTGGAGGCCAATTCTGGATCCACACAGCCTCCCACCATGAAGACATAGGTTTCCAGATGGGAGATGGTCACAATGAGGATTTGCTTGACGTGCCTCCGCTTAGCTTGTTTGTCCCTTTCGCCCTGTACTCGTGCTTCTTCAAAGTCCATAGCACCTTTGATAATGGCCGACCTCCAATTGGGATGCTCATGGGCCAAGGCTTCCCAGTTCTCGATGCACGTTACATTTTTTTAGATTAGCTTTGAGAACATCTTTAAACCTGTTTTGCTGCCCACTGATGAACCTGGGGTCATCCAATGAAGCTGTATAGTCAGAGGTTCAAAACAGATAAGCGGAAGTACTTCTTCCCAGAGTTAACCTATGGAATTTGCTACCAGATGTATTCCTGGCTGCCAATTTGGATGATTTTAAAAGAGGATCAGACAAATTCATGGAGGATAAGTCTATCAACAGCTACTAGTCCTATATCCCACCTTCAGGATCAGAAGCAACATGCCTCTGAATACCAGTTGCTGGGGAACAACGGCAGGAGAGAGCTATGTGCTCATGTCTTGCCTGTGGGCTTCTCAGAGGCATCTGGTTGGCCACTGTGGGAAAGAAAATCATAGAATAGTAGAGTTGAAAGGGGCCTATAAGGCCATCGAGTCCAACCCCATGCTTAATACAGGAATCCACGTTAAAGCATACCCAACAGGTGGCTGTCTAGCTGCCTCTTGAATGCCTCCAGTGTCGGGGAGCCAATCACCTCCCTAGGTAATTGGTTCCATTGTCCTACTGCTCTGTTAGGAAGTTTTTTCCAATATTCAGCTGAAATACGGTTTCCTGTAACTTGAGCCCATTATTCAGTGTCCTGCGCTCTGGGATGATCAAGAAGAAAAGGGTATGTTTGACTGTTTAGGCCTTTGGCCTGTTCCAGCAGGGCACTTCTTATGTGAGCTGCTAAAGAAAGAGGTGCAAATCCAAATATTCCCTTCTTTCCATAAAAATGCATTATTGGTTAAACTGGAAATATTAATTAATTTGAATTTAAACAATGGAAAACCAGGGACAAGCATTACATCTCAAGAATTATTTTGAGGAATCTTCCCACTTTTTCTTTGAAGATTCTTCTCTGCCTTCTATTCTGCTACTTACAGCTTTACACTTTGGCAAGTTTCCCTCACACGCCTGTTTGGAAAGATCTTGACGGCCAATCAGAAGACAGACTGCTTCTGGCCAGTCAGAGGCAGGCTGCTGTCGGCAGTGATATATTGCATCTCTGATAGGAAGAGCGACTCCAAATGGTAAGGACTCCAGATCTCTTAAGGTGAATCCTAATATTATAAAGAAAGCAAACTTGAGAGTAGTTTCTACAAATCCATCTAATATCCAAATATACACATTTCTGCTTCTAGACACAAAAGCAGAGATATGAACCAGGGCTGTGGAGTCGGAACCAATTTTGGGTGGAGTCGGAGTCGGAAGAAATGTACCAACTCTGACTTCAAAATAAATTTTGATTGACAAATTTTAAAAAATATAAATTCAACATGTCAAAGAAGCTTCCCATGAAGTCAGCTGTAGTTGAGCCTTTCACCATAACTCAAGATGGAAAACATTTTGTGTGTCAGTGTATGACACAGGATCCAGATGAAGACAAATGCTGTGATGCCAAGATCAGCGCATATTCAGGCAGCGATAAAAATGCTCCTATGAGAGCTTCCAATTTAAAAAGACAGTTACAGCGCTTTCCAGAGCTGTGGAGTCAGAAGCAATTTTGAGTGGAGTCGCCTGAGTCGGACAGTAGAAAAATAGAGGAGTTGGAGTCGAAGGTTTGGCATACCGACTCCACAGCCCTGATATGAACATACCCCATAAGTGCAGATCAGAATCCGTCAAGATGAAGACAGACAATATTTTCTAAGAAAGTTGAAAGTATTCTGAGAGAAGCATAACTTCCTATGGTGTACACACGTATTTTGTGTTTCTTCAGTCCCACTATTACCTCTGGCTGAACAGGTTTTTGAAATGATAAAAACTTACAAACCTGTTTGGCCACAGACACCAGTAGGATGTGTACACACACACAAGCAGCAATTTCACTTTCAAACTGCCTTCAACTCTCTGAAAAAAATGCAACTATCTCTAGGTTCTGCACTCATGCTTTTAAAAATGAAGCTCCCAGCCTTCATAGCTATATATGCAGAGATGCATACGAAACCAATCCCTTGTGCACGGTCATAATTTTATTATTTAGTTTTTTGTTTGGACTGTGTATACTTCAGCCCTGGGGCCTTCTAGTGAAGCCGGGTTATAAATATTCTAAATAAATAAATATCTGACACAAAAGATCTCCTTACCTACATTTGTCATCCAGACAACTAGCTTTTCCGCAAGACTGGAAGCAGACGTGCTATGCCTAAAACTGCACCTGCACAACAGTGGCGAAGCAGATTAAATGTAATGCACTGTTACTGCTCTTGCTGCTATTTGACATTTATGTAGCACCCAAACCATGCCAGGCAACGTACACCAAAGTGACACGGATCTTTTTCCAGAGGGTTTATTACCTACAGTAGCTGAACAATGTAGCACTGGAGGATTTACAGGCATGAAAAGGTAACGTAAAAGGAATCAGAGGACAGTTTAAGAACAGGTACGAGGATGCTTTGGCAAGTGTTCAAAAACCCAAGTGCCTGGACTTAGCAGCTGGGTTGCTGAAGAGGGCAGGCAGCAAATTTCACCTCCTCCCAGCTGAGCTATTATTTAGGACGGGGGGGGGAACCTGTGGCCCAGGGGTCAAATACAGCCATCCATGCCTCTCTACCTGCCCTGCAGGACTCTCGCTAGGCCACCCCTCCAGTCCAGGGTACACCCCTCACCAGCTCTCCTCAAGTAGTTTTTGCCTAGTAAGAATTTTAGTTTAGAGAAAAGGCAAGTCAGAGACGACATGACAGAAGTGCATAAAATTATGCATGGCATGGAGAAGGCAGATAATGAAATATTTTCCCCCCTCTCAGATAACACTAGAGCTTGTGGACATCCAACGAAGCTGAACGTTGGAAGATTCAGGACAAGACAAAATAAATGTACTTCTTCACACAGTGCATAGCTAAACTATGGAATTTGCTCCCACAAGAGGCAGCAATGGCCACCAACTTGGATAGATTTAAAAGAAGATTAGACAAATTCATGGAGGATAAGGCTATCAGTGACTACTAGCCATGATGGCTGTGCTCTGTCACCCTAGTCAGAGGCAGCATGCTTCTGAATGCCAGTTGTTGGAAACCGCAGGAGGGGAGAGTGCTCTCGCACTCAGATCTTGCTTGTGGCTTCCCATGAGCATCTGGTTGGCCCTGTAAGAACAGGATGCTAGACTAGATGGGTCATTGGCCTGATCCAGCAGGCTCTTAGGAACTGTGATAATGCCCTTTCCTTGCCTGGAAGGAAGGGTGTGTTTGTGTATATGCATGTGTGCACACATGTGTGTATATACATCTACATATTTTATATATGATAAATATGTATATATGTGTGCATGCCCACCCACTTTTGCCTCTGGCCCCACCCACCTCTAGAGTGCATCCTCAGGAAGGTTTCCCATGAAGGAATGTGGCTCTCAGGATGAAAAAGGTTCCCCACCTCTGAAGGAGGGGGAGAAGGCGGCTATTGTCCCCTCTTAGTCTCTACTTTGTTTCTCCATGAGTGGCAGTGAGCGCTTTCCTCTCACCAACGGGTAACTGCATTCAGCAGCTGCTCCTGGGAGGAACAGTTCCCAAGTCAGGGGCTATAGTTTCCAGAAAGGCTTGAGTCTTGGCACCTCTGAACAGGAGAAAGCAGCAGGGATAGGGTGGGGCAGACCAGAATGCACCTGACGGAACAGGATCTACCTCTCACTGATGTGGCCCAGGCTTCAATCTCTCCCTCCTTATGCCTGGCTCTTATGAAAAATCTCACCGACTCCTAGTTTTGCAACTAGGGCGATTCAGGAAATGGACCATGAAGAGGAAGGAGGGAAGAAGTGGAGGCCAGCTCAGCGATTTAGAGGTCCTCCAGGAGAAAAGACAAGCTTTTAACAAGGGAGCGAAGTAGACAGAGCCCACGAACTGAGAGAGCACCTTAAGAGTCCTCAGGGGTGCATTCTCATGTTGCTCAGGCAGGAGATGTCAACAGAGTGAACAACAAAACAGCTTCCCAGTGGAACTTTATGCCACCCACTAATTAACATACCGAGATTCCTCCTGTTCAGTTTGTTGCTTTCGCTGCCCTAAAAAGAGAGAAGAGGAAAGAGGATGAAAATGCAGCCTACTTCTACCTTTACTTAGGAAAATTAAAATAGGCAGTAAGGAATGGGTAGAAAGACTTTTTTGTGGTGGCACCTCCTCTTTGGAATATCCTCACCAAGGAAACCCACCAGGAGATGTCATCACTGTTATTTCGGTGCCAAGTAAAATCATTTCTATTTTCCCAGGCTTTTAAGAACTGCTCAAGTAAGCATCTTAAGAGTGGTTTGATTTTACTCTCTGCTTGAATGAGTGGTCGCTGCTTTAATTTGCTGTTATTAGCTTGCATGCTTTATTTATTTATTATTATAATTAAGTAGTAGTAGTAATAGTAGTAGTAGTAGTAGTAATGTGCCTTCAAGTCGACTACGACTTATGGTGACCCATAAGTTGTAGTCGACTTGAAGGCACATAACAACAACAACTACTACTACTACTACTACTACTACTAAATTAAAATAATAAATATTATAATAATATTAATTATTAAAATAATAATTAACAAATAATAATTAAAATAATATATTAATATCATTATGAAAGTAGTAGCAGTAAATTGCACCCTTTTCCCCTTACAACTCTCTATGTTGAAGATGTGAGACATAAATTAGATAAATAAAACAAAATAACATCCCTATCAGCATTTGGATAGCCTCAGAAGATGTATTACCTGAAGTTATTCTGGACAGATAGTTGGATGCTTCATTTGAAACAGCTCTTTCATCACCAAGGATATATAGCACAACACTCTGCTCAGGAGAAAAAAAATTCTGTATTAGGGTTTATTTTACAGTATATGCATTGGGGGGGAGGGCAAACCACATGAATACAAAAATTATTGGGAGTCATTTGGGGGGCAGAGCCGTAGCTCAGTGGCTTTGCATGCAGAAGATCCTAAGCCCAACCAGCATCTCCAGGCAGGGCAGGGACAAACCCATTTTAAATCCTGGAAAGTTGCTGCCAGCCAGTATAGACAGTACTGAGCTAGAAGACCCAATGGTTCAGCTCAATAAAAGGCAGCTTCCTATGTGCCCATGTTCACTTACAGGAGAATATACCTTTAAGAACAAACTATAGAACCAGGAATGTTAAACACAGGCTACAGGCCAATTTAATACAAACATATGAAGCTGCCTTCCAGTGAGCCAGGCTACTGTTTGTATAAGACGGCAGCTCTCCAAGGCTTCAAGCAGAGGTTTTTCCCCAGCGGTGTTACCTCAGATCTTTTTTGTCTGGAGATGCCAGGGATGGAATCTGGAACCTTCTGCATACAGAGCACAGCACTGGCAAGTCAGTCCTATTGCCCTACTAAGGGCATCAGCTTCCTAGCCCCGAGAATGGGTCCCACCATTCATAATTCAGGAATCCTAAATGTGGCACATGGACGCCAAAAGCCCAATAATGCTCCCAGGATTTACGTTTGATGTTCCACGTTTAATGATCCCATTTTACACCAGATCTGAAACATTTTACCACCATGTGTGAGTATAGCACAGTGAACACAGCAAAGTTCTAACCTTCAAGGGACGTTGTGCAACTTGGGCAAGTGTTTATTTGTAAGGGAGACATATATGATATTCCAAACTTTAAAAGTACAACACAGTCTATGCTTTCATATACTGAAATGCACAAAGGCAAAACTTAAAGATTCCCCCCATTAGGAGATTCTAGATTACATTACCCAACATTTCTCTCTCCTTGAGAATGGGGTGGGTGGGGAGGAGAGTTAGACACATGTTGAAGGCTTGGTTAAAATGAAATAAATGTTTGTATGAACCTGGCCTCAGAGAGATGTTAAATAGAGAAGAGAGCAGGAGTGAGGGTGACATCCAAGGGTAGCTTTGCCTTAGTGGAAAATGACCACAAATCCCTACCACCAGGGTTTTTTTGTAATTCACGTCGCCTCTTTTTATTGCTGCCTATGGAAGCCATTTTGCCCTGGCACCTACAGCACTTTTATTAAGGCACGAGTACCAGCACCTCATTTTTATTTATTTTTTCACCAAAAATAGCACTGCCCGTTACACTGTTTACACCCTCCCCGCTAATTCTCTTATAAGCTGCCCCTGAGGATTGTAGGTCCCTCCAGAAAAGAATGAGTCATTGCATGGAGGATAGCAATAGATGTGGTGGATCAGGGAAGACAGCATTTCTCTGCTTGTGTGAATGGAAGCACTTTCAGATAAAGCAGGGATGGGGAACCTTTTTCAGTCCGAAGGGCCACATTTTGCCAAGGGCAACCTTCCAAGGGCTGCATGACAGCGGTGGGTGGGACCAGAAGCAAAATGTGGATGGAGCAACGGTCATGACTATGACCTTTGCACAGCAGGCTAAATGGTAGTAGTGGTGCGGAACCAAAATAACTGGCAATTTGCTACATTATCATCAGCAATCCGAAATTTGCTCTGAGGCAGACCTCCTCACCCTGCCACATGATAGGACTGGCCGTGCCCAAACACCTGAGCAATCTGTTCATGAAAATATCATTTGTCTCTTTTGTTCATGTGAAGTAGAGCTATGATTTGGTAGTCTAATAATAATATGAATAGTTAAGCCACTTAGTTCCATTGGCATCCCACTCATCTGCTCTTCTCAGCTTAAAATTTGTTCCATTATGTATATTGCAGCTTAAACATACCAATTTCTCTGTGGCAGCCCCTAAGCTGTGGAATTCCCTCCCCACAGAGATACATCTGACACCTCACCGTTCAGCTTTTATCGTATGCTGAAGACACAGTTCTTCACCTTGCCTTTTGATGCTTGATATATATATATATATATACATACATATATTTAGGACCCTCTCAAGTTATGAATGTAATTTGTTTTAAATTGTTTTTAATAATGTATTTTATATTGTTGTGACCCATCCTGGGACCTACAGAAGGGCGGGTAATAAATAAAAATAGTAATCAGTGCTTTTTTTGTGTGATGGTATGATGAGTACTGGCACCTCTTTCTTGGCTGTCCATGGCAGCCATTTTGTGCTGGCACCCACAGCACATTTATCAATAAATGAGTACTGGCACCTCATTTTTTACCCATAAAGCACTGATGATGATGATGATGATATTTTTTCCTGTTAAGAAGCACTGTTGAGAAATTCAAATGATGAGGCACTCACAACATTTAGAGCAGTGTTGGGAAGTCTCAGGCCTGGAAGCCAAATATGACCTTTCAGACCTCCCTTTCTGGCCCCTCGGGACTCTTTGCAGGCCATGCCTCCTCCTTGGGCCACCATCTTCACTGGCCCTGAAAGGCCGTAGCTCAGCGGTAGAGCATCTGTCTTGCATGCAGAAGGTCCCAGGTTCAATCCACAGCTTCTCCAGTTAGGGCTGGGAGAGACTCTTGCTTGAAACCCCGGAGATCCGCTGCTGGTCAGTGTAGACAGTTGCGAGCTAGATGGGCCAATGTTCTCACTCAGTACAAGGCAGCTTCCTATGTTCCATCCAGTCCTCTCACTGGGGATAATGCCCCTTGCTTGATTCCCTGCAGGAACCCCTGAGTTTGTCTGGCTGGAATGTAACCTACTGTGCAAATGTAAGCATCGCATCCATCCCCCTGGCTACTTTTTTGCCTCACCACTGCCTTCCAGCCCCCACCCCCGGATGCCTACTGAGGAATGCGACCCTGAGTCTGGAAAAGGTTCCCCATCCCAGTTCAGACTAAGGGGATGGACAACAGAGGTACCTCAGTTCACGCATGAAGTGAAGTGCGCTGACACAGATTTGCAGTACTGAGTCTGTAAGTGTTCCAGCACGTACCAGCACTACTAGTTTGCTCCTTTCACAGATTCCAGGCAAGTAAGGGTAGGGTGGCATACTTTCTCCCTTCAGGCAGGAACTTAGCCACTGGAAGATACTTGGAGGTTCAGCCGAAAAAAAGGACGGATGATGCATGAAACCTGTTTGGGCTAAATCAAATAAAATCTCAGGTCATAATATCAGGTCACATACACCATGGTAGAAATATAGAGGCTGCTCCACCGCTTGTCAAAAACAGAGAATTAATGTTATCTGGCCACCATGAGCCTGTTCATATATGGCTAAAACTCTTAGGTCAGGGTTGGGGAACCTGTGGCTCTCCACATGTCGCTGGACTACAACTCCCATCAACCCTGACCACTGGCTGGGGTTGATGGGAGTCAGAGACCAACAATATCCAGATGACCACAAGCTCCCCATCCCTGAGCTATGGTCAACCTGTATATTTGTAAGTGAACAGGTATCTAAAACATCAGTAAGTCTCCAGTGACCTCAGTCCAAAGGAAACCAAACCCAAGAAAGCACTGCATCTTTGATACATCTCACTAGAGAGATGAGGCACTGGAAAAACACTGGTAAAATTCAGGGGGAACCCTCCCATTTTTCCAGGTTTTCCCTATTTTTTGCCCCGGGGAAAAGAAAACATAGGGAAAAAGCCAGCCCCCTCCCCCCCCCCTGCAATTCTTCAGGTTTTCCCCCACGGGCCTTCACATCTCTAATCTCACTGCCTGGTGAATTTGGATACCCATAACAATATTGTGGGAGCTTTGTCTATGGCAAGTAGATAGCTTATTAAGGACAGAGCTTTCGAAGGCAGAATGAAGCTCCCCTCAAAAAACATCCATTGATACTGCTTTTAGTTTCCAAAAATGTGCATTTGTGAAAAAGGGCTTTGAGGGCAACCAAGAGCAACAATAAATATTTTAAAAAGAAATAAAATTAGCCAGTGCAAGTTGTTTGGAAAAAATAAAATGCACAGTGTTTAGCACCATACTCAAAGACTGTCTTACCCCTCATATACCCAGTCAATCACTGCGTTCTGCAGGTGAGGGCCTCCTGCAGATACCATCTTATCAGGAGGTCAGTTCCACACAACAGGAAGCGGACCTTTAGAGTAGTGGCATCTATCCTTTGGAATTTCCTCTCCTTAAATATTAGACAGGCACCATCTCTGTTATCTTTTCGGCACCTACTGGAGACTTTCCTCTTTCACAAGCCTTTTTAAGTAGAGAACTTATCCCAGTCTGCATCTGTGTTGGAATTGCTTTTTAATATGTTTTTCAAGCTTTTTTAAAAAAATATGCTTATAAAGATGTTTTGTTTTAATATATTTTAAACTTTGTTTTTATGGTGTTTTAGAGTGCTTTTAGTGCTTTTGTTTGCTGCCGGGCTCCTACTGGGAGGAAGGGCAGATTATAAATCTAACAAACAAATAAATAAATTGTTATACAGCAGCTTTCGCCAATGTGGTGTCCCCCAGAAGGTATGGACTACTTAGCAGATGGTTAAGGCTGATAAGAGATGTAGTCCAAACCATCTCGAGGTCACCAGGTTAGCAAAGGCTGCTGTACAGAACAACAAGGCATAGTAATGACCGTGAAGCATATGTGATCTGTTTTCTAGCTCTGCAATTAATTAAAGTAAAATGGTGTTAGACTGTACATAGTTCATGAAGAAAGCTAAAAAGGTCTAGGATCACATTGTAATATTTGCAGCATTCCCGGAATCTGGCAGCATGGCATCAAACACATCAACCGACATGGTTATTAATGCAAATGTTTTTCTAGCAAATAATGCAAACTAGTCTCTTGAAATGCACCTGGATCAATTACGCACACTTGACTGGAGGTCTTTACAAGCACTGGATAGTCTCTGTAGTAATAATCAAGATAAGCTTCTAGTTTCAAGTCTCTAAAAAGGGAAATAAGAAACAAATTGGATGAGAAGAACAAGATGCATGAGACAGCATGGGAATGGGGGAGGAGGATGGGGAAAGAACAATGTTCACCACTCCAGCTCATACGTCTGTAAATAAAGTTTTGCTATGGGGATGTAGAATTTTTTTTAATCCATAGAGAACAAGCCCATTAAGAGTGAACATGTCAAAGAGACAGACCAAGACAAATAAAAAGTTAAATAACTGCCAATTCACTACCATTTTATAATACCACAAAATAGGTTGCCTGAAGCAAGGAACTTCTCCTTACCTTGCGGTAGGCCTGGCCCTGGGCCTTTTGGAACAATTTAGAACAGGCATCTACATAAAGCGAGAGTGATGAGGAATATGTGGCCCTACAAATGCTGCTGGACTACAACTTCCATCATCCCTCCCCATTGGCTATGCTGGCTAGAGCTGATGCGAGTTGGAGTCCAGCAACATCTGGAGGGTCACAAGTTCTCCATCCCTGACAAAGAGGTTGTAATATGTAAAACAGACTTAACATTAATGTTCCTGAAGCACACTAAGGAGCAAAACACTCTTTATTTATTTCCAAAATTTATACACTGCAGTGAGTGGAGGCTCCAAGTCAGTGGGCAGTGGAATCCGCTCTGTGTTTCAGTCTGAGCTTTCAAGGAGATGTCTGATCAACCTTAGACATCCCTCTGAAAGTTTGGACTATTCACTCTGCTTACTTAAACTTGTAAAAAAGGCCAGATTTGTTTTAAAGCCCAACTCCAAATCCTCTTAACTGATGCCAAGAAACACCACCAGCCCGAGTTCATTTTCGTGAGGATGTACCTTGCCAGTTGAACCAGAAGGACAACAAGAGAATGAATTCCTTCACCCATCAAGCAATTCAGCTTGAGCTCCTCATAGATTAAATGGAGCACAGAGAAAATAGCTGGAATGTGGGGGAAGAGAAGAGTGGTGGAATCCAAGCAGTGGTTATGCGAGAGGTTGTCTCTGGGAAATTTTGCTTCCAGCGGATCCAGTCGGAGAGCTTTGGCCAAAGGGTGCGATTCAACATTTTTATGATAGTCAGAATTGAGCAGATATTCCCAGTCCTAGTAAAAAGAAGCAGAAAGAACATACAAGATAATCTTGTCTACTAAATTGTTTTAGTATACATAGCTGAGGGAGTATTTTGCATTTTTAAAAGGAAAGAAAAATGCAAAGCAGCAAGTAAAAGAAGAACACCAACCGCAAGATCACCAGCATGGTCTTATACGCAATATAATGGATCTTAAGCTGTTTTTAAAAGGTGCTTATTAGGATGCTGTTGATTTTAAGAAACAAAATCCCATGGCCCCTTAAAGACAACCATGGCATAACATTTTATGGGCAAGAGACAATTTTGCCAAGACATCATTTGGCATTTCATCAGCATCTACAGACTCTCTGTAGCCCAGTTCAGAAAGTTGGGCCCCCAATAAGGTCTTTCTTATGCTGAGATCAGGTTGAGATGTTGCCTGATCAGTATCTGTAGAAGAGAGCTGAAACTTGCACACTAATAGTTCACTGACTGCAACATCACATGATAATCTGCACATGTCAAATAGCTATCACAGCTGTTAAACAAAGCAGACAAAACTTTCATTATCAGCCCACATCCCTTTGAACCAAAACACAGTATTTTTCAATTACATAGCTGGCATGCTAAGCTACTAAGTACCAAAAGCAAATTCCAAATTGGATGAAGTGGGCTCCACCCCACAAAAGCTATGTCATAATACATTTATTAGTCTTTTTAAGATGCTACTGGACCAATGGCGGCTAGTGGCTCCATGTCAGTGAGGCAGCGGAATCCACTCCAGGTTCTAATCCAAACTTTTGAGGGAAAGTCTAAGGTATTGAAGCCACTAGCCATCACTGTACTGGACTCTCTGTTGCTTTTCCTGCAAAACAACAACACAGTTCCCCCTCTGGAAGTTTTAACGCTGAGCTGCTAATGATCAAAGTTGTTGAGTGACATGTATACCTGTGAAATCAGCTTTCAGTCCAAAACGTCATGGGTGAACATTATGGGTGAAGTGCAAACTCTCTCTAATAAAGGGATGGGGAAACCTGTGGTCCTTCAGATGCTATTGGACTCCAGTTCCCATCATCCTTGACCACTGGCCATGCTGGCTGGGACTGATGGGAGCTGGAGCCCAACAACATCTGGAGGGCCACAGGTTTCCCCATCCCTGCTGTAAGTAATAAATCACACCTAGTGCACATACACCAACCAAAAATCATGCAAAGCTTTTTTGCACTAAGCAACATACAACCCTAGGAAACAACACTTTCCAAATCAGAGGAACATACAAATCCCTAACCTGTTCAAGAACTGCTAATTAAAATAATTAATTCTTCTCTTACTTCATCTGATCCTGTCTCTGAAGGCCGGGCTTTCTTGGGGGCAATGACTGGAGAAAGGGATCCTTCAAAATCAAGCTAAAATAAACAGATAAATAAGTTATTACACTGGGTACTGAATTACAGTTTTAAAATTCATACATTACATAAATGATTCCGTCAGAAGAAAACAAAGCCGACATGCAGTAGCTTAGATTTTTTAAAATTGTTTCTAATGCCACATTTTAAAATTGTTGTAACCATCCTGGAACCTCTGGGTGATGGGTGGGTAGTAGATGATGATGATTATGATAATGTAATAATAATAATTCCACATACAATTGCCATTATTCCTTTACATTAGCTTTCACCAAAATGATCCTCCAGTTGTTTTGGACTACAGCTTCCATCAGCCCTAGCCAGCATATGGACTGGTGGGAGTTGCAGTCCAAAACATCTGGAGGGTACCAGGGTTTACATCTGGAGGGTACCTACTTTACATAATTTGTGGATTTAACCAACATCATAAAGCAGGCGTGGGGAGCCTTTGGCCCTCCAGAAGTTGCTGAACTACAACTCTTATCAGCCCTACAAACCGTGGCCAATGGCCAGGGATAATAGGAGGAGGAGTTCAGCAACATCTGGAGGGCCAAAGGCTCCTTATACCTGCCATAAAGTATGGCTCATGACTACTACACATCCCAGTCTACAAACCAGTCAAGCTGGGATGTTAGGATTCAAGTAGTTACAATCCTGATTCTTATTACTTTCATTTAAAAGCAAGCTTCTCTGATTTCAATGGAACATACTTATAAGAGAGCTAAGGATCCCCCAACAACTTCACTGGGATTTTGGATGCAGTCTTCAAATCACATGGGAAACTTCAGTGGAACAGGGGAGTGTTTAGAGATGAACAGCCTAAATTCACAAGGTCCACTACAACTGGTTTGTGGATTGCAGCATGGCCTTTCTCAATACAAATAAATAAAATAAAATATGAGAAGTACAGGGAGGAGAGGGGAGTGTAACAGTATCTCAGTAGTACCTTGTTACTCGCCTGTTACACAGCTGAAGATATTGAGATCAACACCTAGAACTTGTGGAAGAATTACTGTTGTGTTTTTTCCCCAAGTAATGCCTTAATATTAGCTGTTGGCTAGAAGCCAGGTGATGTCGTTGCAAGAGTTACTTACATTACGAGTCCATGCCACTCTGTCCGTGTTGTAGCCCATCATGTTCATGAGGCAGGTAACAAATAAATTCCACTCCGAGTAGTAACTTGGTCCGCCCGGTGCATTGTAAGCATTATACCACCTGACAAGCATTTGAACGGCTACTTCTTTGGGCAGGATACACTTAATACCTTGTAAACATCTTTTGACTGTGTAGGGGAAAGAACAGTTAGATTACCATTTGGTCATTGAGCCACTTGGTCCATTTCTGTGACATTCTCTGGTTTCTTAGCCATACTTAGGAGAATGGGGCAAGAGTAGAGAGTTAAGTCTACACTGGTTCAGTGCTTTGATTTTAATGTGTTGGATTCTATATCACTGGTCAGAAAAAGGAAGAAAGGAGAGTTCCCAAACAAGAAAAAAATGTGTGAGCTCTTGTCCATTTTCTTAATTATTATTACTCAATATCATACCTAATTCTGAAGTTGCAATTTCTGGTATGGAAATTCTAACCATGGAGCCATTGCTGAGTTCCTAGAAGAAAAAACAGGTGCATCATCCAGGATATGTCATTACATAAACAAAAGTGATCTGTTAGCATTCTCAAGGTATCTTCAAAGTTTATTAGAAAGCCATGGAAAATCAAATCTGTGGTCTTCCACATTTGACAAGAACTCCCAATAGGCAAGCGTAGAACATCAATTTGTGAGTATAACTTATGTCTTGAGGAGAAAAAGGGAAAATCCTTAACCACAGGGTTGCACTCTCTCCATGCATCAATTACTGCAGTTACAAGTGTAGATGCCCAACCAGAGATAGAGGAATAACTACTCTTGTTTAAGTTAGGATCTCTCATTCAGATCCCCTCCAATTATAACTTTACCTGCCTTGTTCATCCAGGGTATCTTCTAAGAATGTATATTTATGTCATCAGCGAAAGATAGAGCCTAACATATCTAAAGCATGTCCCAATTTACCTTTAAGAAAAATTTATATTCCACAGGGATGTTTAAGGACATCTATGGCTTCAAAAGTACACTTTTTTGCTATTACGATATGTAAAACTGTTCCCCAAATCAAGGTTGTTCCAAAAGTTAGCAGCACATACTTTCTGGTGTGTTTCTTGCAGTGTGATCAAATTTAGCTTCTTTCTCTTTAATGAGTCTTTCGTTCTGGATCTCTTATCCAGGTTTCCGAAACCATGCACATTACAGAATGCAATTTTTACATGGACCAGGACCATACAAAATCACTACATGAGCACCGTAACCACAGGATCGCTGCATCTAGGGATGGCTTCATTATATAGATGTAAATGTCATTAGAGGAATCTAGCATACATACAAACAAACAACAAAATTCACTTATCAGGAAAGGGTTCCCAGGCTGCAGGAGCTGTCTCAATCTGAGGGAAAACATGGGGAGCTGAGTTATGATCTTGTAACCAACCTTTGACACCCAATCCACTGAGAGGTTAACAGAGGCTTGGGGTACACCAGATTTCAAGGGGTGCATGGGATTTTATGTTAGCTAAAAGGGAGGAATGGGTTAAAACAGGCTGAGAAACATTAAGTGGACTATAAAATAAATAAATAAGAAGGGGGGAACATTTAAGTACAGGGCTCATTCTCAGAGGATCCAGAAACATGATTATATCCATCCTTCCCAGAAGGTGACCAAGGCGGCAAACAAGAGACAAAACACTAAAAACATATTAAAAACAAAAACATCTTAAAATAAAACGTCTTAAACGCATATTTTTTAAAAAAACTTTAAAAACCATCTTAAAAAGCAATTCCAACACAGACACAGACTGAGATAAGGTCTCAGGCTTAAAAGGCTTGTTGAAAGAGGAAGGTCTTCAGCAGGAGCTTAAAAGGTAACAGAGATTATGCCTGTCTAATATTTAAGGGGAGGGAATTCCCAAGGGTAGGTGCCACAACACTAAATGTCCACTTCCTATATTCTGTGGAATGGACCTGATAAGATGGTATCAGCAGGAGGCCCTGGTCTGCAGAGTGCAGTGATCGACCATGAATATAAGGGGTGAGACGGCCTTTCAGGTATCCTGGTCCCAAGCTTTGTACACCAAAACCAGAACCTTGAACTTAGCCTGGCAGCTAATAAGCAGCCAGTGCAACTGGGTAACATGTTGGCGATATCCTGCCCCAGTGAGTAGGTACGCCGCCACATTTTGCACCAGTTGCATCTTCCAGACCAACTTCAAGGGAAGCTCCACATAGACCACATTACAGTAATCCAGCCTGGAAGTTACAGTGATCAGGCTATTCTGATCCCGAAATATCCACAGCTATCTTACCATGCAGTCAATCTTACCCAAATTAGCCACATGGATGAGCAAGGGTTTGAAAGTGGTTTCCCAGAAGCTAGAAGCTCTACAACTACTGCACCACACTGTAGGTTGCTTGACGTAGGCTCACTTACCAGAGTCACTCTGTTCTGGACAGGATCTCTCACAGAATGAACAAAAGTTGCAAGTTGCTGAAAAGTACAATCATCAATATAAGAGGAATCTTGAAGTTTGGAAGAATCCCTCAGTTCTGGAACAGGGGACAACGCTCCATGCTAAAAGGGGGGGCAAATATTATAATCTTTTAGCACTATTCTCAAAAGCCCAGATTCAGGATTAAACAATGCATTTCCTTACCAGGTTCAAAGAGATATGAATCCAGGTGCGACTATAAGCTACATTTGTTTGTTTGCTTACAATATTTAATATGCGCCACCCAATACCAATGTTCTCTGGGCAACTCTCAGAACATATAACATTAAAATACACAATAAATAAATAAACCACAACAGATAAACACAGTAGATTAAAATTCACTGTCCTAAGATTGCAATTCTAGACAGCCTGGGAGAATAAAAAGGTGTTCACCTAGTACTGAAAAAACCATAAAGAAGGTACCAAGTGAGCCCTTCTGAGGAGGGCATTCCACAACCAGGATGCCACCACCATGAAGGCCCTCTTCTTAGTAGCTTCCAGCCTCGTTTCACTTTGCAGAGTGGCCCAGAGCAGGGCCTCTGAAAAGGATCTCAAGGTTCAGGTACTTACAGTGCAGTGAAAAAGTATTTGCCCCCTGTCTGATTTTCTGCATGGTTGCATATTTTTGGCATTGAATGTTATCAGATCTTGAACCAAACCTAATATTAGGGAAAAGGGAACGTGAGTGAACAAATAACACAAAATTTTGATACTTATTTCATTTATTTATTACAGAAAGTTAAGCAACACCCAATGCCCCTGTGTGAAAAAGTAATTGCCCCCTTAGACTCAAAACCTGGTTACATCACCTTTAGCCGCAATGACTACAACCAAACCCTTTAGTTCTTGATCAGTTTCTCACAGCTCTGTGGCAGAATTTCGGCCCACTCTTCCATGCAGAACTGCTTTAACTCAGTGACACTTTCAGGTCTTGCCACAACATCTCAATGTGGTTCAGGTCTGGACTTTGACTAGGCCATTCCAAAACTTTAAATTTCTTGTCCCTCAACCATTCTGCTGTAGACTTGCTTGTATGTTTCGGATCATTGTCTTGCTGCATGACCCAGCCGTGCTTCAGCTTCAGCTGACAGATGGATGGCCTGACATTCTCCTGTAGAATTCTCTGATACAAAGCAGAATTCATCGTTCCTTAAATGATGGCAAGTCATCCAGTCCTGATGCATCAAAGCATCCCAAGCCCATGACACTGCCACCACCATGCTTGACCGTTGGTGTGAGGTTCTTCATGTGGAATGCAGTGTTTGGTTTTCGCCAGACGTAATGGGGCCCATGTTACCCAAAAAGTTCCATCCATTGTTCCAGAACTCTTGATGATTGTCCAGGTGCTTTTTGGCAAACAATGTTCTCTGGCCAAATAAGTCAAAGAAGGCACTTTTTTGGAAATTTAAAGTTTTGGAATGGCCTAGTCAAAGTCCAGACCAAAACCCCATTGAGATGTTGTGGCAGACCTGAAAGGCACAGTTCATGCTCGAAAACCCATAAATGTCACTGAGTTAAAGCAGTTCTGCATGGAAGAGTGGGCCGAAATTCCACCACAGAACTGTGAGAAACTGATCAAGAACTACAGGAAGCGTTTGTTGCAGTCATTGCTGCTAAAGGTGACGTAACCAGGTTTTGAGTCTAAGGGGGCAATTACTTTTTCACACAGGGGCATTGGGTGTTGCTTAACTTTCTGTAATAAATAAAATAAATAAGTATCAAAATTTTGTGTTATTTGTTCACTCAGGTTCCCTTTTCCCTAATATTAGGTTTGGTTCAAGATCTGATAGCATTCAGTGCCAAAAAATATGCAACCATGCAGAAAATCAGACAGGGGGCAAATACTTTTTCACGGCACTGTAAGTACATGTGGGAAAAGGCGATCATTCCAGTAACATGGTCAAAAGCTGTTAAGGGCTATAAAAAGGTAAAAAAAACCGGACTATGAATTGGGACTCCCAACCTGTGGTATCTGAGCAGAAAGCCAAAAATGGACCATTGGTCTCACCTGAAGGGTGATTTTCATAGGAGGACTGCCATCAAGCAGGTTATAGCTCCACCTATCGTCCGAAGGCAAGAATGTTTTGAAGTCAAGACTAGGGGCGTCGGGCCCCTCCCACTCTCCAGTTCATTCGCAGCCTGGGAAGGATCAAGGTGCTGGGACTGACACCACCTGGAGAATGTCACCCAAGTATGTTGATATATACGAGTGGTAGATGGTCTTCTCGAGGCCAAGATAATGTCAATAACAGCGTCAGACAGGCCAGCTGACCTCAAATGTCCCCGTTCAAAAGCCACGCTGTTAGGTTGAGCCAATTGGGGTCCTGATGCCATACTGGGCCCTGGGATAGGAGGTCTGGCCTGACTGGGAGTGTCCAAGGGTCCGTCACCAACATTGCAAGGAGATCCGAGAACCACGGTCGATGGGGCCAATATGGTGCTATCAGAACCAGCTGTGCCCTCTCGCGCCGCGCCTTCCTCAAGGTTCTGGCTAACAGTGGTATTGGAGGGAAGGCGTACAATAGGCCATCCGGCCACGGTAGTGAAAGAGCATCCACCGCTTCCACTGTCGTGTCCAGGTATCGTGCAAAGTACCTGGGTAGCTGGCAATTGCGACTGGAGGCAAACAGGTCGACTGAGAAGACGCCAAACCGACGCTGGAGAAGATGGAAAATGGTCAGATGAAGTTTCCATTCTTCCGGAAAGACCTGTTGTCTGCTGAGCCAGTCTGCTGTCACTTTCCAAATTCCTCTGAGATGTTCTGCTTTCAAGGATTGTAGATGTTGTTCTGCCCAGTCGAAGATGAGGTAAGCTAGGTTCTGCAGAGAACGGGACCTGGTTCCCCCCTGTCTGTTTAAATGTGATTTCGCACACGTGTTGTCCGTTCGAATGAGAACATGGTCCAAGGGGAACAGAGACTGAAAATGGAGCAGAGCTAAGTGGACAGCCTTTAGCTCCAGCCAATTGATGGTCTGAGTCTGCTCTACTGCGGTCCAAACCCCCTGAACAAACTGGGAGTTGCAGTGGGCTCCCTAGCCGAGTAGACTGGCATCTGTGGTGATAACAGTCCTGCGGGGTTCTCTGAACAGAGTGCCCTGGGTGAGATGTCGGACCCTTGTCCGCCAGCGGAATGAAAGATGCAGTGCGGGGCTCAAGGGAATTGTTCGATGATTTGAGCTGGCAATGTCCTGCTGAAACGGCAACAAAGCCCACTGAAGGTGGCAAGTACGAGCTCGAGCCCATGGCACAATATGGATGGTGGATACCAACATTCCGAGAGCCCTGGCTAGAAGCATGACATCTGCGGTTGCGTGGCGCATCAGAGATCTTGCGATGTCTATGATAGCAGTTATGCGGTCTGGAGACAGGAACACCGTCGCCTGCTGGGTGTCTAACATCGCCCCAGATGTTGTAGGTGTTGGGTTGGTTGTAGATGGCTTTTGTTGAAATTGACTAGCCAGCCGTAGGTCTGCAAGACATGGAGCATGAGCTTTAGATGTCAATGAGCCAGCTCCCTCGAACTCGCCCGTATTAAAAGATCATCCAAGTAGGGGTAGATGTGCACCCCTTGAAGTCGGAGGTAAGCCACTAGTATGAGTAGCACCTTGGTAAATACTCTCGGGGCAGACGAGAGGCCGAACGGCATCGCTCGATATTGAAAATGCTGGGGGCCGAAGGCAAACCGAAGGAATTTCCTGTGGGCTATGCAAATGGGCACATGGAGATACGCTTCCTTTAGGTCGATAGAAGCCAGGAAGTCTCCTTCGAGAAGGCTTTCTGTAATGGAGTGGAGGGATTCCATTTTGAATCTGCGATACTTTACGAAACGGTTGATGAACTTGAGGTCCAACACCGCCCTCCATGACAGATCTCGTTTGGGCACAGCAAATAGGAGGGAGTACACCCCTTCCGACCTCTCTGTTGTAGGGACTGGCTCCATTGCCACCATGTCCAAGAGGTGATGTATGGCTGTTTGCGTGATGCAGTGCCTGGATGGTGCCCTGGGGCAAGGAGAGGGATGAAATCTGTCTGGAGGGGTTGTCCAAAACTCTAGTGCATAGCCATAACAAAGAAGATCTCTGATCCAGGTGACCTGAGTCAGACGCAGCCAATGGTCTCCAAACAGAAGCAGTCTGCCCCTGACCAGTATTGCGTCAGTACTGTCTGTGCTGGCGAGACCCGCCCCGATATGAAGACGTTGAGGCACCTCTGCGTCCCTGGTACTGAGCTCTGCCTGGGAAACGTCTGTTCCAGACTCCCCTGGAGGAACGGAAATCATTGGTTCGGAAATCGCGGCCTCGTCCCCCGGGCCGCGCTCCTCGAAAGGGCTGGGTCGTGCGGTATGAGGTGAAACGTCTGAAGGGCCTGCGATCAACGTTCCTGACAGTGGCCAAGACAGGCTTCCAAGCATCCTTGGGGTCAACAAGTACTGCCTTTAGGGCTTCCTCGCCAAAAAGTAGTGAGCCCGAATAAGGTGCCCTTGACAAGTTGACTCTGGCTGTAGAGTCCGCTTGCCAATGACGAAGCCAAAGGGTCCGCCGAGCAACTACCTGAGCTGCCATAGCTCTTGCTCCCAACTGATTAGCATCCAAGGTGGCATCAGCCACAAACGCCGCCATCTTGCGTAATTTCACCAGTGACCTCCTCAGAGAGACAGGATCGGGATTAGGATCATCTAAGAGGTCATCCAACCACATCATCGCTGCCCTGGAAAAGATGGAAGCTGATGCAGAAGCTCGCATGGAGAAAGCGGTGGCCTCATGGTTTTTGCGTAAGGCAAAGTCCAGCTTCCGCTCAGTGGCGTCCTTTAAATGTGAATCTCCTTCCCTCGGCAAAAGGGATCTAGAAACTAGACTGGAGATTGGCTCGTCTATGCCAGGGACGGCCCGTTTGCTAGTAAATTCCAGAGCCAAAGAGTAAAGCTTGTCCGCAAGGGCGTTAAGATGGCGTGTTTGTAATGGGTGAGACCATTCGTCCTTGGCCAGCTTAGCAATAGGATCTGGCACAGGAAGGTAGTGCTCTGCTGGTGTGGGGGATTTCAGGACCCTGACCCCCTTAATTGCGGGAGTGGCAGCTGCAGGTTGTGTAGATTGTAGACCAAGGGTGTTCAGTACTCTGCGAGCAAGGGGCTGATAATCGGAGGTATCAAACAGACGATAGGATGTATCTTCCTCTTGCTCCGACTGGTCACTCCAGTCGTCACCTTCGGCTTGCATAGCATACGGTGGGTCCTCCCCACAAGAGACGTCATCGGCAAACCTGCCCCTGGCAATGTCAAAAGGGTTTGGAGAACATGATGGATCTGCCTCATTGTGAACATAGTGGCCCAGATCATTGGGTTGTCTGCAAACACTCCGCTGAGGCACGGCAGTGACTTGTGCCTGTGCCTGTGTTTGAGAGAAGAACGACAGCATGTCTTGTAGTTGCGATATGAACTCATGAGACAGCTGCAGCCCCGGTGTGGAAGATGGTTGTGCTTGCAAAGGCAAAGAGATGGACGGTTCAGCAGGCTGAGAAGAGGAATGAGCCCTCGGTGGTAATATGGGAGGAGGATAGCTGGCTGCTGGCTGGTCAGGAAACCCTGCAAAGTCCTCCTCGGAGGATGCGGTCGGAGAATTAAACAGATTTGTTAATGGTTCCTGGCCAGCCTCCTCAGACACAGGTACAGAAATGTAGCGTGCCCACATAGTTGTGCTGTGGCTGGATATATGCTTAGTTTTGGCAACTGCTTTGATGTGCTTGTGCTTGGTTGCCTTAGATTGTTTAGGCTTGGTTGCCTGAGCTGTCACTGGCTGTTCCGCCATCATATATTCCCGAGGGGTTCAGTACACGGCCACGGATGGGGGAGAATGTACAGACCCAAATAGGCTCAGTACACGGCCACGGATGGGGCAGAATGCACCAGCTCAGATGGCGAAGTACACGGCCACGGATGGGGCAGAATGTACAGATTCAGCAGCGTTGGTACACGGCCACGGGTGTACAGAATTAACAGCCTTGGTACACGGCCACGGATGGGGCAGAATGTACAGTTCAAACAGCTTTTGTACAATATCAACAGCCTTAGTACACGGCCACGAATGGGGCAGAATGTACAGTTCAAACAGCCTGGTACACGGCCACGGATGGGGCAGAATGTACAGTTAAAACAGCCTTGATGAGACAGTCACAGATGAGAATGTACAGGTTCAAATAGTTGCAGTAGGCAGCATCAGTAGCAGATGAGAATGTACAGGATCAAATAGTTGCAAGAGGCAGCAGCAGTAGCAGATTTAGTAGAGGAACCTGTGTAGGACTATAGGATCCTATCTGCAGCACACACACAAAGGGTAGATCGCGCTGCGGGAGCTGACTTGAAGCCTTTGGCT
Source organism: Rhineura floridana (assembly GCF_030035675.1). NCBI lineage: Eukaryota > Metazoa > Chordata > Lepidosauria > Squamata > Rhineuridae > Rhineura > Rhineura floridana. The sequence continues at coordinate 187,174,072 of NC_084483.1, read as the reverse complement.
CTGCTATCCACAGCCCTTGTAAGCTAGACCCCCTTTTCAGTACTGAATAGGCTGAACGGAAAGAGCGGGAAAAGAGGGACAAACAAAATGGTGCCTGTGAAAACAGTGCGAAAAAAATTCAATAAAAAATGGCGGAGGGACGAGGAACGAGCAATGGCGGACACTGAGGAGCACCAGCGAGCTGAAATGGGGCTGACCAGAAAAAATAAATGCGAGAGAACGGCCTCAAATACGTTCTACAGCCGCGGGGCTGAGAGACGCAATCGCGGCTTTAAAAGCCAGGTAGGAGAGACTCTGCCAAGGAGGCAGGACGGCCAGCGAAATCCCCGTAGCCGTTGGGGCAGTAGCAGGGAAACTGGGAATAAGCTGCAGCCGCAGACTCCTAGAGACCGTCGCGGCGAGATTTTTAAAGCCGCGGAACGAGTCGGGGGAGGCAGAGCAGCCCAACTAATAAGAGCCGCTAAGAGGGAAGGAATGAGAGACGCAGCCGCAGGCTCCTGGAGGGGGAGTTTTGAAGGAACCACCTTGAAGAAAAATGCCGCGACAGTAACCAGGAAGGTGGCAACCCAACGAACAAAGGGACTGAAGACAAAAGGAGCCGCAGCAGCAGGCTCCTGGGGTAGGCGGCAAACCGTAAAGGCACGAAAAAAGCGGCGGAGCAGAACAGAAAACTGCAGCCGCAAGCTCCTGGTTTAAGGCTGCGTCCACCGCCTGAGGAAGAGGGAACCACAGCCGCGGTCTCCCTAAGGCGCCGTTAGGCTAGGTACTGGGGAAAAAACACGGGCAAGGGAGAACCCCCCAAAGAAATTCCCCAGGAATAATAAAACAAACAGTTTTAAACAAGACAGTTTAAGACAAGACAGAGGGAAGGAAACGCACAGGACTACACACACAAACCTCCCACCCTGTCACACAGATACACAAAAACTTATCTAGAAGCTACGCTATCAATAAATTCAAACTTGTACGGACGAAGGCAAGAATGAACTGGAGAGTGGGAGGGGCCTGACGCCCCTAGTCTTGACTTCAAAACATTCTTGCCTTCGGATGATAGGTGGAGCTATAACCCGCTTGATGGCAGTCCTCCTATGGAAAACCACAGCTTTCATTTAAAACCTTCCACCTGATCCTTCAACTTTCAGCGTTCGCAGGCCTTGTACTCTCACTTCTCCCCACGAGCCCCTCGACACAAGTATCCATTCTGTGTCTAAACACATATAGGGCAACAGGAGTAGCAAGAGGAAGTTTGAATAAATGCCCAGAGCAGAAACAGCACTGAGAATTCCAAGGCCCAGGAAGGAAACTCTGGCCTGCGAGACAAAATTCCTGAACGATGTTGGATTGACTGTGAAGGTTCTATAACCTTCACATAGATGGATACATGGGTAACATTTATTTATTATTTGATTTATATCCCACCCTTCCTCTCAGCAGGAGCCCAGTTATGCAACACAAGCCTTCTCAGTCTCAAAGAAACAGGACCATCCCTTACCTCATCTAAGGGTCCAAGGTGCTTATTCAAAGACTTGGAAGGGGTGTTGATACTGTCCAAAGGAGTGCTTGGGCGAGGCATTTGATTTGACATCGTCAGTGATGGAGCCGGCAAACCAGGTATGAAAACCTTTCCTACCTTGTAATGGGCAAGAAATGGAAAAGCTAAGCAAAGTTCCAAGAGAGTTAATGTTTAAAAGACGAGCCTAAACAATGAATGCAACAGTAGAACCAGCTGTAACTTAATTAACTTAATACATGACTAATACATGAACTGCTCAAAATATTCATTTAGAATTGGACAGCATCACCTGCTTTAAAAAATTAAAAAAGATACCAACAGCCAAACTACACATAACGTTCAGTTTTCATACAATTTCTCCTGTGAGGTTCTTCTTATTTTTGTTTGTAAGAAAATGCAGCTTCGGAGGAACAAAGGAGACCTGAATCAGACTGTTGCTCCATGTAGCTCAGCACTGTCTACACTGACCAGCAGCAGCTCTCCAGGATTTCAGGCAGGGATTTTTCCCAGTGCACCCTGGAGATGCCAAGTATTGAACCTGGGAGTCTAGAAGTACAGAAGGAGGCATCTAGGGTGTGAACCATAGTAACAGAGGAAGAAGCCTTATAGTAAATCATTCTAAATTATTAATTAGAATGTTATGAAATGATTTGTGATTATTGTTGCCAGCAGTGATTATTTACACACTGTCCCTTTCAGTAAAAGTAATACACTCATCCTCTTAAATGCAAGGAGGCTGCAATCGGAATTGGAGATCTGCAACCGTTTGACCTTATGATTATTTATAACTGCTCCTAATCTGTTCTTTTGAATTGTTTTTTGTTGTTACGACCTGGGTTCGAATCCCCACACAGCCATGAAGCTCACTGGGTGACCTTAGGCCAGTCACTGCCTCTCAGCCTCAGAGGAAGTCAATGGTAAAACCACCTCTGAATACTGCTTGCCATGAAAACCCTATTCATAGGGTCGCCATAAGTCGGGATCGACTTGAAGGCAGTCCATTTCCATTTCATTTGACATGTTGTGAGTTGCCTTGGACACAGTTTTGTGGGACAGCAGCATACAAATAAACAAAGGAAATTAATGACTGAATCATTTCCCCCCCCCAAGTTTTCTGCTAGAAACTGCACTTTCCTCCAAGCTGCTCCCCCCCCCCGCTCCCACATCCCCATGTGGGCCTTTCACAGCCTTCATGGGTGCATTTTGAAAAGAACAAATGAATTGTGGGAGGGAGAAGGGAGAACTACATGACTGGGCATCAAATGAGTATGGTCCTCAATCTAGCTGAAACCAAGGCAATCAGCTACAGGGTATGGAGGAAGGAAGGGGTGGCTAACCTATGTCCCTCCAAATGTTTATTATTTGCTTTTTATATCCCATCTTTCCTCCAAGGAGCTCAAGGTGGCATACATGTTTCTCCCTCTCTCCATTTTATCTCACAACAACCCAGTAAGGTAGGTTAGGCTGAGAGGCAGTGACTGGCCCAAGGTCACCTTGTGAACTTCATGGCCAAGTGGGGATTTGAACCCTGCTCACCCAGGTTGTAATCCAATACTCTAACCACTTTGCCATACTGTTGTTGGGCTCCAACTCCCAGCCCAACCAGCATAGCCTGGCAGGGGACCTTGCAGGAGGTCCCAAGTTCAACCCCCAGCATCTCTAGGTGGGACTGGGACAGACTCCTCATCTGAAACCCTAGACAGCTGCTGCTGCCAGTCAGTGTAGACAATACTGAACTAAGATAGGCCAATGGTCTGACCCAGTATAAGTCAGCTTCCTATGTCCCTAATGGCCAGGGATGATAGGAGTTCAAGTCCAGCAACATCTAGTAGTCCAGCAACATATGGAAGGCCACCGGTTCCCCACCCCTGGACTAAAGGATCCACACGAGACATAAGCCCTGTTCAGGCGCTGATTAGAATCACATGAGGATAAGCACAGGGCTGCATTCACTGGCCCTACCCCATCCATGCACTGGAAGAGAAGTCCAAAAGCAGGAACCTCCTCTGGGCAATTTGAGAGCCCTGTGTGACCTGAGTTCTAAATAGCACTGGAAGCCCACATGCACAAAGCACAGGCTCCCTTCTTTCAATCTCTTCCTCTTCCTCCAATGCGCAGAGGGGCAAGGTTGGGGTCAGCGCAGGACGCAGCACCGGGGTCAGCAAGAGCAGATCCTTTCCTCCTTCAAATGCGATAAGAGGAGCATGGTTGGGCAGGCCTTTTGGAAAGATGGGAAGAAGAAGAGCAAAGGGAGTTGCATATATGCCACCCTGGGCTCCCAATGAGAGAAAGGGCGGGATGTAAATCAAATAAATAAATATATACAGATGCATGAAGGCCAAACCGATCTGAAAAGGCTTGCACAGGGCAGAAAAAAAGAGTGGAGGCGTCCTGAAGGCAGGTGGAGAAGTAAAAACAGAGAGAGAAAACACAGGGAGGGGACAAACAAGCTTTGCGGGGAGAGGGGGGATAAAAAGCTGGAGCCATGATGGGGAACCTCAAGTTCAGAGGCCAAATATCACATGGTTTATTTATAGTATACTGTTATGATAGTTTGTTGAAGAACAAAGCCCTACAGAATCTTCACTGGAAAGTTACAGGCCTGTCCGTCTGGCCCTTGGGACTCTCCCCACACCACATCCTCTCCCCAGCCTCATCCCCTCTCCCCAGGAGACGCCCCTCCCTGGCCTTGCTGTGCACTGTGATGCCCCTGTAAATGTAATTACTGTAACTATGGTAAGTACAGGTTTATTAGAGTATATGTGGTGAGTGAGAGGGGGGAATACATGGGTTGGAATGTTGATGAGTGTTGTATGATGATTGGCTGAGCATCTGGGTGTCTGAGGGTATAAATGGGAGGATGACAGTTGTGAGAGGGTTCGAGTGCTGAGGGTTTTTTGGAGAGGGTGGTGATTGGTTCTGGAATGGTGGATTGGATTTAGGTGGGCATATACCAAGGTTGGGAAACAGCATCAATGGTGGCAGCAGTGAAGGGATAGTGTAACATCAGCAGGTATTCAAAACAACCCAGGGCTGTAATCTTTACAGGCACAAAGATACAGGGGGGTTGTGGCCTGTAAGCGCACCCAGACACAATGTAGCAAAAGGCCAGGCGGAGACTAAGGCACACTCTCAAGGCAATATTGTTTACAGAGTGTCAGGTGGTGGTGCCTAGCAGTGGGATCTTGAGAGATCTGTGCTAGGGCCTGTGAGAGAATTGTCAAGAGACCAGGACCCTGAGGTGGGGCCGTGACAGGGTGGTGACCACAGGAGGGGTCCTGACATGCACCCTCCTCGAGGAAGGGCCGCAGCTCAGTGGCAGAGCCTCTGCTTTGCATGTAGAAGGTCCCAGATTCAGTCTCCAATGGCATCTCCAGGTAGGGCCGAGAAAAGCTCCTCTCTGAAACCCTGGAGAGCCACTGCCAGTCAGTGTGGACAACATTGGGCCAGATGGACCAAGGGTATAAGGCAGCTTCCTCTGTTCCTATGAGTGTTTTTGCCTGGGCGGAAGATGTCCTTCCACTCTGATAATGCCTTTCGCTTGCCTGGATGAGGCTACATGGAGTGTGCAAGTTTGCATAAAGACTAGCCGACTGTTCAAAGGTAAAACGGACATTCATTCCTCCACCCACTTTTTGCCTCTGCCCCCCTCCACCACCACCACTGGCATTTGGCCCCCAGAAGGTCACCCAGAAGGGAATGTGGCCCTCAGGCTGAAAAAGGTTTCCCTCCCTTGAGCTAGAGGAAAGGAAATTTGAGGGGGGAAATTCTCAAAGTGGAAAAATAAGCAGAAGCTGAAGGAATGAACCTACCCCTGGTGATGCACGAAAAGGAATGGTGGTGGAGCTGAAAGGAGCTGCCTTTTACATTCTCAGCCACACGACCTGCCATATCCCTGGCAGTGGCAGCCTACATCCTTGGCTGTTCTGGAGGCCCCTCTCATGCACAATCTAGAGAAGAAATGTTATACATACCCGAACTACTCCAGTGTAGAGGATTAAGTTTCCATTACCTTCCAGAACCAGCATTGTGTCGATGCTCTGTAAATATCAAAAGAAAACAACAGAAAATGCATTAGTCTGCTGGCATCTGAGTAAATGCTGAGTAAATGGCATTATGCTCATCTGCACTCTTCATTTAACACTCTTATACTTACTTCAACTGGAGCAGCATCCTTTGCCTGGATGTTAGTAACGGAGCCAAAGATCAACTGTGACATGTCATTACTCTGTTGAAACTTTACACAGCTAAACGTGAGGGGAGAAAACCATTTCAGCAATGACTTCTTTATTATTATTATTATTATTATTATTATTATTATTATTATTATTAGATTTATATCCTGTCCTTCCTGCAGGCAGAAGCCCAGGGTGGCACAGCAGGAGCCCAGTATATAATATATAATCTCTTCAGTATAATAAGAGCAGATTTACACAGTTTCCCCAAAAATCATGACTGCCAGCTGGGAAGGTTATGAATGCTTAATATTTTAATATGCATAAAGTTTATAACTTGACATGAAGCACTAGGTTAAGACAGGGACTCCGTTTAGTTATCACACCAAACCATGTGTTAAGGAAACTTAACTATAGTTTGGTATGATGCCTGAAGTGGCAAACCATGGTTTGCAATTGGCCAGTAAACCAGGATCAAAAACCATGTACTACCAATGATTTGGTATTATTGCTTCACTTCTTGAGGGCCCCCCACTGCTGAAATGAAAATGCGGAGCAAATGGGAAATGAACACTGAGAAGCACCTCAAGTCCATATGTTGGGGAAGTTTAAAGTGTGGCTTTAGCTCTCAACTGCTGTTAATTCAAATCATGGTTTTGTTGGTGATATCCAGTTTAAATAAACCATTTGATCTAATATCAATTAATTATTTTGTCAAATTAATCAGTGCAGTAATTCTTCTCATATAGTCAAGCCTACCAGTTAAAATTCTTGTCCTTGAGGTAGCAGTGTTACATGAAGGATTTGGGGAAGGCAGAGAGAAATATATGACAGATTGATGCACTCACAGTAAACAATTATGATTTACCATTATATGCAAATGAAGCCTCTCTCTTCTCAATAGTAAAAATGAGAATTGCTACATCAGTGATTCCCAAGCTTTTTTCCCCATGGACCATTTGAAAATTGCTATGGGTTTTGGTGGACCACTTCAACATTTTCCTGCCTGTTGCAGCAATTGCAATGCTCTGTATTAGATGATGTATGATTTTTAAATGTATTTGTATTGCTTCTTTTATTTCTTATGTATTTTATTTTATTCTATTACAACTTGAATTCCACAGAATTCAATGCAAGTAAAAACACAATTCAATACAATTAAAAATCAATGCGAATATCTAATGTGGACGCACCATAGGCCACCTGAAGGACGCTTAAGGACTACTGGTGGTCCACAGACCACAGTGTGAGAACCCGTGCTCCCTTTCGTTAGGGTTCCAACAGTTTACACAACAATTCAAGTAACGTATTGAAACATGCTTACCGCAACTGAAGCTGAGACTCCACTAAGTAGCAAAGAAACCTTTGCCCGCAAAGGTCAGTTGTAATAAATACTTTGGAGGCTTGACAGTTCTTCTCTCTGTCAACATTTCAAATAAGCAAATAATAGCAAAATTAGGCTTAGGTTACAATCACACTACATATTTATTCCAGTATTATTCCACTTTAAAGCAAAGAATCCTGGGAAGTGTAGTTTGTGAAGGGTCCTCAGAGTTCTTAGCAAACCCCTATTCCCCTCATACAATTCCCAGAGTTCTCTCAGAAGAGGGACTGTTAAACCACTCTAGCAATTATAGCTCTGCAAGGAGAAGCGGGGGAGGGGAGTCTCCTAATAACTCTCAATACCCTTCACAAATTACTGTTCCCAAGATTCTTTGGGGCAAGTCATGACTGTTTAAAATGGAATAATAGTAGAATACATGTATGGTGTGAATGAGGTCTTCCTCAAACAAAGACTACTTTTTAAAATGAAACTATGTTATTTTACACTTCCATAACAGTGCAGTCCTCTACATGTCTACTTTGAAGTATGTCCCAATGTGTTCAGTGGGGCTTACACCTGGCTCATAAGTACTGGTCTACAACCTCAGACAATCCTATACCTGCTTATGTGGAAGTAAGCTCCCTTGAACTCAGTAGGATGACTTCTGAGTAGACATGTACGGACTTGCACTGTAAAACTCAAAAATGCTCTTATATTGACGTTTGGGTTATATGGAAATGTATTTCAGGTTAATCAATTAAATTAAATTGGTGAAAAGATAAACTAAAATTCTTTAGTCATCTGACAGCCCTGGGCAGAAGATATAAGAAACTGCCTTATAGTAAAGCAGGCCTCTTTCAACTTTTAATTATTACTGAAACATCCATTTAAATAATATTATAATCCATAATTATTTATGTACAAATCTGTCCACTATTACCCACTAAATACATCATTTAATGTTATCTATTGTAACATCTATTCTCTTCCTTTTATACAACCTAAAGACATAACACATGTAGACATACAAGGTTTCATTTCCATCTTCAGTCATCTAAAAATTTGAGAAGTTTATTCCAACTATTAACATTTATCCATTTATTCTAATATAAAGCAATAAAAACTATTAATACTATTCATGGTTATCAACACAATATCCACTCTCTTCTCTAAAGTTTAAGCAAGAAAGCAAGCTTGAGAGAAAGTCGGGCCTCTGTTAATACCTTGTTGAATAAATAGATTTTTCCAAACCTCGAGGTAGTGAAGGCCTCAGTCCATAGATGGTCTATGCACAGCTCTGGAACAATGAGCTCAGTTTCTGGGGCAAGGAAGGAGTCAGTCGCACTGCTTGGAGAATGGAAGGCACTGTGCCTCTTGGGGGACTGCATGTGACTGGAGAAGTTGAACCTCTGGACTCCTGAGAAAGAATGCACCCCTAAGGCCGGGGAGTGAGATCGGCTGCAAAGACAGAAGTTTGGGGGGTTCCCATTAATAAGTTACATTTCCATCACCCTTTTCCAGCAGTAAACCAAGGTGTTCACAGTTGAGGGATCAAGGGAGTTGCTCCATGTTTGAAATCTCCAGTTCACACCTTCAGCCCAGCTATGAGCTCATTGGGCTGCCTCAGGCAAACTAATACTATTGATTGATTGAGTTTATTTATATGCCACCGTTCCACTGCAAGCTGTGCCCAAAGTAGCTTACAACAAAGAGAAGTCAGTTTATAAAACATTATAAATTCAAGCAGGACAAAAACCAACAATGTAAAAACATAAAATAAATTCAATATTACAAAAGAAATAATCTAGATTGAAATACATAAAATACAAAGCAAATAGGTACATTTTTAGCTCAACTGAGATAAAATAAAGCTAAATAAATTAAATACTATATTTACATACCTAAAATACAAATTTTGTTCACATTTATACATTTGCAAAGTGAGTGAAGACACACAGATCAAAGTAAAAGCAAATGGATTACAGAACATTTCCTAAAACTATTAAGCCTCAGCAACTGCATATATAATATGGAGATGAAAAATTCTGGTCTCACTTCCCCCCCACAGAGCGAGCTCAATGTTGGGAGATCCAGAGTGGCTTCCAAAGCAGCTCAAGGGACTGCAGCCAGAATGGAAAACTGACACAGTGCCAGGTGCATATACAGATCTGCTTGTACAATACAGATTTGTTACATGCAAAGTGCATAATGAAACTCTGGAATTCACTCCCTCAGGAGGCAGTCCTGGCCACCAACTTGGATGGCTTTAAAAGAGAATTAGGCAAATGAAGCAGGAGAAAGGCTTATTGAATTCTGTGAAGCCAATCATTTGTTTCTTGCAAACACATTTTTGAGCAACCGAAAAGATGACTGTACACGTGGACGTCACCAAATGGTCAATATAGGAATCAAATTGATTATATAATTGGTAGCAGGAGAAGTTCCATAATTTCTGTGAAAACAAGACCAGGAGCAGACTGCGGTACAGATCATGAACTGGTAATATCAAAAATCAGAGTAAAGCTAAAGAACAACAAAGCCATCATAATGCCAAAATACAATTTAAATAACATCCCAGGAAAATATAAAGATCAAATAAAGAACAGATTTGAGGCTTTAAACTTAGTTGACAGAGAACCAGAAGAACTATGGAGTGAACTCAGAGACATTTTCAGGGAAGAATGCGAAAAGACAATACCTCTAGTTAAAAAGAAAGACCTCGAAACTCTTAAAATGGTTAAAGAGAGAAGGAAAGCAAAAGCAAAAGGAGATAGAAACACAGTTAGAACCCTAAATGCAACAATACAGCGACTAGTACATAGGGACAAAGAGAACTATTATAATAGTTATTGTATAGTAATAGAAGAGGACAACAAAAAGGGTAGAACAAGAGCCCAATTCCAAATGATTAGAGAAATGAAAAGGAAATTTAAACCAAGAGTAGGGATGTTGAATAATCAACAGGGGAACACACTGACTGACCAAGATGAAATAAAAGATGGAAGCAATCCACTGAAGAATTCTATAAAAGAGATGCCAGGATGACAGATTCATTCGCGGAGGAACCGTATGATGAAGAACCAGAAATTTTAGAATGTGAGGTGAACGCTGCTCTTAAAATATTTGGGAGAAACGAATCACCAGGAACAGATGGCATACCAATAGAGTTGCTACAAGCTACTGCAACTGAATCTGTCCAAATCTGTTGACAATGAGGACATTGAATTTGTCAAAGATTTTCAATACTTTGGCACAGTCATTAACCAAAATGGAGACAATAGTCAAGAAATCAGAAGAAGGCTAGGACTGGGGAGGGCAGCTATGATAGAACTAGAAAAGGTCCTCAGATGTAAAGATGTACCACTGAACACTAAAATCGGAATCATTCAGACCATGGTATTTCCGATCTCAATGTATGGATGTGAAAGTTGGACAGTGAAAAAAGCCGATAAGAGAAAAATCAACTCCTTTGAAACGTGGTGTTGGAGGAGAGGTTTGCGGATACCATGGACTGCAAAAAAGACAAACAATTGGGTGTTGGAACAAATTAAACCAGAAGTACCATTAGAAGCTAAAATGATGAAACTGAGGTTATCATTCTTTGGACACATCATGAGAACCATGATTCACTGGAAAAGTCAATAATGCTGAGAAAAACAGAAGGGAATAGAAAAAGAGGAAGGCCAAACAAGAGATGGATTGATTCCACAAAGGAAGCCACAGACCTGAACGTACAAGATCTGAACAGGGTAGTTCACAACAGATGCTATTGGAGGTTGCTGATTCATAGGGTCACCATAAGTCATAATCGACTTGAAGGCACATAACAACAAGGCAAATTCATGGAGAGTAAGGCTATCGATGACTAATAGCCACAATGGCTATGGTCTACCTCCATTCAGAGACAGTATGTCCCTGAATACCAGTTGCAGAGAATCACAAGTGGGAAGAGCACTGTTGGACTCAGATCGTGCTTGCAGGCTTCCCATCAGCATTTGGGTGGCCACTGTGAGAACAGGATGTCAGAGGAGATGGGCTATTCGCTCTGATCCAACAGGCTCTTCTTATGTTTGTTTGTTTATTTATCTATTTATTACATTTATACCCCACCTTTCTTTTCATGATAGAAACCCAAGGCAGCTTACATATGGTTCCCAGGGGGTCTCCCATCAGGCACTGACCAGACCTGACCCAGCTTAGCTTCAGCAGGGTGCTGGCCTTATGTGCCTTCAGACCATAGCCTGGAACCAATGTTCTTATGTTCTTATGAAGCTTATTGTTGGGGGGGATGGGGGAGAGTAGTGGACTCTTTGGATCCTATTTAAGAACTATAATGATTGGCAACAAGTTTTCGGCAACCCAGATCTTTGTAACGTGGTGTGATTCCTATATAATTCTTACAAATCAACAACCAAAATAAGAGAAGTTCATCCCCTTACCTCAGAGCAGCCATGTTGGATATGGAAGGTGAGCGGGAGTGGATGCTGGGGGACGATGCCGACCTGCTTTGACTGTGAATAGAGGAATAGTTCTGGAATGGGGAAGCCACAGGTGAGTCACCCTTAGACAGATTCCTAAGGTGGGCAGTGAAGGAGCTATTGGTGGCTACAGGCTGCGGGGTCCCCACCTGCTCGGAAAACTTTAAGACAGCACTCTGCTCCTGCATGCAAAGACACAAAAAGGAAAAGGAAAAATATGTTTATGTCATTTTAAGCAGTATAGCTTTTCACATACACGATATCCTAAGATATAGTACTAATTATCCAACTTTGAAAGGGCAACCTAAATGTGAGGGGAAAGGTCCAGGATCATAAGAGCATAAGAAGAGGCTTGCTGGATCAGGCCAGTGGCCCATCTAGTCCAACGTCCTGTTCTCAGTGGCCTACCAGATGCCTACGGGAAGCCCGCAAGCAGGACATGAGCGCAAGAGCACAAGCTCCACTCGTGATTCCTAGCAACTGGTATTCAGAGGCCTACCTCCTCTGACAGTGGCAGTAGAACAGATCTCGCAAAGACTTTTCCTTACTCCAGAGGAGGGCAGGGACAAGGGGACACTAAACTGGATCAAGGCAGCAGTACCTCTTCATTTTTAACATTACACGTTGTTGTTGATTATGAGGGGAGATATGATAGCACTCTTCAGTACATGAAAGATTGTCACACAGAGGAGGGCCGGGATCTCTTCTCGATCGTCCCAGAGTGCAGGACATGGAATAATGGGCTCAAGTTGCAGGAAGCCAGATCTCGACTGGACATCAGGAAAACCTTCCTAACTGTTAGAGCCATACGACAATGGAACCAATGACCTAGAGAGGTAGTGGGTCTCCGACACTGGAGGCATTCAAGAGGCAGCTGGACAGCCATCTGTCGGGAATGCTTTGATTTGAATTCCTGCATTGAGCAGGGGGTTGGACTTGATGGCCTTATAGGCCCCTTCCAACTCTACTATTCTATGATTCTATTTATTGGTAGTTTTTCTCACCAAGCTGACCCAAAGCGTGACACTGAGCCTGTGCTTGGCTTCTTACCTCTGCTTTTACTCTACGAAGTGCCCAGATGGTATGTAAACTCTGAGTGGCATCATACGTCATTAGGATGGAAGGCTCAGCATTGAGGAAAACAATTCTCATAGCGTAGTCGGCAACATACTGTACTCTGGCAGAGCCAAACAAACCTGCTAAGCAAAAGAAAGCCCAGGTTAACCCTCATGCGGGGGACATATTTTTTAAAAAGCAACATTCCACAAATATTTGGGATTCCCAAAGTTACCTCATCTACCAGAGAGGAAAGCACAGGAACTTGCTTTCCTGACATATAGTGCTTTTACTATCCCTGTGCTGAAACACTGGGCAATGATTTTGTTTATTATTATCTATTTATCAAATGTATATCCCGCCCTTTTCCTCCCAGAAGGATCCCAGTTAGTGGAAACTGGAAGTGTGGGAATAAAGAACTCTACTAGCCTGACAACAGATGGAACTAACCCTATTCAAAGAACATGCCCTGGATTCTTCACCACTCACACAAAATAAAGCACTGGTCTATGTCAGTAACACCTAAAGGCTACAAATGCAGATCCCACTAAGTTAACAGGAACACTCCCAATGATTTTAATGGAGCTGGACATGAACCAATGTGTGCTTAGTAGGGAGGGGAGGGGGGAATTCAGCCCACATGCAATTCTTCCTGCCTTGGCATTTTCACACAGGCAATCGGGAGACAGAGAAGGTGAGATCTTGCCCAGACGAGTGCTATAAAGCTTGCTTTTGTGTGTTTGTGTGTGTGTGTTCCTTTTTCTTCCCTAGACCCACTGGAATCAAGGGGGGGGCAAAGGAGGGGAACAGCATATCCGGCAGCTGATTCTGTGATACTCTTCAGTTGCCTGGCTCAGCCCTGTTGAGGATAAAGGAAGGCTAGGACTGTGGTGCTGGCAACTGCAATTGGAAATATGGTTACCAGGTTCATGGCCTGAGACTGATCCTGTATCTTTAGGAGAAGAGAAAGTCAGCCAAGTGCAGGTGTTCTTGCAACACTGTAATGGGAAAAACCACAAAGTGGAATTTTCTCTTCCCCCTGCACAACTATTAAAGATACAGAAGACCTCTTGGAGGCCGCAACCTGGCAACCCTAATTGGAATGGAGATGGCCCTAGGCAAAAGCAGGAGGGTGTTGGTATGGAGCCCTGTGTAACTCTGGGGATATACCTTTGCCTGGGTTATTTTCAGTCCTGGAAGCCACTGGTCTTGTTCGACACAGAAAAAACTATTAAGATAAGTCACCTACATTTTAGAGGGTGTGAAACAAGTTCCGGTAATAATATGCAGTATTACCAGCGCAGTTCAGCAGAAGGCTAATTACAGAAAACTCTCCCTGTATTCCCAAATGAAGATTCTCCAGACTGGATTCTTTTAAAATTTAGACAGGCCACTTTGGGAGCTGGTTTCTGATAAAGAGGAGTGTAAAAATGCTTGACCAGTAAATCAATTACCGCTCCAAATTCCTAGATGTCACCAAAGCCGGAACCACCACCATTAATCAAGCATTCCTGAATACTGTTCAACTGAATTTTTTTCTCCTTGTTTTTACACATTACATAATTTACCTCCTGACTTACAAACCATTGGTGTTATTTCATCCAACGGATGTAGCATGCTGAACATGGTGGGCAAAGGTTCTCTGAAAAGAAAGCAGGCAAAGAAGATTAAGCACTGAAGAAAGAACTGGGATAAACAACTCAGGTTGCATCTTAGCTCTGCTTGCCTGGGAGTAAGCCCCACTCAGAAGTTTCCCCGAGTAGACATGGTTAGGATTGCAGCCTTAGGCTGAAATCCAATACATGCCTACTCAGAAGTAAACTCCATTGCGTTCAATGGGATTTACTCTTAGGTAAGTGTGTATTGGATTGCAGCCTTGGTCAATAATGAAGGCTACATCCTAAATGTAACATGAACTGGAAATAAGAGATTGCATGTAATAGCAAAATGTAGTTTGACAAACTAGGAAATGTTTTCTTAAGCTGGGCACATAAAGAGAGAAGCAAGTGCCTACACGAAGCTCATTCTCAATCCTCCAAACTACAGTTTGGAAGGTCAGAAAATACGACATTTGGATGCAGTCCATAAGTGTAGACTTTAGTATGCTAATATTACATTCAGATGTCATTTTAAAGTCATGTTATTTCTTGAGAGACATTTAATGTAACTGAAAAGCAAAACAATAAAAGCAGATTCATATTTTTTAAAAACTCATGATTTCTATCCACTCGGGCAGCTACGAAATTATCCCTCCACAAAACATGCCAAGACACAAAGTTACAGAGCCACAGAATCTATGCGTCATCACGTTTACTGAGGACATCCTCCTTCTCCTGTCATCAAATGATACATCAAATTCATCAAAGTCAATTTACCTGGTTGGACTTAGAGGCACTTCGTGCGAAGAACTACTACGTTCAAACAACAAGCCGTATTTTGTTGGCCACACATTGGCTACCTATAAAAAATATATATATATTCACTTTTAAAAATGCGATTCAAATGTTTATAACTGTGATATTAGAAACCTTCCTAATAACGTTGTCGCTTTGGCTACCAGAACACAATGCTTTCTGCTTTGTTTATGACACGGGTGGGGAACCTCAGGCCCAAGGGCCAAATGCAGCCCTCCAGGCCTCTCCTCACCACACATCTTCCTAAGCCACGCCCCCTCACTAGCCTTCCTTTGAACCCTCCTTGACTGTTTCTGCCCCGCTGGGGTATGTCTCTGAATTCTCATAATGCTTCCTACTTGCCCAGGTGGAGAACAGAGAAGGTTATGTGAGGGTGCAGAAACCAGCCTACTGTACAAAGCTTAAATTCATGTTCATTGTTCTGACCATTTTTGGCTCTGGCACCACCCGTCACTTGACATGTGGCTCCTGGGAAGTTGCCAGAACGGAATGTGGCCCTCGGGCTGAAAAGGGTTCCCCATCCATGGTTTATAACTTGCTTTGTTATTGCAGTCAGATGGCAAAAGTATTACTGCATTGCTGCAGGTAGCTTTCTAGTTAGTTTGGATGCCTACAGTAAAATAGGCCAGGAGAAACAAGGTACTTTAATTTTTTAAATTTAGTTTCAACACTCACTGACCTGAAAGGGCAGAGAAGCAATGTGGTCCTTTCCTTCAATGCTGTGGATATTTATGCAAGAGCTCTGTAATATACAGATACACTTTTCTACTACTTCGTTACAATCTGAAATCGAAGAACAAATAAGCACGATTTAATAATCTTCCTTGCAGCTCCCCTACTCTCAAAACCAGACTGTATTTTCTGCATTTGGTTGTGGAAACTACAGCATGTTTATTTATTATTATTTATTATTTGATTAATATCCTGCCCTTCCTCCCAGCAGGAGCACAGGGCGGCAAACAGAAACGCTGAAAATACTTTAAAACATCATAAAAGACCTTAAAATACATTAAAACAAAACAACATTAAAAACATTTTTTAAAAAGCTTTAAAAACGTCTTTTTTTAAAAAAAAAAAGGTTAAAAACATATTATTAAAGGAAACATATTAAAAGCAATTCTAACACAGATGCAGACTGGGATAGGTCTCAACTTAAAACGCTTGTTGAAAGAGGAAAGTCTTCAAAAGGCGCCGAAAAGATAGCAGAGATGGCGCCTGCCTAATATTTAAGGGGAGGGAATTCCACAGGGTAGGTGCCGCCACACCATGTTGAAACAGGCAATGCCTTTCATTACAGGGGATAACTCAGTGGTAGAGCATCTGCCTTGCATGAAGAAGGCCTCAGTTTCAATCCCCAGCATTTTTAGGTAGAGCTGGGAGGGACTCCTACCTAAAAAACCCGACAGTGGCTTCCAGTCAGTGTAGACTATATTGAGCTAGAGGGACCAAAGGTTGACTAAGGCAGCTTCCTATGTTCCTAAATTGGATTATTGATTACTGCTAGTTTTTATGGTTGTGTCTATTTGTAAGCCACTTTGAGCAACTCCCTGTGTGGAGTGGGAAAGTGAGGTATACCTATTTTAAAAATAATCAAATAATCCAGACCTCAAATAAAACTGAATAATAATGAAACTTACCTTCTGTTTTGTCAGACTTATCCTGGGGTATAGAGAAATCACACCACAATGCCTGTAGTAAAATAAAAATATTCAGTAGAAAGAATGTTTCGATTTTACATGGTTGCTTATTTCAGCTATTTATATAGCACTTAATCACTGAAATTTCTAAGCAGTGAACCTTTTTGGAAAATACTCCTCCTACACATCCGCAACCCAACAGATTGAATGGAAGCCTTAGCTTCTTGAGATAATGTATCAAACACATAAGAAAAGTCCTGCTGGATCAGGTCAAAGGTCCATCTAGTCCAGCATCCTGTTCTCAAAGCTAGATGGACCAATGGTCTGACTTCCTATCTTGTTCATGCTCTAGTGATTTCCCATCTGGACTACTGTAATGCCCTGTATTTCGGGCTGCCCTTGAAGATGGTCTAGAGGGTGAAGATAGTGTAGAATGCTGCTGCTAGGCTGGTAAGTCGAACAGCCCAATGGGACCATGTGTTACCAGTCCTGAGAGCTCTACACTGGCTGCCAGTGAGCTATTAGGCCCAATTCAAGGAGTGAGCACTAGCATATAAAGCCTGTAATGGCTTGGGACTCAAGTATCTAAAACAGCACCTTCCCCCAGTATCAACCATCTCAGACCCTACAATCAGCAGACAAAGTCTTGTTGGTGATGCTGCCACCCAATGCTGTCCGATTGGCGATGACCCATGACAGGGCCTTTTCAGTGGTGGCTCCCTGCTTGTGGAATTCCCTCCCCAGTGATACGCATCTGTCTCCATCACTATCGACTTTCAGGAGAAAGTTGAAAACATTCCTGTTTAACCAGGCAACTGGTGGCTGTTCCTGACAACCTGAAGATCACTGATGAAAGCATATTTTTAGCTATCCTGACAACTGGAAGATCACTGAGGAAAGCATATTTTTAGCTATGTTTTATAATATTTTAACTGTATTTTACAATATTTTAAATTGTAATTATGCTTTGGAAAGTTTTTAACTGTTTTTAATATGTTTTCTTCTTGTTGTTAAATGGTTTTATTTATGTTTGCTGCCCAGGGTTCCTTCAGGAAGAAGGTTGGGATATAAATTCAATAAATAATAAACGCATTTGTACTTTCTTAAACAAAAAGGCCATACGACCCAGGATGGCAATTCTCTACATACCCGACTGGTTGCCAGTCCCACAGATCTTCACAGGACTTTCTCCTGAGCAAATGCAAGGATAACTCTGGCCTCAGTTTCATATGCAATGTGCAGCTAAACAAACACATTTCAGTTTACATACCTGCAGAACAGGGCTGTCAACAGTAAATGCTTTGTACACTGCAGAAGCTTGGTTTTTACTCCCTCTGCTCCAAATGACCATATTGCCGGCCACATACAGCTCTTCATCATATTCTACTTCTTCCCCAACATCACTGATGCCCTTCCTTAACTGCCAACTTTCCTGAAAGGAGACAAATCAATCAATCAGAAAGTGTATATGCTGCTTATATGCAGGTGACAATATAAAAATACACTAGATTTTTGTTTGCATTTCTGATGCATTGAATGCTGTATTTCTGCATTTTTTTTATTTCTGCCAAGAAACCAAAAATTATACTGAACCTGAAGCTACTCTGCAATGCAAGTGGGTAGTCAAAAACTTTGCTGAATTAACGAACATGGTAAGGAAATATGCACTAGGAGAGCACTTTCTAAGCATATAAATGCTAAAAAATAAATACTGGTTTGAGAGAAAATATCAGGGCTGATAAGTGATCTACGAAACAGAAGAAGGAAGACGCCTCCCCAGTATGTCAATCTCTCTCTACATAAAATACATTTTCTTAACAGCCATCTAGCCCAGTAGCCCATCTTTGGTGGTAATCAGGTGCAGATACTTCAGAAAATTGTTAAAGTACTAACAGATGACTCAGTTTGCTGCTATCCATTCCTCAGCTCGATGGTTAAGAATCAGGACACACCATTTAGGATCCTACTATATGACTGCTAACAGTTTTATCACCCAGGAAACAGCTTAGCTGTGCTTTGAATTCAGTTACTGTCGAATTGACTATTACTACTTCTAATGAAAGAGGGCATTCCACTTTCTTAGCCTGCCCAAGGAAGCACTGAGCCAGCCCCGGTTTTAGCACTGTTACAGAGGAGAGCACAGAAAAGAACAGCATTATGTTTGTGTCTGCAACCAGTCAGGAAATGTGCAGAGCTGATGCTACATAGCTGTAGATGAAGCAAGATGCAAATGCTCCTGATTCATGTTCAACATACCTGCAGTTAAATTCCACCATCTACAACAGTGTTTCTCAGCCTGCTTCTGTGTTGGAATTGCTTTTTAATATGTTTTTAAACTTTAAAAAAATATGTTTTTTAACCTTTTTTTAAAAAGATGTCTACAAAGCTTTTAAAAATGTTTTTAAAGTTGTTTTGTTCTAATGTATTTTAAAATCTGTTTTTATGATGTTTTAAAATGTTTTTAGTGCTTCTGTTGGCCGCCCTGGGCTCCTGCTGGAAGGGCAGCATATAAATCAAATAAATAAATAAATAAAACCTTTTTCTAAAGCGTGTCCCCTTTTAGCCAACATAAAAACCCAACGCCACCCTTCCAGCCTGGCTCCTGTAATAATGCCAAACTCCCCCGCAGCCGTGATGACGTACATACGATCTTCTCACGTTCCGAACGCAACATTTCATACTTTTATATTTTAATTTTGTTAATTTTTTACTAAGATTGTACATACTTTTTGGAAACACTCATGTCCCCCATGTGAGGGGTTCCCCTAGGTTGAAAAACACTCATCTACAATGTATCTGTTTAATGTTATTTATATGTACTGAATGTTCATTAAACTCTACTCATCAGTAAAATATCAAAATGTGTACCACATATTGTTATCTTAATAACTAGTTTAACAGGTCATCTTGCTTTCCTATCACATCCTATCCTCTTCTGTTCCTTCTGTCCATTGCTGCTCATTTTAGTGCACGTTATCATCTATGCTGTCTACAGCTTAAATGTTGCCTTCAGATTCAAAGGAGGGCAACAAGGATGATCAGGGGACTGGAAACAAAGCCCTACGAGGAGAGACTGAAAGAACTGGGCATGTTTAGCCTACAGAAGAGAAGTCTGAGGGGAGATATGATAGCACTCTTCAAGTACATGAAAGGTTGTCACATAGAGGAGGGCCGGGATCTCTTCTCGATCGTCCCAGAGTGCAGGACATGGAATAATGGGCTCAAGTTGCAGGAAGCCAGATCTCGACTGGACATCAGGAAAACCTTCCTAACTGTTAGAGCCATACGACAATGGAACCAATGACCTAGAGGGGTAGTGGGCTCTCCGACACTGGAGGCATTCAAGAGGCAGCTGGACAGCCATCTGTCAGGAATGCTCTGATTTGGATTCCTGCACTGAGCAGGGGGTTGGACTTGATGGCCTTATAGGCCCCTTCCAACTCTAATATTCTATGATTCTAAAACAACAACAAAGATTTCTTCAGGTACATCCATAGTAAACAACAGAGAAAAGAAATGGCAGTACTGCTACTCAATGCGGATGGCAAAATGATAACAAGATGACAAAGAAAAGGCAGAAGTACTCAATTCTTGCTTTGGCTCAGTCTTCTCCCAAAACAGGGTCTATGACCCTCTTTGCAAAAGTGAAGTGAAGGAGCAGGATTGCAGCTTGAAATTGATAGACAAATGGTCAAGGAATACCTAATCACTTTGAACGAGTTCAAATTTGCAGGACACAATGAACTGCATCCTAGAGTATTGAAGGAACTCGTTGAAGAACTCTCAGAACCACCGTCTATCTTTGCGAAATCGTGAAGAATGGGTAAAGTGCTAGATGAGTGGAGGAGGAATAATGTTGTCCCTATCTTCAAAAAGAGCAAAAGGAGGAACCTGGGAACTACAGACTAGTCAGCCTGACATAAATTCCTGTGAAAATTCTGGAGCAGATTATAAAGCAGTCAATCTGTAAACACCTTGAAAACAATGCAGTGATTACTAGAAGCCAACGTGGATCTATGAAGAACAAATCCTGCCAGACTAATCTTATCTCATTTTTTGATTGGGTAACCTCCCCAGTAGACTGTGGGAATGCTGTGGACATAACATATCTCGACTTCAGCAAAGCTTCTGACAAAGTGCCCCATGATATTCTAATTAGCAAGCTAGCTAAATATGGGCTGGATGGAACAACTATCAGGTGGATCCATAGTTGGCTACAGAATTGTACTCAAAGAATGCTTATAAATGGTTCCTTCTCAAACTGGGGGGATGAAATGAGTGGGGTACCACAGGGCTTGGTCCTGGACCCAGTGTTCTTCAACATTTTTATTAATGACTTGAATGAGGAAGTGCAGGGAACGCTTATCAAATTTGCAGATGATACAAAATTGGAAGGGATAGCTAATACCCTGACAGACAGAAACAAAATTCAAGGGATCTTGACAGGCTGGAGCATCAGGCTGAAAACAACAAAATAAAATTTAACAGGGATAACTGCAAAGTTCTACACCTAGGAAAAAGAAACCAAATGCACAGTTATAAGATGGGAGAAGGCAGGCAAATGCTATTTTAGGCTGCATTAACAGAAGTATTGTTTCCAAATCAGGTGAAGTATTAGTTCCCCTCTATTCCGCAATGGTTAGGTCTCATCTTGAGTACTGCGTCCAGTTCTAGACACCACTTTAAGAAGGATGCAGACAAACTGGAACAGGTTCAGAGGAGGGCAACAACGATGATCAGGGAACTGGAAGCAAAGTTCTATGAGGAGATACTGAAAGAACTAGGCAGGTTTAGCCTGGAGAACAGAAGAGTGAGGAGAGATATGATAGCACTCTTCAAGTATTTGAAAGATTGCCACACAGAGGAGGGCCAGGATCTCTTCTTGATTGTCCCAGAGTGCAGGACACGGGATAATGGGCTCAAGTTGCAGGCAGCCAGATTTCGACTGAATATCAGGAAAAACTTCCTAACTGTTAGAGCAGTATGACAATGGAACCAGTTACCTAAGGATGTGGTGAGTTCTCAGTGGAGGCATACAAGAGGCAGCTGGACAGCTACCTGTTGGGTATGCTTTAATTTGGATTCTTGCATTGAGCAGGGGGTTGGACTCAATGGCCTCATAGGTCCCTTCCAACTCTACGATTCTATGGTTCTATGAAAGGCAGCTTTACCTTGTGTTTCTCATGGATTGTCACTTCCTGAAGGGATCCCACCAAACCAGCTGCTCCATCCGAGGACCAAAGTTCTGAGGCTGGTTGCAGCTGCCGAAGTTGCAGGTTCAGCGCATTAGGATGGTGCTTGCAGTGGTCACGGCCAAAAGGGACAAACTCCTGCAAATCCCCTGCTGCAATCATTGTTACCCTCTCTTCATAGATGTTCGACATGAGTTCCAAATATCAACATTATTTCTGAAGCAAGACCAATATACAAGTTGAAGTGGTTTTAAGTGCGACTTTTTCAGCATACACAATACTTGACTGTTCTTATTAATTTTGCTACCCCTCAATTAATTATCATCATCATTAATAATTTGATTTCTTACCTGCATCATCATCAATTTGATTTCTTATCTGCATAATAATTATAATAATAATGCCTGTCATGTTTTATTGGATGAGTTTCAGTTTGTTCAGCTCGAGGACGTGGACAAGGTGCTTGGACAGGTACGGGCAACCACTTCAATACTGGATCCTTGCCCCTCTATGCTAATAAAATCTAGCAGGGATGGAACAGCTAGTTGGGCCAAGGAGGTGATAAATGCCTCTTTACGAGAGGGAGTGGTCCCTGGCCCTCTGAAAGAGGCAGCAGTGAGACCACTCCTGAAAAAACCTTTCTTGGACCCAGATAATTTCAACAGCTACAGACCAGTAGCGCATGTTCCATTCCTGGGCAAGATCTTGGAACAAGTGGTTGCTGGCCAGCTCCAGGCACTGTTGGATGAAACCGATTTTCTAGATCCATTTCAATCGGGTTTCAGGCCTGGTTTCGGCACTGAGACAGCCTTGGTCGCCCTGTACAATGACCTATGTCGGGAGAGGGACGGAGGAAGTGTAACTCTGTTGATTCTCCTAGATCTCTCAGCGGCTTTTGATACCATCGACCATGGTACCCTTCTGGAGAGGCTCACGGAGTTGGGAGTTGGGGGTACTGCTTGGCAGTGGTTCCGCTCCTACTTGGCGGGTCGTCTCCAGAAGGTAGTGCTTGGGGAACATTGCTCGACACCGTGGGCTCTCCAATGTGGAGTCCCGCAGGGATCGGTCTTGTCTCCAATGCTTTTCAACATCTACATGAAGCCGTTGGGTGTGGTCATCAGGAGTTTTGGAGTGCGTTGTCATCAGTATGCTGATGACACGCAACTCTACTTCTCCTTTTCATCTTCTGCAGGTGAGGCTGTCGATGTTGTAAACCGTTGCCTGACCTCGATAATGGACTGGATGAGAGCTAACAAACTCAGACTCAATCCTGACAAGACTGAGATGCTGTTGGTGAGGGGTTTCTCTGATCAGATGGTGGATATATATCCTGTCCTGGATGGGGTTACACTCCCCCTAAAGGAGCGGGTTCGTAGCTTGGGAGTTCTTTTAGATCCTTCCTTGTCACTAGAGGATCAAGTAGCCTCGGTGGCATGGAATGCGTTCTACCATCTTCGGTTGGTAGCCCAGCTACGTCCCTATCTGAGCAGAGAGGACCTCACATCAGTGGTACATGCTCTGGTAACCTCGCGACTGGACTACTGCAATGCGCTCTACGTAGGGCTGCCTTTGAAGACAGTTCGGAAGCTTCAGCTAGTGCAAAATGCGGCTGCCAGACTGATAACAAGAACTAAGCGGTCCGAACACATAACACCTGTTCTGGCCCGCTTGCACTGGCTTCCAATTTGCTTCCGAGCAAAATTCAAAGTGCTGGTTTTGACCTATAAAGCCTTATACGGCGCGGGACCACAATACCTGTTGGAATGCCTCTCCCAATATGAACCTGCCCGTACACTGCACTCTTCATCAAAGGCCCTCCTCTGAGCTCCGTCCCACAGGGAGGCTCGGAGGGTGGTTACAAGAACTAGGGCCTTTTCAGTGGTGGCCCCCAAACTGTGGAACAGTCTCCCCGATGAGGTACGCCTGGCGCCGACGCTGCTGTCTTTTCGGCACCAGGTTAAAACCTTCCTCTTTTCCAGGGCTTTTAATCTAACTTAATTCTGTTTTAAATTGTATTGTAATTGTTTTTAGATCTCCCATTCTCTGTACTTTGTGGTTCGTTTTATTGTATTTTATTGTATTTTGTATTAATCTGTTGTTCACCACCCAGAGAGCTATGCTAGTCGGGCGGTATATAAATTTAATAAATAAATAAATAAATAAATTTGATTTCTTATCTGCATAATAATAATAATAATAATGCAGGTAAGAAATCAAATTAATGATAATGATGCAGGTAATGATGATGATGATGATGATAATGATGATACTAACAATTCAATTTCTTACCTTCCCTTCAGCATAAGGTCCCAGGGCAGGTTACAGCAATTAAAAATACTATATTAAAAAACGATTTAAAACAAATAATAGTTACAACAATAGGGTGGGTGCTAAAGTGCATATGCCTCAGAGGTCAAAGGCCAGAGTAACAAGGTATGTCTCTGGCATGCAAGAGAAACTACACAATCAAGGTGCCAGATGCATCTCTGGGAGGAGGGAATTCCACAACTTAGGGACTGCAACTTAGGGAATGCCGTCTTCCAGACTGCCACCTCCTGAATTTCTGAAGGCAGCAGAACAACAAAAGGGCTCCCTCCATCAATCTTCACGCCTAAGAGAGTCTGTATGAAAGCAGGCAGTTTTTCAGATATTTGGGGCACGGCACAGCAGTCCAAACTATAGGAAATCAGTTCAATTGATGGGATAAATTATGCTGATATACTTTACCCCAATTCCAAACTTTGTTCAGCATTGGCCCAAGCCTGGTGGAGGGAAAACAACCTTTTAAAACAGAGTTTGACTTACACCACCCTTTTTGCCAGTATAACTTCTGCTGGGTCACATGACAGAGCTAACCAGAGTTTGAACTAGGGGTAAGTCTCCTCTTGTCCTGTGCCATCCTACCCCCACCATGCCTCCCAAACACCCCTTTTTCAAGAATTACTCGACCTTGGCTCAGCTGCCTTCGGCTGAACCAGGATGGAGAATTTACACTGGCATGTCTCCGGCTGAGCTGGGATGAGAGACTATAGTCAGCTGAGCCCAGGCTCAGCCAGAAAGCTATTCCAAACTCCACTAATCCCCACGGATCTTGGGTTTGGATTGCTCCCTAAGTAAATTAGGGTTCTGAACAAGCTTTTATAGTGGAACTGCATGGACTTGTAACAGATACTATGTGCAGAGGAACATCCTATCGTTGATAACAATCCTACCCATGTTTACTCAAAAATAAGTCCTACTGAATTCAGTAAGGCTAGGACTGCAGCCTAAGTTAAACACTGAAGTACACAACACGCCACTTAGCAAATGTGTATTTTCCCCCCATTGAATTTATGATGACTGGGCAAGCTAAAATACATGTTTGTGATTATTTTGGATGTCACTCAAAATCACACAGAGTGGAATCCTATACCTGTTTTTACTCAGGAGTCAAGCTGAGTTCAATGGCACGTATTCCCAAAGCAAACTTTGGTGTTTCTTATTCTTTCCACTATTTATTTATTTAAAATATTTCTATCCCGCCCTTCTACCCTACAATAGGGCACTCAGGGCGGCTTACAAAAATAAAATCAAACATGTACATAATAAAATTGTGAACAGTAAAATCACAAAAACATTAAAATACATAAAATACAATTAACTATTGTACCTATCCTTGCACATGTTTGCTTTTAAAAAATAAAAACAAAGGTTGACGCTTGTGTTCTTTCATACATCTCTTTGAGAACTCTGGAGAAAAAACTGGAAAGTCCAGCCCAGGTATTTTTAGTAAGAAAGAAAATACAGTAAGGCTCATTGGGATTATGTTCTACTAGAATGATTGCTGCAGAGGGCACAGAATCAGCGCGTGACAGCCCCTATTCCGGATTATGGAATGAATGAGGCTGCAATCTTGTACGCACACGTTTATCTGGGAATAATGTCGGTGGGGCTTACTTCTGAACTGACACGCATCAGGGATGGCGCTGTGAATGGGAGTAGCGGCCACGCAGACGGCTGAGCAGGCAGCGTGAAAACGAGCCACAGGCTGATGGATCGGAGTGGAGGAAGGCGGGAATTAAACCGGGAGGAAGTCTGGGGGACGAGGGAGGGACTCACGAACCTGAGGGACACAGGAAAGCGCGGTCGGCTGCGGGCCTCGGCTCCAGCGGCTCTTCCCCGTGTCTCTCCCTGAATAGCGACAGCAGCAGCAGGAGCAGCAGCGCGGTCTCCCTCCAAAGTTCTCAGACGGGCGCAGCCATTTTGGGACTCCCATCACCGCCCGCGACAGGCCAAGGGCGGGACCATTGCGGTCGCCGTCGTAAACTGGCTTGGGGAAAAGCGCAGGCGAGGAATAATTGCGGCTCTCCGCTGCTGTGTCCAAGGGCGACAAGGAAAAAGGGGAGGGGAGCAAAGGATACAAAGTCGCGGAGAGACCATAAGGACTAGGAACTTGTTTGTTGTTGGGTTTGTTTGTGTCCGTTCTAACGTGACCGTTGAGATTCCATTGACCGGTGCTGCATTCCGTGGTTTTTCCTGCAGTCCTGTGGACTAGTGACTCAGGTCTGCCTGTGTGGTTCCCCTAAATATCATTGTTTTGTTTCTTACAGTTATCCCACTAGGATATCAAGGTGGTGTACACTGTTCTCCCCCTTCCCCGTTTTATCTTCACAACAATCCTATGAAGGTTTAATTGGGACAGAATGTTAGGGTTCTGTGGCTGTCTATAGACATGAGGACTAGGACATTTAGTGGTCCAAGGTCGCCTAGCGGGTGGGGATTTCAGCGCTGATCTCCAAGGTCGTGGCCCTAACGTTCTATTACACCGACTCTGCTATAAGAAGGATGCAGAACGATGACAATTCTGCCCGTTGTAACTTTTGTAGCTGGGTTGAGGTTTGTTCTTGTATACTAATTGCTTGGATTGGTTGATGGGGTTCCTATGTTTGGCTTTATGGTTTGGTTTTTATAATTGTACTAATGCTGGATTAGTTTTATTGAATTGTTGCAATTTTGTTGTCTTATGGCGTATAATACAGCCACAAGAGTGGCTGTATACTATAGCCAGCATGGATTCTTCACATTCCACATTGTTAAATTGAAAATACCTCTCATGCCATTCTGTTGCTTCCCATAAGCTAATTTCAAAACAAAACCTTACAAAACTTATAGTCCTGAACTCAGAAACGCTTGCTCAAAAACCCTGTAAGTTTTCATGGTGATACACAAAACACTCAGAGAGAATCGACAGTTCAAAGTGTAAAACCAAAACCAGAGGAAAAAAATCCAGACCCGTTTTTTCTGTCAGTGGTCTCATAATTTGTTGAAATTAATTAGAAATCAGCCATGTTCACAGAGTACCTGTAATCCTATTACTGACCTTGTCCCATACTCTGAGCTTCATCTTCTGCAGTTTAAAAGTTTAAAAAATGCCTGGCTGATTTTTAATTATTTTAAGAAATTTAACATTGAAGTCTATTATAGCACTGGGCATGCTCAGTAAGAACCAAGTGTCAGTGTTCTAAAAGCCAGACTCACAGCTGCTTGGCTTAGATAATCAGGGGCCACACCCATGGTAGACCTTTATTTCACTTTAGACAGTCATAGCTTCCCCCAAAAAATCCTGGGAAGCGTAGCTTGTGAAAGGTGCTGAAAGTTGTTAGGAGACTGCTATTCCCCTGACAGAACTCCAGTGGCCAGAGTGGTATAACAGTCAGCCCCTCTTTTGGGGATTGTAGCTCTGTGAGGAGAATAGGGCCTCTCCTAGCAGCATCCTTCACAAACTACACCTCCCAGGATTCTTTCAGAGAAGCCATGATTGTCTAAAGTGAAATAAAGATCTGGTGTGGATATGGCCAGTGACAGCTTTGGTTTAAATTTGGGTGGGAGACTACATGTGTCTGCTGTAGAATAAAAAGGTGGGGGAAACACTGAAAAACAATGATACTGTTCATAATGTTTTCTTTTTGGAAAGGAAAGGGGCTTCCCCTCTGCCCAGTGCCCACCCACCCAATCTCCTCCCCTCCCGCAGGTCAGTTTCACCTTTCCTAAGCATTTTACAGGAATAAATCCTACTGAACTCAAAAAACATGCAAATGATCAAACCTGTTCCCCTCCTCCTATTCTCTCCCTTTTGTCCCTCCCCCCTCCCCTCACCCTCCTTCTCTGTCCTGTCTCCTCTCTCCTCCTCCTCCTCCTCCTCCTCCATGGTCAGTTTTACCTATTCTAAGCATGATTGCACGGGAGTAAATCCCACTGAACTCAGTAAACACACAAATGATCAGATCTGCCTTTCCCTCTCCTTTCTCTTCCACCTCTCTTCTTCCTCCCCTCCCCTCTTCCTTCTTCCTCCTCCCCTGCCCGCTCCAGCCCTCCCCCCTCCCCCTCCCCCCCTCCGCTCAGAAGCACGTTACCAAATTCTTCCTAGCTACACAGGAAGTGGATTGGACTGTGAAAGACCAACCCAAATTGTGTTTGCATTTTGACAAATTTGTAGGGCAGTACAATATCTCAGAGAGGAGGTCAGGTCTCCTGCTCCCCTGGTCCATTCACTATAGCTGCCCAATTTCCCTGCTTTTTAAAGTTCGATAGAAATAACTGTTGGCAATAGGTATGTTCTTAAACTGCAAAGTTTTTTGCCTACTAGCGAATATCATTTAGAGAATATTTTTATTAGGTGACTCATAAATCAAATAAATAATTATTAACTGGGCAAGCATTCTCACAGGACCTGTCCAGAAACTGACTGGAGAAAGTCCTCTGTCAGAGCAACATTTGTGTTTGGTTGCAAGAAAACGTATGCTCTTGTTCAGAATCGGACAACGTGCGCAAGTGTTTCAGTGCACTTCATTTTGCACTTCAGTTGTGCAAAAATCCTAAGGAGGGGAGTCAAAGTTCCTAGACTTCACGTCTATAGACACCACCAGAACCCTAACATTCTGTTCCAATTAAGCCTTCTGTGTAAGGAACTTAATAGGTAGAAGAGATCAGTTTATACCAGCTAAAGTATGGGCCTGTGTACGAAGACCAATATATTTGTGACATTAATATTGACTTAATACTGAGGCAACAAGAGGGGATAATGACCTGCTACAATTTCTATGTCTGCTGTTGATTCTGCTGGTGACTGGGCAAAACACTGCTGCCCTGTGGTTAGGGCTGCTATCCTATGCATGCTTATCTGGAGTAAATCTCATTGTAACTCAGTGGACCTTTCTTCCAACTTGGCATACCTGGGTTTTTCCATCTACACATGCAGGTGATGGAGGCTGTACCACTTCAGGCTGCAGGAGGCAGACCACTTTTTAATAAAACCCACTTCACTACTTAAACAAAAAACTTCCTGCTACTAGTGCAGCAGCGAGTAAGCTAGGCTAGAACTTTCCACACTCATGTGTTATATGTTAGTGTCTTATTTGTAGGTTGTTTTTTAAACATGGAGAATATTTTTTAAAGGTTATTCCCACCCACCCCACAGTCTGAAATGGTACAGTTCAGTTTCCCCCCCTCAATATTATTTAAACCTCATACTGCTCCTTGTGTAGATCAGGCCTAATTTCTAAAATGAGACATATAGAGACTCAATATTTAAGCCTGTCTGGATATTTACTTCAGCCAATGGAAAAAACATAGGGATCACTTCATTCTTAAGTGTCTCTGACTATATGCTTAGCTCAATTTCTCCAAAGGGAAATAAAGACCTAAATGCAAAGTGCTCCTGAGCCTATGCAAAGTGTGTTTGAATTTATGTCATACATCGGTCAGAGTATACTCGTGCTCTGCAACAAGTGCCAACCGTAATACACCTTAATTCTCAATGTATGCATTATGTGACTGCTAACATACACACTAACTGTAGGATGTGAAGGCAGGGGGGGAAATCACCCCAAAATTCTTGCTGTTAATGTGTAAGGATGCAAGATATCATCTGTATGGTTCCACAGTGAGGAAAGAAAATACTTCGCACTTATTATATTCTTACTCTGTCACATATTATACCAGCAGGGTCTTATGTTCTTACTGAGGCAGACCATTGGTCCACCTTGCTCACTAATGTCTACACTGACTGACAGTGGCTCTGTAGGGCCTCATGCAGGACTCTTTCCCAGCCCTACCTGGAGATGCTGGGGATTGAACCTGAGACCTTCTGCATGCAAGGTTGATGCAATACCACTGAGCTATGATGCTTCCCCTTTAAATTTATCTCAGTGTCCCGGAGTGATACTGTGTGAAGAATGCATCAGGGGTGTCGGGTATCCAAGGATGTCAAGTGCTGATGCCAACCGTGCAAGGAGAAGGTGGGCACACTCAGTGAGGCAGGCCCACTGAGAGCATCTTGCTTGAGGGCTTCCTAAAACTTGGAACTGGAATTGAATGCTTTGATTTGGATTCCTGCATTGAGCAGAGGGTTGGACTTGATGGCCTTATAGGCCCCTTCCAACTCTACTATTTATGATTCTATAGGCACAGAAGCATGTGTTCTGCTATACAGGTAGAATATGGATCAGATAAAGAGGAATACGATACATCTTTACTCCTTAAAAAAAAACTGGTTTCTGCTACAATTGTACATTATGAAGCCATTCTTTGCCCCTCCCCCTGCCTAGTCCCTGAGCAGTAGCGTAGTGGCAAATTTGGAAATGCAGGCCATGCCTTCTCGCAGCCTTTCTCTTTCACAGAAACATACAACTGGTGCATGCGCTGCCAGTTCACTACCCCCCACCATCATGGAGAAGGACGAGGCAGGAGAGGACCCCCCCCATGCCAAACAATAGAGCAGAGGCTTCTGCAATAGCCTCCCAAGCTGGCCCAGACAGCAGAGGAGGAAGAAGAGGAACCACACCACAGGACAAGAAACAGGCTGCAGGCTGGGGTGGATGAATATCCACTTAATTCTGACCACTACCACCCTCGCAGTCGGAATTAAGCAGATTTGCCCACCCCACAGCAGCCTGTCTCTTGCCCCATGGTGTGGTGGCTCTTCCTCCTCCTCTGCTGTCTGGCCCAGCTTAAAGAAGCTGTTGTCAAGGCCTCTGCTCTGTCATTTGGCCCAGGGGGCCCTCCTTCTCTGTGGTGGTATGGGAGGGCAGATCAGAGGGGGTCGGAACGGGGCCACCTGCAAAAAAAAGTAACGGGATGGTATCCCAGAGCATCCCACCAGGACTACACAGCTGTCCTTGAGTGAAATATGGACATTTATACTGAAAGTGGTGACTCCCTTCCCACCAGGCACCATCACTCTCTGTAACATTCATCTATCTTCCCACTCAGTAGGGGAATCTCTGTTATGTATTTCTATGTATTTGTACTTTCCTATTTTGTAAAGAATATTGAAGTGCTGATCTTCCAGTTACATCTTTTTAGCTGATACAGGCAGACCAGTGGAGCGTTTGGGGGAGGGGTCCCCTGCTTTCTCTGTCCCACATCTTTTGGGCATTTGGGATCCACAACACCCACAGAGGCCAATACAAACCACCTTTTCCTCATTCTGGTGTAAATGATCTGCATTAAGTGATCTTGAGAACCAGGCTCTTGACAACAGGCACAGTCACAAGCCTGTGCAAAACAGTGCCAAGTTGGTGATTATTACTGCAACAGATGCTGCCGTCATATATCAGTACCACTTGACCTTCAAATATATGCTGAGATGGCACTGCCGGATCCAACGAGCTTAATTCTCATGCATCAGCTTGGAGGATCGGGTCCATAAAAGTACTTTTTTATCTTTGCAATATAGTACAATAGAGTTCTCTCCTCGTTTTCAATAGTGCATGTTGCTAAATTAACATTTCTTGTCGTGGTGTTCCAGTAATGGCTAACAAGCACACTTCTTGAATTTCAACATACCCCTAAACCAAGTTCACATTATTTTCCTCAACTTTGTATTATTAGTCCAAATTGTTTTTACCAAGAGGAATACAAAAACCACAATTATGCAAGGATTTAATAAGGCTTGGCTGTGTAAAAACCCTCTTCCTAGTGACAAGCCGCTGGAGTGGACCCAGCAAGTTAATATGCCAAGCAATGTCCGTTGCAATTTGCAACTTGAACTCTGGTTTCTCATTCAGAACGTACGGGCAGCATCAATTAACAATAAATTTTGTGGCTGTGCCCAAAATATAGAAGACATTCAACTGATTTAAACATTTCCTGCACATATTATTTATTTATTTATTATTTGATTTATATCCCGCCCTTCCTCCCAGCAGGAGCCCAGGGTGGCAAACAGAAACACAAAAAACACTTAAAAACAGACCTTAAAATACATTAGAACAAAACAACTTTAAAAACCTTTTTTTAAAAAGCTTTAAAAAATCTTTTTAAAAGGGTTAAAAACATTATTAAAAATGTATTATTAAAAACATATTAAAATATATATGAAGACCACATTCACAAGTTCACACCCTCATACTCCAGTCCTCATTGATTAAATGAGAACTAAGCATGGTTGCATTTGGCCATCTATTGGAAACCTGAGACAATCAATATGAATTTAACACTGAAAACGAAAAGGAGAAAATGTTACTCCTCTCTTTACACATCCAAATCTCTGTTTCTTAGCCAAAGAATATCACCAGTCATCCAAATGGTACAATGAAAAAGTGGAATATACTAATCAGAGTATAACTAAAACATAACCTAAAAACATAATCTACATGATATTTAATATCTACATGAAACTGCTGGGAGAGGTTGTCCGGAGGTTTGGGGTTTGGTGCCATCAGTATGCAGATGACACCCAACTCTACTTCTCCTTTCCACCTAATTCCAAGGAAACTGTCTCGGTTCTAAACCAGTGTCTGATAGCAGTGGTGGACTGGATGATGGTGAACAAGCTGAAGCTTAATCCAGACAAGACAGAGGTGCTCCTAGTCAGTTGAAAGGCGGATCAGGGAATAGGGGTTCAGCCTGTGCTGGATGGGGTTACACTCCCCCTGAAGACGCAAGTTCGCAGTTTGGGTGTGCTCCTGGACTCAGCCTTAAACCTGGAGGCCCAGGTTTCTGCAGTGGCCAGGAATGCTTTTGCACAGTTAAGACTAGTGCGCCAACTGCACCCGTTCCTGGAGTCGTCTGATCTGGCTATGGTGACACATGCCTTAGTTACATTCCGCTTAGACTACTGTAACGTACTCTATGTGGGGCTGCCTTTGAAGACTGTTCGGAAACTTCAGTTGGTGCAACGAGCTGCAGCCAGAATGTTAACTGGGCTGGTTACAGGGACCATACAACTCCCCTGCTGCAACAGCTCCACTGGCTGCCAGTCTGTTTCTGGACACAATTCAAAGTGCTGGTTATGACCTATATAACCCTATACGGCTTAGGTCTAGGCTATTTGTCAGACCGTATCTCCTTATATGAACCTGCCCGGGCTCTGAGATCTTCAGGAGAGACCCTTCTCACGATCCCAACACCTCCACACGTGCGACTGGTGGAGACACGAGATAGGGCCTTTTCGGTGGCTGCCCTTAGGCTCTGGAACTCCCTCCCTAGGGAGGCAAGAATGGCCTCCTCTGTGCAGTCCTTCTGCCGACACCAAAGACTTTTTTCTTCCGGCAGGCCTTTGGAACTGAAGGCTTTAAGGGTAGTAACTGAAGAGGATGCTGTATGTTGTTGTTTTACTTGTATGTTCCTAAACTGGGTTGCAGTATTTTAAGTGTATATCTAATTGGTTTTAACATCTTAATAGTTTAATCCTGTTTTAATGCTGAATTTATGTGTTTATATGTTTTATATTTTTATAGGTTCTTAATGATATGTACTTATTTTTATCTGGAAGCCGCCTTGAGTTCCAGTTTGGAAAAAGGGCGGGGTATAAATAAAGATAATAAATAATCCATCATAATATCCAATATTATCTCCGAAACCTTTTAAAAAACCCTATATCACTCATTACAAAAATGATAGGTAAAACAGGATTCTACCCATTTTTAATGTAATGCTCTGGCAACAGATTAGGCAGCCCCCTGACAGCTGGCATTCCTTGAGCTTCATTATTCTAAATTGTGCCAGCAGTCAATCATAAGAAATTCAGCCCATTCCTTTTGAATAGACAAGACAACAGCAACTTCTATGGGCCTGGTTTGTCAGTAAAAAGACCGAGGCTGTATATTGCAAACTAGCTCGCTTGTAGCAGATACAGTTTTTCTCATTCTGGAATTGTTTGTGCTTGCCTTCAACTACTGTTTTCAGTCTAGACTGATTCTAGAATTTGCAAGGATGGGTGTGGTTAGCTGATATGCGCTTGAAAGCACTCCCCTTGATTAATTTATCCACACTTTTTCCTCCCTGTATCTGGTCCAGGTGAATGAAGTAGGAGGTAATGATTGCAATCTTTCTATAAGCCCATCCACAACATCCTTGGGCAGGTGTAAATACACCCACTCACCCCAATTGCTAGGACTGCCTACATCTGTTTTCAAATGGGCACACTGTGGGATACTATAGAATCAATCTGCAATGAGTATTTTTGGAATGAAACCAGTTTCTCAAGAAGCACTTTTCAGGGGCAAAAAATATGCAATAAACCTAAATTGTGTGTGGACTACGTAGAAAAACAACAACTATTCACATCTCCATTGATTCTAGAGTAAAATGCTGTGTGTTTGCAGCCCAAGATGTCCTCTGCTCAATCCCTGTTATCTCCCAACCATATTGCTATAAATTTCTGACTAAGGGACTATAGTAATACCTCGGTTAATTAAGTAAATGTGTTCCTGGACATTACAACAGAAACGTTGGTACCAGAGGCAGGAATAACATGGAAAGAATAGGGACAGGTTCCTACACCGCAAAAAAGAAGAGCAGTTCAACATATTTCAGCAAACTTTTTATTCAGAACTGACAATACTCATGTCTGAAATGAAACAACCAGGTCAGGTGAGCCTTGCATACAGACCACTTGAAGGCTTCTTCCAAAATATATCCAGGGATCCTGACTTCCGGGAAGGGTGACTTAGCCTGTGCCTGCTTTTGAGACGGGCTCCTGCCTCAAAAGAAGCTTATTCAGATATATCAGTCAGATTTTTTTTTTTTTTTTGACTGATTAAACTTCTCCCGGGTAGGGAGAAACGAAGAGATTAACCTCAAAGCCTATTTTTGTTGGGACGACCAGATCTCATTAATTTGTGGGACGAGGTCCAGCCGACGAAGGTGGGACGGATTTTCAACAATCAAGCTCTATCTGATAAAGCGAACGTTCATCTTTTCTTCAAAGAGAGAACGCACTAACAGGCAAGCACCCTTCTTTCTATATTTTTCTTTTACTTGACTTAAATTGTTGCTGTTTAAAAGAGATTTGCCAGATTGATCAGTTTTTGACATCTCACCGGGGAGCCATAACTTCTCTCTGCTATTCACTAATTAATAGCTTATCTCTGTTTTTGTTGCAAAAAGCTGTCCTGGATTTGCACCCTAAAGATATACACGGAAGAGGGATTTCTATTCCTGATTTTTATTCTGAAGAATATTATATTGTCTGAGATTACTTTTTTCCTAGTTCATTTTATTTTGACGAATCTGTTTTCTCACAACGCCATTAATTGTTTCGATCCTGGGAACTGCTTTTTGTTTACTTAAGCATGGAGAGATAAGGCTGTCTGTTCTGTTTACGCTGTGATGTCACCAAGTTTGGAGTATTAACCCAATTGTTGCTGAAATAAGAAGTGGTTCTTTTATATTTTTCTTTTAAAATGGCAATTAAGAAAGTGGCTGAGAACCTGGAAGTATCTATGTTTCAGAAAATAATGGATGAAATTGAGATAACGAAACGAACCCTGCGACGGTTGTAAGGAGCTGAAAATTGAAATGAGCAAAATGATAGGGGTCCCTGTGAGAGAGGAGACTCTGGAGACTGGAATAAACGTGGAACAGGAAAAAGACCTGCGACAGGGTTGTAAGGAGCCGAAAATTGAATTGAGTAAAATGACACAGGAGCTTAAAGAAATAGGGGTCCCTGTGAGAGAGGAGACCCTGGAGACTGGAATAATTGAATTGAGCAAAATGTCACAGGAGCTTAAAGAAATAGGGGTCCCTGTGAGAGAGGAGACCCTGGAGACTGGAATAATTGAATTGAGCAAAATGTCACAGGAGCTTAAAGAAATAGGGGTCCCTGTGAGAGAGGAGACCCTGGAGACTGGAACAAACGTGGAACAGGAAAAAGATTTGAAGCTTATGGATTTTAGAAATAAAATCTATTGTTTGGAATTTAATGTTATCTCTGAAGAAACTAAGGAAGATTCTAGAGAGAAAGTTATCAATGGCATGGATAATCTTCTGGACTGGAATGATGTGATGGATGGAATTAACTGCAGCCATGTGACAATGGAAAAACTTTCAAGAGATGAGCCAGTGCATTTTGAAAAAAAGAACAGAGATATGATCTTACAGCAGTATTTCAGCAACCTATTCAGAATGGTTGGCAAGATAATATCTGGGATAGAGGTAATTCCCATCAGACTCTTATTGTATGACTATGGTTATGACAGCAAGATTATTATGGAATACTGATAATGGAAGATTGGACACTGAAATTACTGGATTTAACAGGACTATCGGAAGATTGGACACTGAAATTACTGGATTTAACAGGACTATCGAAGATGGAAGATGGAAATATTTGGGATAGAGGTAATTCCCATCAGACTCTTACTATATGACTATGGCTTTGACAGCAAGATTATTATGGAATACTGATAATGGAAGATTGGATACTGAAATTACTGGACTTAACAAGACTACTGAAGATGGAAGATGGAAAATGGAACTAATAGGGATAATAGAACAATGGCTACTGAAATTACTGAACCTAACAGATTCTGATGTGATGGATTAATTGAAATGTTTATTTTGACTATGGTTATGACAATAAGATTATCATAATTAGTAATGAGATGGATTAATCGATATGCTTATCTGGAAAAAAAAATTGATAGATATATTTCTTAAAGAATTGAAACCTCTCTTTGACTTTTTGTGGAAAGAATAAAGTAATGTTTATGAGATTTGATGATTAAGTAAGATAACTACTGGAGGAAAGTGATTTTATAATATGACTTAAGAGACAGGATTGTTATATATTATAGACTTATAACTGATTTGATCTTTGACAAATGGGAAGTCAATATTTTACTCTTTATTTTTTATTTTTGTTTTTTTTTCTTTTTTTCTTTTTGTTTAACTATTTTTGATTTTGTTTTTTGTCTTTGAATGTTTTATGATTTCGTCTTGTATGTTTTATGAAAATCTGAATAAAAATTATTGAAAAAAAAAAACAAAATATATCCAGGGATCCTGTCTTGCCTTTTTGCTTTCATCATGTAGCGTATTGCTATAGCAATCTAAAGCTTTGAGCACAGTTCTCTTCAGGCAGTCAAGGGGCAGCCATCACCACCACCTCCACCCTGTGCTTGGTGTCTCTCTCTTTCTTTCTGCCATCCTCCCCTACACTCAAGCAGAAACATCCGCAGCAAACAGCCCTTCCAGGGCACCTGAAGCATTGTTTACTGTGGAGGTGTCTGCACCACCTGACAAGGAGTGCCATTCCAGCCACATGTGAGAGAGCTGCCTGCATCAACTGCAATCCAGTAGACAAGGAGCCACATTCTAACTATGTCAGAGTGTGTGCCCTGCCCTGCACCCAAAAAAGACTTCGTTAAAATAGGAACTTCTCTTCAGGAGGATTTGTCAATTGAGGTATTGCTGTAGCACAGAACACACCTTAATCATAAGCATGCAGTGAAAACATTTCTCACAGACAGCCCTTTCTCATAGATGGAGGCCCAGCAACCATTTGAAAACTAGTCTGCTCTAATACATCGTACATAGGGCTGCCCTTGATGACAGTTTGGAACCTCCAGCTGGCTCCAAACCCTGTGGCCTGACTGCTGGTAGGAATAGTTCATGAAGAGAACATTATACTGGTGCCCTAATGTCTGAACAACCCCCATATCAGCGGCGTCACTAGCGGGAGTGCGGGGTGCGGACCTCCGGCGCGTGCGCTCCCAGGTGCATGGATGGGGGTGGCTGGTTTTGTGTGTGTGTGTGTGCACGTGTACACGCACTCACTCACCACGCGCTCCAGGCTGGCGGCAGAAGGCCTGTCCCGGCTTCACAGCCAGCAAGCGGGCGCCTGCTTTCAGTCTCACCCGCCTGCCCACCTCCGAGGAGGAGTTGGTTGCGCCGACCCAGAGCGCTTCTCGGCTCCTTTGCCGGGCAACGGGGCGGGGCGGGGCGGCTCTGGGTGTCACCCCCCTCAGGGTGTCACCCGGGTGCGGTCCGCACCCTCCGCACCCCGGTAGTGACGCCCCTGCCCCATATTGCTTTCTAGACTTTATATCATGGTGCTGATGATAACCTATAAAGTCCTAAAGGCCTATGTCCAGCATAGCTGACCCCTACCACAACCCTTTAAGACGGAACAGGGACATCCTGAGAAGTACACAAGCAAGGCATTGTCAGGACCACAAGGATATGCTGAGAGGTACACCTAGGGATGTCAGAGAATTCCATCAGAAATGGAAACAGGAGCTAAAATTTCTGCAATTCACATATTCGTCCAAGGTCAGGAACGGAAATCACACAACCAGCCAAACACAAGTGGTATTTGCTATCATTTTTTAATTTGCAAATGTTACACAAATAATTATGTTATTTTCTGGATTGTTTTTGATTGTGTAATTAATTACATAGCTTTTGACCATAGCAAATAGCAAGACTAATAATTTAGTTTTTAGCAGAATCCAAACTGTAGCGGAACAAAATAGTGCTTACGGTGATGAACTCAGGATAGGATGGAAATCGCTGCTTCTGTACATCCCCATCTAGTGGTTGCTCCTAAACCTGAATGCTACATTACATGCCAAACAACTGAACATCAGAAAAAAGGGGGGAGTGAGGGCAGAAGGACATAGGGGAGCTGGGTGGGGTGGGGAGAGAATTAAGGTTAGATTTTATCATTATCGCTTTTAGATTTTAATGTTATTGTATTGGTGTGTCATTTTGTGTTATTTTGTTCATTTTGTACGTCGACCAGAGTGGCTGGATGGCCAGCCAGATGGGCGACTAAGAAATCCAATAAATTAATTAATTAAATGTACAGTTCTTTTATTGTAATAATGTGAAAACCCTAATAAACTATACAATAAAAACAACAACACTGGAATTCACTTCCCCAGAGATTGGCCATTCCAATTTTGTTATCTAATCACCAGACAGTTAATCTCTTCTCAGGGAGGTAACCCATTCCTTTTCTATGTGCTCACCTTAATTTAACTCAGGTGTCTGTGGCTGCAGACATGAAGGAGCATTTCCAGTTAGGACTTTGAACAGGCACATGTTGAGAAGTAATGAAGTAATGAAAAGTGAATTGCATTTCCACTTGGCGGCACTAGGCATCAAGCAACCATCATGATGCCCTGTGATTTATTACTGCAGACTTTTAAAAAAAAATCATAAAAGATTAGAACAGTAGTCTCACACTGCCATCAACTGTACAGAGTTGGCCTTTTTAAAAAAGTAATTTCCAACAAGACTCTTTGTTAACCTGGGCCTTAAAAAACTTCAAGATATATCCTCCATAGCAACTCCACTTTGCTGGCCAGGCTGTGCTTGCAAGGGCACGTATTTCCACCAGTGGTGGCCATGCCCACAGGTCCATACTTTTGGGAGACTGATATATAAAGAGCTCACCAGTATTACTGAAGAAAACATACAAATTAGAGCTGAGCTGTTTTTACTTTCTTTATTCAAAGATGATAATATGGGTTTGAAATCTAAAACCTTTATTTCCAAATTATTATTAGCAGCACGGAATAACAGTGCTGTAGCGATGGAAGTCTTTAGATGAATTGGATCAGTCTGGTTGGTACAGGAACATCTGGAAAATTGTGATCATGCACAAACTTACTTTATATCTTTGTTCCTTACAAGGTAGAGTGAAGCCAGAAGCGTTCATGGCCAAGTGGTGGCTATTTATTGACTACACTTCTCATCAAGATTTATGTGGACATCTCTCAAATTCAGCTAGGACTATTTAGTTCTCATAAATATTCTCTCTGATTGCTTGCATTTTATTTACATACCTATATTTCAGCTCTGATATTTGTTGTAATCTTCCTTATTCTGTATCACTATACATTTTTCTCAGTCAATCATCCATAGTTCCAGGTTTTGGGGGGGATTGGGAGGGGCTTGTTGTTCTTTTCTCCATTTTCTTTTTCTGAAAAATTAATCAATAAAAGTTAATTTTAAAAAACCCTGATCCTTAGAATGGGAATCCTTTTAGAGGGCTCCTATTTTGGTAATACAAATCAGTAAATCTGCAGAATTTGTTCTTTGACAGCAGCGGCATCACTAGCGGGAGTGTGGGGGGGTGTGGACCTCCAGCGTGCACGCTCCAGGCTGGCGGTGGAAGGCCCATCCCGGCTTCACCACCAGCGAGCAGGCGCCTGCTTTCCATCTCGCCTACCTGCCTCCGAGGAGGAGTTGGCTGCGCCGACCCGGAGCGCTTCTCAGCTCCTTTGCTGGGCAACGGCACAGGGCGGGGCAGCTCTGGGTGTCACCCCCCTCAGGGTGTCACCCAGGTGCAGTCCGCACCCTCCGCACCCCGGTAGTGATGCCCCTGTTTGACAGATAAGTTGATGTGAGAAGGGTTCCCTGAAGATTCTAAATATACACAGAGTTTTGCTGTTGCAGACCATTTGAAAGCCACTGGATTAAAGCAAAATCAAAGTGGACAAAAGAGAGAGAGAGAGAGAGAGAGAGAGAGAGAATGTCTTTGCTTAAACCCCCACCACCACCTAAGAATAAAAATTAGCAACATAACTCCAGGCTTTCTTCTCTACCACAACATCTGTAGAAAATATAAGTAAAAAGGGCTTGTTTCCTATAGGAGCATAGCAAAACCAAAACTCTAGGTTGGAGAGAAAAACATTTTCCCCATTGTCTCATAACAGCTGTTTTCCATTTTTGTTTTGTTCTTTTCCAAGGGCCAAACTTGATGATATGGCACCGTGACCCATGTATCAAAATCAGGTTGTCTCCGATTTTCCTATAAAGTATGTGAGTGTGGGGTGGTATGAAAGTACAGAAGGGAAGGGCTGTTGTAACCTTCCCTGTCTCATCTGTTTTGTTTTTCATATAG
The DNA here is from genome assembly GCF_030035675.1 of Rhineura floridana. Taxonomy (NCBI): domain Eukaryota; kingdom Metazoa; phylum Chordata; class Lepidosauria; order Squamata; family Rhineuridae; genus Rhineura; species Rhineura floridana. Next base: position 187,133,166 of record NC_084483.1, on the reverse strand, counting down.
GACCCCTCCAGATAGGTTGTTTTTTTGCAGATGCATTTTGCATGTCGTTGACGCAATAAAAGCCCGTTAGTGGTTAAATTGTACTGGACCATCCATGAATCATTCTGCTTTATTAGTTGATCTGCGATGCTTCCCAATGTTATTGCATTATTTCCATCTGGAGCGGTGCTCTTGTACCATAGTGAAACAAAAGCAGAACACACACACCACCCCAAACCAACAATTGTGGTATAAAAAGTTTCAGGATTTCATTAGGAGGCTATGGGATATGCACTGGTTAGAAATGAAGCAGTATGTGTGCTCTGCCTGGAAAAAACTTGCAGGTGCAAGCAGTATTGAAAAAAGAATTGCGTATAACTGCCCTGATACCATCATGAGCACAAATCATCATGAATGCCCAATAAAAAGGATGTTTGCAGGAGCCTATAGTGGGAATTAGCCCTGCTAACATAAAAAGAACTGGGGAGAAGCAATTTTATGGGGAAGACCACAGGCAGGGAAACACACACATACCATTCTGTGCTTTAAATTTATCCCCTCCATCCCGCTTCATAGGAAATTGGCAGCAATCCAGGTCTGGCATACAAGCCTGTTGCCGATGTCACATCCCACTTGACCCCAGGCTGCCAGGGGCACGTGCCTTTTCCTAGCTGCTGATTACTTCAAGATGTTAGAAGTTTGTGCAGCTAAAAGTGAGAGAAGCAGAAACGCAATATCTGCCAGAAGTGCAGCTTGGACTGAACGCTGAATAAGCATTTTTTATAGTTAAAGGCGTCTGGGAACAATTTGCTTCCAATACTGCTTCCCCCCCCCCCATAATTTATTTACCTTTGGAAGGCACTTTCTATCTGGCTTACACTGCATACTTGATTGTGTCTACTACTGGTATCTCTAATCTGGCTATCATATTTAAAACTGCCCAGTTTTATGATATGATTGAAAAATGATTTTTATTTATTTATTCCCTCCCCACCCCTAAAAAAAACCATGTTCATAGGGACTACTAGCTCCCAGTGCCTTGCAAGTTAAGACATTCTTCTTTGATGATACTAAGAGGAGGAAAGCAGCATCTTCTCAACAGCTGGGCTCAGAAGTAGATCAGTTTTGTGGAATTAGGCCTATTAGAAGCAATGTACAGGTCTGTAATAAAAACTTAAAAACACACATGCAAACACCGTGTCCTTATCAGATGGTAACATGTCTATAACCCATTTATAAGCGAAAAGCTGTAGCTCAATGGTAGGGCACATGCTTTGCATGCAGAAGGTTCCAGGTTCAGTCCCTGCCATATCCAGGTAGTTCTGAGAAGAGCCTTAACCACACATGATGCTAAGTATGTCGCTGGTCCCAACCAAGTCGTGGTTTATTAAAAAATGAATTAAGACAGGCTTGTGTCCTAGTTTGGAAGGGCTGTAGCTCAGTGGTACAGCATCTGCTTTACATGCAAGCTCAGTCCCTGTCACCTGCAGGTAAGCCTGGGAATATCCCCCCCAAAAAACAGCAGAAAACCACTGCCAGCCAGTGAGTACAGTAGGGCCCCACTCATACGGCAGGTTACGTTCCGGACCCCTGCCGAAAAGCGAAAACCGCTGAAAAGCAGAATTCATTGAATAGAATGCCACGCAACGCCCGAAAACCACCGTAAAAGCGGAACAAGCGCCGTATGAGTGGGGCTTTAGTCTAATTGCGTCTAATTGAGACAGCCGCATTAGCAAAGCACCATAAAGCGGGGCCCTACTGTATAGAAAATACAGAGCTAGATGGATCAGTAGTTTGACTTGATGCAAGGCAGCTTCCTGTAGCCCAATTAGCTGTGATAATATCCATGGTCTAGGATTTCTGCCAAGCTTGTGATATTTTCCGTACTACTTGTCCATATTAAGAACTCTTCTATGTTCAGTCTTCAAAGAACTTTAGAAGAATAAAAGATCATGCAGTTTTGCTCCTTGCCTAAAAAGCAAGGGTGTATAATATGAAAAGGGTTTTAAACTGCCTTTCAGGGTCCATCAGCTTCAGAAGTCTGCATGCAAAAATATAACACAATATAAAATCACAGGACTCAGCAGTGAATTAAATGTGGAGTGAAATAAGAACATCTTAAGAGCTCTCTTTTGAGTGAAGAAACAACACTCTGTTCCAGCGGCCAGTTGCCCTGGAACTACTTTAGAAAGGGGGGAAAGGACACTCTGATCCCATCCCTCAGCTAAAGGCCAAGAGTGCAACAGCCGCTACTAAATCAAAATGCCAGCAAAGAAAGAACAGCCTAGTCCAGATTGGACATAAATCCTTGTAGCTCACTACTTTTTTCTGGCCTTGAAGAACAGGTTTCTCTTCTCTACCTTTCCCCTTCATTCCTCTTTCCTTGTGTGTCATCTACACTGTACATTTAAAGCAGTATCATATCACTTTAAACAGTCATGACTTCCCCCAAAGAATCCTGGGAACTGTAGTTTGTTAAGTGTGCTAAGAGTAGAAGAGACCCCTGTTCCCCTCACAGAGCTGCAGTTCTCAGAGTTCCCTGGGAAGAGACAGAGATTGTTAAACTAACTCTCTGAAAACGGTAGCTCTGTGAGATGAATAGGGGTCTCCAAACAACTCTCAGCACCTGTAAGAGACTACAGTTCCCAAGATTCTTTGGGGGAAGTCATAACTGTTTCAAGTGGTATAATTGTCTGAAATGAAGAATAAAGACATAATAAATGAGCAAATTATAAAAAGGCGTGGATAATAAGAAACATACGTTATGTTTCATGGATTTTAGAGCATTTGGGATAAAAGGAAGTCCTATAAATAAAAGAAATACCATTGTTGGTTGATGAGGTTGAGATCAGTGCTCAAAATTATTGGGTGGGGGAGAGAGCAGACGGAGCTCTAAATGAAATCCGCAAGCCCCAATCCTGACTCCCCACAACTTTATCACAATCATACTCCATGTAGTTGACTTAAAACTGTTCCTAAGGGAAGTTATCCTTTCGGCGCCAAGTTAAAACCTTCCTCTTCTCTGAGGCATTTTAATTTAAGTCACTTAGTTTTAAATCTGCTGTAACTGTTTTTAGATTGTTTTATTTTATATGCTTTGTTGTATTATATTGTGTGATTTTATTGTATTTCTGTTGTTCACCGCCCAGAGAGCTATTGCTAGTCGGGCGGTATAAAATCTAATAAATAAATAAAAAATAAATAAAATAAGTGTCACTCCCACACACACACTCGGGCCACATTCACACCAGACATTTATTCCACTATTATTCCACTTCATATAGTCATGGCTGCCCCCAATGAATGCTAGGTAATGTAGTTTGTGTAGGGTGCTGAGAGTTATTAGGAGATCCCTATTCCACTCACAAAACTACAACTGTCAAGAGTTGTCTGGGAAAGGGAACCGACTGTTAAGTCACTTTGAAAACTGTGTCTCTCTGAGGGGAATAGGGGTCTCCTACCAACTCTCAGCACCCTTCACAAACAATCCTTACCAGGATTCTCTGGAGAAAACCATGACTCTTTAAAGTGGAATAATAGTGGAGTAAATGTCTGGTGTGAATGTGGTCTATAATTTGGACACTGGGCAAAATCCTGTGATATCCTTTTTCAGTTAAAAAAAAGTCTTTTGGCACCTTTAGAGACTAATAGGATTTTTGAGCACAAGCTTCCTTCAGATGCTGAAGTGGATTCCCAGTGGACTGACGTGCACAGACAAAGCGATCTAGAAAGAAATAGAAAAATGCAGGCAAGTGGGGTTAAAAGGTCGTGGAATGGGGGTCAAAAGAGATACCTGGCGCCCTCCGGATGTTTTAGACTACAACTCCCTTCAGCTCCCAGCCAGGTTTACAATGTTGGCCTCTAGGTATGCGTTCGTGTAAAAACTCCTGCCGAATAATGTATTAGTCTTGAAGGTGTCACAAGATGATTTCCTGCGCCCTCCTGTATTGTTGACAAACTCTTTTTTCCGCTTGCAGGAATCCGAGCCCCTTCTCCCGAGCCCCAGCCAGAGCCCAACCTCCTCCGACTGCAACCCTCCTAGCCTCCCACCCTCAGCTTCAGAGCCAGAGGAGGGACCTCCCTCCAACCCCCTCCCTGGCCCCGCCTCTTCTAAAGTTTTCCTGATAACTTTTGTTTTGGTCCACTGAGAAGGACAGTTTTGTGGCGGCGGCGGCGGCGGCTAGGCGCCTCGGGGATTCTCCTTGCCTGGCGTCGGAAGAACATTCGAGGTGGTCTGGGAAAGCGGGCGGGGGAACCCGGGAGTCCCCGAATGCCCAGATCGGACTCTGGCCGAGCCTGCCTCAGCCTCGCCATGGAAGGATTTGGGGGATTGTTGCTGCTGCTGCTGCTGCTTGGGGAGGCCTCCTGCTCCGTAGGTAAAGTGTGCGTGCGTCTGTTTCTCTCTCCAGCGTTTTGTTACGTGTCCAAAGTGCTGGAACAGGAGCCGGAGACATTGTTAACCTAGTCTCTCCCTGGGAGAATCGGGGCAGGATACCGAGAAGGTGCAGTGGAGCTGGCGGAGGGTGACCGGGGAGAGGGCTACCTGCCTTTCCAATTCCTCTGGTCACCTCGTCGGGGTGCCTCATTCCCTCTCACTTGGCAGGTTCCAGGGAGGCGCTGTGACTCAGTGCCCCCCGCCGCCGCCGCCGCGCTCTTTTCGCTCTGTACGAAAAAGAAGTTTGCAAAAGTGGCGAAAGAGAATTACTTTGTCCTCGCTTTGATCCGAGCTGGAGAACTGGCCGCGGCTCAGCCTCGCTCAGCGGCAGAACTCAGACTTGGCATTCGTAAATGACGGAGAAAGAGAGGGAAAGTGATGCTCTGAGGAGCACGCTGCCGAAGAGCATGATCCAGCATGGCTCTTCTTATGTTGTTGAAAATGGAAATGGACTGCCTTCAAGTCGATCCCGACTTATGGCGACCCTATGAATAGGGTTTTCATGGTAAGTGGTATTCAGAGGTGGTTTACCATTGCCTTCCTCTGAGGCTGAGAGGCAGTGACTGGCCCAAGGTCACCCAGGGAGCTTCATGGCTGTGTGGGGATTCAAACCCTGGTCTCCCAGGTCATAGTCCAACATTGTAACCACTACACCACAGACCTTAACTTGCAGGCAGATTTTAGAAGAAGAAGAAGTTGATTGTACTAGGGCCATGACAAATACTACTTCTCTTTTTGTACATTAAGCCAATTATAGACAACATGGTGCCCTCCAGTTGTTGTTGGACTGCAACTCCCCATCGCCCCTGACTATTGGCCATGCTGGCTGGAGGTGCAGTCCGACAGTATCTGGAGGGCACCACATTCTCTCTGTCTCTCTCTGTCTCTCTCTCTCTCTGTCTCTCTCTCTCTCCATTTTGGTTACAATTACTAATGCCTATCTGAGGACGTGTCATATGAATAGCCATTGGCTCCTTTTGAATGGTCATTAGGAATACAATGAATTTCTAAATTTAGTATATGAGAGAAACAAGGTGCACACCTCCTATGGATAACTGTCCCAAGAGGGGTCTGTTTTGGAGGACACGCTGGGATGAACAAATCTGCCTAGCACCTCCGTTCCTTCCTGTTGACCTTGCCTAGTATTCCTTCCTAATGTTTGCTCAGGCTGAGGATCACATCTTAAAGGCCCAGGAAGGATGGAGCCAAGCAGGCAGCAGCTGAGAACTTGTGCACACAGACTGGCTGCTGTGGGGAGATAACTGTAGATGTCTACGGTGTAGATTACGCACCTTTAAAACCTGCCTCAAGGGGCTGCTTTGCACAATACGCTTTTAATCCAAATGATGAGTTCAGTGGGTTTTAACACAGTTCAGCTATGAAGCTCGGTGGCAGTCTGCTTCTCAACCTAATCTGATCTTGTGACGATTAAAAAAAAAAAAGATTCCCATCTGAGTTTCTTGGTAGGCCTCAGACAGGTGTCATGACTGTGATAAACAGTGGTGAACCAGTACAATGCACACACAATTGACTGTGTGCACCAGACAAACTCACATTTTAATAAAGCATGTGCTTTAAAAGATGCACAAGAGAGCCAGGGTGGTGTAGTGGTTAAGGTGTTGGACTATGACCTGGGAGACCAGGTTTCAAATCCCCACACAACCATGAAGCTCACTTGGTGACCTTAGGCCAGTCACTGCCTCCCAGCCTCAGAGAAAGACAATGGAAAACCACCTCTGAATACCGCTTACCATGAAAACCCTATTCATAGGGTCGCCCATAAGTCGGATCGGCTTGAAGGCAGTCTATTTCATTTTTTAAAGGATGCACATGCAAGAGAACTGAGATTATATAGTACTCCTTGGCATGTATACACATGACAGAAAATGCATGCTTTTTAGTATATTTTCGTAGCTAGAGGTAGTTTGTGGGAGGGAAAAATGTAGATTCTGTTAGAGGACAAACAGTAACCGTCCTAGGATAACCTGGAGACAGGTGGGAACAAGACCTGGGGAGAGGTACAGCTGATTTAAGCCTTGTGGTGACTGCTACAAAAAGTATAATGTCCTGGGAGTTTGGGGCCAAATCTGAAGCAGATGCCGCCTCACTCCTGATTAGAACAACCAGAAAAGCATTTTATTTATTTTTTTAGCTAATGCTGTAGAAGCCTCCAATTTCCATATCTGCATAATGTGAAGTCCCCATGGAACAGATTGCCTGTTTCACAAAGTGCAGGTGTGCTGTTCACCTGCCCCCTCCCTAACTAGAGTGGCGGCTGGTAGGATTTCAGCCAGCCATTCCTCTCCCTTGACATCACTGCCGCTGCTCCAGAAAGGGGGAGAAAACTGCTCTCCTTTTAATTAGAGTTCTCATCTGCTGCTCCTGCTTGCTGTGAGGGGAATTTAGCCTGTAAGAGCTAAGTATTGAAAAAAGCAGCTTTAAAAAAGAAGTCAAAGCTGACAGTAGTTTTGTCAGTTCCATCTCATTTTTGCCTGAAATTATAGCAGGACTTGCCTGCAGTAATGAGGACAGGAAAACCGTACAGCTTTTTTTGGTGACAGTACTCACTGGTACCGGCACCTCTTTTTCTTTTTTTTTTGCTGCCCATGGTAGCCATTTTGTGCTGGCACCCACAACACTTTTATCAGGAGACTGAGTACAGGTACCTTTTTTTTTTTAACCCACAAAAGGACTGCACTGTGGGACTGGCTGCCCCTGTTACATATACATAGGTGACACTGGGAAGATTCCCAGCAATTCACCTACTTAGTCCCAGTCATTTTGCCTTGAAACTATAAGAGGATCTCTGCAATTCCAGCTCCAGAAATCCCCCGGGCGGAGTGGGCAGTGGTAGTGGGACAGTCAAGTAATAGTGATAGTTGCGGGATAGCAACACTCTACCGCCAAGCACATCACAAGGCGCACCTCCAAACAAGGTGAGGCAATCGCTCCATGTCAGCTCTCATCTGAAAGAATTGCACTGCTGTTATGATGGAAACTCCAACAATTAATACAAAATATCATATAGGAATGCAAGGAGTGTTTTTCACCTGGATTCTCAGGAATAAATGAGTGAGGAAAAGGTGTCAGTACTAAAGAAAAAGGCAAGTGTGGAAGCGACCCTTGGTTGCATCTGCCAAAGTCCTCCCCACCCCAGAATGCAGAGGAAAAATGACCATAGATTCCATATGCATAGACAGAGCAGTAAGTGTGTTTTAATACTTGAGGCAGACTCTGTGGCATTGGAGCAGAAGGTTGTGAAATATCCCCCCCCCCGGTGTCTATAGATGGTGCTCTAAAAATCTTTGTAAATATGCATCCAGTAATTAATATGGACATGTATACTCAAAACAGTGGGATAAATATCTTGCATTTCTAATCGTATAGATTATTAGGCAACATGTGCTCAGATCTGCATAGTAATCTATAGAGTAACAGGAAAATTGTTCATTTCTAAGAGTTTCCCACTGCAAGACCAGAGGTAATAGGGAGTCTGTATGCTGGTAATAATGATGCTTTCAAAGTTTTTTTTTTAATTGCATTTATTTTCTGGTCACACTTCTGTCTCTGAGAAACTGGGAAACCTCTCCTTGTTGGGAAAACAAGGCAAGCACCCTTTAAGAAGCCTCTGATCCTGTTGAGCAGCTCTTTGAATGTGGGAAAGGGAGAGATAGTTTAATGGAAAGCCTTTTGCCACCTTAATTAAAATCCAGGGAGAGGGTTACCTTCTCCTAGGTAAATAAAAGTGTAGAAAAAGATATCAATTTGCAAACTAATGGTGTAGATCTTTTCCACTGACTGAAATTAGAGCCATTGAAATCAGGACCTACTTCTTATTTCTTTTTTAAACATTTTAGGATGTTTTCAAATCAAAGTTAAGCACGTTTCTTCCTTAATGATTTCAAAGGGTACACTAAGCTCATGCTTAAATCTTTCCTGTTGAAATCAATGGGACAAAACAGCACGTCTCTTCCACTTGATCATGAGGGTTGAGTGTTTTAAAAAGATTTTGAAATTCTGCGCTAAGGTAATCCAGGTTCTGCACTAAATTCATTTACCTGTATAAATTATGCAAACCAAGCAGATTTCCTTGTTCCTTTGTATAATTTATTATGCGATTTGTACAGTTTTACATAACTTGGTTTGCTTGTAAGGGAAGCAATAAAGATATATGTGGGAACTGATGCTCCACCCTTACTGGACATCTTGTTCAGCCTTCTCTCTAGTATCTGAGATTTCAGCCAACCTTGCATTGTCAAGCATATCTTGGTGACCTTAAGAACTTGTTGTTCTTTTAGAAAAATGAAAGCTTGACATTTCCAAGAACACAGATTTTACACCTAATATTACATCCAGTGGGGTTTTTTGTTTTTGTTGTACTCTGGTGAAATCATGGCATATACACAGTCTTGGCTGTAACAGAAGCAAAATAGAAGTGAAACTTGCACTTCTGCAAGTGCCACATAATGTTCCTTCCACAGTTGTGGAAAGTCAATATTTTAGCGTTGCATCACCGTTGCTTTGGAACTCCCTGCCTATTGACATTGGGCAGACACCCTTACTGTATTGTCTTAAGCACCTGCTGAAACCCAGACGGAAATCTTGAAGAGCCACTGCTCTTAGACCAAGCACAGCAAATCCATGGCCCTCTGGATTTTTGTTGGACTCCCACCTTCCATCAGCCCTCACCATTGGCCATGCTGGCTGGGGCTGATGGGAGTTGGAGTTCAAGAACAGCTGAAGGGCCACAGGTTCCCCATCCCTGGTGTTGACAGTACCGAGGTATACGGGAACAGTGCTCTGCCTCTGCCTAAGGCAGCTTCTTAGAAGTTCTTCTTAGAAGTAGTTGATACATATACTTTTCAAAATAGCGCTTTTATTGTTGCCAGGATCCTGGCTGAATCAGATGCTGAAGAGGCCTCCTTGGAGAAAGAGGCTTGAGGGCCCACACAGCACCCCATTCTCCCTGAAGACATGGAGGAAGCTGCACCAGGTCCAAAGGCAGCCAGAGAGTGCCTCACTGCTCCCCATGACCCCATCCTGAGCCCTGCCTTGATCTCTAATTCTCCCCCATTGCCCGCTAGGTTTCTGAAGCAACAGTGGTGGTGGTGGTGGTGGTAGTAGACCTAATGGGAAGCCCAAAGTTGCAGGAGGAGCACCCTTTTGGCTGCCAGAGAGCAATATGTGCAGGGGTCTACATGGGAGGAAGAGTCTACTCAGGAGGAGGAGGGGATGATCGAGCTGCAGGCAATCACCAGGCAGAGGATCAGGTAGAGGCAGTGACTGTTTAAGTCCCTGAGTCTCCTCTGGACTTTTGCTGGGTTAGCTATTCCCTTTAGAGCTCATTAACTTATGTGCTCTGTGACTTCATTGTTGATCCTGGCACTGACTGTAGACAGTTTTACTCCATTAGCATTAATGATTTTAAGAAAGTTAATTTTCAAGCCCAGATTTGTATCACATCTTGTTACAATACATCTGTATCAGCAGTCTTCAGCCTTTTCAGACCCAGACCCATCTCTAACCCAAACGTGCATTTGGGGACGCATTTCTTAACTTTTTAACCATATAATTGTGTGGTGGTAGTGGCACAATATTATGCAGCCGAGTTTCCCACATTTGGGGAAATATCAAGGGTCAGCACACCTGGAGTGCAATGGATGAGCCTCACCCTGGGAAAACCACCTTCATGCCCCACCTTAGATCAGACCATGGGCTGGTGGTGGGTCCTGACCCACCACTTGAATAACAATGTTATATATTAAAATGTGTTATAGTAGCTTAGAAGGAGCCTTTGCTTATATTTTGCAAATGGCCCAGAGCCAGTGTGGTATAATGGTTAGAGTGCTGCACTATGACCCGAGAGACCTGAATCTGAATCCCTACTTAGCCATGAAGTTCACTGGGTGACCTTGGGCCAGTCACTGTCTCTCAGCCTAACCTACCTCACAGGGTTGTTGTGAGGATAGAATGGGGAGCAGAAAACCATGTACACCAGCTTGAGCTCCTGGGAAGAAAGGTGGGGTACAAATGTAATAAATCAATAAATAAGTTTGGCAGGTGGGCAAGACTGCCCAACTGTCTGTCACCTGATATCACAGCCCCCTGGAAACCCCCTTTCAGCCTAGCCACATCTTTAGCTGCCTCAGACCTTATGTCGTATATAACATCAGGTGCAGGGCAAGTGGGCATGGCTCGGCCAAAACAGTCTTATGGGCCAAACGGGGAGGGTCGTGGAGCCTAATCAGGCCCGTGTGCCAGAAGTTCCCCACAATAAGCATAAGAAGATCCTGTTGGATCAAGCCAGTGATCCATCTAGACCTGCATCCTGTTCTCATAGTGACCAACTAGGTGCCTATGGGAAGCCCACACACAGGACCTGTGCGCAACAGCACTCTCCCCACTTGTGATTGCCAGCCACTGGCACTCACAGGCATACTGTCTCTGACAGTGGAGGTAGAAAGTAGCCATCAGGGTTAGTAGCCATTGAAAAGCCTTATCCTGTATGAATTTGTCTAATCTTCTTTTAAAGCCATCCAAGTTGGTGGCCATCACTGCCTCTTATGTGAGCGAATTCCAGACTTTAATTATGTGTTGTATAAAACTGAACTACACAGTGATCACTCTCTTTGGTTTGCCTATGCTAGAAATGGTGCTGATGTCTCCAAACCTGCAATTATTCCTTTGTACATCTTTTGCTATTTGAGAGTTGCTTGGCTTGTTCTTGCACGGCCTGCTTTTATTTTTATTGCAAGTACACGATTCACATGTGATGGCATCAAGGGTGTGTTTTGTCCTTTAAACTTGGGCAGTCTGGGTTGCAAATCCTTGAGTAGGCCTGAGCAATCAGGATAAGTATTCACAGACAAAGTTCAAACAAAATTGTAGTTAATTATTAAGCATATTCAGGCATGTGGCATTTCAGTTTTGCTGAATATAGCACATACTAATTTGGTACTCGTGTGTGCACCATGTACACACTGCAAGCCACAATTTTGTTTCCCTTGAGAAGAAATGGCTGTAATTGGTGGCCCAGAGACCAGGTCTGGCCCCAGAGCATAACTTTTAACAGTTTCATTTGTATAGGAATTAGCAGGAAATCACCAAATAGATTACACAAATATCTATTCACCCCATTCACCCTAACAGACCAGCATCCACTGCGATTCTGAGTGCATTGACCTCAAACCATCCAAAGTCCTGTATTCAGTGGCCCAGTGTAGATTAAGGCAAGATGCTGAAAGTAATGGAAAATTCATAAAAGGCATAACAATGTTGAGAATGTTGGAACAAAAAAACTTGATAAAACTCTCTGTCTTCATTTGCAGATCTTATTCAAAAGAAACAAGAAGCAAAGAGACTTAACTTGTTGGCACCCAGGGTATCCAATTCATCTTCAAATAGTGTACACCGATTACCCCGTTCCTTGCTGGTCAAGATAAACAATACTTCCACAGTCTATGCACCAACATATATTGTGAATTCCAGTACTGTGAAAGCTAATAAGCTCACCCCTACCGAAGGTTATGCTGCTCACCCTCTTCGGTCAATTAAGTTTAATCCTACCGTAGGACGTATAGTAATTACCGAACATACGGTTGTAAGATTTAATTGCTCAATCCGTGTTCCTAAATCACTAATCAGCCCTGACTCAGCACTTATTTTTTTGTGGAAAAATGGGAAGGAGCTTCTTGAATCGGACAGGATATATAGCCAGTATTTTCAATTAGAAGACGACGATGTAACTACTATGACATCTACATTCAGGTAAATAACTTATATGCAGTTTTAAAGTTGTCCTGTTAACAGCTGTTTAATGTTAAGAATGTATGAAAAGGCATTAGTTAGAATCCAAAAGTCTCACAAGTTTTAGGACCATTGCAAAAGTCACAAAGAAGCAACAACCAGGAATCATGACTGACCTGCATTTTCCTTCTCATATAATGCGGGAAATGGTACTGCTTGTCCCTGAGGTGAGTTCCCAGAACACAAAAGCACTCTCTTGCTAAAAGATGCCATTGAACAATTGAATAACAACTATGCATTTATTGCATTTTAAAATGACATATAGAAATGTGCTTAGAAGACTTACAAGCAGGCTTGGTGCAGGTACATCTTGAGGTTTGAGGACTGAGATCAGGTGCACTCTTACCTCCTGCCCTTTACGTCTTGCACACAATCCCTACCTGCTCCCCTGTACCCAGGTACTACCTGCAACCATCACCCAGTTGGTTCAAAAGGTGCTTGGGAGCCAGGGCCGGTTCCAGGCATGACAGGGCCCCTGGGCATCAGCTTGCCCTGGGCCCCGGCGTGTGCATGCGCACGCACACATGCACACACGCACACACACAAATGGCCCACCATGCCCCCCCCACCTACCTGTCTCCTGTCTTTTACCATTGCCCTTGACGAAGATGACGGCTGCAGTTTCCCTAAGCGGATGACGCCTCCTCCGCCATCTTTGTTGATGGCATGTGTGCATGCTGCACACACGCATCTGTGCCATCAACTAAGATGGTGGCAGGGGCTTCAGTATCTTAGGGAAACCACGGCCGCCATCTTCGTTAAGGGCAATGGTAAAAGACAGACAGGTAGGTGGGGGGGCATGGGGGGGGCACGGATCGCAGAAGGGGCAGCTGAGGGGCCCCCTGTAGCTCCAGGGGCCCTCGGGCAAGTGCCCCACCTGGCCGCCCTTTAGAACCGGCCCTGTTGGGAGCACACAGAGAATGCTGATAAAGAGCAAGATTATCCCCAGGTCTTTGTTTTTATATGTATTCATAAAGCTCCCATCATAGTGGCACTTACCCCTCATAATTCCCTCCCCTTAAATATTAGACAGGCGCCATCTCTGTTATCTTTTCAGTGCCTACTGAAGACCTTCCTCTTTCAACAATCCTTTCAAGTAGAGACCTTATCCCAGTCTGCGCCTGTGCTAGAATTGCATTTTAAGATGTTTTTTAAAGTTTTTTTAAAAGATGTGCTGAAAACAAAAGCAAACAAAAACACTAAAAGCTCTAAAACATCTTAAAACATACTTGTGGGCTAACTTGTAGGATGTGAGCTAACAAACTGAAACTTAATTCAGACAAGACAGAAGTACTGCTGGTCAAGGGAAAACTGCATCAAGGACGGGGTTGCAACCTGTTCTGGATGGGGTTGTACTCCCTTTGAAGGAGCAGGTCTACAGTTTGGGAGTCCTCCTGGATCCTGCCCTGCTGCTTGAACATCAGGTGGCTGCGGTAGCCAGGAGTGCTTTTGGCCAACTCAAACTGGTCTATCAGCTGCGTCCGTTCCTGGAGGCAGTTGACTTGGCCACAGTGGCACATGCATTGGTATCATCGAGGCTTGATTACTGTAACGCACTCTAAGTGCCTTTGAAAACGGTTCGGAAATTGCAGTTGGTTCAAAATGCAGCAGCCAGAATGTTAACTGGAGCACAGTGCAGGGAGCATATCACCCCTGTGCTTTATTGACTCCACTGGCTCCCAATTTGCTTCCAGGCCCAATTCAAAGTGCTGGTTCTCACCTTTAAAGCCCTAAACGGCCTTGGACCAATGTACCTGAGGGACCGCTTACGCCCATATGTACCTGCCCGGGATTTAAGATCAGCTGCCTCTGGTCTCCTCTGCGTGCCTGGAGTGAAAGATGTTAGATTGACAGGCACACGGGAGAGAGCTTTTCAGCTGTGGCCCCCAAGATTTGGAATACTCTACCCCAAGATATTCGCTCTGCTCCCTCCCTGTTGGTTTTCCGGAGACTTCTGAAAACGATCTTGTTCCGGAGAGCCTTTGGGAGGGACTGAAGGTAAACCCTGACACTGATTTCATGCCTTCTACTTTAAATTTTACCTTTGTAAAATTTAGTACCAATCCCTATATATATGTATATGTGTGTGTGTGTGTGTGTGTAGTATTTTATATATTTTAATTTATTTTAATGTTTTTGTGATTTTACTGTTTATAATTTTATTTACATGTTTGATTTTATTTTTGTAAACCGCCCTGAGTGCCCTATTATAGGATAGAAGGGCGGGATAGAAATATTTTAAATAAAATAAAATAAATAAATACTTTAAAATATATTAAAGCAAAACATCTTCAAGTATTTTTAAAGATGTTTTAGAGTTTTTAGTGTTTTTATTTGCTGCCCTGGGCTCCTGCTAGGAGGAAAGGCAGGATATAAATATAAATATAAATAATAATAATAGTGTCCATAGTATATTTTTTTCTTACCAGTCATAAAATACTGTAATATTATTTTAGTATGTGCTGGAAGTTGTAGTTTCTTGGTTAACTCATAGACTAAACAGACAGAGGCTTGCTTAGGAGTGACTAGGGGAAGAGCCTTTTCAGAAGTGGCACCCTCTCTATGGAACTTCCTTGCTTCTGAATTGCAGTAAATGTCTACATTGTTACAATTTTGGCACTTGCTAAAACCCATTTATTTTCTGATGTCTTTGTTGACCACTAATTGCCCAGTAAGGGTGTTAAGGTCAACAAAATGGAACCCGGTTAGTCTTACCATGCCCTGATGATTGCAATGATGCTTGTAATGATGCGGAGACAGGCTTTTTTACAGGTGGCACCAGTGTTGTGGAATGCAGTCCCTGCTGAAATACAAGAGGTCTCATCTTTAGTGGCATTTTGCCAGCTTTTGAAGATGCACTTGTTCTACACAGGCATCCCCTTCATCTCTTTATCCGAGTCTGCTGTTTTAATTGCTCTGCTGTTTTAATGGGATTGTTTTACTGTATTTTTTAATCATGGGCATTTATAATTTAATGGAATAATTTTATTATTGTTGTTGTTATATTATTATTATTAATAATAATAATATTTACACATACATTTTATTGTGTATTTTTAATTATTCTGTATTGTAACAATGATGTGTAATTGCTTTTTATGTTAGTAAACCACTTAGAAGTGATCTTGGCATTAAGCAGTATATAAGTGAATACTAATACCACCAATTAATTTCTTTTTAACTTATTGGCCATTCTATTTGGAACTGCATTTTTTTCTTTTGTTTTGGGCAGTGCCTTCTTACTGCATATAAAAGGTGACATATAAATATTTTAATAACATACAAAAATTTAAGTCTTTTTCTCCTGTCCACATGCAGTATACGCAATGTCCAGCGCTCTGATAATGGGTCCTACACCTGCAAACTGAAAGTCAACAGCGATGAAGTAGTGTCAGATCCTATTCTGGTTTTGTTGGAAGGTAAGCTTAGACTTGGAAGAATTACTTCATAACATGAGCCTGCGGATGAATAGTTGGCTTGGGAGATTTTGCACAGCAAATATGAAAGTGACTGTTCCAGGAGAACTGGAGAGAGAGAAAATGAATTAAACACAGAACCAATTTGGGAAATTACTGAAAGAAAAATCTGGTGGAAGATTCCGTTTTCAGGAAGTTCCCTCCCCTTCTTTCTGCAACCCCACATGATGTAGCCTACAAAGATCATTAGATCTCCCCGACCCCCTGGAGCAGCTTTTTTGGAAATACAGGGAGACGCGGGGGGGGGGGGGAAGATGGGAAAAAATATATGTTGCATGAATTGCCTTCCACTTGTGCATTGTTTGTTACAACCCATGTTATACTCAGAAAGGCAGATGTATATATTTAATCTATCAGCTCCCAGAATAGTGGGCAGAGCCAACATCCTTGTTTCAACTGCAGGACAGCTCAGTAAATATTGACTCCTGGCTTCCCACTTTCCCTATGCCCACTCACCTGGGAATAAGCCCCATTGAATTCACTGGGACTTCCTTCTGAGTAGACATGCATAGAATTGTGCTGTCAGAGGTAGACCCATGCTTTCTAGGCAATTCCCCCATACTTGTCAGCTGTCAAGGAATCCCTCTGTTTAGACCAGGGATAGGGAACCTGTGGCTGTCCAGATGTCACTGGACTCCCAACTCCCATCAGCTCCAGCTAGCATGGTCAATGGTCAGGGATAGAGGAAGTCAGATTTTCAGTGGGACAAGAGGAGTTTAGCAAGAGTTCCTGTGCAATATGAACTTTTGTGGAACTGCTAAGATCCCCACTCAGTTTTTGCATATGAAAGGTTTATAGAGTGTCCATGTGACATACATTTGACGCTGTGAGACCAGGCAAATTATGAATGTTTTTTCTTTTTTACTTTCATACTGTACAGAGTTAAAGTCCGATGGGGCTACCTTGTATTTCTGCATCTTTTATCCAAAAATCTTTTGTCAGTTTTTGTATTCCTACTTAACAGCTAACTTGCAAAGAACTGCTATTGTGAACTACAAACCCCATGAAAGAAAAGGAAAGAAATATCTAGCCTAAAGCCTCATTATCACCTCATTCCCTTGCCAGAGCAAGAAAAGCCAACCAATTACCCTGGTGCTCCAGCAGATTATATAATTGCTTTTGCTTGTAAAAAAGGCTTAGAGCTGATACTATATTACTATAAATTGCTCTTCGGTTTTACTTGTTGTTGCTTTAGTCCCTGAGAGTCTCTTTGTCATTTAAGTCTGTTCTTTCCCTTCTGTTGAATGGCAGGGCTGCCGTACTTCATTAAGCAGCCCCAGGAGCTGAACGTTACCCGAAACAAGCCATTCAATCTCACATGCCATGCTGTGGGGCCCCCTGAGCCCATTGAGATTTGCTGGTATTGGAACAGCAGTCAGATTACTAAGAAACCTGACATTTCTCCATCTGTCTTGGTCGTGCCAGGTGAGTCACATGGTTTTCAAGGCAAATGTATTTGAGTGTATGAGAACGATTTACCATTTTGCTGTGAAATAGGAGTGTGTTAACATTTTCTGAGCTCTCTGTCCAAATATCTTGTTATCAGATAATTGAATCCTGAGTCATCTGAGCTGCTAGCTTGGCCCATCTTACAATAAGAAAAACTGATGATGCAGTGATTATATTTTATTTGGTCTAAGCTGCTGTGTTATTATTTATTGCTACAGTTTCCTGTGTTCATGCTTTTACGGTGCTGTTGTCTGTGGCTTTATGGGAGGGGGCACAGTCCCAGTGGTAGAGCACATGCTTTGCATGCAGAAGGCCTCAGAGTCTGTCCCTGGTGCAGGAGTGTAGTCATCTGGGGTTGTGGGGGGTCGTAGACCTGTTACTTTTTCAGGATCAGGGTATAAGCCAATCAGCATGAAAAGGGAGCATATTAGTCCTTGTCCTTTCATGCTGATTGGAGCCAATTAGAATGAAAGGAGGTGAGTCAGCCACAGAGAAGACTCTTCTCAGTAGCTAACTTAAGGTCTCCCCTTTCATGCTGATTGGCTCCTAGGGATGTCTGATGTAATGGAGTATGAACTCACAAGATGACAGGGAGAGCAAGGGAGACAAGGGAAAGTGGAAAAGGGGGTGTGACTGTGATGGGGGCATGGTGTGACTGTCATGAACGGACCCTGCACTTCTGAATTTGCCACTATGCTACTGCCCTGGTGTGTCAGATTAAAAGGATGAGGAAGTAGGTGATGGCAAAGACCCTTCTCAACCGTCACCCTGGCGAGCTGCTGCCTTTCAGAATAGACATTGCTGGCTAGGTGGGCAGATGTACTGATCTGGTGTGAGACAACTTCCTCTATTTCCCCCAACAAAAGCAGCGAGATTGGGGAGGACACGGTCCAGAGCTTTTTCAGTAGTGGCTCCCTCACTTTGGAATTCTTTGCCAACTGACCTCCGTCAGGCCCCTTCCTTGTTATGCTTTCGTTGGGCCTTGAAAACCTGGCTCTTTAACCAGGCTTGGGAAGGGGGTTAGGGTGGCAGAGGGTAGTTCCGTGGGGGTTTATTCAGTTTTTAAATTTTATACTGTTTGCTTTTTGAATTGTTTTTACATGGATTGTATTGTATGTTGTTGTACGTCGCCTAGAGTGGCAGATTAACCTCTGCCAGATGGGTGTCTAACAAATCTAATAAATAAATAAATAAATTTCTTTTGCTTCAAATGAATCTGCTTGTAAGTCATCTTGATGGCTTTTAAAGTTGAAAGGTGGGATATAAATCCAGTAATCCATCCAGATTGTTTTGGACTACGCATCAGCCCTAGCCAGCATGGTCATTGTTGGAAATTGTAGTCCAAATCCAAACCATCTGAAGGGTACCAGTTTGGGGAAGGCTAAAAGAAGAAATACATTTAAATATATTATTATTGACTACTACTAGTAATAATGGAGCAGGCATTACTGGTGTGATTTATGTAACCATACAATGCGATGGGACTGCGCCAACCACGCTTCCTAAGTTTGCATATGATGTGGGCCTTAACAGGTGCACTGTGCTAGTTTGCAACTTGTATCTGCTAAAAATGCAGTGTCTGAAGTGATTCCTAGAAGCTGATCTAAGACTGAACAAAGACGCAGACCACCAAAAACTGAGTTTGCAGTGACTAAGACTGAATATATTATAGATACAGCGTACTTTGAATGACCAAATGCAAATGAGGAGAGAGCTCCTGCACCTTTAATAATTGTGTTGAAGCGGGGGGATTTCAGTAGGGGCTGCTTATTGTGCATGCACCACCTGCTGAAACCTCCTCTTCTATACAACTGTTAAAGGGACAGGAGCCCTCTCCTTGTTTGCATCTAGAACCACCTTATGCCTTCCACAGTCATGGTTCCAGAGCATCCTTCTGCAACCCAATGTCATCCATATGTTTTGTACTATAACACAGATCATCCCTGACTGTTGGCCATGTTGGCTGGGGGCTCCTGGGAGCTGGAAGGTAGTAGGTTTGGAGATGGCTGTTCCAGAAATCTGCTGCTGAAACAAATATGGGACTTTAGTTTGAGATAGCTACACAAATTCCTTGGTTTGAGGGATTGTTTTAATGGGTGTGGTCCTTCAAAGTGGCTTATCTGGTTTTAACCAAAAGCCTTTTGAGAAAATTGTTTCAGTATTACAGAATGTGGTAGGCATTTCCTTTTTTTTTTTAATACTGCCTGGCTAATGTTCTTAGTGAAATTATTTGGAAGATTTAAGAACTTCACGGACGGGAGAGGAGAGAGACTATGACCTCTAGTTAACCAGGCGGTTGCCTCAGTTTAGCTTGCAGTGTTTTCTTTAGAAGTTTATTTTCTGCTGATCTGAATGAATTTTTGCATTTTTTTCCCTGGCCATTCATTGCTTATCTTGCTTGACTTTAAGCCCAATGGCTTGCAAACTGCATGCTGGAAAAATCTTGAGGTTCTTCAGAAATGTTTTAGGAGTTTCTCAGCAAGGACGTTAGAATTCAATTGTAACACAATTCAATATAAGAAATAAAAGAAGCAATAAACTACAATTTAAAAACCCATCAGCGTCTATCATGAAGCAAATTACAATTGCTACTGCAGGCAAAAAAAAATCATTCAGTGGTTTGCCAAGACGCTCAGCAATTTTCAAGTGGTCCATGGGGAGAAAAGGTTTGGCAACCACTGGACTGGATGCCCTTAAAGATCCCAACAATGGTTGGTTTATAGAATCAAGGGAACTCTGGAAATTGTTGCTCTTTGAGGGGAATAGGGGTCTCCTAACGGCTCTCGGCACCATTCACAACCTACACTTCTTGGGATTCTTTGGGGGAAGCCGTGACTCTTTAAAGTGGCACAATACTGCTTTAGATGTATAGTGCAGATGGGGCCAAGAACAGGGCTCCTACGCCTGCTAACAGTTGTCTTAAAGAGGGAATTTCAGCAGCATGTGTTGGTGGTTGTGCATGCTACATCCACTGAAATCCCATCTTCAACCAAACTATTAAAGGTACAGGAGCCCTCTCCTTATTTGCATCTGGCCACCCTACTGTCCATGCTGCACAGCATCTCAGAATAGGAAACGCATCTCCATATTGCCAAGGCAAGCACACCAGCACTCAGGAGGGACCATAGCTCAGTGGTAGAGCACATGCCTTGCATGCAGAAGGTCCCTGGTTCAACCCCTCGCAGCTCCACTTAAAAGGGTTAGGTGGGAGGGCTGGGAGACAGACTCTTCTCTCTGTCAGAGACCCCAGAGACCGCTGCTAGTCAGGGTAGACTGGACTGGACAAAATGGGCAAATAGTCTGACCTGGTATCAAGCAGCTTAATATTTTCTTAACACGGAGTTGTTATGTTCAAAATTTAAGGTAGCATCAAATTATTTAACTTTTGATACTTGATTCTGAGAGTAACCTTAATCTTTACATTATTCAACCTGAAGGAGGAGGAAAGTTCTGCTAAGTTATCCCTCATTTTTGAGAGATACAGATAATGGGTTGTAGTCAATGTCGATCTAAGCAGAACTTTTTGTCAGTGCAAAGATTTCTTCTTGTGCAATTGAATGATCTCTCGCTCTGCTCCCCCCCACACTCCCTAAATCTGTTCTGGAGTTTTTCCCAACCCTCCAGAGCAGATTTGGGGAGGGTGCAAGGGGGGAGAGGGGGAACCTGTTGTACTAGTGTGAACCCTTGCACTAGCACAACATTTTAGTTGAATACCACCCCATGATTTTGTGGGGGGAAAGTTGCAGGCCTTAAACTCCTGCTGTTTAAGGTCTGCAACTTTTTTTCTTTCCTTTTTCATAAAAAGGAAGTTGCCTTTAAAAAACTTTAGTCACCCCAGCAATCTAGAAATAGCTCTTTCCACCCCCTCAGCCACATATACCCACAAGAAGTGAAGCCACAGGGCCAGTTCCACCAAGCCTTGTTGCTGTTCAGCTTGCATTAATTTCAGTGGTGCTTGAATAGAATAATGCCCGACTTATAAAAAAGGGAGGGCAACATGAGTTCTGGGTGGATCACATTCTCTCTGCTAAGGACAAGTTGTTCTTGTTTACTTGAGCACCATAAAAGAAAATGTCTAGTTGCCTGTTTTGCTTTTGCTTTTGTTGTTTCTCAAGAAAGGAATCTTATCTCTGTCCAAAGCCAGAGCCTTTCATGTTAGGTGGAGCTAGGGTGAGCAGATGGAAAAGAGGATATGACTCCTACACCTTTTTTAGCTGGCTACCTGCTGAAATTCCCTCTTCTACACAACTATTAAAGGTACAGGAGTGTCCTCTTTTCCATCTGGCCACTATAGGCACTGCATAAAGTAAAATTAATAAATGCACAGACAAGCAGTGATTTCCTTATTAAAGTAACAAAAGCTTCTGTTGCCCTGTGTACCAGCCCCAGTGTCTAAAACAAAACATTTTTCAGCACAGTTCTGTGCATATATACTTGGAAGCAAGTCCTGCTATATTAAATAACACTTACATCCAAGTAATTATAAATAGGATTTTAGCCTTACAATGCAATCCTAAGAATGTCTACTCAGAAGTAAGTCCCCAAACAATGGATTTGTTCTCAGATAAGTGTGTTTAGCAGGGATGGGAAACCAGTGGCTGCCCAGCTGTTGCTGGACTACAATGCTTATCAACCCTGACCACTGTCCATGCTGGCTGAGGCTGATGGGAATCCAACAACATCTGGAGGACCATAGGTTCCCTATACGTAGTTTACAGGGATTGCTGTCTTAGTGTCTTTGAATGGTTGGTGTCAGAAATAAGAACAGTAATTTTTCGTTCAGAAACTTTCACTTGTTTACAATGAGCACCTTCTTTTAAGAAGCTAAGAATTTGCGGTCATAGCCGACTAAGTCATAGTCTGGGTAGACCTATTGAAATCAGTGGGTTTCAGTTATGACTAAAGTCCATTGATTTCAATGGGTCTGATCTATCTAAGCATACAGTCCTTACCTCCTTCAGGCGGCAATCTGTTATCCCCCTGATGTTGTTGAACTCCAGCTCCCATCAGACCCAGCCAACACGGCCAATGCCAAAGGGTTGATGGGAGATGTAGTCCAGCAACATCTGGAGGGCCTCAGTTCTCCAGCCCGCTATACACAATTAACCTAAAATAGGTCTTAAAATTCTGAGAAGACGTGTAGGATTGCACTGTCAAGCACCCTGCTGACAATACATTGTTCTGTTTCTGTTCTGGGATTGTTGCATTTATTATTATGCTATGCTGTTGGTTAAATGTGACCTTTTATTAGAAAAATATTGACCATATGTTATGATTTATAACAGATGCTATTGGAGGTCGCTGATTCATTGGGTCGCCATAAGTCGTAATTGACTAGAAGGCACATAACAACAACGCTATTGCAACTGTTTAATATGTATTAGTTTTCTTTGTCATTATGAATTTGGTATGGTATTGACCTGTTTTACTCATCATATTAATCTGTATTGATTGTAATTTTGATATTGTTGTATGGATTGCTTTGCACTTTTATTTTCGGCCACTTTGGGCTTCCTTTTCGGAGGGAAAAGTGGGGTATAAATACTAAATGAAAACTGAAAATATGAGATAAAAAAGAATAAACACCTTTCCCCATCCTGGTGACCTGGTGTTGTTGGACTCCAACTCCCATCAGCTCCAGCTGGAGTGGTCAGGCATGATGGGAGGTGTAGTTCAGCAACATCTAGGGCAGCCTTTCCCAACTAGTGGGCCTCCAGACGTTGTTGGACCACAATTCCCATCTTTCCTGACCATTGGCAATGCTGGCTGAGGCTGATGGGAGTTGTGGTCCAACAACATCTGGAGGCACACTGGTTGGGAAAGGCTGATCTAGGGGGTATCTGGTTGTGGAGTAAAGAATAAAAGATCCAAGAAGGAAGAAGTCAAAACAAAGAAAGCCGTCAGAAAGAATTATGAAGAATGCTTGTCTGTGGAGGCTCTGGGACTTGGTTTGGCCAAAGCAGTAATCCAGAACTGCTGTTGAAAATCCCCTTATTCTCTCGGGGGTTAGATGGAGTGTAGATGCAGAAATAAAATGAGAGGAAGAAATCTCAGCTTCCAAAGGACTGTAAAATAAGGCAGGGGCCAAATCCTGCAAACAGCAGCACACACGGGCGGAGGGAAAAACCTCCTTCATGCTCTCTTCATGAAACTTAATCACCAGGCCAGGTTTTTTGGATGTAACTCAAGAATGGGGAACCTGCAGCCTTCCAAATATTGTTGGACTCCAACTCCCATCAGCCTCAGCCAGCATGGCCAATGGTCAGGGAAGATGGCGGTTGCAGTCCTAAGAAGATCTGGAGGGCCACAAGTTCCTAATGTCTGGTGTAACCTCTGTCTTTGTGGGTCCTCTGGGAGCTCAAGCCATGGAGTTCACACTATCAGCTCCTGAAGCTGCCTGAGAATATTTTTGTTTATTCTAATACTTTGCGTTCTCAACTGCCTTGTGTGCCTTGGTAGAAAGGCAGTGTATAAATACAATAATATATAGTTAAAAGTGAAGACTTTTTTTAAGTCGAACTGTAAACTATAATAAGCAATATTGGCCACAAAAAGCTAAATGCCTAAGTTGTTGTTGGTATTATTTATTAAATTTATATCCTGCCATTCCTCCCAGTAAGAGTCCAAGGTGATAAACAAAAACACTAAAACACTCCAAAGCATAATAAAAACACATTATGAAAATAAAACACCTTTAAAACATTTTTTAAAAGCTTTAAATCTGTCTAATATTTAAAGGGAGGGAGTTCCACAGGGTAGTGGCCACTACACTAAAGGTCTGCTTCCTATGTTGTGCAGAATTGACCTCCTAATAAGATGGTATCTGCAAGAGGCCCTCACCTGCAGAGCAGAGCTTGGAAAAGTTACTTTTTTGAACTACAGCTCCCATCAGCCTAATCCAGTGGCCATGTTGCCTAGGGCTGATGGGAGTTGTAGTTCAAAAAAGTAACTTTTCCAAGCTCTGCTGCAGAGTACAGTGATTGACTGAATATATATCCTGGCCCCAAGCTGTGTAGGGATTTGTACACCAAAACCAGCACCTTGAACTTAGCCCGGTAGCTAACGGGCAGCCAGTGCAATTCTTTCAGTAGCGGGGTGAAATGTTAGTGATACCCTGCCTCAGTGAGCAGTTCTACTACTGCATTTTGCACCAGCTGCAGCTTCCGGACCAACCTCAAGGGTAGTCCCACATAGAGTGCATTACAGTAATCCAGGCTGGAGGTTACCAGTGTGTGGACAACAGTGGTCAGGGTATCCTGGTCCAGAAACAGCCAGAGCTGTCTTATCAGCCAAAGCTGGTAAAAGGCACTCCTAGCCACTGAGGTCACTTGGGCCTCTAGTGACAAAGATGGATCCAGGAGCACCCACGGACTATGAACCTGCTCTTTCAGAGGGAGTACGACCCCATCCAAAACAGGCAACTGACCAATTAACCAAACTCTGGAACCACCAATCCACAGTGCCCCCATTTATTGGGTTATTGGCCCTCATCCAGCCCACCACCGAGTCCAGGCACTGGTCCAGGGCTTGCACAGCCTCTCCTGATTCAGATGTTACAGAGAAATAGAGCTGCGTATCGTCAGCGTACTGCTGACACCTCTCTCCAAATCTCCCGATGACCGCTCCCAAGGGCTTCATATAGATGTTAAAACTTACTGGTTTAACTCATGAACAATGTTATAGTATATCCTTCTGAGTTCAAGCAGAAAATCTGCCAATTCTTGCTTGCAAACTTTGTAAACAGCCTGTCCAAACCTTTTTTTAATCCACCAAGATGCAGGATATTTCTGAGTTGCTCCTTTGCAACCAGTTTAAGTCCCAAATTGACAGGACAACTATAGGAAATGGCAAACTTTAAATTTGCAGTTTGAAAGACATTGCCCTGCAATCACAATACAAATATAACAATGTTGGATAGAAGAGAGCTGAACCTCTACCCCATTAGGCTAAACCAACCCATTCATGGGGGCTACATTGGCACCAGCAGCTCCTTGGCATCTGGATTTTTGCACCCTGTTCCTGAATTTCTGTTTGAGGACTTGAGCAGGGCTGGGGAGCCTGCAGCCCTCCAGATGTTGTTGGACTTCAGTTCCCTTTACCCCTAACCATTGCCCATCCTGGCGGGGGCTGATGGGAGTTGCAATACAGCAACAACTGGAGGGCCACAGGTTTGCCATTCTTGCAGCAGAGCATGTGTAACCTTCAATATTTCTCAGGTGAAAATAGGGATGTGCTTAACTTTGCAGTTCTCATACAAAGCCAAGGATAATTTGCTGAAACACCCCCCACTGCAATTTCCCACCACTGATTTCCAGGGATGTAGTTGTGTGGGGTCACTGGGGATCATAGCCTCTTTACTTTTGAGGAAGCAGCATCCTAGCCAGGTTCCTATGTACAAGGCAATCAGCATGAAAGGGAGCATGTTAGTCACTGAGTGAGAAGAGTCCTTTTCCTTTCATGCTGATGGGAACCAATCGGAGTGAAAGGCAGTGAGTCAGCCACAGAGATGACTCTTCACAGTAGCTAATACACAACCTCCATTCCATGCTGATTGGCTCCTAGGGACATCTGTTGCAGCGGAGTGTGGACTTGGAGAGCAAAGGAGACGAGGGAAAGTGGAAAAGGGGGTGTGGCTGTGAGGGGGCATAGCTGTGACTACCAGGAAGAGACCCTGCACTTCTGAATCTGCCACTACACTACTGCTGATTTCAAAGCTTAGCGCAGCCTTCCTCAGCCTGGTGCCCTCCAGATGTTTTGGACCACAGCGCCTACCTGCATGCACACTGGCTGAAATATCTGGAGGTCACCAGGTTGGGGAAGGCTGCTGGAGAAGCAACTGAGCCAGCATGAATCCTCTTCAGTCGGGTATCTCCCATTTGCTGCTGGTTTGTTAAACATTTTTCCCCCTCCATTTTGTGGCTTTGTTGGCTGCTTGGCCAGAGCTACAGTATATGGCACTGGCAGGTTTTAAAATAGTTCTATCAAAGCATTCAATCGCTTCCTTGGCAAAGGAAAGTAATTTTTTAAAGAAAAGAAAAGAAAAGGAGCCAGTCTTTCCCACAAAGAATCTCCCTTGTGGTCAGTGAAGTGCTGTACTTGAGACGTTTTATCCAAACTGTCAAACAACACTCGGGAACTTTGTTTCTTTTTGTGGTCTTGTCTTCAAAAAGGAAGCCAAGTTCGGGGAGAAGTGGATTCCATGGCTTTTCTGTCTTCAACATGTTCATGTGCTCAGTTTGTGTCAAATTTAATTTGTATACTTTGTTTTAATTGGGCTGCAGGTCTTAATGAAGCTGCCATTTTCCACTGTGAAGCTCATAACGTGAAGGGAGTAGCAACGTCAACCGAAGCCCGAATCAATATAAAAGGTCAGCCTTAAGTATGACATTATGTTTATCACTGTAGCTAAAGTGTTGCTTGTATAAATTTTGGGAAGAACAGCCTGCAATTCTTGGCTGATTCCATCTTGCTCAGCTGCAGTTGCTCCAGGATCAGTACAACGGAGTGCTGTTCATGTCTCAGTGGGACCAAGGCATAGCATTTCATCTGCATATTAAAGTATGGATACTGAACAATAATTGTTACTAGCAATGGGGTGGAGGCTGAAAACAGATCCAGAGTGGATTTTGTGGATCTGATTCCCTTTGATGATGACCCCAACTTCCAGCAGTGACCAGATGGAAAATAGACTAAGGCTCCTGCACCTTTAATAGTTAACTACCTGCTGAAATTCCGTTTTCTACTATTAAAGCTACAGGAGTTTGGCCCTATTTGGCCACCCTCAGTAATGCTTAGAAGAAAATAAAATAAATAAATGAGAAGCTATCCAGACACAGACCCCACGGAGCCCAGTGATCAGGGACTGTCCAAGCCTGAGACACCTGAGACTGCAGTTCTTGAGCCTAGTTCTCCAGGTCAGGGGGCTGCCCCTTTAAGGCTTTGCGTTCATCAGCAGGGCAGGGAGCCTCAGAGACCTAGTCAGTTCCAGGAAGTATAAATAAAAGGGCTCAGTAGAGACTAAGCTGTCATTGGAACAAGTCTTTTTCCCTGTGGTTTGTCTGGGGTCCTGAAGCATTTGCCTCTGACCACTCTCTTCCTGGAGTCATAATCTGAGACAGAAGCTTTCCCATCCAGTCCCTCCATCCCAGATGCCTTGCCTCTTCTGACCTGGCCATGAGATCTATCTTGCTAGTGCTGGATGTTCCTGGATTAGTTTAGGATTTGACCACAGACTCAGCTGCATCTGTAATCCAGGCCAGTCATGAATGTCAGCCCCAGCTCCTCCTTCCCCAAAATGCTCAAAGGCAAGAGAGCACTGGGGAGGGCTCATGGGAACCATTCGGCTTCAAGCTGAGGATTACATGCAAGAAAACACATGCACTATGGTCCTGTTTGGGTAATCTGGCACTGCAACAAAGTAGGGGACCCTCAGGTCCTCCTGAGTCTTCTGCAGTGGAGTCTTTGGAGTCAGAAGATAGCAGTACTATATGTGTTGTGCCGTCCTGGGCTCCTGCTGGCTGTGCATGCTCGGCCCCTTCAGGTCCTGAGTCTTTGCTTCTATCACTTGACGAAGGGGAATCTGACTCCTTGTCCTGGACATTGTGCATCCTTGCAGCCATGTCCAGGCAGCAGCTTAAGGTCCAATTATTCCTGCTACTCTTGCTCTTGATACATTTGGAAGAACCTCTAGTGCCCTGTTGTGCTCTCAGAGATGTCATTGGGAGCATGATGGGCCCTGCTGATTTGGAATGGGGCTGGATGTTAAATTGATTGATTTTGATGTTCACAGTATTTAATCTGTCATAACTGACCCCAGTCTAAGATGGGCAGGGGTCTAAGATGGAAAGGGATCCTCCCTTTCCTAGTTGTAACACCATGTAGGGGGCTATTGCTTTATGTAATGAGAAAGCCTGTCTTCAGATCATGGGGTGTATGATCAAGTTTGTTAAGGTACTCTATTCGGCAGCAGCCTAAAGCAAAAATAAAAATCCCCTTTCCTGTCCTTCGTTTTGCTCTCCAGGGATCTTCCTAGATTTAGGACTCAAAAAGAACACAATTTACTTCTAAATAAGGCAAATTGTTACTTGTCCTGTGCAGAGATCATATTTAACTCTGCTTTGCTATGAGTATTGCAATGTATTCCATAAGTAGTTCATAACCCTGTAATTGCTAATAGTTTTTTCCATCATTTCTTGCCAATTCCCCTCCATAGCTGTTCAGCACCAATAACCTTCAAGCACCTTAAGAAGTTAGAAAAGGCTAAAATCTTACACACTTAGAGAAAGTCCTACTGAATTCAGCAGGAGTGACTTTGAGTAGACGTGATAGGATTTGTAAAGCTACCAAAAATCATTCATCTGAAGCTAGGGATCACCAAAGTGGTGCTCATGGGCACAATGGCACTCTTGAAGGCTTCCCCTGCCACCTGTGAAGCCTCTCATATCCCTTCTACTCGACTGCCCTTTTCTTCATGAGCTGGTGAGGATATTACCCTTTCCCTCCCCTTGAGAAAGTATATAGAGCTGAAGGAGGAAGCTGGAAAAGCGACAGTCTTTCACATTTCCTCCTTCAGCTCTGTCTGCTTTTCATGGCTCAGGTTGGCATCTAAGTAGCTAGGAAAAAAGAACATAAGAAACGCCTGCTGGTTCCAGCCAATGACCCATCTAGTCCAGCATCCAGATGCCCATGGGAAGCCCACAAGCAGGACCTGAGTGCAAGAGCACTTCTCCCTCTTGAAGTTTCTAGCAACTGGTATTCAGAAACATACTGCCTCTGACTATGGAGGTAGAGCATAGCCATCATGCCTAGTAGACAGCTGAATGCCGGGAGAGGAGAAAGGGGAGCAGTGTGGAAGGCAGGGATTGGGGGAGAAGGAAACCTGAAAGACTGGGGAGGGCAGGAGGAGAAAAGGGGGCACTATAGGATTAGGCCAGATACACCTTTAATGGTTGTTTCAAAGAAGGAATTTCAGCAGGTGTTGCTTATTCTGCATGCTCCACCTGCTGAAATTTCCTCTGCTACACAATTATTAAAGGTGCAGGAGCCCCATCCTCATTTGCATTTGATCACCCTGCACAGGAGTTGAGAGAAAGAGAGAGAGAAGGAAGGAAGGAAGGAAGGAAGGAAGGAAGGAAGGAAGACAGACACATATGCACACCCTCAGAAACTTTGGATCTAGTAAAGCAGATCCTCTTGAAATTGTGTATCATTTTTCCCATTTCCTCTCCACTGCCACATCAGAGAGCCCATCAGTCTCCACTGACTGAATCAAACAAAATTACTGGTCCAGTGCTCTTCAGCACTACCATGGAGATAAAGTGTCCGAAGATGTGTTCTGTGATTTGTTGTTGTTGCCATCCTCTTTAAAATCATGAGGACATGTGCCTTGAATCCTTGTTTTTGTGGTGCTAGCAACAGGGCTGTGGAGTCGGTACACCAAACCTTCAACTCCGACTCCTCTATTTTTCTACTGTCCGACTCCGACTCCAACTCCGACTCCACCTAAAATTGCTTCTTGTCAATCAAAATTTATTTGGAAGTCGGAGTCAGTACATTTCTACCAACTCCAACTCCACCCAAAATTGCTCCCGACTCCGACTCCACCCAAAATTGCTCCCGACTCCGACTCTGACTCCACGACTCCGACTCCACAGCCCTGGCTAGCAAGCACAGAATATGTGTTTTTTACTGTGGCATCTACCAATGTAAACTTTAATTTGATTTTTTTGGGTGGGGAACCCTGTCCAAAATCATGCAAATCTGTTTTAATTCTACTGGATCCAACTTTCACCCATACTTAATTGGAAAAACAAATATAGTGTGCATGTGCGGATTTGCACGTGCAGACATGTGCACACCTTTTCTTCTTGTCAGAGTGGTGGTGGCTCAGGGGAGGAGGGAGAGGAGCAACCAGGGGTGTGTGGCTCACGGCACTCTCTCAAAACTCCAAATGTGCCCACAGGTCTGAAAAGGTAGGCAATCCCTCAATAGATGACAAACTGGTTGCACTTTTAGTACCAAACCAGTAATAATAATAATAATAATAATAATAATAATAATAAAATCTTTCTGTGTTTGTTTGAGAGAGAGAGTGATTTTCGGCTCGGATAAAACTTTTTTTATTTTTCTAAAATTAACTTGGGTTTCTAGGCTGCTCAGGGAAGTAACGGCAAATTAAAAAAAAAACTGCATGACTCATATTCATGAAAATCAGACTGTGACAATGTATAAATGGCTGGCCAGGAGCAAAATGTGTGTGTGTGTCTCCCACGGTGTTCCTTCATTGCTCTGCCTGGTACACTCATACAGAAGAGACCTTCAAATGGTTACATATTTGAAGTTATTCATTGGAGGTTTCTCTAACACAACACAAGAGGAAAGTTTAAAGCAAACGCCAGAGCCCTAGGTGGTGGTCAGGGTCAGGGCTGGCTACAGGCATGCAGGGGCCCTTGGGCATCAGCTTGCCCTGGGCCCCCGGTCGGTGTGTGTGCACATGTGCGTATGCGCCCCCCCACAACCCCCCTACCTGTCTAGTCTTTACCATTGCCCTTAATGAAGATGGCGGCCGCAGTTTCCCTAAGGGGAATGAAGCCTCCACTGCCATCTTTGTTGATGGCACACATGCATGCTATGCGCGTACATATCTGCCATCAACTAAGATGGCGGCAGAGGCTTCAGTACCTTAGGGAAGCTGCGGCCGCCATCTTCATTAAGGGCAATGCTAAAAAGCCGGCTGACAGGTAAGTGGGGGGCGTGGGGGTTGGATCGCGGAAGGGGAGTGGTGGGCCCTTCAGGGGCCCCTGTAGTTCTGGGGCCCTCGGGCCAGTGCCCAACCTGGCTGCCCTTTAGAACCGGCCCTGGTCAGGGTGCTGCAGAGCTCACACTCGACCCTGTGACAGCAATGTGAGCTTCACCCATTTTTCCTAACTAAGCTTTGTAGCACATGGTGAAGCAGCTAAATCAGAGATGGGGAACCTGTGGCTCTCCAGATGTTGTTGGACTACAACTCCCAACATATCTGACCATTGGCTCTGCTGGCTAAGGCTGGTGGAGTCCAACAATTTCCAAAGGACCACAGATTTCCCACACTTGAGCTAGAGTGCTGGATTTAGACTTAGGAGATCTGGGGTGCTTTCACACTGCATTTTATTCCGTTATTCTGACGATTTATTTACTGTTAATTTGCGCATAAAATTTGAGCTTTCACACGACATAACGGGTAGCTCCAGAATTCTGGTGGAATGTAGTGGAAGTTTTGCGCTAAATTCTGCAATAAATTCCGGGAAAATTCCAATAGCAGGCTGGGAACCTGGAAGATTGCGGGAGTTTTGAGCTGCTGCTGCTGCTCACGTGACAGCCATCCCAGCATGCAGTGCATTCCCGCCCTTACCAACTGCCAGCGCGGCGCCTCCTAGCTGATCCCAGCTGCTCCTGGAGAGCAGCCTATGCTGCTGCTGCTTAACCAGGGCCTCTGCTGCTGTGGTGGCCCGCCTCTCAGCTGATCGCGATCGCGCCTCCTTCAAACCCCCCCCACGCACCGAAAGAACAGGCCTCAAACCGGTAGGTGAAGACCTGTGTGAAAGACTGTTGCGCAAAATGCCGGTATAACAGGTACTGCAGTGTGAAAGGGATTTTTGAAATCCGGAATGAAGTGCTACCTTATTATTCCGTTAAACTAGCTCTATTAGCCCCATGTGTGAAAGCACCACTGGGTTCAAATCCCTGAAAAGCTTAATCTTGGGCCAGCTGCTGACTTTCAGACCACCCTACCTCACAGGTGTGTTGTGAGGATAAAAGGGTGGTGTGTGTGGGGGGGGGGAACCACATAAGCCACCTTGAGCATCTTGAAAGAAGAAAGGGGCAAAAGTAAACAAAACTCATTTGGGCTGCAATCCAGAATATAAACCCAATTGAACACAGTGGGACTTACTTCTGAGTAGACATGTATATAAGATTGCACTACTGCCTAGGCCAGCCTTTCCCAACTAGTGGGCCACCAGATGTTGTTGGACCACAATTGCCATCTTTCCTGACCATTGGCAATGCTGGCTGAGGCTGATAGGAGTTGTGGTCCAACAACATCTGGTGGCCCACTAGTTGGGCAAGGCAGGCCTAGTCATCAGGCTGAGAAACATCCACCTTAGGGATGTCCATATGCAATTTGTTTGGCAAGCTAATGACTTGGTAGTATTTATTTATGTCTCTCAGTTATTCTGTGCTTATCTCTTTTCCCCCCATAAAATCCGGCAAGCCTGATGGTTTCACATTGTGTCAAAATGGCCTTTCAGTTTGCACTTTTTGTCATATACAGCCACTGCTGATGATGATGTTGCTGTTTCTCATGCAGGGATCCCATCTCCACCTCTTGAGGTGCACATTCAGAACAGAACAGCTCACACAATAGCAGTATCTTGGGTCCCAGGTTTTGATGGCTATTCACCTTTGAGTTGCTGCAGTGTTCAGGTACGCCTTTGAAATAATTTTAATATTTTACATTTGCGTTGTGCTTTTACCTGATGGTTCATAGGGTATATCCCGTGCAGCCCTATACAGATCTATTGTTTCGTTACTTATTAGACTTGTTAGTCGCTTGTTACCCGAAGGTCTCCAAGCGACTTACAAATCTACTTGGAAGTAAGTCCTGTTAAGTTCCATGGGGCTTATTCACAGGAAGGTGCTCAGGATAACAGCTCAGGATAACAGTTAAGCAGAAGGGAAATGTACCTGGACCCTGCAATTGTCATCAGAGGCCCTTCTCCATATACCTCCTTTGAGAGAAGCTTGGAGGGCGGCAGCAAGAGACAGGGCCTTTTCAGTGGTAGACCCTCGGCTCTGGAATGCTCTTTGCAGGAGGCCTACATGGTGCCAACATTGTCTGCTTTCAGGCATGAGACAGATCCATTTTTCTCTTAGGCATTTGGACCTTGATGTGGATTGATCTTTTGGGGTTTGTGCATAATTGGGTTGGATGGGGAAGGCTATTTTGCATGTTAATTGATTCATGGTGAATTAATGCTGTTAGCATTACTGTTTTGGGTTATTTTATCATATTTTTGCATTTTTAGTTTGTTGCAAGTCTGTTTGAGACCCTCCCCCTTCGTTTTAAAGTGATGAATGAAATAAGTTAAATTAATAGTAAGCTCCCTGCCCCCTTTTGTCCTGGGTTCTTGCAAGCATGGCTTATCTAAAGAAAAAGAAAGCAGATCCTGGGTGGAAAGAGAAGTCATGGCAGTGCACCAGGAAGCAGAGGCGGCTCAGTGCAAAGGTCAAGAGAGAACCTCTTTCCTCATAGCCAGGAGTCGTATGCATGCTTGACACTTTCAATTTTTCTTAAAGAGAATTCTGGGTGTCATTTCTAGACAAAAGTCCCATCGATGAGACCAACTGATAGCGAGTCATCCTAGCTACAGAGACCAAAGTGGTTGCTGTCAATTATATGAGTTCAGAGTGCAAAATACAAGCAGTCTGATGTGGACTCCTTGAGGGTCTGTGTCCAAGAGATTAAATGGGAAGCCTGTCTGGTGTTGACTGGCCAGTCATCCAGGTGAAACTGCAGCACAGCTGTTCTGTGTTTGTTTACATACATCACCTTCCCCATCTTTACGGCATAATGTGCTTAACAAGAAGAAAAGGTCCTAGCCAAACAAGTCCCCTACCCTTTGCACACCTAACCCTGAGCATAGAGGGCCAAACCAAACAGATCATGCAACACTTTTTTTTTTTAATCGCTTAGAGGTCTTTGTATTCAAGTGGTATATACATTGTGTTAAATAAATGAATAAAAAGTTGCTCAGGTAAGGAGAGGGGAGAATTTTCAGTGCAAAAGAGTTCCATACCTAGGACAGCCATAGGCAATGTCTCTCTTTTGTGATTACTCTCAGAGACTGACACTTGAGCTCTGCGCAAACATTCAGTCCCGGTAGCGCATGGTGGGGATAATTAAGGTTGCACCTGCTAGTCTGACTTTTAGCCTCCACATGCTCAAGGTGTCATTTGAGCAGGTGTCTGTGTGCGTACACCCAAACGTGTGTGGGCTCCCTGTGTGTGATCCGTGCCTTGGAAGAAGCATGGACTAGGATTGTATCGTTGCTGGTTTGGGAAGGTCTTGAGTAAGCTGTTCTCAATGAGCTCCCCGTCCCTGAGTGACCCCAACTTCTCCTTGCTGGCATTGCCATCGCTCACCTGCTTGCCTCTCACTCTGTGCCCAGTTGGCACCACATTCCAGAGAGGGAGAGGACAAGGTGCACGGAAACAGCTGCTGCTTGTACCTCTCTGAGCTCTGGAGAGGATGGGTTGAACAGGCAGCAACAGCAAGGAGGGGAATGAGCAGGACCAGGAGGCTGCTGGGGCTGGAGGAAGGCCTGCTACCGGAACGTAGGCCTCAGCATGAGCCTGATGATGCTCCTGCCTGGATTGGGCACGAGGAGCCTGAGCACATTCGAGTGTTTATTATTATAATATTATTATTATTTATTTATTTATACCCCATCTTTTGGCCAAAAGCCCTCAAGGCGGCTTACAAAAAACACAAATATAAAAATACAATATAAAATACATCAATAAAACAATACAATTTACAAAAGTTAAATAACTGCTGTTAGGCTAACAATGTAAAATGCATGACACGTGAGGGAAAAGGGACAGGTAAGAACAAGGAAAAAAGCACGCTCAGGCAGCAGTTCTCAAATTACAGTTCTTATCATGACCAGCTGGAGTGGAAGCAGGTAGCCTGATAGCATGGTGGCTACTGGAGAGGGCAAGGGCAGTTAGTCGCTCAGCAGTCGCTCAGTTTATGCGCATAGGCTTCCTTTGCGAATCACACCTTGATATGGTGGCCACTTGTGTGTGCCCCCCCCAAAGGAGGAAAAAGAGGAGACCAATTTGCACAAAACTTGTTTATGCTAATATATGAGGATAGATGCAAATTTAGAAATACTTGCTATAACGTCAATAGAAATAGAAATCATGTCAACATAGTGGGGAAGACGGTGAGCAGGTGACCTGTGCATCTGCTTGGTCTGTTGCCCAGATATTAACTGTTGATGGGCAACTTCAACTTCTCTCCTCCTTTCTTATTTATATATTAGATTTATATCCCACTCTTCTTCCCGGTCGGTTCTTCTTTTGGTTCCTTGTCTTTAAACCAGGCTTGGTCTGGACAGCCCTTCAAAAAGAGGACTGTCCTCTACATCCCATCAAATGGAGAACTCTTATCTATGAAGTGGGGCACACGGACAACCCTGAACATGTGAAAGTCAAGGGCAGCAGGCCTTGCATTCATTTCTACCGGGAATGAATATTTGCATAGCGCTATAGATAGTAGTAGCTCAGTGGTAAAGCAACTGCTTGGCGTGTGGAAGGTCCCAGGTTTGATTCCTGGCATCTCCAGGTGGGAATGAAAGAGAAACCTGCCTGAAACCCTGGACAGCTGCTGCTAGTCAGTGCAGACATTACTGAGCTGGATGGACCAATGGTATAAGGCAGCTTCCTATTTTTATTTTATTTATTTATTTATTGTACTTTTAGACCGCCCTTTAGCGACAAGCTCCCAGGGCGGTGTACAACAGAATAAAACCACATTAAAATACAGGTGAATGTGGGTACAATACAACTATAAAAACATTTTAAAAACAAGGTGAAGACAAAGATTAAAATAAGATTACAATTAAAATTAAAATTAAGATTAAAATGCCTGGGCAAAGAGGTAGGTCTTTACCTGGCGCCGAAAAGATAACAAAGAAGGCGCCAGGCATATCTCGTCAGGGAGGGCGTTCCATAATTCGGGGGCCACCACTGAGAAGGCCCTAGATCTAGTTATTGCTCTCTGGGCCTCCCTATGAGTTGGAACCTGGAGAAGGGCCTTCGACGTCGAGCGTAGCGAACGGGTAGGTACATAGCGGGAGAGGCGTTCCACCAGGTATTGCTGTCTGATGCCGTTAAGGGCTTTATAGGTAAGAACCAACACTTTTAATCTGGCCCGGAAACATATTGGTAGCCAGTGCAGTTGGGCCAGGACAGGTGTTATATGGTCAGATTTTTTAGTCGAAGTAAGAACTCTGGCCGCAGCATTCTGCACCAGCTGAAGTTTCCGAACCGTCTTCAAAGGTAACCCGACGTAGAGTGCATTACAGTAGTCCAATCTAGAGGTTACCAGAGCATGGATAACCGTGGCGAGGTTCTCCCTGTCCAGATAGGGTCGTAGTTGGGCTACCAGCCGAAGCTGGTAGAACGCATTCCGTGCCACTGAGGCTACCTGAGCCTCCAGTGACAGGAGCGGATCTAATAAGACCCCCAAACTACAGACCTGCTCCTTTAGGGGGAGTGTAACCCCATCTAGGGTAGGTCAGACATCAACCATCTGGGCAGAGAGCCCCCCCACCAACAGCATCTCAGTCTTGTCAGGATTGAGTTGCAGTTTATTAGCTCTCATCCAGTCCATTATCGCGGCCAGGCAGCGGTTTAGTACATTGACAGCCTCACCTGAAGAAGATGAAAAGGAGAAGTAGAGTTGCGTATCATCAGCATATTGCTGGAAACGCACTCCAAATCTCCTAATGACCTCACCCAGCGGCTTCATATAGATATTAAAGAGCATGGGGGACAGAACTGAACCCTGCGGGACCCCATATTGGAGTACCCAGGGACTCGAGTAATGCTCCCCAAGCACCACCTTCTGGAGACGATTCTCGAGGTAGGAGCACAGCCACTGCCAAGCAGTGCCTCCAACTCCTAAGTCCGCAAGTTGCCCCAGAAGGATACCATGGTCGATGGTATCAAAAGCCGCTGAGAGATCAAGGAGAACCAACAGAGTTACACTCCCTCTGTCTTTCTCCCGACAGAGGTCATCATACAGGGCGACCAAGGCTGTTTCTGTACCAAACCCTGGCCGAAAGCCCGATTGAAATGGATCCAGATAATCAGTTTCATCCAAGAGAGCCTGGAGCTGGCGAGCGACCACACGCTCTAGGACCTTGCCCAGAAAAGGAACATTTGCTACCGGTCTATAGTTGTCAAGGTTATCAGGGTCCAAGGAGGGTTTTTTTAGGAGCGGTCTCACCACCGCCTGCTTCAGGCAGGGTGGTACCACTCCCTCTCGTAAAGAGGCATTAATCACCTCCTTGGCCCAGCCGGCTGTTCCATTCCTGCTAGCTTTTATTAGCCACGAGGGGCAAGGATCCAGAGCAGAAGTGGTCGCCCGCACCTGTCCAAGCACCTTGTCCACATCCTCGAGCTGTACCAACTGAAATTCATCCAATAAAACAGGACAGGACTGTGCTCTGGACACCTCATTAGGTTCAACTGCTACAATGTTGGAGTCAAGGTCCCGACGGATGTTCGTGATCTTATCTTGGAAGTGTCTCGCAAACTCATTACAGCGGGCTGTTGATGGTATTATTGCGTTCTGAGGACCAGAGTGTAAAAGTCCCCGAACAACTTTATAAAGTTCCGCTGGGCGGTTAGAAGATGACTGAATGGAGGCAGCAAAGTACTGCTTCTTTGCTGCCCTCACCACCTTCACATAGAGCGTGTTAGAGACCTTCACAAGTGCATGGTTACAGCCGTCGGGAGTTCGTCTCCATTTGCACTCAAGCCATCTCCTTTCTTGCTTCATCACTCTTAGCTCCGGGGTATACCAAGGAGCCAATTGAGCTCTGCAAAGGAGAGGGCGCACCGGGGCGATCACGTCAGCTGCCCGGGTCATTTCCGTATTCCACAGAGTGACCAGGGTTTCGACAGGAGCGTCAGTTTTATCAGCTGGAAAACTCCCTAGAGCCTTCTGAAAACCCTCAGGATTCATTAGTCTCCAGGGACGGACCATCTTAATTGGTCCTCCACCCTTGCAGAGGGGAGAAAACATTGTGAGTCTAAACCTCAATAGGCGGTGATCTGTCCATGACAAAGGAATAGATGTAAAATCCCTCACTCCCAGATCACCATCCCCTAATCCAGTGGCAAAAATTAAGTCTAGAGTGTGCCCCGAGATATGCGTAGGGCCAGTAACAAATTGAGACAGCCCCATGACTGTCATGGAGGTCATGAAGTCCTGAGCCACCCCAGACAAAGCGGTCTCGGCATGAATGTTGAGATCCCCCAATACCAAGAGCTTGGGGGATCGCAACAATAAATCCGCGACCACCTCTGTCAGCTCAGTTAGGGAGGCTTTTGGGCAGCAGGGTGGACGGTACACCAGCAGTATTCCCAGTCTGTCTCGCTGACCCAACGCAATGTGGAGACACTCCAGACCATTTTCCTATCGTATCATTCAGAGGGGGCTACAGATACTCTTTGGAGCTCCTTTTCCCAGGTGATCAGATAAGGTTCCTTTTTTAAAAGTTTTTGCTAGAAGCAGAAAACTTCTTTAATTTACCAGATTATTTCCCAGGATCTGTTGAGCATGCCGGCTTTTTATGCGTGTATCGTGTTTTTTTTTTTTTCTGCAGCTGCTGTTCTTATGTTTCTAACTGTGGATTTAATGACAACAAGTTTAGCTTTCATTTTATGTCGCTGGAACGGTGGCTGGAATCCAAAGTTTACAGATAAATAAATTAGCATAAAAAAACTTGAATCCCCGAGCCATCTTGACAAATAGTACCTGGTTTAGATACCATCCTCCATGAATTCTGTCTTAACCATTTGTACTGCCAAAGAGCTTCTTGTGCAGGAGAAGCGCTCTGCAATTTGAAAATGGCCAGAAGCAATCAAACCTTGCAAGAGGTCAGGCACCAGCTGCTTAAGCATTTGACTTATTATTTCACAGTAATATTGTATGCATTTTATCTTGCTTCCCTTTGGTCACGCCATGTCAAAGGAACAGAGCTATGTAGATATTGGAGTGCAGCCAAATAGTTTTGGTAACTTATCCGTTGGCTTTTTTGGTTTCACTGAAGCTGCTTGCTTCAGAATAACTGTTTGTACATCCGCAATTCCTGGATGTGTGGGCTGCTGTCCTACGCATGGTTAAGCTCCTTGAATCCCATTAATTCCTGTGGGATGTGGGGAGCCTTCCAGTGAGGAGGGCTGCAGCCATAATGTCTCGTTTGAATGCTGAAGCAGGGGTATTTCCTTGAAGATTTTGCCTGGAGCAATGGGAGAAGAGGAACAACACTCTTCCTATTCAGCATTTCTGATGTTTAAATCATAAGGATGCATAAGTTATTGTGTTGTTAAAATTTCAACCCACCAGACTGCTCATAGGAGCAGGCTACTAGCAACATGCTACTCCACTGCTGAGAGAGCTGCACTGGTTACCAGGCCAAGCTCAAGGTTCTTGTGAGGTAGTGGGCTCTCCGACACTGGAGGCTGCATTCAAGAGGCAGCTGGACAGCCATCTGTCGGGAATGCTTTGATTTGGATTCCTGCATTGGGCAGGGGGTTGGACTTGATGGCCTTATAGGCCCCTTCCAACTCTACTATTCTATGATTCTATGGTTAGTTCACAAAGCCCTAAACAACTTGGGTCCAAAGTACCTTAAGGACCGCCAGATTCCTTACGCTCTACCTCAGTCACTGAGGTCTTTTGATGGGACACTTTTGGTGATCCCACATGCTCCTGAGATTCAGCTGGCTTTTACCAGGGGCTGAGCCTTTAGCATGGCAGACCCTGCCATGTGGGACTGATTGCCAGTAGATATTTGGATGGAGTCATCCCTGTTCTCTTTCAAACTTCTTTTAACCATTTTTATTAAGATTTTGAATATAATATAAAACCAACAATACTGGAACAAATGGAATGGAATAGGCAATTTTGTTGTTAAATGCCTTCAAGTCGATTATGACTTATGGCGACCCTATGAATCTTATATATATATATATATATATATATATATATATATGTATATGTATGTATATATATATATATGTATATGTATATGTATATATATGTATATGTATATGTATATATATATATATGTATATATATGTATATATGTATATGTATATATATATGTATATATATATATATGTATATGTATATGTATATGTATATTCATAGGATTTTCATGGTAAGAGGTATTCAGAGGTGGTTTACCATTGCCTTCCTCTAAGCCTCCGGTACCCTGTATTCCCAGGTGGTCTCCCATCCAGTGCTAACCAGGCCTGACCCTGCTTAGCTTCCGAGATCAGACGAGATTGGGCATGTTGAGGGTAGTATGGCTGTAGGGACTAGGGAATATCATATCATAAAAAATAATATAAATTCAGATCAAGAGTTCCAAATTTTCTTAATGGAAGTTGCTGCTGTAATTTGTATTCTGTAACATTATAAAGTCCGACCACACAGTATAAAATGCATAAAGTTTTGCTCTTCCTTGGAGTGAATGTAAAGAGAGTGTAATTTTTTCTAGGATAGCAATATTCACAAAGGGAGGATATAGGAAGCAATATACCACAAAGGGAGGTCTGGTTCCTCCAACTTTCAGACATTTTTAAAAACTATATTATTCAGGCAGACCTTTCAAATCTGGGATTCTTTGCCAAACAGCTTTTACTGAAGTGTTTGATGTTTTTATTGTCCTTACTGTAGGACTGTGTCTTTAGGTTGTATACTGGCTTGCGATATTTTACCAATGCAGTCTCTAAATATTTAATAAATTAAAGAGCATAGAGCAGTGCAGAAGGCTTCCCCATATCCTCACAACAACCCTGTGAGGTAGGTTAGGCCCAGAGAGAACAATGGGCCCAGGGTCACTCTTTACATCAAACCACTGGTGGTAATCAGCAATCTACCTTCCCTAGAGTGCATAGAAATTGCTGGTTCAAGCAGTAAAACTCCTTTCTGGTATCCCAAGCTTCAGGGAGGCGATCCATTTGTTACTGGTGGTAGGGAAAGGGGCGTTTGGAAAGCATGCCAGCTTTTGCTAGGAAGCTAACCAGGTTCCCCACCTTCATTAGTGTTGATTTATATACAAATGCGATGATTTTGACGGAGGAAACAGCAGTAGGGGAGAGGGTACTCGACCCTTTTCTCACTCCTGTCGTTTTTGGCACCAGATTTGGAACAGAAAAATGAGGAAGCTTAGGGGAAGTGCACATGCTTTGCATGCAGAAGGTCTCAGGCTCAATGTCCCAGCATCTCCAGATAAGGGCTATAAGAGAACCAAGCCTGAAACCCTGGGCAGTTACTGCCAGTCAGTGTAGACATTACTGAACTCCATGGACCAAGGGCCTGACTTGATATAAGGAAGCTTCCTATGTTATCACTACTGCTTAACGTTCCTTTTGCACTGACAAGGTGCTGCACAGAACAGAGACAATCTTAGCCAGAGATCTCCGTTACAGAGCCACAAGATCTCATGGGGTAGCGACTAAGCATCCTCCTCCAAGGGTGCAATGATTGGGTGGATCAGTCACAAGTGCTCCTGGCCAGGAGTCACAAGCCCGTTGCTCCCCATTCTTTAATGAGTGGTTGTAGACCAATGGAACACACACACACCCCGGCCCCAGGATGTAGGCAGAAACCCAACGCAGGGGTGCAGTCACATCTGCACAGCAGGTTGCTCCTTGTGATCATGTTATGCTTTTAAATAGTTGCTTCGTTCATCTGAGGAAATGCCCTTACTTGTAGATAATGGGGCAGCATCAGGATATCCTCAAGCTGCGACTCATTCATAAGAAAGGTTAGGGGAAAGTTTTTCGTATCTCATTTTGCACAAATGGATTCCTTTTAGCTTCCAAATAAAAGCCTTAGAAAAGAGCTGCCTTGAAAATTTAAGCAAGTATGAGGCTGGCGATTAAATTTCCTATTTAATAGAACCACTGTGTAAGTTTAAGCAACACCAGCTCCCTTTTGGCAACTCTGAAGAAGCGGCTTTTGTGAACTATGGTAGTGGGTGGGTCAGGAACAGGGAGATGCCTTTCCTTTCCGGATGTTGTCATGTTCATGGTATTTGATGCTGCATTCTTGCTGAAAGTCCAGAAATAGGTTGGAAAATAATAATCATTTTAAAAATCCTATGACTTAATATTCTGTATTGGCCACTTTACATATACTGTGATACACACAGGGATGGACTTTCTGAATTAGAAAGCTTACAAATCTCCAAGGAAAGTCAGTTTGTAGAGCTCTGAGCATGTGGCATTCACAAAATTACTACCGTCTTGAAGTTTTTAAAGTGTGGTTTGGTTTGGTTCCTTTGCCTGTGTCAATTGGCCTCTGCCACCTCTCTTTTGCTGCCTTCGGGAACACAAGAGCCAGAAATATGATCATTTCTTACAAATAAAATATATAAAAAACAGAAACAGCTGTTTATGATTACTCTCCTGTGTTTGATTGCCAAGGCATCTGGTAGCATCAAGGGCTGCTTAATTTCACTTTTCTGTCTAGAGTATGTTGTATTGATGTGGATGCTGCCAAAGTTGAGATGAGACTAGGTTTGAGCTGAAACATCAGGGGGAATGGATTTTGCAGATAAATAAAAATCCCCCCATACAATGCACCTGCTTTGTTTTGATGATGATTTGGAAGGACTGATGAAACAAAGCAAAACTGTTCTCCACTGAGGTTGAGGGCAGGATCATTTCCTTCATTCTCATCTGGCTCCCTGATGCCATCACCTAACCAAAACTGATTGGCTATGGGGTGATGTGACACCATCTCACTGGCTATGTGATCCCTGATTGGCTGAATCATGTAGATAGCCAGAAATGCCTCCTGGCAACATAATTGTGTCGAGGAGGCTGCCAAGAGGGGCGGTGAACAGGAGTAAAATGGTGAGATGAAGACAAGGGTGTTGTTGTTTGTGATGGTGGGGAAGTTCAGAGAATATTTTGGGTTTCTCCTTTTTACACATAAATTGTTGAACCACAAACATTTGGGTCAATCCCAGAAGATGCCATTTGTCTCTCTAGGAAGCTGGTGGGGAACTGGACTGTTCATAGGAAAGGTGCTTTAACCTCAGTCAATGTGTTATGGGGGGACATCTGTGCCAGAGGTTTTGAAAGGTGTCCACTGGGAGATACAACCCCCCCCCAGCCCCGAGACCATATGCAACAGATTCTTCCACCTGTACTGGACCACTCTATACAAACACTACAGATAGGGTGTGTCATGAAATTGTAAAATGGTCTAAA
Organism: Rhineura floridana; assembly: GCF_030035675.1. NCBI lineage: Eukaryota > Metazoa > Chordata > Lepidosauria > Squamata > Rhineuridae > Rhineura > Rhineura floridana. The sequence goes on along the minus strand of NC_084483.1, from coordinate 187,089,954 downwards.
ATGCTTTTTGCAACATGGCTCCGATGCAGAGAATTGTGGGGATTTCATCTTGGGAAGAGATGGGCCTCTGTGTGAGTGAAAAACTTTTAAGTTTCGTTTCTCAGCTGCCACTAATTAAGAGCTGGAGAAGCAGCACCTGGTTATCTCTGTTATCTGCTGAGAGCCTGGTACTCAAGGCCAAGCGGGCCTGAGAAGAGTTGAGATCAGGAAGGGAGGGGGGCCTGCTAAGGCGCGAAAAGTGGAGAAGCTTCGGGAAAATTAATTCATTAGAAAGCCCCCTGATTGGCTGAATCACTGTGAACTATTGCTAAGGTTTTTTCCCTCAAGTATAGGGGGTGACACCTATAGTTTTGTTCCCCTGGGTTCCATCTAGACGGGTGGTTACCTGAGCGGGGTTCCACTGCCTTCACTTCCCTACTTATGTCTCTCTGAGGAGAGATGAGATCTACAACAACTACCTCTTCAAGTAAGTAGAATAGGTCAGTTAGTTTTGTTATTTTGGGTTGTGTCTGAACTCTCTTGTCTTACGTAAATTCCTGGTTGGATGTAGGTTTTGAGGAATTGTTTTGCTGCTATTAATTGTGCACATATATTTTTATTAATAAAGCTACTTCTTATTTACCCTGGTGTGTTCATTGAGCGAGAATAACTTTGGTTCTGAATCTGGCACCTTGACCACTGACCACAAACTACCAAGTGTGTTTTGGCTTTACCTGAGGGCTTCTGGACTAGGAGTGCCTGTTTGGCTCTTGTCCTTAGAAATCCTTGGTGTACCTGTTGCAAAAATGCTGTTCGTTCCCTGGTAGGCTGTCTCTGAATTACCACCAAGAACGAGAAGTTAGCCATCGAGGGTTCAACCCAAATTTATTATTCTGCAGAATAGAGACACACTCACCGCTCATGCGTAAAGTGAGCTGCCTGCATTTTACAAAGCAGGCCTTCCTTATATACCTTATCTCAACAATGTTATGTGGCAATAAAAGTTACAATCAAGCAGTTTAATAAAACAAAACTTAAAGATATGTCATCACCTTTTGGGTATCTGCCAATTACATCTGCATACACAAGATAAACCATAACTTCCAGCTAGTTTCTTTATCCTTAACTCAGTACATTGTAATCAGTTCCCTGAGGTCTATTTCTATTATACATTATAACACACCCTGTATTTTCTCAACATACCTATATCTGGGCTCTGGGTTCCCCTGACTCGAGAGTGTGAACCAGTAGAGGGGGTGGTGGCAGCCTATCTTCTACCTTGCAGGGTTGGTGTTGGTTTGCACAGCCTTGGCAAGGGGGAAATTGGGTTCCGGATCAATAACCCAGGGTGGGGAATTGGGTCCGAAGCATGAGCCTGGCTCCCGTGGGGGGTCATGGTTATGACAGGGTGATGTAAGGCTGGGTACCTGTTTCCCAGTGAGCTTAGGAAAGGTGCGTCTGAACTATACTACTTCAGGCTGTAGATGAGGACTTGCATAACTAAATGTCTGTCTGTGCAAAAACAAACAAAACCTGTGCATAAAAAAATCCTAGCATGTCAGGGAGAAGGTTTCTAGTTTCTCCCTGTCATGCTAATTTTCTGGATACAAGGATTCCTCCCCCCCCCCCAAAAAAAAAAATCTGATGCTTTCGCGCTGCATGAAGATTTACATCCCAGTTTACAGCCTTAGTGAGAGCTAGCCCTAGGCTGCATCGGTAATTGCTTTCTACTTGGTTTCCCTCTTAACACGAGTAATATTTGAAGAACGCTTTAGCTGGGTTCCAGATGTGTTTCTGAAGCTTGCATTAGCCCCTGAAATGTCTCTTTCTCTCATTGTAGGCATTTGCTCTAACTTTTTTAAAAAATTAATTCCTTTACTAAAAGGTTTTTCAGTTTTGATCACAAACAAAACATTACAGAAAGAAAGTAACTTTCAAGCAAGATATCTAACATTTACAACTAAAATATTTGGTGCATATACGCTATATTACACATTGTAAAATTCTGGAAAGGTATAACACAATCAGGATCCTATGTACAGGGAGTAGTATGGAATACTTAATCTAAGGTCCAGAAATGTTTTGGAATAGAGTCTATCCAGAAAGCCCTCTGTGAGACTGGGGCTAGTATTAACCCAGTTTGCCTAACAACATATGCAATAAAGAGAAACCAGGCCCCAGCTAATGTGCACTTAGATGTCACTCCCCTGAGATCTATATTGTGTTCTTTCAATTGCTCAGCCAGCGCAAAGACTGTTGCACACCAATTTGCTGTAACTCTTGAAAGCTCTGTGGTGGTGTTAGTTTCGCACACATTCAGCAACGAGCCATTTCCTCACCATTTGACGGGGTGGGTGGGAAGCTTGTCACTTCTCGTCTTGCAAACTAAGCAGGGCTATTAACAGACGTTGTGTCTAAAGCCCCGGTAGCGTTGGAACTCCTTGCTTAATCGTTTTTGCTTATCAAAGTTTGTTTTTCATTTCAGGTGAAAGATGTTACTGCACCAAGCAATGCTTCTGTTTTGGTTTTTAACACTTCTGCACCACCTCATCAGTACCATATTCAGAATTTGGGGGCTGTGAAAGATTATGACATCCGTGTTTCTTGCATGAATGAAGTAGGCTGGTCTGGCTTCAGCTCATGGATTACAGCCAGTACAACAGAAGGAGGTAAGAAAAGCAAATGGCGCAATTCCCTACTGATAAATAAAGTAGCCCTTTATCATGTTTGTGTGTTTTACCATCTTTCTAAATCTAAAGAGCTTAGGGTGACATACAGAAATGTTTCCTCCTATTTTGCTCATCCCAACAACCTTGTGAGGTTAGGCTGAAATACTATGTCTAGCTCAGTGGTTCCCAAACTTTTTTCCATACAGAACATTTGAAAATTGCTGAGGGTCTTGACAGACCATTTAATTATTTTTCTGCCTGTTGTATCAGTTGTAATGTGCTGTGCCAGGTGCTGTATGTCAACCTTTCCCAAAGTTTGGGTCCCTGGATGTTGCTGGACAACAGTTCCCATAATTCCTGACCATTGGTCATGCTGGCTGAAGCTGATGAGAGTTGTAGTCCAGCAACATCTGAGAACCCAAAGGTTGGGAAAGGCTGCTGTATGACTTTCAATTGTATTTATATTGCTTCTTTTATTTCTTATATTGCATTTTATTGTATTACAATTCAAATTATACTACAATAAAATACAAGAAACAAAAGAAGCAATCAGAATCTAATTTAAAATAGATATGAATATTTCCTGTGGTCATGCTATGGACCCCCTGAATGAAGATCGCAGACCATTGGTGGTCCACGGACAATTGTTAGGGAACCTCTGGTCTAACCCAAGGACATGTAACGAGCTTCATGGGTGAAGAGGGGTTTGAACCCAGGTTTCACCAGTTGAGGCCTATACACTGTAGTACTGGTTCTTTCATGCAGCTACTCTAGAGCTCTGTCCTGTTTTTACAGCAGTATATTCAAGAAGAGTCTAATTATATTTCTATATTGAATACCACATTAGTATACATTGCAAGCCACAGCCTATTTTACACTACCATGTGATTATCTGAGACATTTCCAGGTTATGTTTCTATATGCAGTAATTCTATACATTATTACCAACTTGCTGCAGCAGGATCCAAAATCCAAGGCAGTGCTTTTGTTGCAGGAAAATCACATTTATCACTCAAGCTGCAATCTTTTGTCAGTGGGAAAATACTTTCCCCACTTGCCCAGTAGAGTTATCAGTTAGGATAGCAACCTCTGCATGGAATGTAGTGTGGATGATGTGAGCTCCTATTGGATGGTGCCAGTGATCTTATTGGTGATGAGCAATGCCCCTCCCCTCCTGCTCTCATATCTGTGCAATTTTCTTAATAGATGAGTATTTACCTTCTGTGTCACTCAAGCAGTGTATGCAGCCCTTTAAAAATTAAGAGTGGAAGACACTAGCGAGGCTACACACCCCGTGCCTATCTTGTGATGTACTTTCATTTATTCTTATTTTATTATTTGAGTGCTGTATGCTCCCACCCCATCAGTTCTGCAGCACACATCTTCTTTAATTAAACAAAAATGGAGAAATGGCCATCCCTCTGTTGTTCACAGTGAGCATTTTGGAATGATAATTATTAGGAAGGGGACATGGAGTTTTACTCTCTGTATATGTAGTGTGCGTTCCCTTTCTTTTTTTCTTCTCTATTATATTACTTTTTAAAAAAAGTTACATAGTATCCACATAAAAGATTGTTCAGCCTTTGTGTGTGTGTGTGTGTGTGCATTTGTTTTTAAGCTCCTTCAGCTTCACCTGGGAATATCACACTCTCAATCAATGAGTCCAGCTCTTCTGTGATAATCACATGGATCAAGCCTCCCATTGCACAGATGAATGGTGAACTTCAAGGCTACAGCATCTCTCATGTGTGGCAGAATTTAGAGGTGTCTGTAAGTAAGAAACAATGGCTTTGTTTGTATGTAATCCTGAGCTATGGTTAATAACCAAGGTTTATAAACCAACAACAAACCAAGCATGTTTTAACTGTGGTTTATAAGCCATAGTTAAGCAGCAAGGCCAGGTTCTGGAGATCAGCTTTAACTATGGTTAACTAAACCATGGTTTATGAACCATAGATTAGTGTTAAGTGTGAACTTGGCCAATGAATAACCCTTCCAAAAAGAGTTATCCAGAAGGAAGCATTGCCTTTTTCTGTTTTCAAGTTTACTTTATTGCAAATGGTAGCATTTTAGGTGTGTGGGTCTACAAATCTGAAACTTTAGGTGTTTTCATAGGTAATATAAAGAAAACATTATGCTTTACCTAGTCCAGTACTGTCTGCTGTGACTGGCAGCATTTCTCCAGAGTATCAGCTGGGGTGTCTGTCATCTCCAGCTATCTGATACTTTTAACTGGAGATGTCAGGATTGAACTTGGACTTTTCTGCCTTAAGCCATGGGCACTTAGCTGCAGAGCTATGACTGCTCTTTCCAAATTAGGAAGCATTAGGGGCCAAACCAGGTATGATGATGGCAGTAAGGATGTTTTAAACATGGGGAATTGATTTTAAAAGCAAAAGGGGAACACAAGTGAGGGATGTGGAAGCCTACTCTTGTCTGACCAACACTATTATTTCTCAAGCTTTTCTCAAAGGACACTTGAGCTTGGCTGATAAGAAACTTGCTTTGGGGAGAAAAGCTGCAGGGATATAAGTCACAGCTTGGAAGGAGAATTCTGTTCCTCTTTTGTTTTTAAAGTTAGGCCTTTGCTCTTTATGCATAATTGAGGTAGTTCCATGTCTGAACATACAGGACTGACACTCTCACATTTAGTTAGGCCCTAGTGCCCCTGGGTTTGTACTCATCCCAAAGGATCTGTTTTCAGTCTTGGAGAAGCCTGATACGGTATGTACAGTGCAGATGGACAGGCCCTGATTTGGCGTATGTTGCGAGATTATGGACTTGCCTTGCTCCAGCAAATCCCATTCTCATCCACCTGAAACATTTTATTTATTTATTTATTTATAATTAAATTTATATCTTGCTGTTACTCCCAAAAGGAGCCCAGGGTGGCAGAGTGATACAACAAGAAGGGCATAAGAAACGCCTTGAATTCTGGAAAAGGTCCAGCATTCTGTTCTCGCAGTGGTCAACCAGATGCAAGCCCACGAGCAGAACATGAGTGCAGTTGCATTCACACTGTCCCGCTTGTATTCCCCAGCAACTGGTATTTAGCAGCATGCTTCCTCCAGGAGTGCAGTCATCCTGGACCTTGGAAGGTCTTAGACCCCTTACTTTTTGGGAGCAGGGTCCCTGTAGGGACCCTACGTCTCCAGCATCCTACGAGCCAATCAGCATGAGATGGGAGTGTTAGCCACTTGTTGTTGTTATGTGCCTCCAAGTCGACTACGACTTATGGTGACCCTATGAATCAGCGACCTCCAAGAGCATCTGTCATGAACCACCCTGTTCAGATCTTGTAAGTTCAGGTCTGTGGCTTCCTTTACGGAATCAATCCATCTCTTGTTTGGTCTTCCTCTTTTTCTACTCCCTGCTGTTTTTCCCAGCATTATTGTCTTCTCTAGTGAATCATGTCTTCTCATTATGTGTCCAAAGTACTTAGAAGAGTCTTCTAACATGCTTCCTTGTCTTTTCTTGCTAATTGGAGCCAATCCGAGTGAAAGGAGGTGAGTCAGCCACTGAGAAGATTTTTCTTAGTAGCTGTAGCTAACACTCTCCCCTTCCATGCTTATTGCCCCCTAGGGATGTCTGTTGTTGTGGGAAAAGGCATTAACAAGGATCTCCTTCTCAACCCAGCAAGGAAAAAAAAAGAGATTTGAGAGGGGGCGTGGCTGTGACTATCATGAAGGGAAACTGCGCTTCTGAATTTGCCACTACACTACTGACTGCCTCTACTACTGGAGTTAATATATCGCCATCATGACTAGTGGACATTGACCTGGTTAACACTAACTAGGTTCCCTCTTATCCAGAGATGGTTAAGCTACTTTGAACTCTGGTTAAGGGAGATGTTGGTGCTGATATATCGCATAACTATGGTTAAGGCAGAGTGGTAAATATGCTCTGGGAAGGGTACATATCGCCCTGCAATTGGTCCCAGAAAACTAACTGCAGTTAAGAGATTGAGGTAGTCACCATACTATATACACACTTCTCTGGAAGTTAATCCTATTGAACTCAGTAGGAGTACTTCTAAGTAGATATGCAAAGGGTTGCACTGTGAGACTGTTAAGTCTGCATCAGTCCTGACTTGGCGGTTACACCATATCTATAGCCTTCATTACTTTTATTGTTATTATTTATTAAATGTATTAGTTGCTTTTCTTCACCAAAGTGAACCCAAAGTGACTTACAATCGATAAAAAGATTAAAACCAATATAGAGGACTAAAACAAATAGGAAGTTAAAAACCACAGTAGATAAAGATAAAAGGCGGTGAAACAGCCTACCCCCTTAAAAGAGGCTACAACATAAAAAACCCTCCAGAATTAAGAGCCGAATGCCTGGGACAAGATAAATGTTTTTGCCTGGTGCCTAAAGATAGATAACGATGGCGCCAGGCATGCCTCCCTGGGGAAGAATGTTCCACAGACAGGGGGGGCACCACTGAGAAGGCCAGTTCTTATGTCGCCACCCTTGGAGGGGGCACATGAAGAAGGGTCTCGGATGTTGAGCACAGGGTCTGGGTTGGTTCATATAGGGAGAGGCAGTTCTTGGGGTCCTGAGCCATATAAAGCTATACAGGTCAAAACCAGCACTTTGAATTGAGCCTGGAAACTAATTGGTAGCCAGTGGAGTTGTGCTAGAATTGGTGTTACATGCTCAGACTGTCTTGTCCCGGTGAGCAATCTGGCTGCTGAATTCTGTACCAGCTGCAGTTTCCAAACTGCCTTCAAAGGCAGCCCCATGTATAATGCATTGCAGTAATCTAGGTTAGAAGGCCAGTGTGGTGAAGTGGTTAGAGTGTTGGATTATGACCTGGGAGACCAGGGTTTGAATCCCCACACACCCGTGAAACTCACTGGGTGACCTTGGGCCAGTCACTGCCTCTCAGCCTCAGAGGAAGGCAATGGTAAACCCCCTCTGAATGCCGCTTACCATGAAACCCTATTCATAGTTTCACCATTGACTTGAAGGCAGTCCATTTCCATTTCTAATCTAGGTTACCAGAGCGTGGACAACAGAAGTCAGGCTTATGAATGAGAGAGGAATTGGGCCTAAAACCTTGTTGTTGTTTTAAAAAACTGTGATGTAATACTCTGAAATCATTTTGTTTTTGATTTTGACCTGAGCTTGTGCGTGTGTGTTCTGTGTCTTCAAGCTGATTATGACTTATGGCAACCCTATGAATCAGCAACCTCCAATAGCATCTGTCATGAACCACCCTGTTGAACTGAGCTTATCAGAGCATTATATAAAGCTGGTTGAACTTCTAGACCCTTTGAACTGGGAATCTTACTCAGACCAAGGCTTACTTATCCCACCTAGCCTCTGAGTTGCTTTCTGATTGAAAACAACATCAAGTCCTCATGGTTATATGACATGTAGCCTGCATCAGAAAATTCAGAGCCTTATATAATGAAGTGTTATGGAAAAGCAAAACCAGAAGAAGTTGAGATTTATGATGGAAGCATGCTCCTATACAGACCCTACTTTCTTAGGTTCCTATGATCCTCCCACCCAGTTGATTTTATTTATATTAGACTGGCTTTTTGAGTCTACAGTTGAAGCACTGAACCAAAACTGCACATAGCACACCACAGTCCTGCACTTGTCTATTCAGAAGTAAGCACCGTTGAGTTCAATTAAGCTTACTCTCAGGTATATGTGCATAGGATTTCAGGATCAATGTTTTCAAATCTCCCACAGAAGGGGGAAAAGTGATTCATGCTTATTTTCTGTAAGGCTCGGGTTTTCTGTTCCCTTTTTAATGTTTTTAGGATTTAGAAATCGTTATGGTTTAAACACACTGAAATCAGCAAAGCAGTAACATGACCTTGTGACTAGTCTAGGGTGGAGACGCTAACTCATCAACTTATCCCACAGACGACAGGGGAAAAAGTCACTTCCTTGATCCTCGGGAGGAGAACATAAATCTTCTCGCTCCGAGCTCCCCTAGTAAAACATTGAAAGCCAAAGCGAGGCAGTTCATATTTTACATGTGCCTACATCTTTTAAGATGTAATAAAATGCAGTCCATTGTTTGCCTATAACATTCCCGAGTAAGATGGAAAAGCATTTGTCAGGCTGTAAACTCTTAATGAAGCCTTTCACAAAAGAAGTTGCTTATAGCAATAGGGGGGATTTATTGGTCAGTAGAAGTTGCTTAGGCAAGAATAGTCCCCCTCATCTTAAATGACTTAAAATGAGACATGGGATCGCATGTTCCTTTTCTCTGGCCATCTTCTCTTGTTTTAGGAACATAATTTAGCTTGTCTTAACTGTGATTATAAGCTTTATATCAGGATAGATGTTAACCATGATTTATGCTAGTCAGGTTCCCTCTTAACCGGGGTTTGCTAACCAGATTCAAATCCTGGCAAAGAGAAATGGCTCAAATATAACACTAAAGCAAACCATGACTTAGTGCAAACGTATGAGTATGCAGGCTTCTGCAGAGGCAATTGTGGCCACCTCACCCCCCACCCCCCAGTCTTGTTGCTGCTGCGCTGCCTGGGCCTAAGCCGTGGTTTGGTTTAGCATGTCATTCGAACCTGGGCTCATGGTTTATCATTTTCAAACAAACCATGAGCTGTAAACCAAAAACAAACCTTGGTTAAAGCTTGTGGTCTGTCTGGAGCATGACAAAGCACAAGCCCAGGTTCAGATGACCGACTGTCAAACCATGGCTTAGCTTGCAGCAGTGCAGCAGCCTCAGGATCAGAAGAGGAGCAAAATCATAATGGCTGCTGCATGCTTACACTCAACCAAGGTTTGACTTAGCGTTGTTGTTGCCCTTCACCCTGAGGTCCCAGGGCAGTTTAAAATACACCCTTAAAACAGTTTGAAACAACTTACAATCACAAAATCTCAATCACACACATTTGGTCAGTATTATTTCTCATTAACTATGGTTAATGTTCATCCTGTTATAGTGCTTGAGCAGTTAAGAATGATGGGGGAAATTCATTAATGAAAAGAGAGCAAGTTACTGGGGCAGAATGTGAGGAGGGTAGGGAGAGAGTATATGGCCCTGTGGGTTATGATTAATTATGGTTAAGAGATCAGTACCAGTCCTAGTGTTTTTGAGTGGTTTTCTTTTAATCATATAACCGGTCTACAATTCAAATGTCCCCACTGATTCATCTTGAAGGACTCCTTCCTCCTCCTCCAAAGGCAAGTGCACTCATAGTGCTGGCCTGTTTTTGTAGGGAGAGGGGCACTGCAAAAACTATGTTATGTCTTTTTAAATATTGGTCCTCACGACAACCTTGTGAGGTAGATCATGATGCAACCCAGTTTACAGATGGGTAATTGAAGACTGAAAGGTAGTGATGTCATAGTGCTGGCCTGTTAGGAAGTGGGAGGGAACACTCTTTGAAGTAATGGAAAGGAAGACAGGACAACTTACAGTTATAAAACTGCTGCCTTTTGTATGGCGTCTGATGGTCTTTGACTCCTTTCATGCATAAAGAGCAAGGATTGTCCCTAAACCACGTAGAAGATTTGTCATAGCGTTGGCTGCTAAACTGCCACTTGGATCTAAAGGAAAATGTGTTGATGGAATAGACCATACCATTTCAGAGTGCAGGTGTGAAATTTTTCACTACAAAAAAATCCCTCCAAGTTTTTTTTTAAACCCTACCTTATCAAGGAGAAAATGGCTAGATGCCACCTATTCCTGTGTGCTAGTTGTCTACTTACAGGGAGTTAAAAAAACAGGGAGCCCTCCTTTGCTAACGTTTTGCTAACTCCTTCCCCATTTTAAGGAGGTGGGGGTGTTAAATCTATCTATAATGATCAGATGGTGGCTTTAATAGTTTTGTAACTATGTTCAGTTCCTGTTTACACAGAATTTTTATCCTGGCTTAGTCATTTAAAGCTATACCACTGTAGCCCATTGCCCTATAAAGGTTCTGAGCATTACATGCCAGGCTGCCAGCTGGATTGTGACTCAGAGAAGTTTTTGTTGTTGTTGTTTTTGATAGTGGTTTACCAGGAAGCAGTACCTATCATTCTTTCAGTTGTTCAGCTGACTCACTGGATATCCAGGAAATAACTGGGAATTTATGGGAAAGGGAATCTCTTGTTTCAGATCAGATATGCAAGTACCATGTGATGGCACACACACATATCTGGTTGGGATGCTGCTGTGCAAGCTTATTAAAACAATTTGCATTGTTTCCATCTAGTTCATTGTTTCATTCCAGTGCCTGAAATCCTTTTCGGGTGCTATTTTAACTGAGGGTGGGAAGGGAGATCTTCAAATGCCTGTCCCATCTCTGGGGGAATTCTAGCTACAAGACTGAAAGGAACCCAGCTAGCATGGCCCTTGGATTCTCATGTACCCAACCAAATATCACAAGTGTTAAGAGGAATAGCTAGTTGTCTGAATTAATATTTTCTCTAATGACAATGCTGCTTTAAACACTAGAAACTGTGAGACCATTAGTAAATGATCAAGAATATCTTAATGTCCCAATCCTGTGCATGCTTGCTCAGTAGTAAGTCTCATTTGCTCAATTGGTTTTACTCTCAAGTAAGTGGGCAAACAATTGCATGCTAACAGTCTGTCAAATGTTCATGGGCAAACATAACATTGTCTGAGATGATGTTGTCTTTGGGCCCCAAAAGATTCCCCAACCACCATCTTTCTTGCCTATCCTCACTGATTTGGCACCATTTGTTTGTTTTAAGTGGTGCTTTCTGGTTGCTGGAAATAGTGATCCCAGGCAATTAGGGATCCCATAGCCAGTGTGTTCAGAACAAAAACAGATTTAGAGCCTGTGGCTTTGTAAAGTCAGAAAGGGGAGAGAGAAGGCTGAGCATGGGAAGAAAAAGAAAAGAATTTTACAAACTCTTCTCATCCTCTGTTTTCCCATAGCACTCCAGATTTTGTTTTTTGTTGTTAGTTTTATTTTGTCTTGATTATTTGGCTTTGACTGTAAGAAAGACAGGTTTGTAACAACTAGGTCTGATGGTCCACAGCTGGCAGCTTGTACAACTTGGTAAAACCTATGTTGAGTTTTGACTTTAGTAGTAAGAGTGTTTAAAGAGAAATGTTTGTCAGCTGCTTAATTGTTCATCTTTACAGAGACTATAATTCCCCATAAATAGATGGCAGGTCTCTTGGCATTAATGCCTGCTGGTTCCTTTAGGCGAACAAGCATGAAATGTTATCTGGAAATCTGTCAGATTGGGATAAATCTAGGGTTTCAGCTAATCATTCTGTCTCGTAGGGGAAGAAATGGGTCTGGTCTACTAGGGGAAAGGTTTTTCCACTAATAATTCTGCATTTTTAAAAACTTGTTTCTTGCAGCAGAATCTCTCTTCTCATACTGGCAAAGATTCCAGTACTATCCGCATTCCAATTGTGGCCACTAACGCCACCTGCATAGTGCGAGTTGCTGCCATCACAAAAGGTGGAGTTGGGCCGTTCAGTAATCCAGTGGGAGTTTTTATTCCAGGAAATGGTAAGTTGGAATAACGTAGTGATATGAGTTAAGGTGAGATTCAAATTCAGGATTGTGCAATAACAGTTGATCTGGAACCAAAGTTGCAAGCAGAATGTATACAGAAGTTGGAAGAGACCATCCACTAGTCTAAAACAAAGCACGGAGGGGCCACAGCTTAGTTGTAGAACACCTGTTCTACATATAAAAACATTTCTAGGTTCATTCCCTGATGTATCTGGTCTGAGGATCTCAGGACCCCTGAGATCTTGCAGCAGCCTTCCCCAACTTGGTGCCCTCCAGACGTTGTTGGACTGCAACTCCCATCATCCCCAGCCATGGTCATGCTGGCTGAGGTGAAATAATAATTATATTTCCTGCTCACCCTTCACCAGTAGGTCCCAGGGCAGGTTACAGAAATTTAAAATACAGTATTAAAAACAAATAAAACACATTGCATTCACAGGAACAGAGTGAGTCCTGAAGACATACATCTCAAGTGCCGACAGCCAGACCACTGTTAACCAGATATTTTGCTATTCTGAAAACAAGCTTTCATCCTTTAAATCAAAGTTGGCATGTCATAAATGGAAAAACCTGCATTTAAAAGAATTACATGATGAAAAAGGTGTATTTGGGTATATTTAGTTTAGAAAAAAGGTATGGAGAAAGTGGACAGAGAGAAGTTTGTCTCCTTTTCTCATAATAAAAGAACTTGGGGTCATCCAATGAAGCTGAATACATAGTTAAACTATGGAATTCACTCCCACAAAAGGCAGTGATAGCCACCAACTTGGATGGCTTTAAAAGAGGACTAGACAAACTCATGGAGGATAAGGCTATCAGTGGCAACTAGCCATGATGGCTATGCTCAGCCATGGAGGCAGTATGCTTCTGAATACCAGTTGCCGCAGGAGGGGAGAGTGCTGTTGTGCTTTTGGGCTTCCGATAGGCACCTGGTTGACCACTGTGAGGACAGGATGCTGGACTTGATGGGCCACTGGCCTGATCCAGCAGGCTGTTATTAATGGTGGGGAAACTGGGACAGGCAAAAAGAACTTCCTTTTCAAACTGTGTACAGTTAAACCCCAAGATTTGCTACTAAAGATGTGATGGTGGCCATCAACTTACATTGATGGTGGCCATCAACTTCAAAGCTTTTTAAAAAATGTTTTTAAAGTTGTTTTGTTTTAATGTATTTTAATGCCTGTTTTTGTGATGTTTTAAAGTGTTTTAGTGCTTTTGTTTGCTGCCCTGGGCTCCTGCTAGGAGGAAGGGTGGGATATCAATCAATCAATCAATCAGGCTTTAAAGTTGCTGGAGAACAATAGTGGGAGAGTGCTATTGCACTCATGCCCTGCTTGTGAGCTTCTCATACCCACCTGATTGGTCACTGTGGGGAACAGGATGCTGGACCAGATAGGCCTGTAGTTTGATCCAAAGCAGCTCTTATGTGCTCTAGGTGGGGCATTGCACCCACTGGCTCCACCCTCACTACAGCCTCACTGTTGGAAAGAACTAAGCATGAAAGTGACGTGTTTTCATGAGCAGTGTATAACCCCCGACAAAGAACACTCATAGAAGTTGGAGCAGCTCTTTCAAGAGTGGGGACCTCTGCACCCACAGCAGGTTCTGTTCATGGTTGCCCAAACTCCGTGAGAACTCTTATCAGCTGTCAAACTTACAGGAGCACTTACCTGTGGGGATTAGCTGGCTGGCAGAATGTGTGAACCAACTCATGGGACTGTATATGTGTATGTATGATGAAATGTATATCCACCTTTCTACGCAAATGCTTTGCAACAATTTTAAATGAACGGTATAACGACGATTTAATATACAACCAAGCAGCAAAAAATTGCAAGAAAAATCTTGGAATGAGAGAGACCATCACTAAAAATGCCCACCAAAATAATACTGTCTTCATTGCCCACTTAAAAGTAGGTGATATGGGGTTCAGAATCCACCTCCCTGGGGAATCAATCCATTATGCGGGCACCATAATTGAAATGGCCCCTTCTCATGGTTGGTTGAGGTGCTTCAGGAATAAATGGGCCAAGAGAGGTTGTATTGTAATCTAGCTGAAACTTTAATCAGACCAGTTCAGAATATGTAAATCTAATGGAACTACCGAGTTGCATCAACTTCACATGCATGAAAAATGTTATTGTGAATCTCCCCCCATAACAGCTCCCAGTCCCCAGACTGTATGAAGATGCCAGTCTCCTTTTCTCCGTAACGTATGTTATTGTCCTAGGTTTAATATCCACTGCCCCTTCTTCAACTTCAGCATCTAGAAACACGGATTTACTTACAATAGTGCTTGGGTTTATATGTGGAGTTGTCATCGTTGGGTTAATCCTGTATGTGTCTGTGATTATCAGGAAAAGATTTACAGAGGAGGCCAAGTTTGGGTAAGTACACAAAGGAAGACAAGACGCTAATAACCTAAGCTTGGGAATTAGTTTCTTAAGACCAATTCATGCCTTTAGCCACAATTCGCTGATTGGGTGATGAGGGAGTTTGCTGGCTTTCAAAAGAGCTGACATTAATGTCCACCTTAGGAGTTCAACCAGAATACTTGCATGCATCTAGGATATTCACAATCCCCTGTGACAAAGCTGCTTCTAAAATTTATATTAAACAAGATAGTTGAATATTGGTCAGGGTGGTTGGTTAGTTGAGTGCTGAAATGGTTTGGAACCCACGCTTGGCCCAAGACACAGAGTTACAGCCCATGTAGTGCTGTGCGAATGTTCCATCAGTGCAAGAATTTCTGCTTGCACAACAGAATGTTCTTCCCCATCACGTATCTCCTATATCTTTTCTAGGTTCCCCCCCCCCCCCATGCTCCAAAGCAAATTTGAGGAGGGTGCAGTGTGCAGGCGGGGAGAGGAGAGGGTAGTCCTTGCTGCGCAAGGGGAAATCTTTGGGCTGACAGGATGTGTTAGTTCAGTGGTTCCCAAACTTTATTTTCCCCATGGACCACTGGAAAGTTGCTGATGGCCTTGACAGGCCACTTAATGATTTTTTTTCTGCTTGTTGTAGCTATTGTCATGCACTGCGCTTAAATGATTTTCAGCTGAATTTTTATTGCTTCTTTTATTTCTTACATTGTGTCTTCTTGTATGACAATTTGCATTCCATAGAAATTCAATAAAATGCAACATAAGAAATAAAAGAAGCAATAAAATGCAATTAAAGTATTGCAAACATGCTGCTGACCACCTGATTGAAGCTCTCGGATGACTCGCGGTCCACAGACCACAGTTTGGGAACCCTTGTGTTAATTGAATGCTACTCTAAGTTAGGCTGAAATTGTATGCACTCTTACATGGCAATAAGCACCATTGAACACAGTGGGTCTTACTTCTGAGTAAACATGCAAAGGATTGCACTATTAGTGCCCTTTGTTCTCCAGCTATGAAATGGAAATAATAATAGCTAACAAGAGTGGGAAAGGATGTGCAAGATTCACAGATGGGTACAATCCAGCCGAAGTTAATCACTTAGTTAAGATTTCAATGGGAGATCGGCAGTGTGGTTACTCAGAATTAAGTCCCACATAGGTCAGAAGGACTTACTCCCAAGTAAGTTTGCACAGGCCTGCAGCCCTAAGTATCTGTTTAATTTTCTCCTGCTGAAATGAACTGGGACTTATGCAAGCTGAATCTTGGCTCCATGATGGCCCAAGGAGTAGTAAGAGACAACACAAGATGTAAATTCATGTAATCAGCAGATTTGGATAATAGAGGCTCTGTAACCTTTTTGTGAAGCAGGATTCATTTGAGCATGCGATTGTGAGTAGTTTTCTAACTGCTGAAGGTCTTAATTGTCTTGGATGTTTTTACAGCAAAACGCACAGTAAAGTCTCTCTGAACTTCAGACCTCTCTGGTCTGCGCTCTCAGTCTTCGGTCGCCTTCAGTATATTGGTACGCTTTATAGCTGCCTCTGCCCTGTTGGGGTTGCCACGCAGGGCCACATTATGACTTTCCTGGGCCCTAGGCACTTTTGCCTTCGTGGGCCCCTCCCACCATAATAATAACTTTAAATACTTCAACATTTTATTTTTTTTCTGTTTTAGGCAAAATTTAATAGATTTTTGTGGGCCCTAAAAGTTTCATTTTTTTCTGATGTGAGAAAAAAATTAAAACATTTTCTTCGAGCCTAAAAGTTCATTTTTTTCCTTCTGTTTTTAAAAGAAATTAAAACATTTTCGTGGGCCCTAGGCACTGTGCCTACTGTGCCTAATGGATAAGTCTGCCCTGTTGCCACATTGCAAGCCAGAAACCCATGTGGTACCATGGCTTCTCCTACTTATTCTTTCTCTGGTCCTGTTGTCCACTCTCTCGCCTACCTGTGGTGTGGCCCACCTGGAGTTCTATTCATTCCGGAAGGATGAGGGCAGGGGGCAGATGACACTAGTGCAGAAAAAACCAGGGGAACAACCTAAATTTGCTTGATCACTTGCTGCAGATAACCAGGTTAGAACCTGAAACCCGTAATCTGTAGCCCCCCACATGTTGCTAGGCTCCAACCGCCATCAGCCCCAGCTGGTATGGCCAGTGATTAGGGATGATGGGAATTGTAGTCCAACAGCATCTATAAGGCCAGAGGTTCCCCCTCATTCCTACTTTACATCCTGCATGTTTTTCAGCTGAACCACAACATCTTGCCAAAGGAAATCCAATGATTATGTGGAGAAGAGAGTTCAGTTTTATGCTGTGCCACCATAGTCAGATGCAGTATGCCTCTGAACACCAGTTGCTGGGATTCACAACTTGGAGAGAGTGCTTAGGTGCTGCTTTTGGGCTTCTCAAAGGCATCTGGTTGGCCACCGTGAGAACAGGATGGGCCACTGGCCTGATCCAGCAGGGCTCTTCTTGTGTTCTTATCAACCTAAATTTGCATCTTGCGCAACATCTTGCCAAAGGAAATCCAATGATTATGTGGAGGAGGGAGTTCTGTTTTCTTGGGAAATATTTTGGTTTTTAAAAACTTGAAAAGACTTCACCATATAATTGAGAACGTTTTTGGACTTTGCATGCTGGGCTCCTTCTGGGAGGAAGGGCAGTATAGAAGTTTATTATTATTATTATTATTATTAAAATGTAAACATTTATTGGGGGTTTGTGTCTGAAAGCTATCTAGGTTGAAAAGTAAAAATTGAATGAAATTGTTCGGTGATTTCAAAGAAAGTGTATGCTGAACTAAATTAGCTTTGACCACATCCTTCACCTTACATTTCATAGAATCACAGAGTTGGAAGGGGTGTACCCCCTGCTCAATGCAGGAATGCAACTTAAAACATATGCCACATGCCTCCAGTGTTGAAGAGCCCACCACCTCCCTAGGTAATTAGTTCCATTGTCGTACCGCTCTAACAGTTAGAAAGTTTTTCTTGATGTTCAGTCGAAATCTGGCTTCCTGCAACTTCAGCCCATTATTCTGTGTTCTGCACTCTGGGACAATTCTGGCCCTTCTCTGTGTGGCAACCTTTCAAGTACTTGAAGAGTGCTATCGTATCTCCCCTCAGTCTTCTCTTTTCCAGGCTAAACATGCCCAGTTCTTTCAGTCTCTCCTCATAGGGCTTTGTTTCCAGTCCCCTGATCATCCTTGTTGCCCTCCTTTGAACCTGTTCCAGTTTATCTGCATCCTTCTTAAAGTGTGGTGTCCAGAACTGGACCCAGTACTCATGATGAGGCCTAACCAGTGCCAAATAGAAAGGAAATAATATTCACACAATTTGGAAACTATACTTCTGTTAATATAGCCTAAAATAGCATTTGCCTTTTTTGCTGCCACATCACACTGTAGGCTCATATTCAGCTTGTGATCAACAACAGTCCCAAAATCCTTCTTGCATGTAGTATTGCTGAGACAAGTATGCCCCATCTTATAACTGTGCATTTGATTTCTTTTTCCAAGGTGTAGAACGTTGCAGTTATCCCTGTTAAATTTCATTCTGTTGTTTCCAGCCCAATGCTCCAGCCTATCAAGATCCATTTGAATTTTGTTTCTGTTTTCCAGGGTATTAGCTATTCCTCCCAATTTTTTATCACCTGCAAATTTGATAAGCATTCCCTGCACCTCCTCATCCAAGTCATTAATAAAAATGCTGAAGAACACTGGGCCCAGGACTGAGCCCTGTGGTACCCCACTCATTACATCCCCCCAGTTTGAGAAGGAACCATTTTTAAGCATTCTTTGAGTACAGTTCTGTAGCCAACTATGGATCCACCTGATAGTTGTTCCATCCAGCCCACATTTAGCTAGCTTGCTAATCAGAATATCATGGGCCACTCTATCAAAAGTGTTGCTGAAATCAAGATATATTATGTCCACAGTCTACCCAAGGGAGGTTACCGAATCAAAAAATAAGATAAGATTAGTCTGGCAGGATTTGTTCTTGATAAGTCCATGTTGTCTTCTAGTAATCACTGCATTGTTTTTAAGGTGCTTACAGATTGGTTATAATCTGCTTCAGAATTTTCCCAGGGATCTATGTCAGGCTGCCTGGTTTGTAGTTCCCAAGTTCCTCTTTTGCCCTTTTTGAAGATAGGGACAACATTAACCCTTCTCCAGTCATCCAGCACTTCACCCATACTCTACAATTTCGTAAAGATAATACAGTGATTCCGAGAGTTCTTTAGCCAGTTCCTTCAATACTCTAGGATGCAGTTCACCGGGCCATATTTAAAGCAGTATCATACTATTTGAAACAGTCATGGCTTCCCCCAAAGAATCCTAGGAAATGTAGTTTGTTAAGGGTGCTGAGCATTGTCTGAAAACCCCTATTCCCCTCACAGAGCTATAATTCCCAGAGTTCCCTGGAAAAAGGGTTTGGTTGTTAAACCACTTTGAGGGAACTGTGGCTCTGTGAGGTTAATAGTGGTCTTTTAACAACACTCAACACCCTTAACAAAGTACAGTCCCCAGGATTCTTTGGGGGAAGACATTACTGTTTAAAGTGGTATAGTTGTGATGGAAATGTAAGGTGCAGATGGTGCCTTTCTGAAGGAAATATGCCCATGGTTATTGTAAAATTGGGGGTTATTCTGTCAATGGGAATCAGGCAGAAGTTATGTGGTGCAGCCCTCTAGAAATAGCACAGGCTGTGCTGTGCAACTGTTAGTCTTGTTTACAACACACAACGCTTTTAATCCTTAGTCATTTCTAACATGGGAGGCTGCTGGAAAACAATCCTTACATAAAGGCCCATTGTAGTCTAAGCGCACAAAACTCCTTCCCTTGTGACCTTATACAATAAAGTTCCAAAGAGATCAGCTCTTGCCCTTTCCTTTTAAGACCTTTTGAAATAACCAGCTGTTCTGAGTGTCCCAAAAATATTTTTTTCATAATGTGCCTCTGGAAATTTGGCTCGGCTGAAACCTGAATGCAAAATATACTGTAATGCCTTAATTGGTGTTTATGTAGGTGCATCTGCACATCTGGGCAAGAAAGGCATGATGTGTTTCCCACATATACACAAACAGATCTAGTAGACTGAACCCTAAAGAACAGCAGCCAGCAACTCACAATAACATTTGATGAAAGTAAGGGCGAGGAATCTTTTTCAGACTGAGGGCTGCATCCCCATGTGGACAACCTACACACACTCACACACTCCTCTCTAGCCTCCCCTGCAGGCAACCAAGAGATATTATTGGAGTTTAAGGACAAACTTCCTCCAGCCAGACAAAAGCACTCAAAATAGGGCTGGTGAGGGATGTGGCTGCATAGGAGCTGTGGCCTGGGGAAAGTCCCAAGGGCCAGACATAGACGCCTGGAGGGGCGGATTCCACTGCCCCACTGACATGGAGCCACCAGCCGCCACTGGTTGGCGCATATGCTTTATGACAAGCTTTCCCCAACCTAGTGCTATCCAGTTGTTTTGGATTTTCCTGTCAGCCCCAGCCATCCCAGCTTTCTAGTCTGGCTATTAAAAATGGGGGCAGGTGGACGTTTTACGTGAGGGGGTGACACCTGGCCCTACCTCCCTGTGCTTTTTTGCTTTCAGATATTTCCCCCTTGCCAGCTAACTTCCGGGATCGGAGCCGGGTTTGGAAAGGGCAAGAGCTGATCTCTTTGGAACTTTATTGTATAACGTCACAAGGGAAGGAGTTTTGTGCCCTTAGACTAGAATGGGCCCTTAGCCAGTAAGCTACACCAACTTTCAGCAGAGAGGCTTGTTGGGTTTGGCTGTAGGGTAACCTTGGCTGTTTTCATACATAGAGCTTATTGTGTTAGTTTAATGGATTAAAATGGTAGCATGTCTGTCCCGATTTCTGAAATTCCTTTTACACTGCAGTACCTGTTGGGTTATTACTATTATTATTTATTTATTAGATTTTTATACCGCCCGACTAGCAATAGCTCTCTGGGCGGTGAACAACAGAAATACAATAAAATCACACAATATAATACAACAAAGCATATAAAATAAAACAATCTAAGAACAGTTACAGCACATTTAAAACTAAGTGACTTAAATTAAAATGCCTCAGAGAAGAGGAAGGTTTTAACTTGGCGCCGAAAGGATAACAATGTCGGCGCCAAGCGCACCTCCTCGGGGAGACTATTCCACAATTCGGGGGCCACCACTGAGAAGGCCCTAGATCTTGTCACCACCCTCCGGGCCTCCCTATGAGTCGGAACCCGGAGGAGGGCCTTCGTAGTAGACCGTAGTGTACGGGTCGGTTCATATCGGGAGAGGCGTTCCGACAGGTATCATGGTCCCGCGCCGTATAAGGCTTTATAGGTTAATACCAACACTTTGAATCTGGCCCGGAAGCATATTGGCAACCAGTGCAGGGTTAAGGAACAGTACCTTTTTCAGCCGACATACCGGCATTTCACGCAACTGTCTTTCACATGGCTGTAATGAACGTCTTGCTTTTGACCCTCACCCATTATATGCATGCACACCGTGGTTCCCCACTGTGTGGGAGGTCTAAGATCTCATCTGTCGCCGTGCAACCCCTCTCCCTTTAACATCTGACATACATGCATGTATATACATTTAGTTGTACAGACACAGGGGTGGGTGGGAAATGATGCTGCTACCTGCGCTTACACCGGAATACCAATACATTTTTTGTCAGACGAAACAAAAGTGCACATCTAAAGGGCAGGAAGGGACTGCATGCTGAGATGCTAGTGAAAACCTGCAATTTTCCGGGCTCCCAAGCTTGCAAACAGATTATTTCTGGTATTATTTATCACAAAAATTAGCACTAAACTTGTGCTATATTCCACTAGAATTCCAGAACTAGCTTGTCCTTTGTCTGAAAGATCAAATACAATGCTCAAATTACCAGGTAAGAAATCATCAGAATAACAGAATAAAGTGCAGTGTAAAAGCAGCCCTTATTATCAGATTTGCAAAAGTCCAGCAGTTTAATACAAGTGGACAGTGTTATTCCTGATTGCTCAGTTCCATCACACCAAATCAAAGCTCAGATATCGTGAAATGTCACCCTTTTTTGTGTTCTGTTTTTCTGGTCAAGGATATATGTGTACATATAAATTAGAGATGGGCGAGAAATTTGATTCAATTCACATGTAAAGTTGAATCTATCATATTTGCCCTTTGCAAAGCAGTGTGAGAACTGAAACACAGCCATCCTTCGAAATTTATACTTATTTCAGTTTTGCAATGCAGTTCGCCAACTAACCAGTGTTTACAGAAATTCATATGTTTGGGGAAAGTGTGTATAAAAATGAATATATGAGTGAAAATAATATACAAAAATGCATTATGCCACCCTGGGCTCCTGCTGGGAGGAAAGGCGGGATATAAATCAAATAGTAAATAAACAAAAATTATATGATGAGAAATTGCTTGTAAAAATGTGTACATTAGTCAAAATTGCCTACAAAACTGTGTTTATTAGGAGAAATATGCACTAAAATGCTGGAGGATTTTAATGGGGTTTTTTTTTTAAAAAAAGGGCAAATTACTGCAGAAATGTGGAGAATTGAATTTAAGATGGGAAAATGGGAAATTGATAAAACCGAAATTGACAGATCTTTCCACCCCTAACATACACATATTAGACGAAATAGGGAAACTGAACTTTTGAGTTGACTGGGGACGTTGCTGGCATGGATGCTGATTTTAGTTCTGTTTAGATGGAAGGTTCTTTCCAAGGGTGGTGGTGGTGATGATGATGATGATTTTCAATTTCTATCCTGCCCTTCCTCCTATAGGAGCCTAAGCCGGAAAACAACCAAGAAGTAAAACAATACAATTAAAATAAAACAAAACATATTTAAAACAATAAATATGGTTTAAAAATGAACAATATTTAAAAACACTAAGAATAGCTGCTGCCGGGGGGGTGGGGAGGATTTCCTTTTAATTGCTTTGTCCCTTACAACTCAGAAGGTCTTGTTTTCTTTTTGAGAAGCTGGAACTGCAAGCCAGAAAGGAAAAATAAAATTGTGTATGGAAGTGAAAGTGTATAGTTTTTGTGGTATTATTAGTGAGAATGCTGTTACAGGAATAGGAAATTGTAACTTGCATAGTTCTCCCCCCCCCAAAAAAAAATAGCTGGGTGACTCAGTGTTTCTTTTACAGTCAAGTTTAGTTCGGGTGTCTGTTGAGATAAAGCAATGGAACTGAGTGCATTGCATGATGCCACCAGAGGAAAAAATGACGGGAGAGAATGCTGGCATTTTGTATTGTTTTTCATTCATTGTGAGCCCAACACCTGTCCATGACGACTCTGGCCCCTTTTTGCAGCTGCAGCCCCATGCTTCCCAAAAGAATTCAAGCTGATGGGAACACTATTGTGTTGGCATTAAAATGTTGTGTTTCTGCCCACCCTCCATTAGGTATGCCTTCAGCAGCGATGAATCAGGACTGGCTGTAAATTACAGAGCAAAGAAGTCCTACTGCCGCACAGCTGTTGAACTGACGTGTAAGTTTTAGATTTGTCACTACAGCTATTTTGTTTGGTTTGCTGGCATTACCACAGGATTATGCATTTGGTGGAACAGAACAATTCATCTGAGGCCCTCCTCTGGGTGCTGCCTCTGAGCAAGGTGCAGAGGATGGTGATAAGGGAGAGACACCACCATGGAGGCACCACCTACAAAAAGCCCACCTCACTGCACACAGCACATTAGGAAAGAGGCCACACATAACTCATCTGCATTAATAGTCTATTAATTAGTAGCCCATTAATTTTCTGTTGGCAGAAAAGTCCCCTTACAATAGGAAGCAGTCAGTCATTAGATTATTCACCTGTGGCCTGAAGTGGTACCTACCATGTGATTCTACAACTTGCTTACAAGCTCTTAAGTGGAAGCAGAAAAGAGGATCTGCTTTCTTCGTACCAGCTGACGACCTCTTGTGGTCTTCGGCATGTGATGTGAAATGCATACAGTGCCCTTTTTCCTAACTCATCAAAAGGCTTCCGTTGCAGTGGGCAGCCTTGGTGTGAGTGAAGAACTGCAGGAGAAACTCCGGGATGTTGTGATTGTCAGGAACAACCTGGCTCTGGGGAAGATCTTGGGAGAGGGTGAGTATCACACGTCCTTCTCTGTAGACTGGCATGAGCGAGCTCCCACTTGCCCTCTGCTGGGCAAGGTGCAAGTGCACTTCCTTAGCTTCTGTGAGACCAGACTTGGGGTGCAATCCAACTTGCATTTATACCAAGCTGAGGGGAGTTGGATGCAGCGGATCTCCAGCTGAGCCGGTTGGGACCTGGCTTGGCCGTGCTATTTATATTCACCTGTCCTTCCCCAAAGATTACTATTTATTTATTTATTTGATTTATATCCCACCCTTCCTCCCAGTAGGAGCCCAGGGTGGCAAACAAAAGCACTAAAAATACTCTAAAACACCATAAGAACAGACTTTAAAATATATTACAACAAAACATCCTGAAAAACTTATTAAAACAAAATATCTGCTACAACTTCAGGGTGTCTCCTCCCCCCCCCAATTATAAAATCAGCTGGGTTGAATATTTGAGACCAGCATTATGAATTTCTGCTGGTTCAGTTTGCCTGGTTTCCCTTAAGTAACAGGTTCTTAACCCTTCCTCTACCGACATTTTCCCATGCAGATATCACCCCCCCCGGTAGGTATCACTTTTTCTTTCCATCTGGGCTCTGAAATCAGAAGTGAGCACAGGAGAAAACAGTATGGGAGGTGGATTTGCAGGCAAGAACCAATGGGTGGGATAAGCAACTGAACCTCCCGCCCACCAGTTGTCCACTCCAGGTTCTCTCTCCCATGCCCACCCTGAATTGTTCTTATCTCAGGAAATGTGTCCCTCTTAAAATGAAGCTGCTGACTGATTTCCATGGTGGAATTTTCGGAAACAGAGACAAATGCAGATTTCCCCCCCTCCTTTAGGGGAGTTTGGATCAGTCATGGAAGGGAATCTCAGCAATCCTGACGGAACTACCCAGAAAGTAGCTGTGAAAACTATGAAGTGTAAGTATCCACAGAGCTGGATAGGTCTGGAGTTGTTTGTTTCTAAGAAACATTCACCCACCCTTAGGGAGGGAGGGAGGAAGACGGTACCATGGCGCTTCTCTACGAAGAACGATAGGAAACCTTTTTGCTTTAAAAATCCAGCAAGTACGTGGAGAGTAAGAAGGCCCGCATATATCACCAGCAATGTGCACGAAAAAGATCCCTGTCCTGAGGTGCTTACAATATAAATTTGGCACAGAGGAGATAACAGGGAAGGATTGTGGTGAAACAGGAAGAATATATGGTCTGCTCAGTTCTACACATTTAGGTGTAGGATGTTCTTAGAAAAGGAAATGACTGTGGACTGATACTTGCTGTAGGGTGATCATGGCGCCATCTGCCTTCATTTCTATACTGAAGCAGCCCTTGCTGGGCACTTTTCTTTTCTCCTAGGTTTGTCTTCTCTATTTTTTTAAACACACTTGCTCTGACAAGGATGGGTGGGATTCTGACTGACATGAGGGCTAGCCAGTCAGTGCTGTCCTCAGCTTTGCTCTGAGAATGGAAGAGATAGCTTTTGTGAATGAAGACAAGAGCCAGCCCAACAGCACTGTGCAAGCCTGGCATCTGGTCAGACTGGAAAAAACCAACAAATTCCCCCTCAGCTCAATCTGGGAAGAAGACGGTACCTCTGTTGCAACTGCATATATATATATATATTAGGGTTGCCAGGTCGGAACCATCCAAAAACCTGAGAAAATGGGGCGGGCCCTAGTGATGTCACGGGGCGGGCCCTATTGATGTCACTGGGTGGGTCCTAGTGATGTCATGGGGCGGGCCCTAGTGACATCATTAAACACGATACATTGTATCAACCACAGTTGCTTGGGGCATACCATTCAAAAAAAAATTCTCTGGAGATTAAAATAGAAATCTTATCTAAAATAGGGTGTTCCTAGGTCCATCTGAAGTGACAAGGTCATTCTTTCTCACAAGCTTAGGGTGATGCAAAATGGAAATGGACTGCCTTCAAGTTGATCCCAGATAGGATCTTCATGGTGAGCAGTATTCAGACAGAGGTGGTTTACTATTGCCTTCCTCTGAGTCTGAGAGGCAGTGACTAGCCCAAGGTCACCCAGGGAGCTTCATGGCTGGGTGGGGATTCGAACCCTGGGCTCCCAGGTCACAGTCCAACACTTTTAGGGAACATTTAATCTAGCTTACTTGCTTCTGGCTTTACAAAGTACACAATGTCACCTACATATATTTTCAGGGGACTATTTATATACCATTTCATTGTTCTAAAATAATGCAGAGGTGTGTGTTCTCTCTCCCCCACCCCCCATTTAGGACTTGCCTCCTTAAAAGATAAAGAATATGCATATATGTGTATCACTTATGTTTCCTGCCAGTAGCATACTATCGTCATTATCTGTGGGCTCGTGCTGACTGGCCAACAAAGAGGAGTATCCACTGTCCTTCTTTCCATTGTCCATTTCACTAGCATTCCCAACATGCCTCCACAAAATTTGTTGTTTTTCTTTGTTATTATGTAGAGGTTTTCCTTCACTTTTGATGTCAACACTCTTGGGGCTTCCATAGTGCTGGTCACTATACAATAGCTTCTTTGATACTCTTTAGTGCAGTCTTTACAAAACTCCTTATTCTAATTAGCAATACAGAGCTGATCTTTTTTCTGTTCCAAATGGTTTTAACGGTGAAAGTCCACAGTGAACAGTGTGTCCTTTCCTGTCCACTTTGGAACCCGTTTCCTCGCTTTCGTGTTATGTCTGGCCCCGAGATCTCCCTCCCCTCCCCCGTCGCTTCTCCCTTTCTCTCTCCGCCCGCCCCCTTTCCCTGGTAATAACGACATGTATGCCCTCCTGCCCACATTCTAGCAACCAGGAATGTGCCAAGCACCGCAGCAGGCAGCTGCTGCCACCCACTCGCCTTGCCTTGCCTTGCCCTGCCTCCTCGCGCAATGCAACGGACCCCCACCCCAGAATCCTGCACCCCCTCCTCTTTCCCTTGGGGAAAAAGGGGTGAGCCGGCAAGGAAGTGGGCTCTCTTTCAGCCTCCCCACCTCAATTCAGGGCTCCCAAAGGCTCCCGGTCTCCTCTCCCCGCCCAGCCCCCGATCGGGGGGGGGCAAGGCTGGCATCGGCCGGCCTCCCTTCCCTTCCCCTCGCCTGCTGGTCCCCGGCCGGCCCGTGCGGTGTCTGGGGTGCGCGCCTCCGCTGCTGCGATGCAGCCACTTGCGGCTGTCAACCTCTCGCTCAGCCCCTCCCTGCCGATTGCAGCTCTCACACACTCACACGCACCCGCTGTCACACACACGGTGCCGGGAGGGAGCGCGGCGGCACAGTCAGGGCTCCCAAAGGCTCCCGGTCTCCTCTCCCCACCCGCCAAGCCCCTGATCGGGGGGGGCAAGGCTGGCATCGGCCAGCCTCCCTTCCCTTCCCCTCGCCTGCTGGTCCCCGGCCGGCCCGTGTGGTGCCTGGGGTGCGCGCCTCCGCCGCTGCGATGCAGCCACTTGCGGCTGTCAACCTCTTGCTCAGCCCCTCCCTGCAGATTGCAGCTCTCACACACTCACCCGCTCTCACACACACGGTGCCGGGAGGGAGCGCGGCGGCACAGTCAGGGCTCCCAAAGGCTCCCGGTCTCCTCTCCCTGCCCGCAAAGCCCCCGATCGGGGGGGGCAAGGCTGGCATCGGCCGGCCTCCCTTCCCTTCCCCTCGCCTGCTGGTCCCCGGCTGGCCCGTGCGGTGCCTGGGGTGCGCGCCTCCGCTGCTGCAATGCAGCCACTTGCGGCTGTCAACCTCTCGCTCAGCCCCTCCCTGCCGATTGCAGCTCTCACACACTCACACGCACCTGCTCTCACACACACGGTGCCGGGAGGGAGTGCGGCGGCACAGTCAGGGCTCCCAAAGGCTCCCGGTCTCCTCTCCCCACCCACCAAGCCCCCGATCGGGGGGGCAAGGCTGGCATCGGCCAGCCAGCCAGCAAGCTACCCACGCCACCCTCCCAGAGCATGCTGCTCGGAGAAGCTGCAGCTCCCGCTCGGACTGCCTCGCTCGGTGTGTGAGCACGCATGCACGCGCTGTGGCAGCTCCGGGCGTGAGTGTTCGCCTGCCAGCTTCGCCGAGTCCGGCTCCGTCTGTCTGACTGACAAGGGAAAGAGGAGGGGGTGCAGGATTCCGGGGTGGGGGTCCGTTGCATTGCGCGAGGGGGCAGGGCAAGGCAAGGCAAGGCAAGGCAAGGCAAGGTGAGTGGGTGGCAGCAGCTGCCTGCTGCGGCGCTTGGCACATTCCTGGTTGCTAGAATGTGGGCAGGAGGGCATACATGTCGTTATTACCAGGGAAAGGGGGCGGGCGGAGAGAGAAAGGGAGAAGCGACGGGGGAGGGGAGGGAGATCTCGGGGCCAGACATAACACGAAAGCGAGGAAACGGGTTCCAAAGTGGACAGGGTTAAATCAAGGCAGCCTCACCTTGAACAGTTTCCTGTGCATTTGGGCTCCGCTAGCCGAAGCAATTGGGGTCTCTGAATCCAGGCGAGAGTCGCTGCCTTCTCTCCACCGGGCGAGCCAGCTCTGCGGGTCTGCTAAGCTTGAGCTGCCACAGGAAAGAGTTCTTTTCCTTTCCGGAGCAGGAGAACTGCCTAAGGAGGAGCCAGCCCAGCCTGGCCTCCACAGCCACCGCCTCTTCACGCATGCGTGGCTGAGGGGGCCGCTACAAAGCCGGAGATCCACCAGTTTGACTGACATATGGCCGGAGGCCGGAGACGCCCCCATTTACCCTGAGACTCTGGCAGAAAACCGGAGACCTGGCAACCCTAATATATATACATATTTTCCTTAACTTTCAAATATACAGGCTTGTACTGTCCCAGGCAGCGGTCTCAGCCAGATAAGATTCTAGCCCTGGAAGGGTCGTAGACACAAGTTTGGGGTCTGCTAAAGCAAGCAAGGGTGAAGTCAAGCAAGCCTGAGTTCAGGTTCTGCTAAGGCAAGGTTTAAGCTGCATGGATAGTTCCATACATTGGAGGCTGGTGGCTCCATGTCAGTGGAGCAGTGGAATGAGCTCTGGGTTTTAGCCCAAACTTTCAAGAAGAAGCAGAAGCACCTTGGGACAGCGCCTTGAAAGTTTGGACTAAAGCCCAGAGCAGATTCCATTGCCCCACGGAGCCACCACTGGTTCCGTGTGAAGCACAAGCCGGAGAATGGTAGAAACAGAGCTTGGGAAGCTCATTTTACAAAGGAGCTAGTCCTAGTTCATGTTCCAACTGAACTCAGAAAACCTATCTTGAAATATTCAACTAAAACACCTAGTTGTGCCAAAAATATTGCTGAGGTAACAACTCTGGTTTTGATATACTATATGCATGCTAAGCTTTGCATAAACCCAAAGGGAAAAAATGGCTGTTTTTAAATTTCCACTTAAATGATCTTCTTCCACCTAAATTACCGCCAGGGACAGTCTGTTCCTTTCATAGTTACTTAGGCAAAAGGTTGTTTACTATTTTTGTAAAAAGGAAGTGATATTACCTTTCTTAATAAGAACTTTTTTTTTTTAGTGGACAATTTTTCCCAGCGAGAAATTGAAGAGTTCCTCAGAGAAGCAGCTTGCATGAAAGATTTTGATCATCCAAATGTCATCAAACTTCTTGGTATGTCAATCAGCAAGTGGCAGTTGTTAGGGGCAACTTTTCATTCATAATACAGTCAAGGGCCATTATCTCTGCTGAGGCCTATGTAGCAACTCTCTTGTCTTGTAAATGTTTCTTTCTGCATACAAATTACCCTGAGAAAAAGTTTGATGCAAGACAAATGCATGGATGATAAGACTATCAGTGGCTAGTAGTCATAATGGCTGTGCACTATCTCCAGTATCAGAGGTGCCATGCCTCTGAATACCAGTTGCTGGGAAATACAAACACAGCTATTGTGCTCATATCCTTTTTGTGGGCTTCCTCGAGGCATCTGGCTGGCCGCTGTGGGAGGCAGGATGCTAGACTAGATGGTCCATTGGTCTGATCCACAGTGGATCTTCTTATATTGTTATCATCTAGAAACAGGAAGAAATCAAAGGGTATGATGACATCTGTATCTCAGAAAGTAAGCAGAACATCATGGTAGTATTCATATTGGCAATTTACTGCTAATTTATTTCTGAAACTGCCCAGACTTTCACCGTGGTAGCTTAGTAATTAATCTGATAAGGTGGAGCTGCAACATAATGTTGCAGTGCATCCTTGCTTCTGTTAGGTCCAAACCCAACACGTGAGCCATCACTGTCTTTCTCAGCTCGCAAACACCCGGGAAGGTGCGGAGTTGAGCGCAATTATCCACTGCCAGAGGCTATAATAATAATACACACACGCAATATTTACCTTTGCAAAGGGGACCCAGTGCCTTCAAGCAAGATGCTTTTCAGAAGTGGGAACCCCGTTTATTGAAAGAACAGAGAGTTTCCCCAAAGATAATAAAACTGGGGAGTTTATGCGTCACTACATTCAAGAAAACTGCTAGTCATTGTAATATCAAAACATTAGAAATGGGGTGCTTGAGATAAGAAAGCTCTCAGACATTCGGGTTTCTACTAGACAAAGTAACAGTATAGATAGGAGGAAAGGGGTGCTTTAGAATAACAAAGAAAATCTTGGTTTCTTCTTAGCTAGGGGTTTGCATAAGTATGCGACCTTGAGATAAGCAGTGCAGTCAGGAGAGAACACAGAAACAGATAATGTGGGAGGAATAACTACAGGCAGAGCCATTAAATCAGAAAGATCACTCAAGTTACACTTTACACTTGTAGGGATATGCGTGTCAAGGCCTATAAGCATATGAATCAAATACAAGAATGCTTTCGTGATACTACATGGCAACTTTATATGGGCCACTTTACTACTATGCATATAGATGCAGGGAGGGAAATGAAATCCAGCTGAAATAGGCTTTTATTAATCAAGAGCCACTGGAAGGTCACAAGTCAGGTCACAGGGAAATAAACCGATATTAAAATTATATCAAGTCCAACTTAATTTTTATCCTAACACTTCCCAACAGGTTTTCAACCTGCCCAACATGCTCTCCTCCAGGATACGCTAATAAGCTGCACAAAGGTGAAGCAGAGCATTATGCTCCCCCTTCCATCATATTTTCACAAAACAGTGTGCAAGCTTTCGAGTTCTCTAGAATTCTTCATCAGGCTAGATGGTAAATAGAGCAAGCAGGAGGGGGGAAATGGCTGTGCCACCTGAATCTGCATCTGGTAAGAGAGGTTTTTTAATGGAGCGTGGGAGGAAGTAGCAAACATTCAAATGAGGGTATTTGAAGATTGTGCAAAAGCCTAGTGGGTTTCAGATTGGTTTCAGATTGTGCAAAAGCCTAGTGGGAAGGAGAAATATATAACGGCTGATTCCCCATCTCTGGAAATACAAAGAACAGTTGTCACCCTAGTTTGTTTCTATCCTTAGACGAAAACACATAGGCTCCTTGGTAGGCGAAAAATAAGGATAAAGAGAAACTTAGGTAGCCTTTATACCGACAAAGGTGGAGAGTAAGTTTAGGTGGTGATACGCAAGTAGATTCAGGACAAACAAAAGCTCACAGAATGCATAATTAACTTATGGAATTTCTTGCCTTGAGATACAGTGATGACCAAGGGGATTAGACAAGTTTGTGGATGAAAAGTCTATCAAAGCTGTAATAGCTAAATAGAACCTCTATAGTCAGAAGCTATATACCACAAGCACAGAAGAGCTCTGTCCTTCCTCGCTAGTGGACTTTCTGCAAGCATCTGGCTGGCCACTGTGTGGATCAGCATGGTGGACTAGGTGTATGTTTTGATCTATGTGCATCAAATCTTGCTTTAAGGTCTTTATGGTGAAGTTCTACTGTACCAATCCCTACTTCATGATTTCCAGTGCACTGTTATTGAATGAAAGTGTGCTGTACTGATTTCTTTTCATCCTTTCTAGGTGTGTGTATAGAACCAAGTTCTCAGCAGGTTCCCAAGCCCATGGTAATCCTCCCATTCATGAAATACGGAGATTTGCATAGCTTCCTCCTTCGCTCAAGGCTTGGAATGGGCCCACAGGTAATCAACAACTCGGGAGAAAATTGCCCTGTAGTAGAACAGAAGATTGGAAAGCTGGATAGAAATGTGATAACAGAACCTTTTATTGACATCTTCCTCAGAGTAGAGAGAGAGAGAGAACAAAAACCTGCTTAATTCTCTTAAGAAACAAGGAGGTCCCCATCCACCAGTGGGCCCATACCGAATGTAGGGAAACATTTAGAGGCTAGAGCTGAATCCTGCTATGTCATTCCCATGTATTTTAGTATCTCCTTTCTGCAGCCGAGAAAACAAAATCAAAGGCATGCTGTGCAGCTCACAAAGGGGAACTGTTGAACTGTTCTGGAGGATTATTGGCATGGCAAATACAAATTGACTGTAGTTCCACATAAAAGGGGGTTAAACAAATGAAGATCTTTAACTGATACACAACCCAATTCTATGCATGCTTACTCCAGAAGTCCCACTGTTCAGTGGAGCTTATTCCCAAGAAAGTTTGCATAGGCTGCCATTCTGAATATCTCAGTTAGTCACCTGCCCATAGTTATGCAGCAGCAGCAGCAACACAGCAGAGTCACACCGGAATGCCATATTCTATAAAGCATCCTTCCCCAAACTTGGGTCCCCAGATGATGTTGGACTGCAACTGCCATCATCCCCAGTGAGCATAACCAGTTGTCAAGGATGATGGGAGTTGTAGTCCACAATATCTGGGGACCTAGGACTGGAGAAGGCTTTATAAAGACTCTGAAGACTTCTTTAGAGGCCCAGGAACCAAATCCACTAACTGGAGGGATACTGTCTGGCAATCTACAGCAGGTGTGGGGAACCTTTGGCCCTCCAGATGTTGGTGAACTACAACTCTTATCAGCCCCACCAAGCATAGCCAATGGCCAGGGGTGATGGAAATTGAAGTTCAGCAAAATCTGGAGGGCCAGAGGTTCCCCACACCTGATCCAGAGGCAAGAGAGATGCATGAAGGGATTAGTGGTTGTAACCAGGAATACTGTGGGGGATAGAAGTAGATGGGCCAATGAACCTCCACCCACCTCTTGTTATGGTCTTGGGTTGATGGATAAAGGATAAAAGGATGTTGTACAGTGGAACTAAGTAAAGACGTATGCCTGGCAGAATAAGTATTAGGATCAGTCCGCAATGTCACTTCATTTGGAATGGGCTGGGACTGCATTCTTGTGTGCTTCAGCTGCACTGCTGTTTCCTGACCTTTGAGTGTTGTTCAGTTGTGCTGCACTCAGCGAGTTATGGGCTCCTACTGGGAGGAAGGGCGGGATATAAATCTGATTGATTGATTGATTGATTGATTAAAGGCCACAATCTTGACAGTCAGAAGGGAACCTGATGTCTGTTCAAAGCCCACTAATGTTAAGAGTCTGATTTTCAAGATATATGACAGCTTTCTGGACAATTATACCTATAACTGAAACAGGCTGTGGTCCTTCTTGTTAGTGTCATGCATGGATGGACTGTCATTCTGGTTCTAGTCTAGAACAGTAGATAAAGGCTTTAATTGTTCTGCAAACAATGCCTCTGGAAGACATGGCTGTCCTTCATTTTATGGCGAAAGCAGTTCTGTTGTTTTGATCGGTTATTCCCACAAAGGAGCCCTATTAAAAAAGGACAACACAGTGAAGAGTGTTTCAGCAGCAAGGAAATCATCGAGTTAGTTGATGATGTTCCTTTTTGTGATAAACTGGAATTACTCGATTTTATTTCTCATATTTGTTTCACTAAAGAAAAATAAAAAGAAATAAAAGCCTGCTATAAACAAATGATGGTTTTGTTGACCGGCTACAAACAATGAAGTTGTTCATGGCTGAGCATATGAATCTCCATGACCAGTGAATGAGTGGAAATTTAAACAGTGACTTTGCATGTAATTGGGAACCATCAAAGAGAGGCTTATTCTGCTTGCCATTGTTCCAGATTGGGAAATGGACTACATTTTCCCTTTTTTAAAAGAAGCAGGGTGCATTCATTTTATCATTAATTAGAGCCCAGCTATGAAGGGCTGAGCAGTTTTGATTCAGCATCAGGAGTTTTCTGGGGAAGACATTTTTCTGTTGTACAGGAAAACCCAAGATATACGCTGTTGTCAGTTCATCAAGATATCTGATAGATAAGCAACTAAGAAACTTGACGCTGGCTGGGGCTGTTAGAAATTGGACTCCAGAAATATCTGGAGCTGCACTCCATCCTAGGGAATTGTTAGGGGAATGTGCTTTAATTGATTGGGTTTTCTCCTTCAGTGCTATCAGTCCTGTTTGCACTCGCTTTAAATGTCTGACTAAAGATGTAGGAGGTTTATTATGTTTCACTATGGTTGTTATCGTTGTTTTTTGTTAACCATATGATGACTATATCACAACTTTTGACTTCTTCTCTTCCCAGAATGTACCTCTGCAGACGTTATTGAAGTTTATGATCCATATCGCTCTAGGAATGGAATACCTTAGTAACAGACATTTCCTCCACAGAGACTTGGCTGCTCGAAACTGCATGTGAGTTTCTACACTTCCCTCTTCAACTTAGAATAAAACAGTCCAGCTTCATCATCTGTCTGTTTGCAGCTCTGGAAAGAGAAATAAAATAATAATAATAATAATAATAAATTTTATTTGTTAGTCGCCCATCTGTCCGAATTAACGGACACTCTGGGCGACTTACAACAATATAAAATACAATATAAAACACATACAATAGCAGTCACAACATTAACATCAATTCATCTAAAACCATCCCTTCAATAATACAGTATAAGAACCTAGCCCACCCCAGAGATCCCATAGGCCTGCCTGAATAGCCAGGTCTTTAAGGCTCGGCGAAAAGCCATCAGGGAGGAGGCATGTCGGAGGTCAAAAGGAAGCAAGTTCCAGAGGGTGGGGGCCACGATCGAAAAAGCCCTCTCTCTGGTCCGCACCAGCCTAGCTGTTTTCACTGGTGGGACCGAGAGAAGGTCTTGTGAGGCTGATCTTGTTTGGCGGCATATTTGGTGATACTGGAGGCGTTCCTTCAGATAAACTGGGCCAAAACCGTATAGGGTTTTAAAGGTCAACACCAACACCTTGAATTGGGCCCGGTACACAACTGGCAACCAGTGTAGCTCCATCAACACTGGGGTGACATGGTCCCGGCGACGGCTCTGCTTTATTAAGTCTTTGTAAATCTTGCTCAGAGTTTGCGAAACTATTTTTCTAATCTTTTCTTTCAAAATGTTGAACATTGTTTGGAGGAGGTGATGCACACATTCGAAACAATTATGTCTTGGGACTGTACCACTTCAGATTGCAGGTGGGGGGGTTTCATATTTGAATGTTCCTTCTGAGGCAAAAGACTTCCTGCGCTTAGAAAACGAACACATTATTTTGGTCCAGACTTTTCCCTGATGTGCAAATTTTCTATAGGCTGGTCTGGGTGTACAGTTGCAGAACCCAGATCTGAGGATTTGGGTTGCTACCAAACTGATGATGGTGGTAGGTGGGTTATGATTATGGCCCCATCTGCACTATACATTTAAGGCAGTATTACACCACAGTCATGGCTTTCCCCCAAAGAATCTTGGGAACTTGGGTGCCGTGAGTTGTTGGGAGACCACTCTTCCCCTCACACACCTACAATTTCCAGAGTGTTTTTAATAATAGTCCCTCTTCCCAGGGAACTCTGGGAATTGTAGCTCTGGGAGAGCAATAGGTGTCTTCTAACAACTCTCAGCCGCCTTAACAAATAACAATTGCCAGGATTCTTTGAGGAAGCCATGACTTTTTAAAGTGGCATGATATGACATTAAATGTATAGTGCAGATGGGGCCTTAGAGAGGTAAAGATTGCTTTCCTCTCCTTTAACCTCTTTCCTCTAAATGACTGCAAACCTTGCCTTGACGGAAATAGCTGAAGAAATGGAAAAGATATAGAATCATAGAATAGTAGAGTTGGAAGGGGCCTATAAGGCCATCAAGTCCAACCCCCTGCTCAATGCAGGAATCCAAATCAAAGCATTCCTGACAGATGGCTGTCCAGCTGCCTCTTGAATGCCTCCAGTGTCAGAGAGCCGACTACCTCTCTAGGTAACTGGTTCCATTGTCGTATGTCTCTAACAGTTAGGAAGTTTTTCCTGATGTCCAGTCGAAATCTGGCTTCCTGCAACTTGAGCCCATTATTCCGTGTCCTGTACTCTGGGACGATCGAGAAGAGTTTCCGGCCCTCCTCTATGTGACAACCTTTCATGTACTTGAAGAGTGCTATCATATCTCCCCTCAGTCTTCTCTTCTCCAGGCTAAACATGCCCAGTTCTTTCAGTCTCTCATCATAGGGCTTTGTTTCCAGTACCCTGATCATCTTTGTTGCCCTCCTCTGAACCCGTTTCAGTTTGCATCCTTCTTGAAGTGCGGAGACCACACCTGGACGCAGTATTCAAGATGAGGCCTAACCAATGCTGAATAGAGGGGAACTAGTACTTCACGCGATTTGGAAACTATACTTCTGTTAAAGCAGCCTAGTTGCGGACCAGCTCCAGACACTCTTGGATGAGACCGATTATCTGGATCCATTTCAATGGGGTTTCAGGCCCGGTTTTGGCACGGAGACGGCCTTGGTCGCCCTGTATGATGACTTATGTCGGGAGAAAGACAGGGGGAGTGTAACTCTGTTGATTCTCCTTGATCTCTCAGCGGCTTTTGATACCATTGACCATGGTATTCTTCTGGGAAGACTTGCGGATTTGGGAGTTGGAGGTACTGCTTGGCGGTGGTTCTGCTCCTATTTGGCGGGTCGTTTCCAGAAGGTAGTGCTTGGGGAGCATTGCTTGGCACCCTGGGCTCTCCAATATGGAGTTCCGCAGGGGTCAGTTCTGTCCCCCATGCTCTTTAACATCTACATGAAGCCGCTGGGTGCTGTCATCAGGAGTTTTGGAGTGCGTTGTCACCAGTATGCTGATGACACGCAGCTCTACTTCTCCTTTTCATCTTCATCAGGTGAGGCTGTCAAGGTGCTGAACCGATGCCTGGCTGCGATAATGGACTGGATGAGAGCGAATAAATTGAAGCTCAATCCAGACAAGACTGAGATGCTGTTAGTAGGTGGTTCCCCTGACCGGATGGTGGATGTACAACCTGTCCTGGATGGGGTTGCACTCCCCCTGAAGGAGCAGGTTCGTAGTCTGGGAGTTCTTTTAGATCCATCCCTGTCACTGGAGGCTCAGGTAGCCTCGGTGGCACGGTGTGGGTTCTACCAGCTTCGGTTGGTGGCCCAGCTACGCCACTATCTGGACAGGGAAAACCTTGCTTCAGTTGTCCATGCTCTGGTAACCTCTAAATTAGACTACTGCAATGCACTCTACGTGGGGCTGCCCTTGAAGACAGTTCGGAAACTGCAGCTCGTGCAAAATGCGGCGGCCAGACTGATAACTGGGACCGGGCGGTCCGAACATATAACACCGATTCTGGCCCGCCTGCACTGGTTGCCTATATGTTTCCGGGCTCGATTCAAGGTGCTGGTTTTAACCTATAAAGCCTTGTACGGCATGGGACCACAATACCTGATGGAACGCCTCTCCCGATATGAACCTACCCGCACACTGCGCTCAACATCGAAGGCCCTCCTCCGGGTGCCTACTCAGAAAGAAGCCCGGAAGGTGACAGCAAGAAAAAGGGCCTTCTCAGTGGTGGCTCCCGAACTATGGAATATTCTTCCTGATGAGATACGCCTGGCGCCAACATTATTATCTTTTCGGCGTCAGATAAAAACCTTCCTCTTCTCCCAGGCATTTTCAGCATTTTAGTAGTATTTAATATGCATTTTAGTGTGTGTTTAATTATGTTTTAATTCTTGATATTTTAACTTATTTTTAAACTGCTTAATATGAGGTTTTAATTGTATGTCAGATGTTTTTTACCTGTTGTAAACCGCCCAGAGAGCTTCGGCTATGGGGCGGTATATAAATTGAATTAATAAATAAATAAATATAAATATAATATAGCATTTGCCTTTTTTGCAGCCACATCCCACTGTTGGCTCATATTCAGCTTGTGATCAATGACAGAAGACTGAGGGGAGATATGACAGCACCTTTCAAGTACATGAAAGGTTGTCACATAGAGGAGGGCCGGAATCTCTTCTCAATCGTCCCAGAGTGCAGGAAAAAGAATAATGGGCTCAAGTTGTGGGAAGCCAGATTTTGACTGGACATCAGGAAAAACTTCCTAACTGTTAGAGCCATACAACAATGGAACCAATTACCTAGAGAGGTACTGGGCTCTCTGACACTGGAGGCATTCAAGAGGCAGCTGGACAGCTATCTGTCGGGAATGCTTTGATTTGGATTTCTGCATTGAGCAGGGGGCTGGACTCTATGGCCTTGTAGGCCCCTTCCAACTCTACTATTCTATGATTAAATGTGTACATTGATAGGCATTATGCCAGGAAACATCCCATCAGTGCAAATTATCATTCTGGAACGGTTCAAGGTGCATCAAAGCTATACAATTAAAAGCCAATTGTAACTCTTAAGAGCTTTCCCAGGGACTGAGGTTCTGTGAAGGCACTGAGAACATTTAGAAATCCCTGATCTCTTAACAAGTCTTTGTCGTCCCAGCGTTCTCTGCCGAAAGACCATGTGTATTTCAAAGCTAGGCAACTGCACCTTTGTTTTTCCCAGTGTCATGTCCATAATGTAATTTTACATCTTTGAGTAGGTTTTTGTCTTTTTCAAACATATTTGTATTAATATTGTGCCTTAAATCAATCAACAGGTTACGGGATGACATGACTGTGTGTGTGGCAGACTTCGGTTTATCCAAGAAGATTTACAGTGGGGATTACTACCGGCAAGGGCGCATCGCAAAGATGCCCGTGAAGTGGATTGCAATAGAAAGTCTTGCCGATCGAGTCTACACAACAAAAAGCGATGTGGTGTGTAAATAGGGATTGGAGAGAAATTCAGTTTGGTTTGCGTTTTAATGCAAGCCTGATTAATTCAGATTTCCTGAAACAATATGCAAATGGAAACACAGCAATTCTTTGAAATTTGCACTTTTCCGAATTTTGCAATGCAGTTCTGCAACCAAAAAAAGTGTACAAAATGTCTACTTTAGGTGAAAGTGTGGATAAAAATGTACATATTGGTGGAAATAACATACGCAAACATGTTATGGGAAATTAGTCCCTAAATGTGTATAGATATATTAGGAGAAATGTACCCTAAAACTTGCAAGCTGATATTTTGGAATTCAGAAATGTGGTGAACTGAATTTAAGGTTGAAAAAATGACTTCACATTAATTTGAATTTAAAAGGTAGCCCAGAATGCACAAAAGGTTTTGTGCACTAAAGAGAGTAGAGAAGTCCTTAAAGCTGGAGAACTCTGCATGTGCATTGGAGCCCCTACACCTTGAGAAATTGCTAGACTGAGGCACATGTGATTCAAAATATAGGTGCTTTTATCTTTAAACCACTACTCTTCAACCTTGGGTCCACAGATGTTGATGGACTACAACTCCCATCATCCCTGACCATTGACCATGCTGTTTGGGGATGATGGGAGTTGTAGTCCAACAAACTCTAAACTGTATGAATGTATTAAGCTACTATGCGTTGAGTCAGACCATTCATCCATCTAGCAGCCCAGTACTATATTCTGACTGGTACTGGCTTTCCAAGATCTCAGACGGAGAGGTCTTTTCCAATCCTGTTGCCTGAAGATCTGGACTGAATCTGGTGCCTTACACATCCAAAGCGTGTAATCTACCACAGAGTTATGGCCCTACCATCAAGGGAAAAAACTAGTAAAGATCACATGCCAAAATGTAGATATCTGTGTCAGTTTTTAGACTTGCCTTTACAACTAGTTCTGATGCAGCAGAACCATACATAATGAATTTGACAACACCAACAAAAACACTATTCCCCCCCCCAAGTCTTGCAAGTTACACTACAATAATATCAAATGCTTTGGGAACTCAATATCACAAACACGATTTTTCAAGCAATATACGAGGAAGCACAGACCAATCCTTTGCATGTCTACTTGGGACATAAATCTCACTGAGTTCCATGGGACTTATTCCCAGATAAATGTCTTTAGGATTGCAGCCTTAGGAAATTATCTTTCCTAGTTAATTAATTCAGACTTTTTGCAATGCCTTTTAAAAGTATGTTTGTCTCTTTGTTCCGTGTAGTGGGCTTTTGGTGTCACAATGTGGGAGATAGCGACGCGAGGAATGACTCCGTACCCAGGAGTGCAGAACCATGAAATCTATGACTACCTCCTTCACGGGCATAGGCTGAAGCAGCCAGAAGACTGTTTAGATGAGTTGTAAGTATTTTATCTCACTGTGATAGCTATGCATAGGAGGTAACCTCCAGTGTGGATTACTGTAATGCACTCCATGTGGTGTTGCCCTTGAGGCTGGTCCAGAAGCTGCAGCTCATGCAAAACACAGCGGTGCAACTGCTTACTGGGGCAGAATATCATCAGCATGTTACTCCACTGCTAACAGAATTGCACTGGCTGCCATTTAGCTGCCTGGCTAAATTCAAGGTGCTGGTTTTAGTATATAAAGCCCTATACAGCTTGGAACCAGGATACCTGAAAGATCATCTCACCCCTTATATTCTCAGTTGATCACTGTGCTCTGCAGGTGAGGGCCTCCTGCAGATACCATCTTATCAGGAAGTCTGTTCAGAACAACATAGGAAGCGGACCTTTAGTGTAGTGGCATATACCCTGTGGAATTCCCTCCCCTTAAATATTAGACAGGCACAGTCTCTTATATTTTTGGTGTCTACTGCCTTGTACTGATACAGCATCCACACCATACACTTAAAGCACATTTAAAATGTGTGGCTGCCCCCAAAGAATCCTGGGATTTGTCATTGGTTAAGGGTGC
The DNA here is from genome assembly GCF_030035675.1 of Rhineura floridana. NCBI lineage: Eukaryota > Metazoa > Chordata > Lepidosauria > Squamata > Rhineuridae > Rhineura > Rhineura floridana. The sequence goes on along the minus strand of NC_084483.1, from coordinate 187,049,446 downwards.
TGGGAATTATAGCTCTGTGGCTGGTAAACAACAGTTTCCAGGATTCTTTGGAGGAAGCCATGTGCTTTAAACGTGTGGTGTGGATGTGGCCTGAGTCAAACCATTGGTCCAGTGTAGTATTATCTATACTAACTAGCAGTGGCTCTTCAGAGTTTCAGACAGGAGTTTCTCCCAGCTCCACCTGGAGAAGCTGGGGATTGAACCTGGTACCTTCTGCATGCAAAGCAGATACTCTGCCACTGAGCTATGAGCCTTCCCTGTCATTTGACTGAGATTTTTCAATACAGCGGAACTCCATGACTTACTCAAGACAATTGCTAGTACTGCAGTCTGCCAGCTTGGGAAGCTGGAAGCTGTGAGGTCTGTTTCTTTGCATCCTATATCTTTTGCGTGGCCCCCCCCTGCCTCTCAATTTCCAGCATTTGTAGATGCTCTTTCTGCATCAAACTGTCTGCTTCTGAGTCTCTTTTATTATATGCCTTATATAAGCATTTTGTCCTATTTTTGACCACCTGGTCCTCAGAATACAATTTAATTACTTCTCATCCTCTGTACTCCTCCCCCCCCCGGTTCCCATTTTCTTAGCCTTCATTATGGGACATGGTTCTGGCTTTGCCCCTCCCTCTTAGAGCATACCTTCTTCCACCATGTTGGAGCATCCTCATGGTGAAAGGCAGGTGAGAAATCTAATAATAATTCCTTTCCAGTACCCACAAAAATAATATTTACAAGCTACTTCAAGGGCTGTTTCATTTATTTATTTCATTTATATCCTCCCTTTCTTCTTTCATGGAACTCACAGCAGCACACACAGGATTCCCAGGCACTCTGTCTCCCATCCAGGTGCTGGCCAGACCAAATCTTCTTAGCTTCAGCAGGTGGCTGTGTTGTGGGTCCTCAGACTAACCAGGAACTTTAAAAACAAGCACACACTGGGATAACAACCAGGGAACCAATTGAAGCACTATGTCCCATTGGGGATCACACCTGCCCGCCCCCCATGTCAATATCAGCAGCACACTTAATTTGTAAAGGCGAAGGTGTCCCCGCACTTGTAGTGCGAGTCGTTTCTGACCCTTAGGGTGACGTCTTGCGACATTTACTAGGCAGACCGTATATATGGGGTGGGATTGCCAGTTTCGTCCCCGGCCTTTCTTTACCCCCCAGCATATGCCAGGTACTCATTTTACTGACCACGGATGGATGAGTGGACCTCGACCCCTTTTACCGGAGATTCGACTTCCTCCTTCCGTTGGAATTGAACTCCGGCCATGAGCAGAGCTTTCGGCTGCATTACCGCCGCTCACCACTCTGCGCCATGGAGATTAGAAAGAGCCTGCATCCTTATAATCTCTGCTTGGAAGCTTTGTTCCCAAACATAGCTGTATATACCCAAAGGATCGGTTCCGTTAAGCCAGGGATGGGGAAGCCATGGCCCTACAGATGTTAGACTCCAAGATCCCTGACTGTTGGCCGTGCTGGCCAAGGCTGATAGGAGTTGAGAGTCCAACAACATCTGGAAGGCTACCAGTTTCCTGCCCTAGGCATCTACCCTTTGGCAGCAGCTTGAAGGCTGCAGTTCCCTGAAGCTACAAAGCCTTTTTTTTAAAAAAGGTGCTAGGAACCAAAGTACAGAGGAGCAAGGTGTCAGTAGGTTTGAACTGATTTAAATCCTATTGAGTTCATTAGGACTTATTTCTAGATAAGTGATGCACTCTTTCCTTTGTAGAATTCTTTTTAATGTCCCATTTCTGGCCTCTGTTACTCCTATTTTTGGAACACCAGACTGTGATTATATAGAAGGATTTGTAATGCTTTTACTGTTGCTGTTCTGATGATACTGTATTATTTTTTAAAATGTAAGCCCCCATGGGGAGATATTTATTTTGAACAGGAGTCAATAAATCTCTTAAATAAAATAAAACAAACAAAAATGTGCTTCACCATAATGTATTTCTTGTTGCCTCAGGTATGAAATAATGTACTCCTGTTGGAGGGTAGATCCTGTGGACCGCCCCACCTTCTCAGACCTGAAGCTTCATCTGGAGAAGCTGTTGGAAAGCTTGCCAGCCCTCAGCGAGCCTGACAACGTAATTTATATTAACACTAGCCTGATGGAGGAGAGCATGGAAGAGCTGTCAGAAGACTCTGAGTTTCCCCAGATAGACACGGATCTTGATCCTAACCACATTATAGAGTCCTGTTCCCAGAGACCAGAGACCACGGTGGTCACTGTTGACATCCACGACAGCAACGGAATGGGGGAGAGATACATTTTAAGCGGGGGTAGTGAGGAACACAGTGTCAGCCTGGCAAGAACAGAAGAGGAAGTTATTCCTCTGCTGCAGCAGATGCCCTTGCAGAATAGGACGTCATGGTCTGAAGCTAGCACACTTCCCTTTGGGAGCATGTTGACAGGTGAACTACTGTATGCGGATGACTCTTTGGAGGACTCTGAAATTCCCCTGTGAAAGAAGGAGCTGCAGAGCAGAGCTGCTCCTTGGGCAGGAACTTTTTCAGTGGACTTTACTTGTTTTTCTCATGCAAAGCCAGTCCTATGTAGCAACCTCTCCAAGCCTAATGTACAGCATGTGATTTATAGAAACGGTGTTCTATCTCTCTCTCTTTTGTATAATACGGTATCTTTATAGAGATTATATTTTAATAAACAACACCCCGTTATGATGGTCTCTTTTATTGGTTCTTTTCAAGGGGGTTTGATCTCTCTCTTTTCATTAAAATATGGATTTCTACAGATTATTTGTCTTCAAGCTCCTTTGCAGCTTCTGTATGAGCCTCGCTAGACATGACGTTAGCACATCATTGCCTTTCCCATGTTTTTTTTAATGGCAACGGGAGGGCCGTGGCTCAGTGGTTAGAGTATCTGCTTTGTAGATTTCTGCATAGGGCTGGGAATGTCTCCTGCCTGAAATCCTGGAGAGCCTCCTTAGTCATGTCTGTTAATTTTTTGTAAACTGCTGAGAGGTTTTTTTTACAATCAAACAGCATATAAATTTTGTTAAATAAAACAAACTTCAATAGGTTTACTCTGAGTAGGACTAGCATTGAATGCCACCCAGTGTAATGACTAAGAGTGTGAGCTGGGGTATCTCTGTGATGTTCCTGTATTAATGTATATATGGTAAGTGCTGTTTGTATAGAAGATATGTGGTAGATGGAGTGAAAGAGGACGGTGGAGTAAATGAGCAGTAGAATGCTGGATGATTGGCTGAGTGTTTGGATGGCTGAGAGTATAAATGGAAGGATGACAGTTGAATCTGGGTGGACGTTAGTGGGTTGTTTGAGAGGTGTTTGGTGGGGTTTTTGAGAGGAGATTGTGTGGAGAGTTGGTGGATGTGAGGAAAGTGTGGAGTTCGGATTAATACTAAGACAAATACCACAGGAATAGATGAAACCATATGCTTATGTGCCTTTATAAAGTAATCTTGTTATTTCTAATATTTAATAAACACTATTTTGGTTTACCGGAGGCCTGATCCTTGGCTGGGGAATATACAGACCAGAGGGGAGGGCAAGGTACTTACCAAGGCTGAAGGGAAACTGTAACAATTGGTGGCAGCGGTGAAGGGAAGAATACAACACCACAAGTATCCAGAGCAACCCAGAATTATATGCATTCTATATAGATCAAAGGGATTGGGACAGCTTAAGCACGCAGTCACAGAGGTAACCTGATTGAGAGAGACTCAGGCAGAGTCTCTGGGAATACTGGTTATAGGACGTGACTGGGGGTGCTGCCTAGCAGGGGGATCTGGTGAGGTTTGTGCTAGAGCGGAGAGAGAAACCATAAAAAAGGACAGCCCGGACTGGTGGAGTCCCTGGTGGTGCCTAGTGACAGGCAGTAGCCACAAGCAGGTAGGAACCTGACAGGGAGAGCCAGGGAAGGGCGTCACAATCTCCAATTCAAAACTTGCCTCTGTCATGAACTCCCTAGAAGACCTAAGATAAGCTCCAGTTTTTCAGTCTCCCATCTGCAATACAAAGAAGATAATCATGTCCTATATTACAAAGTTGTTGTATGTTTCTGTGAAATAAAAGATGTGCTTTGAACAATAGGAAGAAGAGTTGCTTCATATAATTATGAAGAAGGATTATCTCTCTAGAGCAAGGATAGTGAATGTAGTGCCCTCTAGATGTTGTTGGACTGCAGCTTCCATCTTACCTAATCATTGGCTATGCTGGCAGGTTCACATGGGAACTGTTGTCCAACAGTGCCTTGAGGGCACTATGTTGGCTACCCCTGCTCTAGAGACATCTTGTTGCTAGCTCAGTCCTCTACAAGCTGGAGTATGTACCAGAAGCATGGAACAAGGATCTGCAATGTTAGCAAAGGATGTACTTCCTATTTATTTATTTATTGTATTTGTATACCGCCCCATAGCCGAAGCTCTCTGGGTGGTTTACAGTAACTAAAAACATTAAAAACAAATATACAAATTTAAAACACATCTTTTAAAAACAATTTAAAACACAATTTAAAATTTTTAAAACAATTTAAAAACACATGCTAAAATGCGTGGGAGAAGAGGAAAGTCTTGACCTGGCGCCGAAAAAATAACTGATGGCGCCAGGCGCACCTCGTCAAAAGAATCATTCCATAATTTGGGGGCCACCACTGAGAAGGCCCTCTCCCTTGTTGCCACCCTCTGCGCTTCCCTCAGAGTAGGCACCCGGAGGACGGCCTTAGATGTTGAGCGTTATGTACGGTGGGTTCATATCGGGAGAGGCGTTCCATCAGGTATTGTGGTCCCAAGCCGTGTAAGACTTTATAGGATAAAACTAGCACCTTGAATTGAGCTCGGAAACATACAGGCAGCCAATGCAAGCAGGCTAGAATTGGTATTATATGTTCGGACCATCTAGTCCCTGTTACCAATCTAGCCGCTGCATTTTGCATAAGTTGCAGTTTCCGTTACCATGCAGTTATCATGCAGTCCCTCCCACTCCCAACTCAGCCAGTCTCCCCAGAAGGATACCATGGTCAATAGCATCGAAAGCCGCTGACAGATCAAGAAGAATCAACAGAGTCACACTTCCCCTGTCTCTCTCCCAACAAAGGTCATCATACAGGGCAACCAAGGCTGTTTCCATGCCAAAACCAGTCCTGAAACCTGACTGAAATGGATCCAGATAATCAGTCTCATCCAAGAGTGTCTGGAGCTGGCCCGCAACCACTTGTTCAAGGACCTTGCCCAGGAATAGAACATTTGCTACCGGCCTATAGTTATTAAGATTTTCTGGGTCCAAGGAGGGCCTCTTCAGGAGTGGTCTCACTACTGCCTCTTTCAGGCAGCCAGGGACCACCCCCTCTCACAGAGAAGCATTAATCACTTCCCTGGCCCAGCCGGCTGTCCCATCCCTGCTAGGTTTTATTAGCCAAGAAGGGCAAGGATCCAGCACAGAAGTGGTTGCACGAACCTGTCCAAGCACCTTGTCAATGTCCTCAAGCTGTACTATAACATACAGTGGAATGGAATAGTAATGATCAAGTTGTTTTAACTAGAACAGGAATGGGGAATAGGGTTGCTAGATCAGAAGCATCCCAACCCCTGAGATTTCAGGGGTGGACCTTAGTGATGTCATTAAGCATGATACATTAAGCATAAACCACAGCTGCTTGGAGGATACCACTCAAACAAAAAAAATCTGATTGGAAGTTAAGATAGAAATCTTAGCTAAATGAGGGTGTTTCCAGATCCAGCTAAAGTGACCGGATCATTCCTCCTCACCTGCTTAGAGAGCCTGGGTAAGAAACATTTAATCTAGCCTACTTGTGTCTGGCAAGAAGGGTTTAAGTTCCTTCAGGCCAGGCCAGTCACTAGAAGGCCATTGTAGGAAGAAAGCCTAGTGTTGTGGAGATGTTAGATGGGAGCACTCAGGAGTAAAGATGGATGCCCCCCGAAGGCTGCAATTCTAAACACGCTAAAGGACTAAGCCCCATAGAACTCAACAGAACTTGCTTCTGAATAGATAATGTTAGGATTGTGCTGTTGGTAAGGCTTGACTAGGAATCTATGGTGCGGCCACATTTGGAATACTGTGTACAGTTCTGGTCGCCTTATCTCAAAAAGGATATTATAGAGTTGGAAAAGGTTCAGAAGAGGGCAACCAGAATGATCAAGGCGATGGAGCGACTCCCTCACGAGGAAAGGTTGCAGCATTTGGGGCTTTTTAGTTTAGAGAAAAGGCGGGTCAGAGGAGACATGATAGAAGTGTATAAAATTATGCATGGCATTGAGAAAGTGAATAGAGAAAAGTTTTTCTCCCTCTCTCATAATACTAGAACTCGTGGACATTCAAAGAAGCTGAATGTTGGAAGATTCAGGACAGACAAAAGGAAGTACTTCTTTACTCAGCGCATAGTTAAACTATGGAATTCTCTCCCACAAGATGCAGTAATGGCCACCAGCTTGGATGGCTTTAAAAGAAGATTAGACAAATTCATGGAGGACAGGGCTATCAATGGCTACTAGCCATGATGGCTGTGGTCTGCCACCCTAGTCCGAGGCAGCATGCTTCTGAAAACCAGTTGCTGGAAGCCTCAGGAGGGGAGAGTGTTCTTGCACTCGGGTCCTGCTTGTGGGCTTCCCCCGGGCACCTGGTTGGCCACTGTGAGAACAGGATGTTGGACTAGATGGGCCACTGGCCTGATCCAGCAGGCTCTTCTTATGTTCTTATGCTCTAATTCTTTGCAATGATATTGATATCAAAGCAGGGTTGGCAACCCCCTGCCTGGAATGCCCTGCCTACCTTTTAACGTAGCTGCTCCAACCTCTTTACTGTACAGACTAGGGTTGCCAGGTTCAGGGCCTGAGGCTGATCCTGTATCTTTAGGAGAAAAGAAAGTCAGCCAAGTGCAGGTGTTCTTGCAACCCTGTAATGGGAAAAACCACAAGGTGGAATTATCCCTTCCCCCTGCACAACTTCTGTATCTTTAAAAGTTGTGCAGGGGGGAGGGAGAATTCCACCTCGTGGTTTTTCCCATTACAGGGTTGCAAGAACACCTGCACTTGGCTGACTTTCTCTTCTCCCAAAGATACAGGATCAGTCTCAAGCCCTGAACCTAGCAACCCTAACTGGGTCTATGTGTTTTGCTTCCACTGTAGTGATTATTTTAACTAATTCTACAGCAGGTGGTGCTAGAGTTTAGGATAAATTAATACTTTCTTTATTTGTTGCAATGAGATGTTGCAATAATTTTACCAAAGCAAATTTTAAAGATCCATAGTAGTTTTGTTCAACAAACTTTTTTGGGGGGCGGGCAGGCGCGGGAGGCCTATAACAAAATGTTGCAGCATATCCCCTGCCAGCTAAATGGAGTGGTCACAACAAGCTCTGGACTCCAACTATCCTCACCCTTTGCCAGTCCTGTCAGGGGTGGGGAACCTGACTCTCCCCACACTGCCCCCCCCTCCCAGAGACCACACCCTCAAGTGCTTTTTGCATGGCTGGAAGGTGTCCTTGAACAGGTGTGTGTGGACTGGAGAAACCTAATGTTTTGTATCACTGGAATGTAACTGGGCCTGCATATACGCCATACGTTGAAAGAATATCCCCTCCTCTGAGTCCTAGAAAATGTACAGTAGGGCCCCGCTTATACGGCGGGTTAGGGACCAGGCCCCCGCCGTAAAGCGGGAATCGCCGTAAAGCGGAACCCATTGACTATAATGGGTCATATCGTGCCAAAATGCCGCAAAATGCCGCAAAAGCACAAAATCGGCTTTAAAACGGGGAATGTCCCCTAATTGAAAGCCGCCGCATGAGCGGAACGCCGTAAAGCGGAATGCCGTAAAGCGGAATGCCGTAAAGCGGGGCCCTGCTGTAGTTTGTTGAGGGTGCTGAGAATTGTGGCTCTGTGGGGAGTAAACTACAGTTCCTAAGATTTTTTTTCTGGGGAGGGGTGCTTTAAATGTATGGCATGTAAGCAGTCCTACTGTACAAAGGTAAGACTCACTCCGATTGTTCTGCCTGCTTTTAAATCTGGCCCTGCCTACCAGCGGTATGGAGCTTCTGGGAGATTGCCCTTGCCATAACAAAATGTGGCTCTGGGGCCGCTCTAAGTTGTTAGGGCCTGAAGCAGACCAATTATGTTCCCTTTCCTCTTTTGATTCACCAGGTGACACCTCCGACATTCCATGACTCAACCACCATCAACCATTGTTTTTTGGCCTTACAGACTTGTACCTGACTTCTAGTCCCTTTAGACCTCTTTCCCCAATGTCCTTCCCTGAAGCAGAAGCGAGAACTGCTTTTAGAAAGCAAGGGGGGAAACCCAAGACTTCAGCATAGCTGTGATGAGCTATGTCTCTCTGCCTCCACTAGGGATGGAAAGAGCGGCCAATTCTGGCTTTGGTTCCCTCAGTTACGCACTTTTCCAATCTTAAATTCAGTTCTCCACATTTGGGCAGCAATTTGCAGTTTAAAAAAACGAACGAACAAAAAAACCTCATGACAATTCTCCATCATTTTGGTGTGAGTTTCTCTTAATAAGCACATTTTTGTAGGCTGTTCAAACTAATGTACACATTTTTGCAAGCAATCTCTTATCATATAATGCATTTTGTACTGTATTTTCACTTATAACTATATTCATTTTTATGCACAGTTTCCCCTAATATATGTATTTTTGTAAACATTGTTTGGCTGGCAAACTGCATCACAAAAGTGCAAAATTAGGAAGATTAGCTTCTCATACTGTTTTGGAAAGTGTGAATTTGATAGACTTGGCTTGAAATGCAAACGGAATCAAATTTCTGATCCAACCCCAGCCCCCATCCTCCAAACAAAAGGTAGCAGCGAAAACAATAGCTCAATATGAACTCAGTTCCCTTTCCAGACAAAATGATGAGTTTTCTTAAAGTTTTCTTATTTCTATGGCCTCAGCATGCAATATGTCCTGGGAGTTCACAGGGCCATTTGTGGGGGGTGGGGGGGAGAGTTAAAACTGTTCTAGACATTTATATACTTCTGTGTTGCTTACAAAGGAGTCCCTCAAGTATGTAGAAGCCACTATGTAATTTTTGTGTGGCCACCTTTCCGCTGCCAAATGGGGGCCACACCTGCACCTTACATTTAAAGCAATATCATACCATTGGCTTCACCCAAAGATCCCTGCAAACTGTAGTTTGTTGAGGATACTGAGAGTTATTAGAAGGCCCCTATTCCTCTCACAGAGCTACAGTTCTTAGAGTGGCTTAGCAGTTCATCCCTCTTCCCAGGGAATTCTGGGAATTGTTAGGCACTCAGCCACCCAAGTTGACTATTAGAGGGAATTATGGTTATTAAAGGCTGCAAGGGTTAGGGATGAGCTCCACTTGTGAAAAGATGGAATATCTTTGTACTGAATTACTTTCTGCAATGGAAAGAGCCAGGTACTTGAAAGAATCCCTCCTCCATATGATCCTGCCCAACCAGTGAGGTGAGCGGGAGAGGCCCTAGTGCACATTCCCCACCCACCCATCCTACTGTCAGCAGTGCTGTTGATGGGAACAAATGAAAGTTTGAACAAGTGTCAGAGACAAGTACAAATTTGGGAGGGGGTGGGGAAACTGGTGCTGTGTTCTGATCCTGACTGGGGCCCTGTAAGGCTTTCCCCCCTCCAGAATAAAATATTATGCTGTGAACAACATAATGTGTAGTTTGGCCTTTAGCCACTTCCCTACAACAGCAGATAATACCAAAGGTAACCATGCAGCCCTACCGCATGGGGTGGTTGTAAGGACGACTGGGTTAATTTTGTCAAATGGTATATGCATTAATTGTTATTGTTGTTATTTATGAATAGTTTCCCATGAGACATCCCCAAATGATTGACAATATATGGATTATGATGATGATGCCTCCTGACTAGCCCAAACAAATAATGGTAGGAGTTGGGGAAGGGGGGTTTACAAGGGTTTTTTGATCATTTTTTTGTGTCTACCTTCCTCTTCCAACAAGCTTTTTAAGCAGAGGTCTTTCCCCATCTACATCTGTACTAGAACTGTTTCTAAGATTTTTTTTAAATAGTTTATCACTTTTTTGCTGCCCTGGGCTGCTTTTTGGAAGAAGGGCAGGATATAAATTTAAACTATAAATAAAATAAATAATACATATCACTAATATTTAATGTGGGCCCTTGCGTTGGGGGGACAGGTTCTACATCAAAATGATACCCATAATTCTGGTATACCACAGTGGGGAGGAGAGCCTGGCTGGGAGTCCAGAGTCTGTGAGTTAAAATCCCCACTCGTGTCTCCTGGGTGGAAAGGGCCAGCTGAAGATCACCCCCACAGTGAGTGGCTCAGGGGTTACATGGCCTGCCACCTGTGCAGCCGTGGGCAAGCTGCATAGTCCCAAGGAGCCCAGTTGCCCCCCAGCTGGCAGTTGCAGACAAGGAAGGGGCTGGCTTGCGTAGCTGTGGCAAGCTGAGCAGGCCCTAGCCAGCTGGGGAGGACGAGCCTCAGAGGGAGGCAATGGTAAACCCCCTCTGAATACCGCTTACCATAAAAATCCTATTCATAGGATAGCCATAAGTCAGGATCAACTGGAAGGCAGTCCATTTCCCATTTTGATCAATAAATAGTTGTCCTATTTTCCCCCCCCATTTGAGATGCTGCTTTTAAAAGTATGTGTGTTGGGGGGGGAGGAGGGGAGTTTTGCTTATTCTAGTCATCTCTGAGTAGTCGAAATAAAGCAAGTCAGCTTCCCAGTAAGAGCCATCAATCTTAGGTGTTAGTTTGTAAGATCTCTCTCTCTCTCTTCCTCTCTCTGTGGTGGGAAAGGGGGGAGGACAGCTCCTATCAGAGAGTACACTTGCAGCAAAATCAGCCTACCAATGATAGAGGTTGAAACTGAGCATTTTTACTCTTTGGAAAACCTGCTGTGTGATGCTGCAGTCATTTGTGATCGGAGCAAAGGAGCTCTTGCTCTCTTTCTCTCCCCCCCCCCACTCGATTTGCAGTCAGGGAAACTTGACTGTGGAGGAAAGTGTTTGGCCAAGCACTGGTGCAATCGGAAAAGAGGTGTTTTCTTCTTCTTCTTTCTGTCTTGGAATAACAGTGCCATGATTTCTGGATTTCAGTACAGCCTTTTTCTTTTCTTGTGCCTAACATCATGTCAGGAATCTCGGGTGTCCCAGGTAAGTCCTGTTCCCTCCAAACCCACAGCTGGTTGCTGTTTTATTTGGGTAACATTTCTTCTTTTTAAATGAGCATCCATAATTTTGTGTGGGGAGGAAAACGCAATGCGTGAAAGAGAGAACGAGCTCCCTCGAGAGTAAAATGAATGACGGTTCTTTTGCAAAGTTTTTCTAAAAAGGCTGAACTTGTCTAGCTTTTTTTCCTTCTGTGTGTCTTTTTTTCAAAGGCAACAGGAAGGTGAAATTATGATTGCTAATGCCCTCTGGCTTTTATATACCTCCTCTAATTTTCAGCTTTAGATCCACAGACAAGTGAGGGGATAAGTTTGGTATAAATGAAAAAAGTGCATGAAACAATGTCAGCCCAAAGGTGCAGAGGTAAACTGAGCTTAAAGACCAATAAACATCAGTTTTGTACTCAGTTCTTCACCAGGAAAAAACTGAATAATAAAAAGAGTGTTCCCATCACTTAATTCTCAATTCCCGCCACGCTGATCTAGGTGGAGAGCTGAGTGCAGCTCCAGACGCGCTGGGTATATAATTACATATGCAATTAATCTGCCTCTGAACCTTATTACTAGCTATATTGTTTTATGTTGGTTCAAATATGTAAACCTCTTGTTGGATTCGAAAATAAACTCAGCCTGTTCCTCTGTTAATGCCCAAATAAACCGGTCCAATCAAGTAATTACAGAGCTTGTGATTTCAAGTCATCTTGTTGGAATATCAACATGGACTGAGAGAGATGTACAGTGAAGTTTATTATGGTTAACTGTACCACAGCAGTTAGGTTAAAAATAACCCCTAACAAAGAGCTTATTATAAAAGTATGCAGTATGCCTTTTTTTTGCCATATACAATAAGAATCTTGAGCAAGAAAAAAATCACTCAGTCACTCCCCAACACTTGCTTATATAAAATAGGGCAATTAAATTATTTTTCATTCAAATTGTGTGAACAGTTAGCTATACCATGTCTGTATTAGTGCTGACTTGATCCTGGTGAAGTTGTGCAATTCACAAAAAAAGTCAATTCCATAGCAAAAACTGCATTTTTGTGTGTGTGTCCATGTGTGTGAGGGGGAGAAATTAGTTCAGTTCAAATTTTAGTGTGAACTTGGCTATTTTTAATGTGAACTTGTCTAATTCGCACTCCGAAACTAGTAAGTATTCCAAAACACAGCTAACCTTAAAAATTAATGCTTTTTTGAATTTTGTGATGCAGTTCTCCAACCAAAAAGAGTGCACAAAAATGCATATATTCATGAAAATAACATATAAAACTACACTATGTTAGGGAAAACTGCTTGCAAAAAGATGTGTATCTGTTATACAAAATTCCATATATTAGGGGAAATGTGCATTAAAATGCATATGAATTTTTCTGCTGACTTTTTCAAGAAAAAATTGCAAATTGAATCAATAATGAGCGAACTGACTTTGAGGCTGAGAAACTGAAAGAAACTGAAAATGACAGATTTGTCCATCCCTATGTGTGACAGACAGACAGACAGAGAGACAGATAGATTATAAAGCCACAAGAGTGGCTGTATACTATAGCCAGTGTGGATTTTTCACATTCCGCAATGTTAACTTAAAAATACCCCCATGCCATTCTGACGTTTCCCATAAATTCATTTCAAAACAAAACCTTGCAAAGCTTATAGTTCTGAACTCAGAAATGCTTGCTTAACAACCCTCTAAATTTTCATGGTGATACACAAAACAATCAGAGAGAATAGAGAGTTCAAAGTTTAAAAAGAGAGGGAAAAAACTCAGAGCCCTTTTGGGCTTTTTTTTGTCCAAGTTCTCATAATCTGTTGAAATTCATTAAAAATCAGCCGTGTTCACAGAGTACCTGTAATCCTATTACTGACCTTGCCCCATACTCTGACCTTCATCTTCTGCAGTTTAAAAGTTTAAAAAATGCCTCGCTGATCTTTAATTAATTTAATAAATTTTGCATTAAACTGAATGATAGTGTCGGGCATGCTCAGTAAGAACCAACTGTCAGTGTTCTAAAACCAGACTCACAGCTGCTTGGCTTGGCTAATCAGAGGGCCACACCCACACCAGACTTTGATTTCACTTGAGACAGTCATGGCGTCCCCCAAAGTATCCTGGGAAATGTAGTTCCTGAAGGGTGCTGAGAGGAGACTCCTGTTCCCCTGAAAGAGCTCCAGTGGCCACACTGGTTTAACAGTCAACTGCTCTGATTGAAGCTCTGTGAGGGGAACAGACCATCTCCTAGCAACTCTCAGCACCCTTCACTAACTACACTTCCCAGGATTCTTTGACAGAAGCCGTGACTGTCCAAAGTGAAATAATAGTCAGGTGTGGATGTGGCCAGGAAAAGCTTTGTTTTAAATTTGGGTGGGAAGCTACATGTGCCTGCTGTAGAATAAAAAGGTGGGGGAAATGCTGAAAAGCAATGATACTGTTCACAATGTTTTCCTTTTGGAAAGCACAGGGGCTTCCCCTCTGCCCAGTGCCCATCCACCCAATCTCCTCCCCTCCCCTTCTTCCTCTCCTCCCTGCCCCTCTGCTGGGTCAGTGTTGGACTATGACTTGGGAGACCAGGGTTCGAATCCCCACACAGCCATGAAGCTCACTGGGTGACCTTGGGCCAGTCACTGTCTGTCAGCCTCAGAGGAAGGCAATGGTAAAATCACCTCTGAATACCGTTTACCATAGAGTCGCCATAAGTTGAGATCAACTTGAAGGCAGTCCATTTCCATTTTCAAAAATGATTGCACAGAAATAAATCCCACTGAACTCAAAAAGTATGCAAATGATGAAACCTACCCTCCCTTCTCCTCCTTCCTATCCCCTCTTGCCCCTCCCCCTCTTTGCCCCTCCCTTCCCATCCCCATCCCCTTCCAATCTCCCTTCCCCTTCCCCTTCCCTCCTCCCCTTCCTCCTTCCCCATGGTCAGTTTTACCTATCCTAAGCATGATTGCACAGGAGTAAATCTTACTGAACTCAATAAACATGCAAATAATCATAGAATCATAGAATAGTAGCGTTGGAAGGGGCCAATAAGGACATTGAGTCTTCTTCAGTCCCCTAGTACTGCAGCTGTTCCCCCCTAGTGCTGCAGCTGTTGAATTTCATTCTGTTGCTTTCATCCCAATGCTCCAGCCTATCAAGGTCCCTTTGAATTTTCTTTCTGTCTTCCATGGTATTAGCTGTGCCCCCAATTTTGTATCATCTGCAAATTTGATAAGCATGCTCTGTACCTCCTCATCCAAGTCGTTAATAAAAATGTTGAAGAGCTCTGGGCCCAGGACCGAGCCCTGTGGTACCCCACTCGATACTTCCACCCAGTTTGAGAAAGAACCATTGATAAGCACTCTTTGAGTATGATTCTGGAGCCAACTGTGAATCCGCCTGATAGTTGTTCCATTCTGCCCACATTTAGCTAGCTTGCTAATCAGCATATCATGGGGCACTTTGTCAAAAGCTTTGCTGAAGTCGAGATATATCATTTCATTTCATTTCATTTTATTAAATTTATATACCGCCCATAGCCGAAGCTCCCTGGGCGGTTCACAACAATCAGCATAAAATACAATATCATGTCCATAGCATTCCCACAGTCTACAAGGGAGGTTACTCGATCAAAAAATGAGATGAGATTAGTTTGGCAGGATTTGTTCTTCATAAATCTGCGTTGGCTCCTAGTAATCACTGCATTGTTTTCAAGGTGTTTACAGATTGACTGCTTTATAATCTGCTCCAGAGTTTTTTCAGGGATTGATGTTAGGCTGACTGGTCTGTAGTTCCCCAGTTCCTCCTTTTTGCCCTTTTGAAGATAGGGACAACATTAGCTCTCCTCCAGTCATCCAGCACTTCACCAGTCCTCCACGATTTCACAAAGATAATAGACAGCGGTTCTGAGGGTTCTTCAACCAGTTCCTTCAATACTCTAGGATGCAGTTTATTGGGCCCTACCAATTTGAACTCATTCAAAGTGATTAGGTATTCCTGTCTGTCAATCTCAAGCTCCAATCCTGCCTCTTCTACTTCATGTTTCCCAGGAGGGTCATAGACCCTTTTCTGGGCGAAGACTGAGCCAAAGTAGGAATTGAGCACTTCTGCCTTTTCTTTGTCATGCATTATCATTTTGCCTTCCACGTTGAATAGCTGTGCCACCATTTCTTTTCTCTGTCTTTTACTATGGACGTACCTGAAGAAAGCGTTTTTGTTGCTTTTAGCATCTCTTGCTAGCCTCAGCTTGCTCAAGGGCTTGCTCAACTCTGTGCACAGCACTTCCCAAATGCCTGACAACCAGCTGATTGTTGGGTGTTTGGGAAGTCCTGTGCAAGGGGCCTTGCAAGCATGGTCAGTTGGCGGTGCCTGCAAGGCTCCTTTTGACCAAGCTCCACCGTTACCTGCCCCACACCTGACACCATATGTGACATGTGGCATAGGGCATGTGTGTGTGGCTTGCCAAAATGGGCCAAAGTGAGAGGCCTGGTGGGCAAGATTTGGCCTGCGTGCCAGAGGTTCCCCACCCGATTTAAGCTCTGCTCTCAGGCAGCATTTGGCGGATCCCTGCATAGAGCTGTCCAGCGTACCCTTGCCTCTGTTGAAATTGGAGCTCACATCAGAACTACTGCCTTTAAACACATTTGCTATATGCAGATAGAGAGCCAGTGTGGTATAGTGGTTAAGGTGTTGGACTATGACCTGGGAGACCAGGGTTCGAATCTCCACACAGCCATGAAGCCGACTGGGTGACCTTGGGCCAGTCACTGCCTCTGAGCCTCAGAGGAAGGCAATGGTAAAACCACCTCTGAATACCACTTACCATGAAAACCCTATTCATAGGGTCGCCCATAAGTCGGAATCAACTTGATGGCAGTCTATTTTTATATTCACATAGTCTTGTGAGTACACAGGTTGTTCCATGTGCAACATGTATATATAGTGTAAAACGGCCATTGGGTTCCTCAGATGAACTGTGGATTTCAGTGGGTGGCACTGGGCATGTCACAGTGCCTCAGCCAATCCTACTTTGTAAGATTGGCACTGGGAGCATCCTGAAGGATATAAATCAACTGGGGAAGGCTTTGGAGCAAATTGCTTTCTGGTCACACTCAACAACATACAGATAAAGGACCAGGGGTTTGCCAAAGTGTGGTGTATTTAAAGCACTGGTCCATCTGCTTCATTCATTTCCTTGTATTTCCCACAGAACTGCATGAACAAGCAGCAGCTTTTGGCTGCCATCCGCCAAATGCAGCAATTTCTAAAGGGGCAGGAAACCAGATTTGCTGAGGGAATCCGCGTCATGAAACACCGACTGACAACTCTGCAAAACATAGTCACGAAAGCGACCCCAGGCCCACAAACTGGTAAAAAACTCCAAAATGATGGTGATGGTTGTTCGGGAGTGGGAGCCTGTATCTGAGCAACATTGCTCAGCCTGGGACTCAGACCACAGTCAGCAGCTTTATAGCACCAGATAGAACCCAATTGGCTCCTTGTGTCACTTTGACCCCTGATGAGCTGGTAGCTGCAGTACCACCCTTTGGCCATCTGCAGTGGTGGTGCTGAAAGCACAGGAGCAGCCTGCGTTATAGGGCAGAGCTGCAAAGCTGCTCTCCTGACACCAACATTACTGCAGCTTACTTCAATGAGGTTGCAGCAAGGCGGGGGGGGCAGCGAGACCAGGGCTGTGTAGATGCGCCAGCGGAACCAATCTGGTTCTCTTGCCAGTACATCCACACAGCCCCAACCTCACCGCTGCCCTGCCCCATTCCCACCCATGTAAGTTGCAGCAATGCTGGAGATGGGAGGGAAGTTTGACACCGCCACAACTGCACAGCAGAGAGCAGGCTAATAGCCCCATCCTCTAGCAAGTTATTGTAGCGGGACAGCAAGTAAAAGGCACCGGGATCCAGTTGTCTGTGTCTTCCATTTGCATCACAAAGCCCTCTAGTATGTTATACATTCACCATATACACCATACATTTAAAGCACATGGGAACTCTAGTTTGCTAAGGGTCCTGGGAAGTGTAGCGCTGGGAGGGGTAAACTACTTTCCCCAGGATCCTTTGGGGGAAGCCATGTGCTTTAAATTAATGGTTTGTACACAGCCACAGTGGAACAAATCTAGGGGTTGCTTATTAAGAGCAAAGAGAGAGTAGGGACCTTCTATCAACACAGAAAGGAGAATAAACAGAAAGTGTCTCATTAAGAAGTGCTTCCTCTTATGCGAGGGGTGGTGGCTTAAGGTACCACACCTGTGTTGAGAAATGGTACTGCTTCCCTTTCTCTCCTTGCTGCTGATTTCGCTAGTAATAGAATCATAGAATAGTCGAATTGGAAGGGGCCTATAAGGCCATCAAGTCTAACCTCCTGCTCAATGCAGGAATCCAGCTTAAAGCATACCCGACAGGTGGCTGTCCAGCTGCCTCTTGAATGCCTCCAGTGTTGGAGAGCCCACCAACTCCCTAGGTAATTGGTTCCACTATCGTGCCGTTCTAACAGTTAGGAAGTATTTCCTGATGTTCAGTCGAAGTCTGGCTTCCTGCAACTTGAGCCCATTATTCCATGTCCTGGGATGATCGAGAAGAGATCTTGGCCCTCCCCTGTGTGACATCCTTTCAAGTCCTTGAAGAGTGCTATCATATCTCCCATTCTCTTCTCCAGGCTAAACATGCCCAGTTATTTCAGTCTCTCCTCATAGGGCTTTGTTTCTAGTCCCCTGATCATCCTTGTTGCCCTCCTCTGAACCTGTTCCACTTTGCCTGCATCCTTCTTAATGTGCCGTGTCCAGAACTGTACTCAAGATGAGGCCTAACCAGTGCCAAATTGAGTGGAACTAGTACTAGTCTATGTGAACTATCAGCAATTTGAATGGGGGATTCATTCACTTTCCTCACAACAGTAACCTTTATTTATTTATTTATTTATTTATTTATTTATTTATTTATTTATTTATTTAGTTAGTTATTTTATTACATTTATATCCCACCTTTCTTTTCATGATAGAAACCCAAGGCAGCTTACATATGGTTCCCAGGCAGTCTCCCATCCAGGCACTGACCAGACCGATGGTGGCCTCATGTGCCTTCAGGCCATAGCCTGGGACCTTTGCAGGTGGTTGACATTCTGAATCTGAGTTCTGAACCTATGTAAACTTGAAAGGTGGAGATGCTTTCTCCCCACCCCCAAGACAAGTTTTCGCAGCTTTTGGATATTTTCATAAGATATACATGTGTGATTAGTCTTTGGCCTGATTTAGCATGTAGGCTCTTACTCTCATGTATGGCACTGGTGAGATATGCTGTGTTTCGTAATATCAGCACAGGTCACAGGGCCCAGACAGGGTCCACTGTTGATGCTCACCCTTTAAGTCCCTCTTAAAAAAAAATCTAGCACAGTGAGCAGCACTGAGCAAGTGGATCTAGCTACCATTTAAATTTCCCACAATGGATGTCACTGTGCTCTGGGAATTATGGGAAATGTATATGATTGCCCTCAACCTAGCATTGCTCAGTGTGCTGCTTGCCATTGCTACATGCCCTGACAAATAACCAGCAGTGGAGGGGACCTGGCAGGTGGGGCACTTTACCCAAAGACCCATCAAACATGAAGCCAGCCCTGCATCAATGTCCATTGAGGACACTCCTTTAGCTAACAGCAACACAAATATCTGCAGAAAGACCATTTATTACTCTGCAGGGTGATAATAATACGTTATTTCAGGGGTGGGAAATCTCCAGTCTAGGGTCCAAATCAGGCCCTCCAGGCCTTTCTATCTGGCCCTCAGGGTGCTTCCCAGCCCACGGCCACTTTTCTCAGGCCATGCTTCTCACTGGTCCTGCTCTGCGCACTCCTCTAGTGTTTTTGCCAGCCTGAAGTGTGTCCCTGAACTGCGACAGTCCCTCTTCCTTGCCTGGGTGGAGGATGGAGAGTTGTATATGTGTAGACATCTACTTCACTTATGTGACTGGAATGTAGCCTACTGTACAAAGGTAGCATTTATATTTTTGCCCTGCCCACGTTTGCCTCTGGCACTGCCCTCCACTGGCATGTGGCCCTTGGAAAGTTGCCCAGAAGCAAAAGTGGCCCTCAGGCTGGAAAAAGTTCCCCACCCCAATATACAGTTATGAAAACATTAGAATCCAAATTTAGCACTAATAAAAAACTAGAGGGACAGCTGAAGGGAGAGTCAAAATGAGCATGGTTGCAATCCCGTCTTCTGAATTAGTGTGTCATATTCTGATCTATTTCTGGGAGAAATTAGAGAATGTCACCAAAAAGATTAACAGCCAATGCTTTTCCTTTTCTCTATACTTTAAAAAAATGTGAGGATAACTGTGCAATCCTGAGGAGCCTGGCTGTTGACTCAGAGAAGCTTTAATTTTAAACCTCTGTATACTTTCATGACAAAGGTCCTGGACAAACTTTGCAAACACAGATCAGCCATGCGGCTTAGCAGCCCCTCTCCTGAAAGGGCTGTTCTCGCCCAGCCAAGCAAGAGACACTGTTTAAGAAGCATTTTCAGTGCAGACACAGAAAACCTTCAGTATGGAATTCTGAGCTAATTGATTCTGCTGAATGTCCATCCAAACAGCACCTGGCTCAGATTCAAAGGATACCTAGCTCAATCAAGGTATAGCAGGATATAAGAACTGCAAAGCAAGCTGCATAGGCAAAGGTAAATTATTTGTGTGGTGAACACCCTGAGAGCCTGTTCACACACAACATTTGGATATGTAGTAGCCATTTGAAAACCCTGGCCTTGATATCCAGGAAAAGTCACACTTGTCCCCACTGACTTCAGTGGGACAAGTTAGTCATTCCTAAGTCAAGACATATTGGTTTCAACTGGAGGTAGAGCATGGCTAACTTTCTTTAGATTGGGACCCTGCTAAAGTGCCATCTTTGACTATTACTGCAGGATTCGACTTGCACCACCCCTTGGCAATCTCAGGATTTCCAGAGCTTGCCAGCCTGTGCAGGTGACTGAGCTCAGTGGTTACATGCTTTGCATGCAGGGTGCAGTCCCTGCTGGCTTCTCCATAGACTCATGTAAGAGGGCATGGGAAAGACTTTGTACATGCCAATATGCCTTGTTGTCAGAAGGATGCTGTTTGAGTTGGGCTTTCACAATCTTTTAAATCTCAGGGCTCCTCCAGACTGATTTTTTATTGTATTCGGCAACAAGTCCTTGACACAATAATAGTGCATTAGCGGTGGATTTTTGCTGCCCTGTTAGTTGTTACAGCAATTAAAAACAATAAAAACAAATATACAAATTTTAAAAGACAAAAAAAAAATTAAAAACACAATTTAAAGAAATTTAAAAACAATTAAAAAACACATGCTAAAATGCCTGGGAGAAGAGGAAAGTCTTGACCTGGTGCCAAAAAGATAACAGTGTTGGTGCCACGCGCACCTCGTCAAGGAGATCATTCCATAATTTGGGGGCCACCACTGAGAAGGCCCTCTCCTCTACCACCTTATTGCTGTCTGGAGGGGATATAGTGCAACAAAAGTGGGACAAAAATAAACAAGAACTTTTGTGGTATAAAAAGTTATGGGATTTCAGCAGGAAGTTACAGGATGAACACTGACCAGAAATTAAGCCATGTGACCACCATAGAACTTTTGCAGGTGCATACAGTATTGAAAGTGGGATTGGACATGGCTGCCCTGATACCATCATGAGCACAAAAAATAATGAATGTGCAATTAAAATGATGTCTGGAGAGGCTCTCACTTGCCTCATGGTAAGGCAAGCAAACCATGACTTCAGTGTGAATTGCAAGTTACCTCTGCAAGACTCAGAGCACAGGCCCTTGACACAAATTTGCCTTTTGGCAAATTACAGTGGAAGGGGGCTGGGATCTCATTGGCAGTGTGCTTTGCAACATGCCCCCCCCGCAAAGGTTTTAATACTATGGTAATAAAAAGGAATGGGGGTGGGAGACCTGGGGCTTGAGACCCTGTTGTTTTTGTTGCTATGTGCCTTCAAGTCAATTTTGACTTATGGTGACCCTACGAATCAGCGACCTCCAATAGCATCTGTCGTGAACCACCCTGTTCAGATCTTGTAAGTTCAGGTCTGTGGCTTCCTTTATGGAATCAATCAATCTCTTGTTTGGTCTTCCTCTTTTTCTACTCCCTACTGTTTTCCCCAAAATTATTGTCTTTTCTAGTGAATCATGTCTTCTCATTATGTGTCCAAAGTATGATAACCTGAGTTTCATCATTTTAACTTCTAGTGATAGTTGTGGTTTAATTTGTTCTAACACCCAATTATTTGTCTTTTTCATGGTATGCTTAAAGCTCTCCTCCAACACCACATTTCAGATGAGTTGATTTTTCTCTTATCCACTTTTTTCACTGTCCAGCTTTCACATCCATACATAGAGATCAGGAATACCATGAGACCCTGAGTCACCCCCTAAGAATGCCCCTACACACTAGCATGGTTTTGTGATTATCCTTACTATTTGTCCTATTTCCTCTAAGAGCGACTAACCACATGCCTTCTTAATCCTTGTGTACCCAACTTGTAGTGTTCTGTCCTGCACTGGATGCCCCCCTGAACGGCAAAAGATTTGGCACCAAGAACATGGTGGACCACGAAGTCCATTTCACCTGTGATCCTGGATTTCAGCTCATCGGTTCCAGTTCTCAAGTATGTCAGCCAAATGGCAGCTGGACAGGAGACGTTCCTCAGTGCAGAGGTACTTTGCCCTTCCCCTTCCCTTGGTCTGGACATAAATGCTTTCCATCAGAGTGTCAAGCAAACCTGTTTCAGGAGTAGCCAAAGTGGTGCCCCCACCTCACAGATGTCAATGGAATGGGGCTGTTGGGAGTTGAAGTCTAGTGGTATCTGGAGCACCGACAGGTTCCTCATCTTTGCTGGACATTGTATGGTTGGAAGACTACCATGGTTGGAAGACTACCAGCCAAGCAGGGTTAGGGCCAAAGCAGGAGCAACTTTGAATGAAATGAGCATGCC
This sequence comes from Rhineura floridana, assembly GCF_030035675.1. Lineage (NCBI taxonomy): Eukaryota > Metazoa > Chordata > Lepidosauria > Squamata > Rhineuridae > Rhineura > Rhineura floridana. Next base: position 187,027,317 of record NC_084483.1, on the reverse strand, counting down.
TGTTTTTGTATACTGTAAACGGCAGCAACAGGGAAGCTGAGCAGCCTTAAGACTATGGGGGGTGAGGAGGGGGAGTTTAACTCTTTTTTTCCCAAGCCGGTATTTGCATTTCAGGGTAAACACCTATTGACACTAGTGGAGGCTTTCCTTGCAATGCAAAAAAGCTGTTCCACAGAATGGATTTTTGGTGCCCTGAATATTGCCAATCATTCTGAATCCATGTGACTGTTATTCATTGTGGATAAGGCTGCAGATCCAAGCATATGTCACTTTTTTTAAAAAAAATAGACAGTTGATTGCTAATAAACAGATGCCAACATCTTTCTTAAACTGGCTGCCATGGCACAAAACACAGTAATTAATTTAATGTGCTTATGTAGAAACATGCCAATATGAGGTTTATCCAGATTGGCAAACAAGTAAATTATACATAATTACCTCTATTAAAAACCTGTTTCCTGGGCAGAAGGCTATTCTATGATCACAAGCATCCATTTGGATTAACACACATTTTAAATTCCTGAACAGCCATTATTACCGGATTTGCCTGTAGCTGTAAGAAGGCAATGGTGGAACGGTGACAGAGAACAACAAAGCATGGTGGGAAGACATGATGGGATGTCTCTGAAAACTATAATTCTGCTGCTTGGTACTGTACAGCAGCCTACCCCAGTACCTCCAGGTCATATGGACCACAACTCCCATCAGCCTCGTCTGATGTCAGGTGTGAGGCAGGTGGGCCTGGTTTGGGGGAAATGGCCTCATGAGTGAGCCCAATGGGGACCTGTGCCAGGCCTAAATAGACCCATGGGATGGAGGATGCCTACCCCTGGGGTAGAAGCTAGAATATTGACCTACAGACTAGGACAAGGGATACTGGGAAGACCAGGCTGGGACCAGACTAAAGGGACATAATTGCCAATGCAGACTGATGTTGTGGGCCAGATACGACATGTGGGTTGGAGGTCTCCCACCCCAGCCACGGCCTTTCAGCTGAAAAAAGCCCTCAAATACCAAACTGTACATTAAACAGGTGAGTTTCAAAATATAGGCAGGTATTCAACTATACAGGCAAGTATTCAAAAGGATACAGGATGCAACACAGGCTGGTACTTTCTGCCTGGGAGTTACAAAAGTGTCAGGACTTGGTTGGGGTGCAGAAAAGAGGTGGCAAATCCAGCCCCTTTGAAATTGTGGATGGGCAGAGCAATCCTATGTCAAGGAAGCCACCATAACTTAAACTGGTGTAAATTAAGCCGGTTTAAAGTACGCCATATCCTAACTCTGCTCAGTCTGGTGCATCTAGGTGTAGGATTGCACCCTAACTTTATTACAACTGCTAAAATTGCTTTTGCCAAAAACTGGAAATCTGAGTTAATACCAGATATTATTAATGCCCGATTAATAAAATCTTGGAATGCCATTTATTTAAACAAATTAGCTGTCCTTAGACTCTCCAGAATTATTCCTTAATGTTGGAACCACAAGTATGAACATTATATGTTGTAGAGAAATTGAATCTGCTCTTATCTCTAACGTGTATATTTATTGTCTTTTGCTTATTGACATGTAATTGAGATAGGGAATTAACTACCATGAGCCATAGAAATGGGCTTTTGACTTTGTTCCACTGTCTTGCACAGGGGCCTTGCATGCAGCAATTAAACCCGTTAAGCTTTCTCATCATTTGTCTCTGCCAGAAAATTCTTGTCTTGTCAGTTTCTGTCTCTTAGAAGTCTAGTGGGTAGTGGTTTAGAATATCTAGAAATGCTCTTTGTAACACATGGACATTTTCTACATCAACCTTCCCTCCAGATCTTTTGGACTACAATTCCCATTAGTGTTGGGTGGGAATGATGGGAGTTGTAGTCCAAAACATCTGGAGGGCACCAGCTTGGGGAAGGCTGTTTTACAATTCTACAATTAAACCTATAGTCAGTTATACTATGGTTGGTGAGACTCATTTGACATCAGCACAGAACTGAGCCTTCAGTGTTGTTGGCCCACTTCTGTGGAGTGTTCTTCCAGGAGAGATTCAGCAGGCCCCTTCTATATTTACTTTCAAATGTTTGCTGAAATCTTTTCTTTGCTGCTAGGCTTATACAGACAGTTAAGAAAAATGTTTTCTGTAATTGTCATCTGGTGATCTGTTTTAATTTTTGCATGGTTTTTATTGTATGGTGTTGTAAACCACCCACTTTGACAATTTTTTAAAATGAAATTGTGGCATACATTTTAAAATAAATAAATAAATGGTAAGCTTACTGTTTGCCCCTGTTAACAGGCTGTGCTATGAAAGAAGTCAGAAGAGATTTCACAGCTAAGAATGACCTGTTTTAACCAATTTGAAAAGGAAAGGATATCTATATATGTATTATGTATATGTATTAGTATATATTTAGAAAAGCCTTGGCCTTTAGGGACTGGGATTTTTATTGCTTGCTTACAATAATTGTCAGCAGTCCTTCTGGTGTTTTTTTTTTAATTCTGGTTTTTAGTTTTGGTTTTGTGATGTATTTTATTACACTTCTTAGCCTGTTGCTTTTAAACTGTTTTATTGCTGCCTCTTATCGTTGCTTTTCATATGTTGCTACTTTTGTTGTGCTGCATTTTACTATTTTTGTAAGCCACCTTAATTAAACTATATGAGGAAAGCCAAGTGCCAAGTAAAGAAATAGCAAAGAAATAGCTTGCTGTAGGTAGCCAATTTTTGCTTCCTGTTAACATGGGTCCTTCAGCACACATTGCCATTTGATGGAGAATTATTCGTCTCAAACGTTGGTTAAAATTACTGAGCATCAGATCAAGAGTATATGAGACAAACTCTCTACACTCACACGCTACATTTGCATCCATTTTCCTGACCTTTAAAAAAAAAAAAGTTAACTTGATGCAAACATTCTTGCCCTGGTCTGTGCAGTTTTAAATGTTCACACGCTCCTCCTCAGGGTGCTTATGCCCCTGTGCAATTGACAGTGCTGTTTGTTTAAGTGAATTCCCACCTCATTGTGCAAAATGCTAATGAGCCATTGAGCTGCTGCCTGCGCTGCTGTTGAGGACAGGGGCCTGCTGCTCTCCATTGTGTTGGAGAAGATGGATGTTTCTAAAGAGATTATGGCACGCTGTACTAGTCAAACAGCAGATGGGATTCTGGAACAGGGATGGGGAACCTATTTCAGGCAGAGGACTGCACTCCCATCTGGGCAACCTTCTGGGGGCTGCATGCCCATGGTGGGCAGGGCCAGAGGCAAAAGGAGGAAAACAATGAATGTAAGGGTTACCTCTGTATAGTAGGCTACTTTCCATACACACTCACACAGCGCTCTCTCTCCTCCATCCAGGCAACTAAGAGGCTGCGCAAACACCATACATTTAAAGCACATGACTTCCCCCCAAGAATCCTGGGAACTGTAGTTTGTGAAGGATGCTTGGCATTGCAGCTCTGTTAGGGGTAAACTACGGTTCCCAGGATTCTTTGGACGAAGTCATTTCCTTTCAATGGATGGTGTGCATGCCGCCGTTATCAGAGTTCAAGGACACATCCCACCCAGGCGAAAGCCTGAGGAGAATGGGTGGGGCAGAGGAAGGGGTGTGACCTGGAGAGAGTCCCAAGGGCCAGACAGAAAGGTCTAGAGGGCTGCATTTGGCACCTTTGGCCTAGAATCAAGCAAATGGTGGGGAAAAGAATTACAGTTGGTGTTGTCCACAATGTCGTCCCTGACATACACGTAAAAGGTTTGGTAGCTGGCCTCTGTGCTGGTTGCAAAACTAGCCTGTGTTCTCTTGAGAACACCTGGGCAGTGACTGTTGCATGCCTGACAGCACATGGCCTAGCCCAGGTGTTGATGAGGCCCAATACACATACTCACTGCGTTGAGCCAGATGAGAATCTCAGTTCGGAGGAAAGTTCCAGGACGTGAGGGGGAAGGCGGGGGGAGAGTTACAGCTCCTTGGCTGCTTGTTCAATAACTTCATGGTCTGATGACCCCTGATTATTTGGAATATTCTATTGATGAGCTGGAGAGCTTGGCTTTCTTGGCCGATGGAAAGCAAGCAACTGCAACCCACAAGGTATTAGCACCCAGCCCGCTTCTTTGACAAATTCCTCTGCGCTAATTATTTCAACACATAATAAGCCAGGGAGAGGTCAAAGGGGGTCTTAGGTGAATAGGAATTTGGGGGCAATCTGGCCAGCTCTTGCAAATAAAGGGTTTGGCTTCTTCTGTTCAAGTGTGTTGTGCCTTCGAGGAAGAAATGTGCATTTTGAAAACTCGGAGGAAACTGCCCAACATTGTGGCAAACCTGTATGTGGCTGGTGTCTTTTTGTCAACAAAGAGGGCCTTGCATTTGGGGGCAGGTAGGCAGACTCATTGAGGTGGTGTTGTCTTACGGAGTGGTTGTCTTTATCACAGGTTGCACCAGATGTTGCGGACTTCGGCTCACACCATCCCTGACTATTGACCATTCTGGCTGGGGTTGATGGGAGTTGGAGTCCACAAGATCTGGAGGGCACCAAGTTGGCTACCCCTGCACTAGTGTTCCCTGGAACAAATGTACAAAGCAAGGATGTGGAAGCTCAGACCCAGGGGCCTAATGTGGCCCTCCTGGCCTCTCTATCTGGCCCTTGAGACTCTCCTCAGGTCATGCCCCTTCCCATGCTACACTGCTCACCGGCCCTGCTCCACCCCCTCCTTTACATAGGAAAACAAGAAGCTGCCTTATACTGAGTCAGACCATTGGTCCATCTAGCTCAGTATTGTCTGCATGGACTGGCAGCAGCTCTCCGGGGTTCCAGATTGGTTCTCTTCCAGCCCTACCTGGAGATGTTGGAGACTGAGCCTGGGTGCAAGGCAGATGCTCTACCACAGAGCGATGGCTCTTTCCCTTTAGTGCAAATGATGGGCTAGAATGTGCTCTTGGACTGTGATGATGCCTCTGATTTGCCTAGATGGAAAGAAGAGGCATGTCTAGAAACCAGCAGTGCAGTGGCAAATTCAGAAGTGCAAGTTCCCTTCATGTTAATCACAGCCATGCCTCCTCCTCACTTTTTTTGCTGTGGGGTTGAGAATGAGATCCTTGTTAATGCCTAGGAACCAATACACATGAAAGGGGAGAGTGTCAGCTGCTGAGAAGAGTCTTCTCAATGGCTAACTCACCTCCTTTCACTCTGGTTGGCTCCAATCAGCAGGAAAGGACAAGGAAACATGTTAGAAGACTCTTCTCGGTGGCTAATGCACTCCTTTTTCATACTGATTGGTTTGTAGGATGCTGGGACCCTGCTCCCAAAAAAGTAAAGGGTCTAAGATCCCCCGAGACCCTGCACAACCACACCCCTGCTAGAAACCTGAGAATTGTGCATGGCTTTGATGTAGCCTACTGTGGAGGAAGCCATTAAAGTGGCATAAGAGTGCATTAAATATATGGTGTGGATGTGACCAGAGTAATACACATTTTGAAGTGAAGTAATGCATCTAAACTTGGGGTGGGGGGAGGACATGACCAGAATCTTAAAATTATCAAAATTGCACCACTGTGTATTCTTATGGTACTTGGAGTACCATCTTGTCCTTTCCCCATTTCCAACGTAGGGAGGAAGGCAGGAGCTTATCACGCTTGCCAACAGGGGTGGCCAAGTGGAGCATGATGAGTGGAATTGCGTCACTCCCGGACATGCCTCTTTCATTCACGCTTTGTGTGTTTGCTTTAGTGTACTTATAGCAAACGTGATTGCTGCATGACATTTGGAGCCATGTGCACCTATTCAGATGTTGCACCACAGCCAAGGGCGTGACCTCATCACTCCTTCTCAGCTTGTAACCTCTGTATCTTCTAAAGCCAGATGCTCATCGTTGCCAGGCAGTGGCCACCAATTTGGATGGCTTTTAGAACGCATTACACAAATTCATGGAGGAGAAGGCTATCAGTGGCTACTAGCCACGATGGGGAATGAGGGTGGTATTCTACCAACAGATTCCATCAGCACAAAGAAATCCACTAGCACAACTGGACTTTCCTCCTCTCCTCCCCCACATGCATGCCCTGCACCCTCCCCAAATCTGCTCCAGAAGGGGGAACCCCTGGAACAGATTTAGGGGGACTTAGGGGAAGGAGAGGGGGGAGAGTCCCATTGTGCTACTGGTAACCCTTGCACTGATGTGGCACTTACTCAGTGCAACCTTGGATACAATGCCAGAATCATAAGTGGGGAGAGGGCTGTTGTGCTCAGGTGTGGTTGTGGGCTTCTGATGGGCATCCTGTCAGCCACAGCAAGAACGGGATGCTGGACTATGTGGGCCTGACCCAGCAGGGGTCTTCTTACATTCTCAAAACTCTATAGTCTGTCACTGAAGAACTTCAAAAGCAGGTTATGGTTTGCAGAAACATAGTGAAGCTCAGAAATATTATTTTATTTGCTTTTTGTTAGATATCAGTGTGTGCACAACTCATCTGTGCCAGAACGGGGGAACATGTGTTGATGGCGGTAACCAGTACAAATGCAGTTGTCTCCCAGAGTGGACAGGTCCCAACTGTCAGTATCAAACACAAACAGGTATGTATTTTGATGAGGGGTGAAAGAGGGTGGAAACGAGAGATATTTAAGCCTAAATAGACCATGGCCAGTGTAGTCCATGCACTGGTAACCCTGAGGCTGGATTACTGACATGCTCTGTATTGTGGAGCTGCCCTTGGGCCTGGTCCAGAAGCTGCAGCTGGTGTAGAATGCAGCAGCTGTACTGCAAAGCAACCGCTTAAGCGGTATATAAATTTGTTAAATGAAATAAATAAAAAAATATTCTTATTCTTGTTTCTATTCCAGCCTTCCTCCCAGAAGGAGCCCAGGGACGAACAAAGGACAAACTCTAAAAACATCTTAAAACATCTTAAAAACAAAACATCTGAAAAACTTTTTAAATAAAACAACTTAACATTTTTTAAAAAAAATCTTTAAAAACATCTTAAAAAGCAATTTCAAAACAAATGCAAGCTGGGTAAGGTCTCTACTTAAAAGGCTTGTTGAAAGAGGAAGGTCTTTAGTAGACACCAAAAAAATAACAGAGATGGCGCCTGTCTAATATTTCATGGAATTCCATAAGGTAGGTGCCACTACACTAAAGGTCTGCTTCCTATGTTGTGTAGAATGGACCTCCTGCTAAGATGGTATCTACAGGAGGCCCTCACCTGTGAGTGCAGTGTTTGACTGGGTATGTAAGGGGTAAGACGGTCTTTCAGGTCTCCTGGTCCTAAGCTGCATAGCTCTCAGAGACCTACTGGGATAATTGGTTCAGGTAGGTTTTGTAGGTGGGCTCTTGTTGGGTCCATATTAGGTGTTTAGGAGGAGTCTTAGTAAGGAGGAACATGGGTGATGCCACCCCAATTTCAGTTTCAGTGATCATGGGTAGAGGCAGGTATAGCCATGAGGAGGTGGTGAACTACTATAGAAGATGAGAGCAAGGCTGTCTTCTTCTTGTTTCTCAGTCCCACTCCTCTCATGGATAGGTTCCTTGTTGCTCATCTGCTGTGCCCACTTGCCTGTGTGTTCTGTGTCTGCCTCCATCGCATCCTCAAGTAGCCATCCAGTGGAGCTTTTCTGTACTGTCAGAGATCTGTTGACATCAACTCCAGAAAATGGAGTTTTAGACCCTTCAGAGGCCCACAGTGAATTGTTTGCAAGGCACTTTGAGGGTAAAGTTGCTTGCCTCCGTAGCAGGCTTGATGCCCCATCCACATCTACTGTAGTCCCCAATGAGGTGTCCAGTGCAACATCTGCTGGAACTTCTTGGGAACGGTTTCAGTTGATGCGGCCTGGTGATGTAGACAAGGTGCTTGTGATGATGTGGCCAGCCTCTCAACCCTTGCCAGTCTTGGCTTATTAAAGCTTGCTGAGGGGGTTTGACCGAGTGGATCCAGGGTGTGGTCAAAGCATTGTTGCGGGAGGGAGTGGTTCCAGCTGCTCTGAAAGAGGCGATGATTCAACTGCTCCTGAAAAAGCCCATCCTGGATCCATTGGTTTGCAACAACTACCACCCAGTCACAAATACCCCTTGTTAGGGAAGATGACTGAGAGGGTTGTGGTGCAGCAATTGCAAGTATTCTTATCTGACCCATTCCAGTCTGGGTTCAGGCCTGGTTATGGGACTGAATTGGCCTTGGTCATCCTGATGGATGACCTTATCGGGAGAAGGAAGGGGGAGTGCGACCCTGTTATTCTTACTTGATCTCTCGGTGGCTTTTGATACCATTGACCATGGTATCCTTCTGGGCTGACTTGGTGAGATGGGTATTGGAGGCACTGTTTAACAGTGGTTCCGATCCTATCTCCAGGGTTGTTTTCAGAGAATAGCATTGGCCCCCTGGCAGTTGTGCTATGGCCCCCTGGCAGTTGTGCTGTGGGGTGTCGCAGGGTACTATCTTGTCCCTGATGCAGTTTAACAACTATATGAAGCCCTTGGAAGTGGTCATCAGGAGATTTGGAGTGAGGTGTCAGCAGTATGCTGACGATACTCAGCTCTGTTTCTCTGTAACATCTGAATAGGGAGAAGCTGCCTGGACTGGTTGGTGGACTGGATGAGGGCCAATAAACTGAGTCTGAATCCTAGTAAGATGGAGGGGCTGTGGGTTGGTAGTTCCCGAGTTCAGATAATTGGTCAGTTGCCTGTTTTGGATGGGGTCATATTCCCTCTGAAAGAGCAGGTCTGTAGTTTGGGGGTGCTCCTGGATCCATCTTTGTCACTAGATGCTCTGGTGACCTCAATGGCCTGGAGTACCTTCTACCAGCTGGTAAGACAGCTGCGGCCATTTCTGGACCAGGATAGCCTGACTGCTGTTGTCCATGCACTGGTAATCTCCAGGCTGGATTACTGTAATGTGCTCTATGTCTACCCTTGAGGTTGGTCCAGAAGCTGCAGCTAGTACAAAATGCAACAGCGAGACTGCTCACTGGGGTGGGGTATGATTTATTTATTTATTATTTGATTTATATCGCGCCCTTCCTCCCAGCAGGAGCCCAGGGCGGCAAACAGAAGCGCTAAAAACACTTAAAAACATCATAAAAACAAAACAACATTAAAAACATTTTTAAAAAAAAAAAAAGCTTTGCCAACATGTCACCCTGCTGCTGAAAGAATTGCACTGGCTACCTATGAGCTACTGGGCTAAGTTGAAGGTTCTAGTTTTGGAGTACAAGGCCCTATACAATTGGGACCAGGATACCTGAAAGACCATCTTATCCCCTATATACCGAGTCGATCACTGTGCTCTGCAGGTGAGGGCCTCTTGCAGATACCATCTTATCAGGAGGTCCATTTGGCACAACATAGGAAATGGACCTTTAGTGTAGTGGCACCTACCCTGTAGAATTTCCTCCCTTTAAATATTAGACAGGTGCCATCCCTGTTATTCAGCATCTACTGAAGACCTTCCTCTTTCAACAAGCCTTTTAAGTAGAGACTTTATCCCAGTCTGCGTCTGTATTGGAATTGCTTTTTAATATATTTTAAACTTTTTTTAAAATAAAAAATATGTTTTTAAAGCTTTTTAAAATTGTTTTTAAAGATGTTTTATTTTAATATGTTTTTAATGGTTGTTTTGTTTTAATATATTTTAAAGTCTGTTTTTATGATGTTCAGAAGTGTTTTTAGTGCTTTTGTTTGCCGCCCTGCGCTCCTACTGGGAGAAGGGGTGGGATGTAAAGCAAACAAACAAACAAATAAAAGGGCTTTATACACCAAAACCAGCACCTTGAACTTGGCAGTTAATAGGCAGCCAGTGCAATTCTTTCAGCAGTGGGTAGCATGTTGGCGATAGTCTGCCCCAGTGAGCAGTTGCACCACCGCATTTTACACCAGGTGCAGCTTCCGTACCAATCTCAAGGGCAGCCCCACATGGCTTGCCGTAAAGTAGAAGCACAACCATGCACTCTCCCTCCCGCTCCCTGATGGAGGCAGGAGGGAGCACATAGTCCTGAGCAGTAGCAGGCAGCATGGTGTGGCGGCAGCAGTTACCTGATCTCCTGGCAGGTGGGTCACTGCTGCTTAACTGGGAGGGAGAATGAGAGCAGCAAGACGGTGAGGGATTGAAGCTGTGAAAATGCACCAGCAAGAGTGCTGTTTTTGCTTTGCTGTGGTATTTGCACTGCACTGACTTCCCTGCCACCTTGACCATCTCCTGGTAAGCAGCAGCGGCTCCGTTGCTGGAAGGTCAGATAAACACTGCCACCCCACCTAGCCATCCACTACTGATCCTGAGGTTTGCACCATCTGAAAGTGACCATTTTCACCCAAATGTTTTGGAGGAAAAAGAAAGATCCCTTTGCACAACTACTGAAACAATTCTTAGAAAAAAAGAATGGAAATGGTATAAACAGAGAATGTTTAAAGAGAAGAAGGCACAATGAGAAGAAATAGCTGGCCCCTATATCCTTTGGTAATGATCAGTATGGTATATATACACCCTCAGAGTCAGATGTTCTGGTCTGGAGGCAATGACTTCCCTCCCCACTTGTCTTTCAGTACCACCAGAATGGAGTGTAACAAATGATCCAGCATTCAGCCGTAAACCACGCTGTGCCAAATTTGACCGAATGCAACAGTGCAGCTGTGAAGCAGGCTTCCATATGAGTGGCACAGCAGAAAACAGCATCTGTCAGGGTAAGAGAGTAATTGAAGGATTCCTCTGAAGAAGAGTTAGCCACTAGGAGGTACTTGTGCTCCCAGTCAAAGTTAAACCACGTCTAAGCTGCAGAGTGGTAGTGGTAGTTTTCATTTATATACCCCCATCATTGTACATGGTGCTTTCTGGAGTAAAAGATGATCCAAGGAGCTTACAATATAAATCCCAACAGTGAGAAAGATGACAAAGGGAAGGAAGGCAGAATAAGGGAAAGAAGGGCTGAACTGCAACAAAATATTGCAGTGTGGATTGCTTCTGTTGAGGTCCCCAGTTTTCTGGTCCCCCCCCCCAAAAAAATCAGCAAGCATTCTGCACCTGCTAGGCATGCTCAGGCCTCATTGAGTTTGTTTTTGTTTTTTTGATTTTGGTGGAGCAGACACACTGGGGCCCAATCCCAGCTACATTAAAATTTTAGAATTTTCCACTGATTACTATTGGCAATTCATCCCTGGGGATATGTGTTTTTAAATTGCTTTTTTAAAAAATGTGTTTTAAAATTTGTATATTTGTTTTTAATGTTTTTAATTGTTGTAAACCACCCAGAGAGCTTCAGGCTATGGGGCGGTATACAAATGCAATAAATAAGTAAATAAACAAATATAAATATAGCTTCCAGTGTGAGCCAGTAAACAATCTATCTAGACTAGGGATGGGTGAGAAATTCGATTCAGTTCACATTTCACGCCAAATGTATCAATTTGCACTTTCTGAAGCAATATGAGAACTGAAACACAGCCATCCTTTGAAATTCCCACATATTCAAATTTTGCAATCCAGTTGGCCTACGAAAAAATGTTTACAAAAATGCATATGTTAGGGGAAAGTGTTCATAAAAATGAAAATATGAGTGAAATAGCATATAAAAAGATAATACATGATGAGAAATGGCTTGCAAAAATATGTACATCAGTCAAAACTGCCTACCAAAATGTGTTTATTAGGAGAAATTTGTACTAAAATGCTGGAGAATTTTCATGAGGATTTAAAAAAACAACGCACACGCAAACTGCTGCCTAGATGTGGAGAACTGAATTTAAGATTGGAAAAATGAGAAACTGAGAGAACTGAAATGGACAGATCTTTCCATCCCTAACCCAGACAAGGAGATGGTTCTCTCCACAACTTTTAACACTATATGTCCCTTCCTCTACCCTTCTTTTCCAGTTATTTCAATCCATTCCCCCTCCACCCTCCAAAACCTGATTTTCAGTTTTAGTTTCTTTCAACAGTCAGTGAACATTCCATGCTGACCATGCTCAGTTCTTATTAGGCTGTTTTGGGTTTCCACCTCCCCTCCCCATTTGGGTTCTTTTCTAAATATTTTTTGTACTTCTGCAAAGCTTGGGGTTATCCCAAGTTTGCCAATTCCTTTTTAAAAAAAACATTTTGAAAACCTACATTATACATACTTTCAGTGAAACTGAAGGTGTCTAACAAGTCACAGAACCAAAACAATATTTCAAATAAAAACAACACCCAAGTTTTTTATACATAGTTGATTAGGGTTTTCACATTATTAAAACAATGTCCAAGTTAAACTCAACCATAAAAATCACAAAAACCAAAACACACAGTAATAATGCCAAGCACCAGACAGAAAAATAATTATCCAAAGGCCTCTTGAGCATGGGTGGTGCAGTTTTGGCAACAGAAGCGCAAACAGTTGAAGACTTGAGATTGATATTAGATGATGTGTAAATAACTGAATTAATTTTTAAGGAAAAGTGGATTATACAGTCTTTAAATAAATAAATGCAATTACAGCACATACACTTAGGATTACAGTCATACTATGAGCATGTTTATTTGGAAGTAAGTGCCACTAAGTTCAATTAGGCTTACTCCAAAATCAAGTGAATGTAAAAGTGCTACCTTAGTTTCAATTCTGGATGAGGGCCATAGGTGTCACATAAAACAAAGGGCCAGCCCTACCATTGGGCAAAGAGCCACTTCAGGCAGCCAAACCTATCAAATCAACGCTTTCTAAAACAATATGAGAACCAAAACACAGCCATCCTTTGAAATTCCCATTTATCCAAATTTTGCAATGCAGAACTCCAACCAAACAATATATACAAAAAGGCGTATGTTTGGGGGAAATGTGTATAAAAGTAAATAGAAAATAACATAGAAAAATGCATTATATTAGGATAAATTGCTTGCAAAAATGGTTGCATTTGTCAAAACTGCATGCAAAAATGTGTTAGCAGAAATTTGCACTAAAATGCTGAAGAATTTTCATGAGGATCTTTTTTAAAAAATGAAAAATTCTGCAGAAATGTGGAGAACTGAATATAAGATTAGAAAAATTAGAACTGGAAAGAAGAGAAAGTGACAGATCCTTCCATCCCTAGTTGCAGGACAGAGCTGGGCCAGCTACAGGGCATGTCCTGGCTCCTCCAAGCTAAGCAGGTGTGATGGAAGATGTTATCCCATCACCAATGTTGTGAATGTTCAACAGCCAGTCCAACTGGCTTCTGCATCAGGAATGGGGGAGAGGGTACCACCTTGTCCTTCATCTCAGGCAGCAAAATGCCTTGGGCCAGCCCTGACAGAAAGGGTGGTTTTTAAAGAGAGAAAGCTGTGAAGTTGCAGAAGCTGTCATCTGCTTGTTGTCTGAAGAACCCTGTCACATGTATAAGGAATTCCAGAGGGTTTCAACACCATCTTGCGGAATGTCTTTGGGTCACTCACAGGTCACCATGATTTGGGGAACTGTGAACTGCTGGAGTTAACAAGTTTGCTGTTAGTTACATAGTGGTTTATCCTCAGATGAAAGAGAATTAAGAATCCACAATCATGCCAGAAGCTGTCTGCTCCTTTTCATCTTGGACAGTATCTTACTCTGTGACAGTATAAACACATATGAGGTTAAAGTGAGTTCAGGGATTGTTACCCCCAGGTAAATGATCTTCTAAATAAGTTCAGAGTCATCAAATATAGCTTGAAATAAGAGCGCATTTGCACTGAGGGGTGCGCAAACTGTGCTTAGTTGTGATCTAGAAGCAGTTGCCTAATAATTTTGGCAAAAGTCCATTGGGCATCCAGCAATAAGCCTAGAAAAAAAGGTCTAGAACAGGGGTACGGAACATTAGGAGCCAAATGTGGACCTTCAGGCTTCTCCGTCTGGCCCTCTGGACTCTTCCCAACCTATGCTCCCTCCTTAGGCTACACTTCTCTCAGGCTATGCTCCAAGCTCTCCTCGAGTGCTTTTGGCTGGCTGGCATGTGTCCTTGGAGGACCTCTACTGAGCTAGAAGACCTTGCTCTCAAAGATTTCAGGCTGAGGTCTCTCCAAGTCCCACCTGGAGATGCTGGGGATTTAATCGGAGACCTTCTGCATGTAAACCAGCTGTTCTACCACTGAGCTACAGCCCTTCATCAGTAGCAGCATGCAGATTTGCAAGTCAACACAGGTCACTGATATCCTTGACTTGTGTCAGTGTGCCAGGCCTCAGCCCACGGGGCTTCCTCAGGACTTCTTTCAGAGTCTGGAAAAAGAGCTCTCCAAGGGTTCAGAATAAATCGTATCCATTCCAGATTTCAGTAGCACAGAATCGGTGCATTCTGAGTTCACTTTGTCGATAAAATCAAGTATGCATCTGATCATTTTCACTTTCTTTACATTTTTTTTATTAGTGGACATTTCCCTCGCACCTTCCCCTTAGATTTGGAGGTTTGCTACTGCTGTTACCAGCTGTAACCAGGTCATACTACTAGCAGATATTAATGTTCCCACACAGAAGTTTCCAAAGATGACATGCCATTTGGATTCTAGCATCGAGGGGTCTGGCAGCCTCAACAACTGCCATTTTGGTGTCTCAGTTCTAGCTTTTAAAAGCAATCTCAAAGGACTGTATAATAGCAGGAGAACCATGTACACCACTTAAGCTCCTTGGAGGAAAACTGGGGTATAAATGTAATAAATAAATAAATACCCCATGCCTGTGGACTTCTCGTGGGCATCATGTTGGCCACTGTGAGAACATCATGCTGGATTAGATCAACCCTTTGCCTGATCCAGGGGGTCTGCAGGGGTGAGACAGTCTATTTGCGTGTAAGCTGCCTTGGGGGCCTTTTCAGCCAAAAGGCAGCCTAGAAATAAACCATAACATAACATAACATCCAGCAGGACTTTTCTTACGTTATTTGAAAGGAAGCACCAGGCACTGTGTTTTTAAATAAATCCATATAGTTCATAGATGTTCAAATAATAAAAAAACATGCTGTTGATATATAACATCAGTAGCAGTGATCTCTCATGAAATTTGTCCATGCAGAAATATAGGTTCATGTCAATGTTCCCACCCACCCCTTTGCAGATGTGAATGAATGTGAAGTTTACAAGCTGGAGGGAACCTCTCGTCTCTGTATGCACACCTGCATCAACATTCCTGGCTCATACCGCTGTTCCTGCCCCAGTGGATACAGAGTCTTCAGTGACGGGAAAAGCTGTGAAGGTGACACATAGCTTTACAGTTGCTTAAGCACGAGGCAGATGGCTTTTTTGCAGAAGCGAAAGAATCGGGCACACTAGTGGCATTATTTTCAGGCTTCATACAGAGTTTTATGTCATGAAGAAACTGGTTGAAATGAAGCACAGGATTTGTACACAGAGTGTTTCTTTGTAGTTAGGGCTTAAGCTGCAATCCTGTACACAATTACCTGGGCTCAGTCGCACTTACTTTTTGAGTGGACATGCATACCATTTCACTGTCTCCAGATCCACCTTAAGTTCTTTTTATAATGCCACAAACTCAGGACTGGTCCAGAAAACATGTGTGTTATCTGGAGCTAAGAGCTGAGGACATTTCAAAAGGATGTGTGTAAGGCTATTGGAACTGGGGGACTTCTCAGCAACCAAATGTAGAGGTGGAAATGCATGTTACCTTGACAAATATGTTTCCCAGACAGTAGTGTGAAGAAGGGGGGCATTTGCAGTGCATAGCAGGAAGTGCTTATTGGGGAGAAATTCATTTAGTTGGCATTTTATCTCTTTACACTGGCTTTTGGGACTTGACATGTATGTTTTCAGGACCCATTCTATTCTTGTGAATGTAATGTGTTTTAACTCTTTTAATACTAATTTCTGTAACCTACTGGTGAAGAGTGGGCAATAACAACAACAACAACAACAATAATAAAATTAATAATAATAATAATAATAATAGAGCCAGAGTGGTGTAGTGGTTAAGATGTTGGACTATGATCTGAGAGACTAGGATTCAAATCCCCACACAGCCATGAAGCTCCCTGGGTGACCCTGGGCCAGTCACTCTCTCAGCCTCAGAGGAAGGCAGTGGTAAACCACGTACCATGAAAACCCTATTCATAGGGTCGCCGTAAGTCAGAATCGACTTGAAGGCAGTCCATTTCATTTTACACTGTAAGGGGTAAACTACAGTTTCCTGGATTCTTTAGGGAAAGCCATGGTCAGACTCTCTGCCTGAGAGACTGAGTGCCAGTCAAACTAGGCAATACTGGGTGAGATGGACTCATAGTCTGACTGGGTATATGGCCAGTTCCTATGCTGGTTGAGAATTTACAAAAAAGGTACTTCAGGCCCTGGTTACTGGCTTACCTTCTGGCTCCTGGTTGATGGCAGCTGATCCTGGGTGTATAGTCAGTGCCAAATCTCTCGGGGAGGACGGGACACAGTGAGGTTTGGAGTGGAATAGTGGCGGAGTTAAGCTCTTCCCTGCCACTGATTCTCCTGTGTGAATGCTACTCCTACCCTAGCATTAGGCAGCAAACACACTACACAGTTCCGTTCTCTGCTATATTGGCACTATTATTTCTGTAAAAAGGGAAGGGCCGTGACTCAGTGGTAGAGCAAACACTCTGCATGCAAAAGGTCCTGGCTTCAATCTCTAACATCTTCAGGTAGGACTGGGAATGTCCCCTTTTTTGAAATGCTGGAGAGCTGCTGCCAGGCAGTGTAGACAATACTGACCTCAGTGGACCAATGATCTCACCTGGTACAGGCAGGACCCGCTTATACGGCAGGTTCCGTTCTGGACCCCTACCGTAAAGCAGAAATCGCTGTAAAGCAGAACCCCATTGATTATAATGGGGCGTGTCGCACAAAAATGATGTGAAAATGCCACAAAATCGCAAAAATCGGCTTTAAAAAGGGGAATTAAAGCCGCCGCATTAGCCGAACACCGGGAAGCGGGGCCCTACTGTATAAAGCAGCTCCCTTTATTTCTATGGGCATGCCACTAACATCTAGTTTGCTCCTGAGCGCAGGCTGGTTGCCATTTCTTTGCTTCTCAGTCACCTCGTACAGACTCCATGCATTAGTAGGGCTAGCAAAGTCTGCTCCGCACTTTTACACACTAGATCCATTTTACTGACTATTCATGCAATGAAATGCTAACAGAATAGAAGCTGGACTTTCCAAATACCATGCCACAGGCCAGATTTTTGTAATAGTTTGTAACGTACAACTACTTAAAATTCAAGCTGTGAATTACCAAGAGAGCAAGACTCCCAAACAAGGTATACATTGTAATGCAGTTTCGGTATGTCTGGAGGTATGAAGGTGAAGTGCCAAAAGCTGCCAGGAATTGAATAGTGATATTGTATCCATGAAGCGTGGACTCCGTGTTCTTGGGCTGCTGTAGAAAAATGCCTTCAAATTCTGATAAAACAGAACTAATCATTAGGATTTGTTTGTGTTTTTTGGTTTCTAAAATTAAAACATCTCATCTTAGGGAAATAGACTGAAGTTGTAGTGTTTACAGTATTTTCTGTCCCCTTCACAAGGCTGTTAAGCTGGAAGAGTTCAATTCATTATTTACTTTGGCTGCATACATTCCATACATTTAAAGCAAATTCCAAGCACACTCCCTCCTCCCTGCCAGGAATCCTGGGAACTGTAGTTTGTTAAGGGTGCTGGGAACTGTAGCTCTGTGAAAGGTACACTTCCGTTTCCAGGATTCTGCATACTGCTGTGCTTTAAATGGGTCATCTGAAAAGGCCCTAAATGGTTGTCTGTACAACTGCAGATAAAATCAATCCACAGTGGTGGTGATAGTAGTGGCAATAGTACCAGCAGTGGTTCATTCCGATAATTTTAGACTGGACTTAATTGTTTTACAGGGCCTCCCTCTGGACCTAATGGTCTTACAAGCAGGGCCACCTCAAGACATTTTGCTGCCTGAGGTCAGGTGAAGGACAATATGACAACCCCTTCCAATTCTACTTACAGAAGCCAGCTGGAGTGGCAGCTGAATCTTAGTTCAACACAGGTACTTGGATAATATCCACACCTGAGGCAGTAGGCCAAGGTAGGGGGTGAAGGAAAGGCCCATGGCCACATCCATGCTATACATTTAAAGCACATGACTTCTCCTCAAGACTCCTGGTAACTGTAGTTTATTAAGGGTGCTGGGAATTTATGACCTTTTCAGATGACCAGTTTAAAGCAAATCAATATGCAGGGATTGCATATTTATTGAAATGGAAATGGACTGCCTTCAAGTCGATCCCGACTTATGGCGACCCTATGAATAGGGATTTCATGGTAAGCGGTATTCAGAGGGGGTTTACCATTGCCTCCCTCTGAGGCTAGTCCTCCCCAGCTGGCTAGGTCCTGCTCAGCTTGCCACAGCTGCACAAGCCAGCCCCTTCCTTGTCCGCAACTGCCAGCTGGGGGGCAAGTGGGCTCCTTGGGACTATGCAGCTTGCCCACAGCTGCACAGGTGGCAGAGCATGTAACTCCTGAGCCACTCACTGTGGGGGTGATCTTTAGCTGCCCCTTGACACCCAGGAGACACGAGTGAGGATTTGAACTCACAGACTCTGGACTCACAGACTCTGGACTCTCCCTCTCTTTTTAAGCATTATATTTATTGAATCCAGACAATTATATTGCCAACAAATTGCATGTTAGGCTTTCTGTGTTCTTCACCTGTTTCCCATCCCCACCCCCTGATTTGTGGCAATTAGAAATACACATACGGACACAATTGCAACATCAGCAGTTTTTCTGCCTTAGGGAGCCAACGCCTCATGCCATCTCAAGGATATAAAATCCACATCAAATCCTGGTTTGGAGTCCGAGATTAAACTGCAGCTTCGTGTTTTGGATGCAACAGACATATGAGGGGAGGAGCAAGGGGGAGTGTACAAATACAACTGTTATTTCCAGCTTAATAAGCCATGGTTTATGGTCTGGAATCAGTAGGTTCAAATGGTCTATGGGTGTCCCAGCATAGCAGGCAGCAATACAGCAATGCTCACCTGACCTCCCATTGCCTGCATCACTGCTGCTTATTGGGAGGTAGAGAAGGAGGGAAGAGATTGGCACAATACAAATGTACTAGTAGAGCCAATATGGGGCTCCTGCAAATGTGTTTCCACTGCGCTGACCTTACCACCACCTCCCCCTATCTCCCTGTAAGTAGTAGTGGCATGGATGATGGGAAATCAGGTGAGCACTGTGATGTTCCTATATTATGTATATATGGTAAGTGTTGTTGTTTAGAAGATACATGGTAAGTGGAGTGAAAGAGGAGGGGGAGTGAATGGGCAGTAGAATGCTAGATGATTGGCTGAGTGTTTAAAATGGCTGAACGTATAAAAGGAAGAGTGAGAGTGGAATCTGGGGGGAGAAGAGAAAGAGTGGGTTGTTTGGTGGGTTTGAGAGAGTGGTTTGCCAGGAGAGAGTGGAGAAGGAGGGGGGTGGAGTTCGGATTAGTATTGAGTAAAACCATATGCTTATGTGCCTTAAGAAGAAATCTTGTTAATCTTGTTAGCTTTGTTATCTTTAATAAATACTTAATTTGGTTTACCAAAGGCCTGATCCTTGGCTGGGGTTTCACAGACCAGAAGGGAGGGTAAGGTAATGACCAAGGCTGAAGGGAAACTGTAACAAATGGTGGCAGCGGTGAAGAGAATAACAGTATTCAGAGTCTCTGGGAATACTAGTATTAGGACGTGACTGGTGGTTGCCTAGCAGGGGGATCTGTTGAGATCTGTGCTAGAGCGGGGAGAGAAACAATAAAAAAGGACAGTCCGGACTGGTGGAGTCCCTGGTGGTGCCTAGTGATAGGCAGTAGCCACGCGCAGGTAGGAACCTGACAGGGAGAGCCAGGGAAGGGCGTCACAAGCACCACTGCTCCATCCCACCGACCACTGCAGCCTCCCAGGAAAACATAACCCTTAATTTCAAGTAGGGATGGGTGAGAAATTTGACTCAGTTCACATTTAAAGCCAAATCTATCAAATTCACACTTTCCAAAACAATACGAGACCTGAAACACAGCCATTCTTCAAAATCCACACTTATTCGGATTTTGCAGTGCAGTTCGCTAACCAATGTTTACAAAAATGGATATGTTAAGAGAAAGTGTGTACAAAAATGAATATATGAGTGAAAATACCTTACAAATCGCATTCTATGATGATAAATTGCTTGCAAAAATGTGTACATTAGTCAAAACGTCTACAAAAAATTTGCACTAAAACGCTGGAGAATTTTCATGAGGGTTTAAAAAAATCACAGATTGCTGCTGAAATGTGGAGAATTGAATTTAAGATTGGAAAAATGAGAAACAGAGAGAACTGAAATGGACAGATCTTTCCATCCCTAATTTCAAGACATGAGGTGGGGGGAGGCGCTGCTTGTGATAGATGACAACCTAAACATCCCTAGAGGACAGAATTCCTATCAAAGCTTCCCTGGCAGAGCTTAGCCCCAAAGTCTTATAATGTACATGGGAAAGTGGCAAGTTAGATGGAGCTTTTGTGCACCTGTTTGAATGTGTGGATCGTAACTGGCCCTAAGGGTAAAAGGGTGGAGAGATCATATATATATACCTTTCTGTGTTATAGTCATTAATAATTATAATTATTCTGTACAGAGTGTGTCCTGTAAACAACTGAATCTGGTACAGCACTTTTTACATTTCCACGTGTTTTGTAGACATAGACGAATGTGCTCTCTCACTGCACAACTGCACAAGGGGAACAACGTGTATCAATACTGGAGGAGGCTTTCAGTGTGTTAGTCCAGAGTGTCCCAAGCCTAGTGGAAATGTCAGCTATGTGAAAACATCGCAATTGTAAGTATAAGGAGGGAAATCTGATATTTTTGCACTCTTGTTACACTAAGGCTACAATCCAATACACACTTACCTGGGAGTAGAGCCTATTGAGCCCAATGGAGCCTACTTTTGAGTAGACATGTATTGAATAGCAGCGTAAGCCAGTTTTCCCCAAGATGGTGTCCTCCAATTGTAGTTGGACCAGGGTTGCCAGGCTCAGGGCCTGAGAGCGATTCTGTATCTTTAAGAGAAGAGACAATTCAGCCAAGTGCAGGTTTTCTTGCAACACCGTAATGAGAAAAACCACAGGGTGAAATTCTCCCCCCTGCACAACTTTTAAAGATACAGAAGAGCTCTTGGAGGCGGGGCCTGGCAACCCTGACTCTAACTCCTGTGAGCCCCAGCCAGCATGGCCAATGATCAGGCTCAATGAGAACTGTAGTTAGGGATGGGCAAATCTGTCTAAAAAATTTTCCCACTCTTTAGTTCAGTTCTCCATATTTCCACATCTGTTTGTGATTTTTTTAAAGTCAGTCCTCATGAAAATTCATCAGGATTTAAGTGCAAATTTCTTCTAATATGCAATTTTGCAGTGGTTTTGCCTAATATATATATATATATATATATATACATACACACACACACACACACATTTTTGCAAAGCAATCTTCCCTAATATGATGCATTTTTGTATGTTATTTTCACTAATCTATCCATTTTTATGCAGGCTGTACCCTGCTATGTGGATTTTTGTACACATTACTCGGCTAGAGAAATGCACTGCATACAGAGAAGGGCTTATTTTGAAGGAAGGCTGTGTTTTGGTTTGCTTATAGTTTGCCTTTAAATGCAAACTGAATCAAATCCTCCCCCATCCCTAGTTGCACTCCACAACATCTGAAGGCCACCACATTGGCTGCCCCTGACCCAGCCTATGAGTTGCTAAATTGCCTCAGTGCACCTCCTTCAAAAGTGCCAGCAGCAACTCCCCCCTCTGAGGGAGATCGGAGGCTAGTGGAGAGGGCCTTTTCCGTTGTGGCTCCTCATCTGTAGAGTACGCTACCCATTGAGGTCCACCTGGCACCTTCATTGACATCTTTTCAGTGCCAGATAGACATACCTTTTTTCCCAGGCATTTGAAAGACTGAGATGATGTTGTCTGTTATTAGCATGCTGCCCAAGCTTCCTGTGTATTTGCTTTCGTTTTTACCACTGTTGTAAGTTGCTTGGAGACTTTTGGGTATCAAGTGACCAATAAATCTAATTTATAATAATAACAACTCTCTTGGTTGTATCCAGCAAAGGTCTGTTCAAGCAAAGAGTACAATAATTGAAATTAATGGACCTGAGTTAGTCATGTCTATTAATTTCAGTGGGTCTACTCTGAGTAGAACACAGTTGGCTACAACCCTCCCCCCCCCGACATTGACAAACTAAGACAAGCACCCTTTGCGTTTCAGTAACATTAGGCCATTGCCTACTTTGCTTCTGTGGTTGTGCCAGTAACCACATAAGAAAGTTTCACATGAATTAGCCCTGAATGGAAAGTAGAAGCCAAGCCACAAATTAGTGAGAAAAAGTTCCAGATTCATGTCAGCAAGTCTCCTTTGCAGCTGGCTCTTCAAGATACTGAGGAGATTGGGTTATATCCAGTGCTAGTCCTACTCAGAGTAAACCCATTGACGTTAATGTGCTATAATTTATTTATTTATTTATTTATTTATTTTATTTTATTTTATTTATATACCGCCCTAAGCCAAAAAGGCTCTCTGGGCGGTGTACATAGAGGATAAACAAGAAAATATATGAATAGAACAAATATAAGAAAATCAAAAAGCAAAACAAACAAAGAACAGAAACCAGACAACATCAAAACATACCAGCAATGAAACACTGTTTTAAAATACACTACAAAACAATTTCTTTAAAAAGAATATTTAAAAATTTTAAAATGCCTGGGAGTATAAAAAGGTTTTCACCTGGTGCCGAAAAGATAGCAGCGTCGGCGCCAGGCGTACCTCATCGGGGAGACTATTCCACAATTCGGGGGCCACCACTGAAAAGGCCCTGGATCTAGTCACCGCCCTCCGAGCTTCTCGATGTTATGGCACTCGGAGGAGGGCCTTAGATGTCGAGCGCAGTGTACGGGTAGTTTCGTATTGGGAGAGGCGTTCCACCAGGTATTGCGGTCCCATGCCGTGTAGGGCTTTATAGGTCAAAACCAGCACTTTGAATTTAGCCCGGAAACAAATAGGAAGCCAGTGCAGATGGGCCAAAACAGGTGTTATATGAGCGGACCGTCTGGTCCGCGTCAATAGTCTAGCCGCTGCATTCTGGACTAACTGTAGTTTCCGAACTATCTTCAAGGGCAGCCCAACGTAGAGCGCATTGCAGTAGTCCAACCTAGAAGTTACCAGAGCGTGAACAACTGAGGCGAAGTCATCACTGTCCAGATAGGGACATAGCTGGGCTACCAATCGAAGATGGTAGAAAGCGTTCCGTGCCACCGAGGCCGCCTGGGCCTCAAGAGACAAGGAAGGATCGAAAAGAACTCCCAAGCTACGAACCTGTTCCTTCAAGGGGAGTGTAACCCCATCAAGAACAGGATGAACATCCTCCATCTGGGCAGTGAAGGCACTCACCAGCAGCGTCTTGGTCTTGTCTGGATTGAGCTTCAGTTTATTAGCCCCCATCCAGTCCATTATCGCGGTCAGGCAACGGTTTAGTACGTTAACAGCCTCACCTGAGGATGAAATGGAGAAATAGAGCTGCGTGTCATCAGCATACTGATGACAACGCACCCCAAAACTCCTGATGACCGTACCCAGCGGCTGCATGTAGATGTTGAAAAGCATGGGGGACAGTACCGATCCCTGCGGGACTCCACAACGGAGAGTCCAGGGTGTCGAGCAGTGTTCCCCAAGCACTACCTTCTGGTGACGACCCACCAAGTAGGAGCGGAGCCACTGCCAAGCAGTACCCCCGACTCCCAACTCCGTGAGTCTCCCCAGAAGGATACCATGGTCGATGGTATCAAAAGCAGCTGAGAGATCAAGGAGAATCAACAGAGTCACACTCCCCCTCTCCCGACAGAGGTCATCATACAGGGTGACCAAGGCTGTTTCGGTGCCAAAACCGGGCCTAAGAACCTAAGAAGAGCCTGGCTGTTGGATCAGACCAGTGGCTCATCTAATCCAGCATCCTGTTCTCACAGTAGCCAACCAGATGCCTGTGGGAAGGTCACAAGCAGGGCTTGACAAGAGCACTCTCTCCTCCTGCAGTTTCCAGCAACTGGTTCAGAAGCATACTGCCTCCGACAGTCGAGGCAGAACATAGCCATCATGGCTAGTAGCCTTTGACAGCCTTATCCTCCACTGTTGCACTCTTAGAAGCAGGTTTGCATGCACAGATTGCCTTGGACAGAAAACCTCATAAACGGGTCCAGTATGCATCCAGAGATAAGTCTTCTAATGGATGTTTATGCCCTATCCACAACAGGGCATTGCATTAACATCCATTTTACAGTTTGAAGGGGAAATTGCATCCCCATATATTGTCTCTAGTCACTAGTCATGTGCCGTACTACTCATGAGGAAATACAATACAATGAGGAAATAAGTGCATCTTCTCCCTTTTTTTCCTTCCTAGTCAATGTGAGCGGAACCCATGCCCAATGGACAGCAGATCCTGCCATCATGCCCCAAAGACCATCTCCTTCCATTACCTCCCTCTGCCATCTAACCTCATCACTCCCACCCCACTCTTCCGCATGGCGACTGCTTCGGCTCCTGGGCGGCCTGGTCCCGACAGCTTGCGCTTTGGGATTGTGGGAGGAAACAGCCAAGGGCATTTTGTGATGCAGCGCTCGGACCGGCAGACTGGAGAGCTCATCCTCGTCCAGAGCCTGCAAGGGCCTCAGACCACAGAAGTGGAGGTGGACATGACGGAGTTCCTGGACCGCACTTTCCAAGCCAAGCATGTCTCAAAGATCACTGTCTTTGTGTCAGCTTATGAGTTTTAAAGGGAGAGTTTATACAAGGGAGGAAATAAGTAGCTCAGAGACTGTTCTTGTTCATTGGGAACTTTTTATTGTGCTTTAACCATCAGCTCCAGTATAATATCCGGGATTGACATCCGGGCAAGGGCTATCTGCATACTTGCTTGTGTTAATACCAGCCATGTCTTCCCAGCACTGATATAATGCCTATAGCCTTTCTGCTTCTCCTCCAGGGGTAGCCAACATGGTGTCCTCTCAATGTTGTTGGACTACAACTCCTATCATTCCTGATCATTGGTCTTGCTGGCTGGAGCTGATGGGAGATCGAGTCCAACAACTTCTGGAGGGACCCACATTGGCTATCCCTGTTTGAGTAAAACACATCTTTAGATGCCCTGAATGCCTTAGGGGGATCATATGCTTTAGTACCAACTACTGTTGTAGCCCACCTGGGCTGCCCTGAGCACCTTAGAGGGATCATAATGTGCTTTAGTACAAACTACTGTTGTGGCCCACCTAGGCTGCAGCCCTCCTTGCTCTAACCTTCCCCTTGATGGCCAATCCAGCATGTCACATATACAGACAACCTGTCCTTAATGTAGACCTCATTCCAAGCAGAAATTCAAGCAAGGGGGATAGATTCCCTCTCTCTCTCCCTCCCTCCCTCTCTCTCTCCCTCCCCCCCCTCTCATGGTGTATAAAAGCAGTATTATAGCTCTGTTGCAAGATTCTGCTCTCCAATGTTCATATAGTGCTAAGTGCTGATCTGATGTAGAAAACAGTGGGCATGATCCAGCCAAAATGAAACACCTTTAATTCCCATTTACTTCAGTGGGAGAGAAAAGCACAACGTGCCTCCTTTATGGAATCAATACATCTCTTGTTTGGCCTTCCTCTTTTTCTACTCCCTTCTGTTATTGCATTTTGGATACTCTGTTCATAGGGTTTTCGTGGTAAGAGATATTCAGAGGTGGTTTACTATTGCCTTCCGCTGAGTCTCAATGCATCTTAGTCTGGTGTTTCAGCTTTGACGATTCCGCCTTGGGTGACCCTGCTAGGAGTCTAGCCTCTTGGTCTAGACTTCTGACGGCATTGCTCTTGGCTTCTTCAACACTCTCAAACCCCCTCACCACGTTAAGGTGTGCAACCTAGAGGGGGGTCAAAGTGCTTAGCAGAGCTGAAACTAAACTTTGCAACAAACTCACAATTTCAGCCTCACTTCAGAACTAAAATTTGAATATATATTTGTCATACTTTGCCTGTGAAATACAGCTTTGAGGGAGACTTTGAAGAAACTGAATCTTAAGCCTTGGTGATGAATTTTAGAAACTATTATGTTAAGCAGTAACTTGCCAAATTTGATACCTTTTGCACCTTCCTTTTTTCTCTTCCTAATCCCACTAAACCCAAGAGCCTCCATCAGTGGCAATATCCCAAAGGACCAACATACTTTTATAAACATAAATGTATGTTCTTAAAATGGTTCTAATTGGTCTTATGCAAATTGCTTATGATCCCTGTGCATCCCCCCCCCCCAGCTCCGGAATAAAAAGAATTTGGGTCCCACTTAGATATCTTGTTTTTCAAAGAAAAGTGCGGGATGTCTTTATTTGCATTTTGTTTTTCTGTGAGTATTTTGGATTTTTCTTATTGTCTTCTCCTGCGCTATATATGCCTCTGGGATCATGGATCATCAAAACTGAGATGCAGTTTCATTGAAACTGAGATGAGGAAAATCTGGATTATAAAATATACAAACCTGAACACTGGCAAATGTCAGCTCATCCAGATTTGTCTTGTTTACTCAGCCTCCTGGTTGGGTTTATACCTGCATATGTTTTGTTTGTTTTTAATGGTTCTCCGTAAGTAGCAGAAACAGCTGCAGCATTTTCTTCGTAATCTGGCTCTCAATATCAAGCGCCAGGCCCCAAGGGTATCTTGGGTACAGGCTTGTGCCAGAATAGCAAGCCTGGAAAAAGGCGTATCAATCGCTGTTCCCTCAGGGTTTTTTAAAGTCTGTGATTGGCTGGCAACAACTTGATAAATTTTCTGGCAAGTTAGGCTAGACATTCTGAGAGCAGCTCAAGCAAGCAGCAAGTTCCTCAGACTGAGAATCAGGCCAGAATGTGAGGCTTTATAGAGCCTAGTGGACTGCTATTGGCCCCATGGGTCACCTGACCAATGCCAGACAATAAGCACTATAGCCAATTGCATTAGTGTTGTCCTCCTAACTACAGGGGGCCAACAACTCCCTCTTCCGGGCAAGCCACCATGGCTATGCAGCGTGTGATGCTTTTACAAGTTGTCAGTCATTGGTTTTGAGACTCCTGCAAGGCCAGCTCTACCATTAGGCAGAGTGAGGAAACTGCCTCAGGTGAGTGACGCTGCGGGGGGCACATTGGTGGCAGCCCCCCCGCTGTTCCCCTCCATTGAAGGGCAGAGCTATGTCTGTCATGTGGCCTGTCAAGCAGCCATTAAACTAGCTTGCTGCCCTCAGGTGCAGTGGAGGATACTCCTTGTGCTAGTGTAGAAGAATCAACTGTCAGCTCAGTTGGCATTTGTACATGAACATTGGTGGGCACCTTGTCTTTTGCCTCAGGCAGCAAAATGTCTGAGACTAGCCCTGGATCCCTATCAGTGTATGATCTGCGACCTGCATAGGCTCGCTTGACCCTCTTGGCTCTTGTTGTCCCTTATCTGCCCCTTGCCCTCTGCAAGACTGATTGACTTAGCTGAAGACTGACTCATGCTCAGGTCTACACAACTGCAATCGTTGTGTCCCCCACAATCCAAAGTGGTAAGGAGCTATTTTTCCATGGTCAACTCCCTTATGAAAAGAAAGGTCTTGTATGTTTATTTACAAATATACGAGTTGAGCATACACAGGGAGTGCCTAAACAGGCAGCGCTTATCTGTAAATCAGCATCAGTTCCTCAAAAGCGAGCAACATGCACTGGTAACCTTGACTGGGTTACTGCAATGTGTTCTATGTAGGGCTGCCCTCGGGCCAGGTTCAAGGCTCTTGTGTTAATATACACAGCCCTGAACGACTTGGGTCCAGGATAACAGAGCTCTTATATTGCAGCCCAATGACTGAGATCATCTGGAGGAGAGCTGTTAGTTGTCCCCACGTTACAGAAGCCTGACTGATCTCAGCCAGAAGTCAGGTATTTAGTGTTGCCGGTCCCATGCTGTGGAACACTCTTCCAGCAGAGATTCATCAGGCATCGTGCTTTTGACTTTCAGGCGTCTCTTGAAGGCGTTTTTGTGCTGACAGGCCTCTGCAGTTGTTTAAAATGCCTCTTGCGTAGCCATTCATTTTAATGATTGTTTTGTATTGCTTTTAAATGTTTGTATGTTGCTTTACACTGCCCTGATGTTTTGTGAGAGGGCAGTATATAAATTCTTTTATAAATAAAATATCCCTGGAGTCCTCTTCTTGCAATCCACTTTTAAATCTCAGGTTTCTGTGGCTGCTCAAACAGTTTCTCTCCAGCCCTGGCTTAAGGTACTGGGCGCACCTCATCTGCTAAAAGCCACTGGGCCTCAAAGGCCATCAGTGTTCTTTTTTTTAGCCTGAGGGCTGCATTCCCTTCTGGGCAATCTCCTGAGGGCCACATGCCAGTGGTGGGTGGGGCCAGAGGCAAATATGGGTGGGAAAAACTAATTTGTACAGTAGATGAGTTTCTGCACATGCTGACGCACCCTTTTCTGTTCTCCATCCAGACAAGCAAGATGCATTAAAGGACAATATCCAGTTGGGCAAAAACACTCAAGGAGGGTGTGAAGCAGGACCAGTGAGGGGCGTGGCCTGGAGATGGGCGTGGCCCAAAAAGAGTTCCAAGGACCAGCTAGAGAGGCTTGGAGGACTACATTCAATCCCTAGGCCTGAGGTTCCCCACCCCTGCAACACAGTGACATCTTTAACTATAAATTGACAATGGGCAACCTCTTTTTTCTATTGAGAGCCACATTCCCTTGAGGAATAATCTGCCGGGAGCCACGTACCATTGCTGGCTGGGCCAAAGCCAGTGGGGTGCAGGGCCAGGATCCAAAGTGGCTAATGCCGCTCCCTTTTCTTTCTGACTCCCTTCCTCTTTCCCTGCCCCTTCCTCCTTGCCTACCAGGCTGCTGTGAGAGGGAGAGGTTGCTCTTGCTAGAGGTCTGAACTAGGAATCAAGGAGGAGGCTGATTCAGTTTGCATTTAAAGCTGGATTTATCAAATCTGCACTTTCTGAAACTATGTGAGAACCGACACACAGCCGTCCTTCGGAATTCACACTCACCTGTTTTGTGGTGCAGTTCTCCAACCACACAATGTTTACGAAAATGCCCATTTTAGAGGAACAGTTGCACAAAATAAATATACTGCTGAAAATAACATACAAAAATGCATTACATTAGGATAAATAGCTTGCAAAAATGTGTACATGAGTCAAACCTGCATACAAAAAATTATTTGTTAGGAAAAATGCATACTAAAACGCTGAGGAATTTTCATGAGAATTTTTTTTTAAATCACAAACTGCTGCAGAAATGTGGAGAACTGAATTTAAAATTAGAAAA
Organism: Rhineura floridana; assembly: GCF_030035675.1. Classification (NCBI taxonomy): domain Eukaryota; kingdom Metazoa; phylum Chordata; class Lepidosauria; order Squamata; family Rhineuridae; genus Rhineura; species Rhineura floridana. Next base: position 186,998,035 of record NC_084483.1, on the reverse strand, counting down.
AATGAGAAACTTAGAGAACAGAAATTGACACATCATTCCATTGCTAGTCTGAACTGAATAGTCTGAACTGATTCCCCCCTCCATCATAGAATGATAGAACTGCGGAGTTAGAAGGGGCTTATAAGGCCATTGAGTCCAACCCCCTGCTCAATGCAGGAATCCAACTTAACGCATATGCAACAGGTGGCTGTCCAGCTGCCTCTTGAATGCCTCCAGTGTTGGACAGCCCACCACCTCCCTAGGTAATTGGTTCCATTGTCGTACCACTCTAACAGTTACGAAGTTTTTCCTGATGTTCAGTTGAAATCTGACTTCCTGTAACTTGAGCCCATTATTCTGTGTCCTGCACTTTGGGCGATCAAGAAGAGATCCTGTCCCTCCTCTGTGTGACAACCTTTCAAGTACTTGAACTCCCTCCATTTTGGATTTTTCCCTTCCCATCTCTTCTCTCCCTCCAGGTTCCACTAAACACATTAGACCAAGAACCACATATGACCCTAGAGCAGCAGGTGGTTCACCCCTGCTATAAATAGGGATGGGGGGGGGATTCAGTTGGCATTTAAACTTACTGATTTGCATTTTATGAAACAATACGTCATCCAAAACACAGCCATTCTTCAAAATTTACAGTTCTCCAGAGTTTGCAGTGCCGTTCTCTAGCCAAGTAATGTGTACAAAAATGCATATACTAGGGTAAAGTATGCATATAATTGGACATATCTATGAAAATAATATGCGTTTGTGCATTATATTAGGGAAAACTACTTTGCAAAAATGTGTATGTTAGGCAAAATAGTATATGGAAATATGTGCATTAGGAGAAATATGCACTAAAATGCTGATGAATTCTCATGAGGACTTTTTTCAAAAATATTCACAAACTGATGTGGAAATGTGGAAAACTGTACTTAATGATAGAAAAATGAGAAACTGAGACAAACCAAACACTCAGAGCAGAGTTACCAGGGAGAGCTAGGAAGGGTAAATCTTGGTTAACAATACTAATGGGAAATTATGCATATTGGAGCAAATAATCTTAATTTCACATATACGCTCATGGGGTCTGAACTGGCGGTGACCGACCAGGAGAGAGACCTCGGGGTTGTAGTGGACAGCACGATGAAAATGTCGACCCAGTGTGCGGCAGCTGTGAAAAAGGCAAATTCCATGCTAGCGATAATTAGGAAAGGTATTGAAAATAAAACAGCCGATATCATAATGCCGTTGTATAAATCTATGGTGCGGCCGCATTTGGAATACTGTGTACAGTTCTGGTCACCTCATCTCAAAAAGGATATTCTAGAGTTGGAAAAGGTTCAGAAGAGGGCAACCAGAATGATCAAGGGGATGGAGCGACTCCCTTACGAGGAAAGGTTGCAGCATTTGGGGCTTTTTAGTTTAGAGAAAAGGCGAGTCCGAGGAGACATGATAGAAGTGTATAAAATTATGCATGGCATTGAGAAAGTGGATAGAGAAAAGTTCTTCTCCCTCTCTCATAATACTAGAACTCGTGGACATTCAAAGAAGCTGAATGTTGGAAGATTCAGGACAGACAAAAGGAAGTACTTCTTTACTCAGCGCATAATTAAACTATGGAATTTGCTCCCACAAGATGCAGTAATGGCCACCAGCTTGGACAGCTTTAAAAGAAGATTAGACAAATTCATGGAGGACAGGGCTATCAATGGCTACTAGCCATGATGGCTGTGCTCTGCCACCCTAGTCAGAGGCAGCATGCTTCTGAAAACCAGTTGCCGGAAGCCACAGGAGGGGAGAGTGTTCTTGCAGTCGGGTCCTGCTTGCGGGCTTCCCCCAGGCACCTGGTTGGCCACTGTGAGAACAGGATGCTGGACTAGATGGGCCACTGGCCTGATCCAGCAGGCTCTTCTTATGTTCTTATGTTCTTATGAAATCTTCGATGAAACAGATGTTGATAATACCTTTTTTATCTTCCTCCAATCCCTTTTACATCCTGTGATCTCAAAACATTTGTGTCAATGTGACTCAGCCATTGGTTAAGAAGCTTGAACTAATTTGAAGTCACCTGTAGACAGGAGCAAACAAAACTGAATGTTCCTTCTGGTTGCATGGACCTGGGCATTCAAGTTTCCCATGCAGCCATGGTTCTCAAAGGAGTCTTGCTAAAATATTGTAGGCAGACTGCTCTTTGTTTGTAAGGGATTAGTTTCATCTATTGGACGTTTGAATGCTTGCTAACTAGCTTATGCAGGTAGAGTTGATTGATTTAAGTCATGTCAAATAACCAAATGAATGTTAGCATTAATTTTCCCAACCAAGAGTGCCAAACTAGCACTGTATTCCTCTCTCTCTCTCTCTCTCTCTCTCTCTCTATTTCTCTCTCTCTCCACATCTTAGGATGTATGGTTTTACTTACACATATATACAACCTGAACATAAGATGGAGGGGCTCACAACACTCCAATAGATCTTACTTCCCCATTAAGTTTCCATGGAGGCTTCCCAAAGCCATAGCTTTGGATTCAGCACAGACAGCAAGTTAAGCCTCTGTGGCTTTCCAGCTCCCAGCTCCAGACCAGACTAGCCAAGGCTAGCTCCTGGCCCCAGGATGTGGTGGTCTACCCCATCCTGAAAGAGCATCACTAGCCAGTTGTTCCTATGGCAACACATCTGTTATTGACCAAGTCTGGAGACATATAAATAGGGTGCTTAACAGATCCAGCTAGGGCCATTAACTTAACAAAGAAAATGACTTGACCAGTTTAGCAGGTTTCTTCCACTACAGATACCAACTTTACAGATACAGAATTACAGGCTTGGATGGGACCTAAAGACCTCATCCAGACCATCATCTAAGTGGTAAGCCATGGGATGATGCTGGAGGATCTTGCTTTGTGGCTCAGGATTGGAAAGCGCTCCTCCATTCCTGTGGTTATTTTGTGGGAAGGGAATAAAAAATCCAGTTGCTATACCACATTTCCTCCCTTCCCTTCCCCACTGGACAGGTTGCATGCCTGTGGGCTGACTGAGGCCCTCTTCAAAGAGAAACTGGTTTAGTTAACCTTGGGATTGTATCCAACTCAGCTGTCCTGATAGTGCAAGGACTTCTGCCTATGCAACAAGACTTCCTCTCCCTCTCCTCCTCCCATATGCTCCCTGCACCTCTCTCAGATCTACCCTGGAGGGTTGGGGAAAACCCAACACAGATTGGGGGGGAGCATGCAGAAAGAGGTCCTATTGCACAGGGAGATTTCACATTTGTTGCTTTGGGTTATGTAGACGAGATTTGAGTGTACACTGAAAAGCGTAACATTTGATTGTGACAAACCAGCACACTAATTAGTAGACTATTGGGCAAGGCCAGCCCTACCATTGGGCAAAATAAGGCAGCCCCCTCAGACAGCAGATTCTGAGGGGCAGGGAGCAGTTAGATCTGTGTGTGCCACAGAGCCTGCCCTCCACTCCCTCCACTAATCTATTGCCTGTAAGCACAGTGGAAGACAATGTCTCAATACCAATGTTGAAGTAAGATTTGGCTTACTTCAGCTTTCTGGTCAGTTTTTACACATGGACAAGGGAGACACCATCTTATCCTTCGCCTCAGGAAGCAAAATGTCCTGGCCAGGGCTGATAGTGAAATAACAGTGAAAATGATAATCATGTGTCTCAGATCCATATAGTTCATGTAGATTAATGGAACACTGTGACGTTCCCACCTTTGGCTCCACCTGTCAGGTTCCCACCTGCTTGTGGCTACCGCCTTTCAGTAGGCAGCACCTCAGGACACCACCAGTCAGGATCATCGTTTTTATTTTTTCTCACTCCGCTCTCGCACAGATTTCACAAGATCCCACTGCTAGGCAGCACCACCAGGCACTCCCTGTAAACAATACTGATAGAGACTTTGCCTCAGTCTCTCTATAGCTTGTTACTTTGTGTCTGGGTGCCCTTGCTGTCCACAACCCCCCTGTATCTTTGTCTATAAAGCATACAATCCTGGGTTGCTCTGGATACTTGACGTTGTTACAATATCTCCCTTCACCGCTGCCACCATATGATACAGTTTCCCTCCAGCCTTGGTAATTACCCTGCCCTCCCTTCTGGTCTGTGTATTCCCAGCCAAGGATCAGGCTTTTGGTAAACCAATAGAAGTATTTATTTGATAACACCAGGAAATAACAAGATTACTCTAGGAATGCTCAACAAGCATATGATTTCATATAGTGTCACTCTTTATGTTTCTGGTCATATATATACTGTTTAAATATCAGCCAAATATAATCCAACCCTCCCTCAGAACTCTGCCAACCAACCCATCCAAATAACTCTCCACTAACAACTCTCCAACAACTCTCACCAACCGACCCCCTCTCAACTGTCATCCTCCCATTTATACCTTCAGCCATTCAAACACTCAGTCAACCATCATCCAGCATTCTCCAGTCTTCCAACCCATGCTCTCCCCCCTCTCATTCAATTCACTTACCATATATCCCTTAATAAACCTGCACTTACCATATTTACAGGTTTTGACATATAAGGACATCACAAACACCACCTTAGTACTGTGAATTGCCCTAACTCAAACAAATTAATTTTATCTTCTCTCCTTGAACACAGTACATGACTTGCCTCTCAAAGTAAAACAACAGCTGTACATGCACATCCATTCCTTGAAATAATGTGTGAGAGAACAGTATGTCCTTGACATACCAGGGCAGGGAAGTTTGGGTTTCTTTAAATCGCTGAACTTGTGCCAGTTTGTACCTTGGAAGTGAACATGCAAATTGATGTGGTTTCTTTTCTTTTTAATCAAGGTACATGTGTACTGAAATATGTAGGTTACATAACATATTTATCAAATAACATATTTTCCTTATAAACATGTGCAGTCATGTTAGAATAGAATGTAACCAGTATGGAGGCAACTTAGAGCTGAGCTCCACCTATGGAAACATAAACAAATACGTCTCTCCTTGAAGTTCCATCTTCACTTAGGTGGGGCTTCAGATGTACAGCTAGGTTCACACATGCCCTGTGCATTTCTACATTCATCATTTAAGCACATAATCCAGGGGTTGCCAACATGGTGCCTATAGGCACAATGGTACCCTTGAGGTCTTCCCCTGCTGCCCATGAACCCTCCACCACCACCACTGTGATCCCTTGATCATGTTATGGTGAGGGTGGTTACCTTTTTCTCCCCCGAAAAACACATGGAGCTGAAGGAGGAAGTTGGAAGAGGAATGTACTTTTCAAGGCTCAGATTAATTCTTCTGGATCTGACTTTTACCACAATATTTGTGGTAAAATTATTTCTGGTCTCCACACTTCAAGAAGGATGTAGACAAACTGGAACAGGTTCAGAGGAGGGCAACAAGGATGATCAGGGGACTGGAAACCAAGCCCTGTGAGGAGAGACTGAAAGAACTGGGCATGTTTAGCCTGGAGAAGAGAAGACTAAGGGGAGATATGATACCACTCTTCAAGTACATGAAAGGTTGTCACATAGAGGAGGGCCGGGATCTCTTCTCAATCATCCCAGAGTGCAGGACACGGAATAATGGGCTCAAGTTGCAGGAAGCCAGATTTCGACTGGACATCAGGAAAAACTTCCTAACTGTTAAAGCCATACGACAATGGAACCAATTACCTAGAGAGGTAGTGGGCTCTCTGACACTGGAGGCATTCAAGAGGCATCTGGACAGCCATCTGTCGGGAATGCTTTGATTTGGATTCCTGCATTGTTCAGGGGGTTGGACTTGATGGCCTTATAGGCCCCTTCCAACTCTACTATTCTATGATATGATTCTATGATTTTGGAAAAATGAAGTGTGTGTGCATGCATGTTTGCTCCCTTTCTGTCTCTCAGGGGTGGGGGATTGATCTGGCAGAAAGAAGTGAGGGGTGATGCCCATAGCACTTGTTCAAACATCCAAATGTGCCCATAAGGCCTAATAAGGTTGGTGACTTCTGACATAACCTGAGGCCTTGTATATCTTTTGGCATCCTGATCATAATGTCCTTTTTACTAGGAATAAACTTAGTCTTCATGGATCAGGTAGTCCTATCACATAATTCATAGATAAGGAGAACAGCCTGGTTGTTCACTGTACATGAGCCTAACTAGCTAGTGAAGATGAAGCGTGGAGGGCTCCTGTTCAGAACAGTCCCTTCCATGCCTCCTCCCTTCCATTTTCATTCCAACAATCAGCCAGAATTTCATGTCACTGAACATACTCAGCGTTCACTGGGCTATTTAGTGGTTTCTTTCTCCCTTAGTTTCCCCCCCCCAGATTTTTTTCTGCCAGCCTTGGGTTTCCTCCAAGTCTTCCAATACTTTCTTCTTGTACATGGTTGGTGCCATTTTGGCTACTTAAGGACCAGCCCTCTGAGAACTGAGTTTGCTATTGGTATATATGAATGACAAATGGCTTGATACTATAGATTTTCAGAGGTTTAAAGAGCGGCATGGGGCTGTTTGCAACACAGCCCTGTGCTGCACTTTGAAGTCCCAACAATTGGGGCTTCAAAGCACAGCATCACCTGATGCCCCACCCACGATTCAGATTTGGCCCTCCAGGGGTGGGAGGAGTTTACCTGGGTCTGCATCTCCACTTCAATCAGCACCTGGAGCTCTCAACCAAAAGTGGTACAAGGCTAGTCGAAGACACATTGTTACCTAAGGTAAAGGATAAGACAACATCACCTCCCCATTCCATGTACAGATGACTAAACTGGAGGCTGTATTTTATTTCAGTGCTGACAACGGGATAGTGTCCTTCACCACACCAAGGCAGCAGGCTACTTTAGGGGGCCTAGGAGTGGCCATGTGACATATACTGCTCTGTCCTCCAACAGAGGAGAATGGCTGGGGGTGCTCAGGAGGAAAAGCCAAGGGACTGCCACCATTCTCTCTCCCCCCACCCCGGCATCTGCTGCCTGAAATAGTTGCCTCACTCTGCTTAATAGTATGGCCAGCACTACAGGAGATGTATCCAACACACCTAGGGCTTTGGTATAACATTTTGCTGAATCATACAGTTACCAAACCATAGGGATAGCCGAATCTGCCCATTTCAGTTTCTCTCGGTTCCAGTCTTAAATTCTTTTAAAAAATCCTTATAAAAATTCATCAACATTTTAGTGCAAATCTCTCCTAATACACGTTTGTATGTAGTTCTGACTAATATACACATTTTTGCAAGTATTTTCCCTAATATAATGCATTTTAATGTTATTTTCATGAATGTATGCATTTTTATGCAAACTTCCCCCTAATATATGCATTTTTGCACACATTGGTTGGTTGGAGAATTCCATCACAAAATTCCGAGTAGCACGAATTTCAAAGGATAATTGTGTTTGAGTTTGCATATGAAATGTGAGAATTAGGTAGTCTCTCAGTAAAATGCAAACAAAATTGAAGGTCTCTCCCAATCCTACCAGACTGTTATTCATTTAGACTAGCTGTGACTGGTACAGGGACAGTCCGTTGAATTGCGGGTTGCAAATGGCAGGCATGCAGTTTCACCATGCCTCATGCCTGTAAAATTCTCCATCAGGAAGTCCACAAGAGGGATCCAAAGGAAGCAACCGGGAGATACCAGCAGGGGAGGTTGGGTAGAAAAACAAAGGGAGTGGATGTGATGGTGGTGTTGGAGGTTTTTTTCTTTATTGTTTTTATTATTATTACTGATTAAATTTATATCCTGCCCTTCCTTCCAGTAGGAGCTCAGGGCTTCAAACAAAAACACTATAAAACAGACATTAAAACATATTACATCTTTAAAAACATTTTTAAATGATGTAACAGTCTCTGGCTATGATTGGCATCATATTTATGTACCAAACATGTCTGGTCTAACCTAATATAAAACATCTTGGCCTGTTTTGTTTTTTCAAAGGCAGAGGCTTGTGATTTATCTGCAATTTAACTCAGGATATTAGAAATTTTATTATCCAGAGGATCACGGGCTTTAAATTCCCACAGATATAAAATAAACCTGTTATGCTGAGTTCCTCTGCAGTTGGAAACAATGCATGTTAAGATTTGCCCGTTGCTTCCTCACCAATGTTTAAAAATGTAAATGTGCTGCCTTCAAGTCAATTCCGACTTATGGCGACCCTATGAACAGGGTTTTCATGAGGCTGAGAGGCAGTGACTGGCCCAAGGTCATCCAGTGAGTTTCATGGCTGTGTGGGGATTCGAACTGTGGTCTCCCAGGTCGTAGTCCAACACCTTAACCACTATGCCATACTGGCTCTCCACCAAAGTTTAGCCTCTGTTAAACAAATTTATTGCTCTGCCTCTGAGAGAAACGACCACAAAAACCTTACATCTTCAAAAAGTTTAAATGGCAACATCCCTTTGTCTACCGTCCCTTTGTCTACAAATTTAGCTTGTGGGTAGAAAACTCACCAATTTACATCAACAGGTCACCAGAAGGATCCATTTGCCTTGATGTAACAGAGGCAAGCTTTGGACAGAAACAACCTTCTATACCCAGATTGCCCTTCTGTATCAAATCACATTTATGCAAAAGGGTGAGGTACGCATGTACACTTGTTTGCATAGGTGGTAGGGGAGAAAGATGCATGCAGAGAGCTTGTGGATGCATTGTGGGGCTCCTGTAGTGGAAAAGGCTCACGGAACAATCAGCACTGTCATCTCTGCTAGTGTTGATCTCCTAACAAGGAGGCTGAACAGACACTCTCACCCCCCCCTTTTTCCCCTGGGGATTAGTATAAATCACATATTTGATGGGAGAAGAATTCTTACACTGACCACCATGCCCACAAGCTGCTTCTCTGCACAAAGATCTCTAGACTAGAGCCCATTTATGGAACTATGCATCAGAACAAAAGTTCAGGAGGCATGAAAACAAGGCCACCTTTAGTTCCATTTGGGGTGGAATTATTTCAAAACGTAACCATTTTCCTCTAAAGTGGAGACACGGCTCTGTACTCATGGCCAATGAGTTCCATGGCTCTAGTATGGAGCCTGAGTTATATTCCTTGGGAGTTAACCAACATTCAAGATCTCTCACTTCCCAAGGAGACTCTGCCTGATGTGGCAGCATTAGGCACATGAGCCATTGGCATGTGAGGCTAGCAACCAGGGTAGCAATTGCCAAAAGATCATTCCATGTGATAGGAGGGAGAGCTAGAATTGCTAGATTACTGAAGAGCTTGTTGTAATTGGCTTTTGTAGCAACATCTGAGATTATTTATTGCTGTCCTTGGTGCTGAAAAGTTGCTACAACGTCTATCCTCTCTAGATGTGGGACCATAATCCCCTTGAGTTTAGCCATGCATCTCTGTAGGCCCATAATCCTGGCTTTCTTTTCCATTGTAACTCCCTCTCAGACCTAGGTGGCCCTTTTCCCTGATGGGAAAGTGCTTCCAAGATGGTGCAGAGCATATGCATTGTATGTGGACCACTAAAGTACTTTCTGTAGGATGGCCCCATCTTAGACCCCACAGCACTGCCCTAGACCAAAGGTTCTAAGAAATGTTTGTGCAGCACGTGTACCTCACATCTTGGTTACATGTCTTCTACTCATTACCACCATTGCCATGAGATGCTGAATTTGGCTAAGTTAGGACACGGGAACCAAATTTGCTGCCCATACATTATATTACACATTTGCTGCTTACTTACTTCATGAACAGGCCAGCTTAGTACTAATCCTATTGGGAGGCTCCTACTGGGAGGAAAGGTGGGATAAAAATCTAATAAATAAATAAATAAAAATAAATAAAATAAATGATCCTGACAGTACTGAAGATAATAAAAAGTGCAGGGGCACCACTCTCACTGTTTTCTGTCTCCCTGTGCAAGCCAGCAACTGCATGAGGCACTGGTTCCCTGCAAGAGAAAACTTGTTCTGGCATTGCAGGATGTCAGTACCTTTGCATTTTTATATTTTCAGTTATATCACATCTCCTTTCACCTGCAATGACGAGTGGAACTTTCTATTGCTGCTCAAGGACAGACATTTAGTCTCCAGGACAATAGAGAATTCGCATGTCTTGCACTTGTTTTATCTTTAGTATACTGCAAAGGCTGTTTTCTGTGCATGTAGCTTAAATAAGGCGCGCTTATGTTTATTTAGTAGATCTTCCCTGAGCTCAGTTGCATAAGGAAGTTTACATTAGCTAGAATTCCCCAGGCAGTATATGAGGTTGAAAGCAGTTGCTCTGAAAGTAGTGACAGAATCATAAGTGGGTTTGTGTGCAATTGAAAGTTTTATTTTATGTCCCAGTGTCATAAAAATAGCCACCACCTTTCGCAGGACAGACCTAATATCTGTGTTTGGTCCAAGAATATGCATATCAAAGCAAAACACTGTCCAAAAAGTGTGTTAAGGTTAGCAAAAGCATTTTTCCCTGGTGGAATTTTGCAGAATTTTAACATACTTTGAAGTGTTCCTGGTTTTCCCTGGCTTTGTTAATCCTGAATACCATTGATGTCCAGAATGCCCTATGACAGGGGTTCCCAGACTATGATCTGTAGATTTGTGGCTGGAGAGAGGAGACAACACATCCATCGCATTAGATATTCATATTGATTTGAATTGTATTTTATTGTTTCTTTCATTTCTTAAATTTCATTGTTATTACAATACAATGAAATGCATAAGAAATAAAAGAAGCAATGAAATACAATTAAAATCATACAGCATCTAGCACAGTGCATTACTATTGCTACAATAGGCAAAAACATCATTAAATGATCCACTGAGACCATCAACAATTTTCAGTTGGTCCATGGGGAAAAAAGTTTGGAAATCATTACCCTATGCCATGCACTGGCTGTGTCTATGAGTGAGGATATTGCAAAGGTGGGCAAAAGGTTGATCAGACTTTTAGATCCCCACGCGATTGGATTTCTGACTCCCATTTGACCAACAATTGCAGTAGCAAAATAAATCCTCCTACCCTAAATTATGCTGCTGAAATGAATGAAGCTTGGGGGAAAGGAAAGGGTTAACCAGGTGTGGAGTTTTTGTCTGGAAGGACTTTGAGCTCAGTTCATATCTGCTACTCAAAACAAATTCCTGGTCTCAGAATTTTTTAATACTAAGTGAATGTGTTTTGCCTGGTGGATCCTTGGGTTCCAACTTTAAAAACAGAAACAAATGAGATCCTGCAAACTTGAAGTCTGCCATCCCCTGGATGTTGATTTGGCTTTCTAATCTACCCTTCCCCCAAAGGTTGCAGGTTTGTAACAATATTTGGAAAAGAGTAATAAAAACACTTGATTAGATCTCATGTTCCAAACAGGTTGCAAGCCCATGAGTTGCTGAGCAAGGCCTCAAGGGGATTGGCCTTCAGCGGGAGTCATCCTGTCATGGGAGCAGGCTCCAGGTATCATGGGCTGGGGCCAAGGCCTCAGCATTCAAAAGAACTACAAGAGGAGGCCAATGTTAATGCAAAAAAGGCCCAAAACTAATCCCAGCATCAGTGCCCAGCATGGAGAGGCAAATGTCTGGGTCCACACTGCTGAAGTCAGTCTCCTTTAATAACAACAATAAAACAACCATCTTTTCCCCCCTCCCCGCCGCCTCCACAATTCAGCCGTTGGAAGAAAAACTGTGGATGAGGCAGCCTCATCCACATCTTCATTTTCCCAGAATGCCTCTGGGGAAATTGAATCATAGAATCATAAAATCATAGAATAGTAGAGTTGGAAGGGACCTACAAGGCCATCGAGTCCAACCCCCTGAACAATGCAGGAATCCAAATCAAAGCATTCCCGACAGATGGCTGTCCAGATGCCTCTTGAATGCCTCCAGTGTCGGAGAGCCCACTACCTCTCTAGGTAATTGGTTCCATTGTCATATGGCTCTAGCAGTTAGGAAGTTTTTCCTGATGTCCAGTTGAAATCTGGCTTCCTGCAACTTGAGCCCATTATTCTGTATCCTGCACTCTGGGACGATCGAGAAGAGATTCCGGCCCTCCTCTATGTGACAACCTTTCATGTACTTGAAGAGTGCTATCAAATCTCCCCTCAGTCTTCTCTTCTCCAGGCTAAACATGCCCAGTTCTTGCAGTCTCTCCTCACAGGGCTTGGTTTCCAGTCCCCTGATCATCTTTGTTGCCCTCCTCTGAACCCGTTCCAGTTTGTCTACATCCTTCTTGAAGTGCGGAGACCAGAACTGGACGCAGTATTCAAGATGAGGCCTAACCAGTGCTGAATAGAGGGGAACTAGTACTTCTGTTAATGCAGCCTAATATAATATTTGCCTTTTTTTGCAGCCACATCACGCTGTTGGCTCATATTCAGCTTATGATCAACGACAATTCCAAGATCCTTCTCACATGTATTGCTGAGCCAAGTATCCCACATCTTATAACCCGAGAGTTCTCAAAGAACTCAAATGTGAAATTGCTGATCTGCTAACTAAAATATGTAACTTGTCCCTCGGGTCCTCCTCCGTGCCTGAGGACTGGAAAGTGTCAAATGTAACGCCAATATTCAAAAAGGGATCCAGAGGGGATCCCGGAAATTACAGGCCAGTTAGCTTAACCTCTGTCCCTGGAAAACTGGTAGAAAGTATAATTAAAGCTAGATTAACTAAACACATAGAAGAACAAGCCTTGCTGAAGCAGAGCCAGCATGGCTTCTGCAAGGGAAAGTCCTGTCTCAGTAACCTATTAGAATTCTTTGAGAGTGTCAACAAGCATATAGATAGAAGTGATCCAGTGGACATAGTGTACTTAGACTTTCAAAAAGTGTTTGACAAGGTACCTCACCAAAGGCTTCTGAGGAAGCTTAGCAGTCATGGAATAAGAGGAGAGGTCCTCTTGTGGATAAGGAATTGGTTAAGAAGCAGAAAGCAGAGAGTAGGAATAAACGGACAGTTCTCCCAATGGAGGGCTGTAGAAAGTGGAGTCCCTCAAGGATCGGTATTGGGACCTGTACTTTTCAACTTGTTCATTAATGACCTAGAATTAGGAGTGAGCAGTGAAGTGGCCAAGTTTGCTGACGACACTAAATTGTTCAGGGTTGTTAAAACAAAAAGGGATTGCAAAGAGCTCCAAAAAGACCTCTCCAAACTGAGTGAATGGGCAGAAAAATGGCAAATGCAATTCAATATAAACAAGTGTAAAATTATGCATATTGGAGCAAAAAATCTGAATTTCACATATACGCTCATGGGGTCTGAACTGGCGGTGACCGACCAGGAGAGAGACCTCGGGGTTGTAGTGGACAGCACGATGAAAATGTCGACCCAGTGTGCGGCAGCTGTGAAAAAGGCAAATTCCATGCTAGCGATAATTAGGAAAGGTATTGAAAATAAAACAGCCAATATCATAATGCCGTTGTATAAATCTATGGTGCGGCCGCATTTGGAATACTGTGTACAGTTCTGGTCGCCTCATCTCAAAAAGGATATTCTAGAGTTGGAAAAGGTTCAGAAGAGGGCAACCAGAATGATCAAGGGGATGGAGCGACTCCCTTACGAGGAAAGGTTGCAGCATTTGGGGCTTTTTAGTTTAGAGAAAAGGCGGGTCAGAGGAGACATGATAGAAGTGTATAAAATTATGCATGGCATTGAGAAAGTGGATAGAGAAAAGTTCTTCTCCCTCTCTCATAATACTAGAACTCGTGCACATTCAAAGAAGCTGAATGTTGGAAGATTCGGGACAGACAAAAGGAAGTACTTCTTTACTCAGCGCATAGTTAAATTATGGAATTTGCTCCACAAGATGCAGTAATGGCCACCAGCTTGGATGGCTTTAAAAGAAGATTAGACAAATTCATGGAGGACAGGGCTATCAATGGCTACTAGCCGTGATGGCTGTGCTGTGCCACCCTAGTCAGAGGCAGCATGCTTCTGAAAACCAGTTGCCGGAAGCCTCAGGAGGGGAGAGTGTTCTTGCACTCGGGTCCTGCTTGCGGGCTTCCCCCAGGCACCTGGTTGGCCACTGTGAGAACAGGATGCTGGACTAGATGGGCCAATGGCCTGATCCAGCAGGCTCTTCTTATGTTCTTATGTTATGTGCATTTGGTTTCTTTTTCCTAAGTGTAGAACTTTGCATTTATCCCTGTTGAATTTCATTCTGTTGTTTTCAGCCCAATGCTCCAGCCTATCAAGGTCAGGAGCATGAGATAGTGATGACTGAAGCTGCCTCTCCAGGTGCTTCTTTTTCAGACCACTGTGCTATGTGCTGCCTCCAGTCCTCACTACCAGCAACACTACCCACCCTGCTACCCTTGTTAATCTCACAGGGGGGCTCAGCACGGGGGTGCTTGAGGGACACAGAGTTGCCTCGTCCAGGGCCCACTCAAATCTGGTGTTGACTCTCCTCTAGGCCCATCTGGTTGCTTATGTATTGAAGCAGAGTGCAATGGCTGCCACAGCCCCCACCCATAAGAAGAGCCTGCTGGATCAGGCCAGTGGTCCATCTAGTCCAGCCTTCTGTTCTCACAGTGGCCAACCAGATGCCCCACTGGAAGCCCACAAGTTGAACCTGAACACAACAGCACTCTCCCCACCTGTGATTCCCAGCAACTGTATTCTGAAGCACACTGCCTCCGACACCGGAGACAGATGTGCAGAGAATAATTGATTTCTTTTTTAGTGAGGAGACAGTGCCACTCTGCACATGTGTAATTGCACACTTTCTTAAATAATGCTGCTGTACAAGTCCTACTGTGATGAAAACAGCATGTTAAAAATTGCAGCCTTGCCATAATGTTACCAGCTGCCACTGGCTCTCACACTGACCAATTAGATGCCTATGGAAAGTCCACAAGCGGGACCTGAGTACAACAGCACTCTCTTTATTAATGCTGCCCCGCAACAAGCATTCAGATGCATACTACCTCTGATACTGGAGGTAGCACATAGCCATCATGGCTAGCAGCCATTGATAGCCTTATCTTCCATTAATTTGCCTAATCCTCTTTTATAGCCATCCAAGTTGGTGGCCCTGGGGCGAATTCTATTGTTTAACTATGTGCTGCGTGAAAAAGTACTTTCTTTTGTCTGTCCTGAATCTTCCAACATTCAGGGTTGCATTCAGCTAAGAGATACTCAGAGCAGACGCACTGAAATTAATCATATCCATTAGCTTCAGTGGGTCTACTCTGAGTAGCACTAGCACTGAATACCACCCCCAGATTCATTGGATGTTCCCAAGTTCTTTTATTATGAGGGGGGGTGAAGTCTCTGTTCACTTTCTCTATCCACACCATTTATAATTTTATACATATCTGCCGTGTCACTTTACTCAACTTTTCTCTGAACCAAAAAGCCCCAAAACTATTTAAGCAAAATTGCAGACAATTTAAAAGGCTGGTGCCTTGCTTTGTACCCATGTCACTCCACACCCCCACACAGCCATGCCCCCTTTTCCACTTTCCCTTGTCTCCTTTGCTCTCCCTGTCATCTTGCAAGTCCACACTCCACTACAACAGATGTCCCTAGGAGCCAGTCAGCATGAAAGAGAAGGCTTTGTGTTAGCTACTGAGAAGAGTCTTCTCAGTGACTGACTCACCTTTCACTCTGATTGGCTCCAATCAGCACAAAAGGACAAGGACTCTTCTCAGTGGCTAACACGCTCCCTTTTCATGCTGATTGGCTCATACATAGGGAGCTGGCTGGCACCCTGCTCCCAAAAAAATACCGGGCCTAAGACCCCCAGCAACCATGGATGAGTACACCCCTGCATGCACCTCTCTATGTGTTAGGGAACGCTGACAGGACAGAAAATAGCTCACATTTTTTGTACAAGGCCACCCTAGGTCTGGTTTGACCATGGGAAGGACCATAGCTCAGTGACAAAGCACATACTTTGCATGCAGATCGTATCAGTTTCAATACCTGACAACTCCAATTTAAAAAAGGGGTCAGGTAGCAGTGATGTGTAAGAGTTCCTTGTAAGACCACAGAGAGAAATGGTGCCAGTCAAAATACTGGGATACCTGGGCCAATAGTCTGACCAGGTAAAAGGCAGCTTCCATTGTTCCCATGCAAGTCTGAATATAGGCCTCTATCTTGCATGGCAATTTGGTTCATGATACTGAAGAGCAATGCTGCTTGATCAGATATGGGGGAAGAGCCATAGCTCAGTGGCAGAACATCTGCTTTGCATGCAGAAAGTCCCGGTTCAATCCCTGGCATCTCCAGGTAGGTCTGACCCTGCCTACAGTAGTGCAGTGGCAAGTTCAGAAGTGCAGGGTCCTTTCATAATAGTCACAGTCACCACCCCTCACAGCCACACCTCCATCTAAGATTATAGAATAATCTGGCCTGGCTTGAATGCTGCTTTCTGCTTCTCTGTCACTGTTGCCATTTGACTGCCCTTTCTCACTGTCAGAGATGTTGCTTGAATTACTGAATGCAGTGTCTACATGCTTATCTTCTGCGGCCGCCAAACTGCTTGATGATGTAGATGGGATGCTATCATCAAGATTCACTGTCTCTTTGGAAGTTATGAAATTCTCACTTCTTTCACTCTGATGGGCTCCAATCAGCAGGAAACAACAAGGAAACAAGTTAGAAGACTCTTCTCGGTGGCTGACATACTCTCCTTTCGTACTGTTGGCTCATAGGATGCGGGAAACATAGGGACCCTGATAGGATATGGCTCCCAAAAATGAAAGGGGTCTAAGACCCCTGAGACCCTAGATGACTACACCCCGCCTGCCTATAATTCTGAAGACCTGATGCCAGTCACTGTAGATCACTGTTCTTCAACTTAGCTTAGCCAATAGCCAAGGATGATGGGACCTAAGGTTGAAGAACAGTGCTGTAGACAATACTGAGCTAGATGGACCAACATTCTCACTCAGTAGACGGCAGCTTCCTATGTCCTTATTCTTTCAGCGCATTTTAATATTACAGCCTGCTTTGCTCTACATGTAGGCATGAAAGCCAATATTTTTGGCTTGACTATCCAAGAGCAGCAAAAGGGACCCTGCTGAACCTTCCGCCAGGCCCTGTGGCATTGGCCCATCACGTAATCACTGCTGCTAGAACCTGCTTTCCCTTTTATTGATGTACCCTGCAGAGTAATTATTCCAAGGAAGAAAATGGACCGTGTTGCCCTGAAGCAAAGCAAAAAATAAACAGAGAAATCTTTTCAGTTGCCTTTTCGAAACTCAGACATTTGACTAACAGCAAGAACTGGCAAAGGTTTAATGTTTCAATAACTATGAGGCAGTTGATTATTATCGTCTTTTATGTGGCTCCAGGCACTTCCTCATGATCTGCCTTCTTGTGCCATCAGTCAATGCATATGCATTTCCTATGCACATCCCCTCAAGGCAGTTCCTTCATTGTGGAAACCAAAACCATTTGCAAGCTTTCAAAGTGCTTTATTTAATGCTGGCATTTCAGAAGTTTATTTGGGGGTCCTCTTCATCTCATTTTTCATTGAAAAGATGCAGTTGTCAATATTGGAAAGAGGATTTAATTTCCAGATCATTTAAATCACTCCTCTTATACCACTTTAACAGTCATGGCTTTCCCTAGAAAATCCTGGGAACTGCAGTTTGTTAAGGGTACTGACCTCACAGAGCTATAGTTCTCAGCACCCTTATCACACTACAGTTCCTAGGATTCTCCATGACTGTTAGTGGTGTAAGAGTGCTTTAACTGTATGGTGTGGATGTAACCTTAGTTTATATCAGTGGTTCCCAACTGGGGGGGGGCTGTAATCCCCAGGGGCCCCGCAAAGTAATCCAGAGGGGGCCGCAAATAGTAAATAAATTATTATTATTATTATTATTATTATTATTATTATTATTATTATTTTAAAGCTCTTCACTCCCTGGACACTGTCTGCTTCCCACTGCTGCTGCAGATGTACACCTCCCCTTTGCTCCAAACAAGACGGCAGGACTTTTGCTGAAGTGTCAGAGCGTCTTTCAGGTGCACTGAGGGCAGGCATCTGCCTATATAATACATGGCAGATGACAAAGTAGGCTGACGGTAGAGATACCAGGAAGAGGTGGGGAATACTATCTCCGACTCCCGTCTCCTTGCACTGCTGCTGCTGCTGACGATGCCCTTACTCAGAACGAGAGGACAGGGCTTTTTGTGGAGCAAAAAGAAGCAAGGCTGCAGGGAAAGGCTGCCTTCCCCCAGCCTGCCTCCTTGGGGGAAGGGGGGTCACAAATTTTTTGAGCTTATAAAGGGGGTTCCATACTCATAAAGGTTGGGAACCACTGGCTTATATCATAAGGGATTCATTTAGTTTCTCTTTCTGCAAACACCCCCTGCATGGGTAGTTTTGGAGATGGTCTATTTGGCACCCATCTATGGATAGATGGCATTATGGTGTTAAGGATAAATTGAAAACCCCAGTGCTTGTAACACTATAATTCACCTGTCTTGTCCAAACCAGCTTAGGCTTCATGGGAAATAGAACCAAACTGGCCTTTATTTGACTTTTGATATAAAATGTCGGTTTATTTCCTGGTGACCTGACCCTTACCTACATTCCAGTGGTTCGCATAATAAAAGCCGGTTTAAGCTGGAAACTTCCCTACTATGCATTTCTGTATCACATTTGTGCTTATGGCCTTGCTTATTGTTACAAACATGCATTGCATAGAAATGTCAACTGCTCTTCCATTGCCCCTCATATCCTTGACTTGTACCACTCCTTTGATATGTAAGCAGAATAATATCATGTTTGTTTCTGGTTTAGGGGGCGCCCGGTTGCAGCTGGGCCTCCCCTCAATAGTTGCCTTTGTCTGCTCCTGCATAGTGCTTATCTCAAGGACATGCGAAATATGCAGACATAGAGTCTAAGAGATAGTCTTGATGTTTCTACTTTGTCCTTCCCCCTGTACCCCTTTACCTCCTTACATATGCCCCAAAGCTATGACAGTTAGCTATTGCTTCTTTTGTATTTTGTGACGTGAACCCGATATTGTAAACTTCGGGGTAAGCCTATATAAACCCTTGAACGCCAATAAACGAAGTTCCCTTGCTGACCTGCTTCGGCTTGTAAGTATTGGGTCCCCTTTGCAAAGGTTTTTGTCTCGTGTTACTTGATCTCTGATAGTGGGTTCATTTGCACTCAGCTCCGCACTCTTCCCGGGTGTAATAAGCGAGTTGGGGTAGACAGGGCGGCTTGCATGTTGGGTTTGGACCTAACAACGGTCTCTGTGTGTACTGTATAAAAAAGGACCATTTCCACCTGCAATTACACTGGCCAGTCTGTGTTGGAATTGCTTTTTAAGATGCTTTTAAAGCTTTTTTTAAAAAAGATGCTTTTAAAGATACTTTGTTTTAATATGTTTTTAAAGATATTTTGTTGTAATGTATTTTAAAATCTGTTTTTATTATGTTTTAGAGTGTTTTAAGTGCTTTTGTTTGCCGGCCTGGGCTCCTACTGAAAGGAAGGGTGGGATATAAATCTAATAAATAAAGTTTGAAGCTAACTGCCCTGTGCGAGGAAGAACAGCAGGACTCTTTGAGGCAGGGCCATAGCGCAGTGGTAGAGCATCTGTGCATGGAGAAGGCCTCAGGTTCAGTCCCCACCATCTCTAGGTAAGGCTAGAACTGGGCCTCATATGAAACCTCGGAGTCCTCCTGCCAACAAGACAATACTGAGCTGGATGGGACAGTATCTGACTCAGGAACAGAGGAAGCTGCCTTATACCATGTGTATTTTATGTTGTTTTATTTATTTATGTATTTAACAAAATTTGTATTCTGCTGGATTATAAAAAAAAAAAAACTCTAAGTGGGTTGCAAAAAATTAATTGATTTCTATCAAAACAAGTAATTAAAAACATTTTTAAAAACAATTAAAACAGCAATACACTAAAAGGATTACAACTTATCAACATCTGTGTGTCTGGACTAGACTTGCCTCAGCAAAAAAGTTTTAAGCAGGCGCCGGAAAGAATACAGCAAAGGGGCCTGCCTGATGTCCATAGGTGGGGGGCTCTAAAGAGTAGGTGCTGCCACACAAAAAGAACAATTCCTTACAAGTGCCAAATGAATCTTACAAGGCACCTGTGATAGGGCCAGTTCCACAGGCTGAAATGCTCGAGTGGGCACATATAGGGTAAGGCGGTCCCGCAATGAAACTGGTCCCAAGTTATTAAGGGCTTTATATAACACTAGTAACACCTTGAACTTGGCCCGGTAACAAATTGGCAACAGGTGCAGATCTCTGCACAGAGGTGTTATATGCTGACACCATCTCCGTCCTGTCAGCAATCTGGCTGCAGCATTCTACACGATGTTCCAGGATTACCTACAGGGCCGGTCCCAAAGGGCGGCCAGGTCTGGCCCTGGCTGAGGGCCCCTGAAGCCACAGAGGCCCCTGAGGGGCCTCTTGATAGGATGGGGGAGGAGTAGCACTCCTTCTCCGCGATCTGCAGCAGAGCAGCTGCCACGGATTGCAGGAAGGGAGCTCCTTCCGCCCGCCTGTTCGCTGGCTCCACCTACCTGGCTCCCCTATCTTTTGAGGCTGTGCGCTCAGGACTGCCATTAACCAAGATGGTGGCCGAGGTTTCCCTAAGGGGCTGAAGCCTCTGCCACCATCTTGGTTGATGGCAGTGATGCGCATGCGTAGCAACCTGCACAGCCGCAAAAGACAGGAGAGATGGAGGCAGTGAATGGGCGGGCGGAAGAAGCTCCCTCCTGCAAGAGACAGGTAGTTGTGTGTGTGTGAGAGAGCGTGTGTGTGTATGAGAGTGTGCACGCGTGCCAGGGCAAGCTGGTGCCCAAGGGCCCCAGCATGTCTGGCTCTGGCCCTGATTACTTGCTCTGGGATAATAGTAACAGTTGGGACCTCATGAGCCTACTTGCTATACAGAGGACTACAGATTCAAACTTGGCTCCAGATGGATGGCCAAGGACACACCCTGAAAGACCAACAACATCTGGCTGCATTACAGCCACTTCCAGGAAGAATGGACCATCAGGCTGTTTCTCAGGGGCTGCCAACTCCCATCGCAGATGGTTATTTATAAGAACTTTGTATCAAGCATTTGGTGACAAAGGACGCAATCCTAAATCCAGCTACCTGGGAGTAAATTTCATTGACTTTCTTCTGAATGGGCCCCATCAGCACTATACATTTAACACACTATTATACAATGTTAAATAGTTATGGCTTCCCCCAACGAATCCTGGAAATTCTAATTTCTAAAGGGTGCTGAGAGTTGTTTGGAGAGACCCCTATTCCACTCAGAAAGCTAGAATTCCCAGACTTCCCTGGGAAGAGGGATAGATCGTTAAATCACTCGGGGCTGTGGTTAGGATTGTGCTGTACATTTGCATGTTTTCCTCTGCCCTCCTCATCCCCATTTCTTTCTGTGTTGTGTCTTTTTAGATTGTAATCCTGAGGGGAGGGGTTGTGTTGTTTTTATCAGTTGGTAAGCCATTGTGGTAGTTTTTCTGGCTAAAGAGCAGGGTATAAGTTCTTTGAATTAATAATTTACTTATTATTCATTTTTTTAAATGGCATGAATGTGGTTCCCAAGACATCTTCCATCCAAGCACTGACCAGAGCCATGCCTGTTTAGCTTCAGCAAAGTGGTGGTCTCATGTGCCTTCAGACTATATCACAAATAAATCATTTAAATTCCTAATCTATGCACTTGTATATTCAGTCCTGCTCTCTGCAGGTGAGGGCCTCCTGCAGATACCATGTTATCAGGAGGTCCGTTCTGCACAACATAGGAAACAGACCTTTAGTGTAGTGGCACCAACCC
The DNA here is from genome assembly GCF_030035675.1 of Rhineura floridana. Taxonomy (NCBI): domain Eukaryota; kingdom Metazoa; phylum Chordata; class Lepidosauria; order Squamata; family Rhineuridae; genus Rhineura; species Rhineura floridana. The sequence continues at coordinate 186,976,356 of NC_084483.1, read as the reverse complement.
TTTGGAATTCCTTCCCCTTAAATATTAGACAGGTGCCATCCCTGTTTTGGCTCCTACTTCTTCCTGTTTCAACAAGCCTTTTAAGTAGAGACCTTATCCCAGTTTGCGTCTGTGATGGAATTACTTTTTAAGATGTTTTTAAGGCTTTGTTTAAAAAGATGTTTTAAAGACATTTTGTTTAAATATGTTTTGTAAAGATGTTTTATTTTAATGTATTTTAAAGTCTGTTTTTAAGATGTTTTAGAGTGTTTTAAGTGTTTTTGTTTGCTGCCCTAGGGATGCGGAAGAAATTCAGTTCACATTTAAAGGCTAACTTATCAAATTTGCACTTCTGAAACAATATGCAAACTGAAAAACATCCTTCAAAATTCACAATTATCTGAACTTTGCAGTGCAGTTCTCCAGCCAAGTAATACAGTATGTGTAGAAATGCATATACTGAGATAACATGTGCATACCAAGGCATATATTAGTGAAAATAATATACAAAATTGCATTATATTAAGGAAAATTGCTTGCAAAAAAGAAATATTTGGCAAAAGCACATACATAGATGTGTACCTTAAGAGAAACTTGCACTAAAATGTTGATGAACTTGTTTACCCATAGGCATGACTGCCATGTGTTTCCATCAAGACTAAAGCAAAGAAGAGCAGAGCAGGGGTTAAGCTGCTTGCAGACCTTGCAGAGCCTTGGCGAGGCTTTCAAGGCCAGCACCTGGTGCTGCCAAGGCAACCAAGGGAGATAAAGGCTGGACAGCTCTGCCAGCCTAGTGTGGGGGAAGAAGTTCTTGTAAGAAGGTTTTGTAACTGTAAAAGTCTTGTGAGCTCTCTGTGTGTTTTGCTGCCTTAATGTCCAGAGTAAAAGACTCTTAAGCCAAGATCACTGTCTGTGCTTGGATTTCTTGAATGTCTCGCTGTTCAACTGTAGCAGTGCCGGACACGCAATTCCACACACACCAACAGGGTTATGGGCCCAGATCCAGCGCACGTTACAGCGCAGTGAAGGCAGTTCAGAGTCAAGACAAGTGATCCGGAAGGCTGCTTGGTTGTGCCTAGGAGAGGTGCGCGGCAATGGCAGTGAATATGTCTGCCGGCATGCCGATGGAACGTCTTACGGAGACTAACTTTGCCAGCTGGAAGCTACGGATGAGAGCGTTTCTGATTAAAGAAGACTTGTTTGAAGTTATTGACACCGCCCCACCAGCGGTCCCTCAGGCGGCCTGGACGCGTAAGGATGAGAAGGCACAGGCTTTTATTACTTTGGCACTCTCCGACTCTCAATTGCTCTATGTGAGAGACGAACCCACAGCGAAACGGATGTGGGATGTGTTGCAAACTGTACATGTGCAACAAACAGCGGGGAGCAAACTTTGTTTGGCAAGAAAGCTGTACCAGATGCGTCTAACGGAGGAAAGCACCATGACTGAGCATCTAACAGAGTTCAGACGTTTGTTTGCGGAATTGGAGGACAGAGGGATGGAGCATAGCATCCTTCAGAAGGTATACATAGTTTTGGCTTCACTTGACGAAACCTGGAATAATCTCGTGATGTCCATGGAGGCTATGCCAGATGGAGGTCTGAATTTGGACTTTGTAGAGGAAAAACTGAACCAAGAGTGGCAAAGAATATAGGAGAAGAAAAGAGCTGAGCTGAAGGAAGCTGTCAAAAGCAGGCAGTCTAACTTCAAGGAGCAGCAGGGGCTGAAAACCTGTTATTTTTGTGGAGCACGGGGTCATATACAAAGGAACTGTGCAGCCAGGTGGAAAAGCAGAGACTGTGGCTGGAAGCAGTCAAGTGTGAACTTTGTAAGCGTAGAAAAGCCTCAAAACATTGGTACGCAATGGGTGTGTGACAGCGGAGCGTCCCATTGTCTTTTGAAGGACCTAAGTTTATTTCACACGTCGAGAGCAGTACAAGACTCTGTGGTGTTGGCGGACGGATCCAGGAGAGATGTTTTGGTGCGTGGCACTGTGAAATTGAGTAAGCTAGGTATTCTGACAAACGTTTTGTATGTACCCCAGTTAGCTAGTAATATTCTATCTGTAAAGAAGTTAGTAGATATTGGCTATACTGTGATCTTTGACAAAGAGAAATGTATTGTGCAAAGAGGGGGCGAGGTCACCTGCAGGGGATTTATGAAGCAGGGACTGTTTCACATGACCATGGGTGTGTTGTGTATGAAAGGCACTAATGACATGAGGTTAATGGGGCATGATGGGAACGACGGACAGAATACTGCTGTCAGCTGCTCAATGTCGGTATTTACAGTCCGGATGGAGGTGCCTCACATGGCACATGAGGAGCCATCCTCAATCAGTGAAATCAGGCTAATGCCAGAGGCAGAGCAGCACAAATGGCAACAGGCTATGCAGGAGGAATTGCAAGCCATGGAAAAGAATGGCACGTGGACGTTAGTAAATCTCCCCATGGGTAAAAAGGCCATAGGTTGCAGATGGGTGTTTAAGAAGAAGAGAACAAGTTTGGGGGAGGTGCAGAGGTACAGGGCACGATTGGTGGCTAAGGGATTCACCCAGCAGCATGGGACTGATTATGATGCTGTATTCGCCCCGGTAGTGAAACACGAGTCCATTCGTGTTCTGTTGAAGCTGGCTGCGATGCAAAACATGAGCATTAATCACTATGACATAGGGACGGCATTTCTGCATGGTGATTTAAAAGAGGAAATATATATGGAACTGCCTCCGGGTTCTGTGTCACAGAAAGGGTTCGTGTGTAAACTGCATAAATCCATATATGGATTAAGACAAAGTGCACGCTGCTGGAATGAGAAACTGGACAGAGTGTTGCAGGGGATGGGATTCCAAAGGTGCAAGGCAGACTCATGCGTATATGTCCAGAGAAAGGGAACAAAAACCACTTACTGTGCAGTTTATGTGGATGACATCATGTACATATATCATGAGGAGCAGGAGGAACGGGAATTTTGTGAGAAACTGAGCAGGCAGGTAGACACGAAGAGTCTGGGGCCTGCTACACATTATTTGGGCACAGATATTGTGCGTGCGGTAGATGGCAGCATAATATTAAGACAGGAAGGAAAGATAAATCAGCTCCTGGAGGAGTGCAAAATGACAGAATGCAATGCTGTTAAGACACCCATGGTTGTGACATTCCAACAGAACATGCAAGAGATGCCTTGTACAGAACCTGATATGTACAGACGTATAATAGGAAAACTACAATATCTGGTGAAGGTATCTCGCCCAGACATCTGTAATGCCATCAGCATATTAAGCCGGAAGGTAGACCATCCATCAGAGGCTGATTGGCAGGGAGTAAAAAGGGTATTACGTTATCTACAAGGTACAAAAACAAAGGGTCTGGTTCTATCAGGAGTGAATGTAGGGGGTCTGGAATGCTTCGCGGATGCGGATCATGCAGGTGAGCTGAGCAGTCGTAAGTCAACCACCGGCATAGTTGTGCTGTGGCACGGGTCTGTCATTGACTGGAGTAGCAAGAAACAGACAGTGGTTGCCACATCGAGCTCAGAAGCTGAGTATGTTGCTCTATCCCATGCCTGCAATGAGCTGCAATGGTTTACAATGCTCATGCAGGATATAGGCATGGAAATACAGCTGCCTATCACTGTGTATGAAGATAATCAGACTTGTATTAAAATAGCCACATCAGAAGCACATACTAAACGAACAAAGCATATCAGTGTCAGGTACTTTCATGTAAGGGACTGCGTGCAGAAGGGGTTTATTAACCTGACATATTGTGACACCAACAACATGGTTGCTGACATCATGACCAAGCCTTTGTGTTAGGATAAGTTCGGCAAACTGGTACCAAGGCTTGGAGTGGTCTGATGTACAATGTAAATAAAACAAAAGACAACATGTAACTGAACTGTAATGTATGATACAATGTACTGTGGAAATGTAACTGTTATAGTTGAAATGTATTGCTGAACATGTGTAGTCTTAATGGAAAGGTGGGGACTGTTGACCCATAGGCATGACTGCCATGTGTTTCCATCAAGACTAAAGCAAAGAAGAGCAGAGCAGGGGTTAAGCTGCTTGCAGACCTTGCAGAGCCTTGGCGAGGCTTTCAAGGCCAGCACCTGGTGCTGCCAAGGCAACCAAAGGAGATAAAGGCTGGACAGCTCTGCCAGCCTAGTGTGGGGGAAGAAGTTCTTGTAAGAAGGTTTTGTAACTGTAAAAGTCTTGTGAGCTCTCTGTGTGTTTTGCTGCCTTAATGTCCAGAGTAAAGGACTCTTAAACCAAGATCACTGTCTGTGCATGGATTTCTTGAACGTCTCGCTGTTCAACTGTAGCAGTGCCGGACACGCAATTCCACACACACCAACAGAACTTTCATGAGGACCTTTAAAAAAAAATTGCAAACTGTTGTGGAAACAGGGAGAAATGAACGTAAAGGTGGAAAATGAGAAACCAGAACTGACATATTCACCCATCCCTACTCATAACAGATACGAAGAACCTGCTGTGATTCCTTTTCAGTCTTCTTCGCCTCTGTCTTCACCCTAGTTCTCCATGCCCTGCGTCTGCTTTCTCATAAAACTTCAGTTTGCACTGTAATACCCCAGGCATTCTTTTTGTTCATTCTTTATATTCATATATGAAACTCCCTGTCTCTTCCATTGAATCTCTCACAATCAAAGAGCTTTTGTAGATTCAAACCCAACTCATCAGATCAGACGCATCAAAGGAGAAAACTGAATCGCAATGAGATGCAAAAATTACCACGAGTGATAATTAGAGCTTAACTATATGTGAAATAAACACATCTTTAACAGTAGCAGACGGGTGATAATTGCTGAAATGGTTGCATTAACAGTATAGGGTAGGGGACTATTTACAAGAAACAGACATAGATAGTACAGATATGCTGGCATTGGTAAGCTAATTAACACATGTAGTATGATAAAAAGCCTTTGTCTTGATTTAACCCACAAGTAGGGATAGAAAGATCTGTTCGTTTTGGTTCTGTCAGTTTCTCACTTTTCTAATGTTAAATTCAGTTCTCTACATTTCTACAGAGATCTGCAATTTTAAAAAGCCATGAAAATTCTCCACCATTCTAGTGGGAATTTCTCTGAACAAACACATTTTTGTAGGCAGTTTTGACAAAGGTACACATTTTTGCAAGCTATTTCTCATCACTTCACGCCTTTTGCATGTTATTTTCACTCATGTATTCATTTTTATGCACACTTTCCCCTAATACGTGCATTTTTGTAAATGTTGTTTAGATGGTGAACTGCATCCCAAAATTCTAATAAATGCGAATTTTGAAGGATGACTGTGTTTCGGTTCTCATATTGTTTTGGAAATTGCAAATTTGATAAATTCTGCTTGAAATGTGAACTGAATCAAAATTCTCACCCATCCCTTCCCACAAGTGATGGTATTGAACAAACTGCCATTGAGTTCAGTGGGACTTATCTCACCGATAAGTGTGAATAGCACGGGTGGGTAACTTCAGCCAGGGGCTGAATGTGGCCCTCCAAGCCTCTCTGTCTGGCAATTGGGACCCCCTCCCTGACACACACACTCTACCAGCCCTGCCTCGCACTCTACCTGAGTGTTTTGCCTGTCTGGACTATGTCCTTGAACTCTGATTATGCCTTGTGTTTCCCTGCATGGAAGATAGAGAGAGATTTGTGCTGCTGTTGTTGCTTATTTCTGCCCCTCCTTTTGGCCAAAAGGCCCTCAAGGCAGCTTACAAAAAATAAACACATATAAAAATACATCAATAAAAAAAATACAATTTACAAAAAACAGCAGTTATAACATCCAATAATAATACGTTAACAAATCACAAAGCAAAAATTTACTCCACTCTGTGTGAAGAAACTAGTGTACCATACAAATGCAAAATTTACAGGGCTGACACCAGGCATTACTAAACCCTTGGGCACCAGCCTGCCCTGGGCCTGCTGCATGATGCTCCCCAATGCAGGTGGCGCAGGACTTAAATTGGCTGGCCTGCCCCACCTACCTTCCTCTTCAGCACATTAGTGTGCATGCTCTGCGCACTGCACGCACATGCCTCCCATCTCCCAAGATGGTGACAGGAATAAACCCCTTAGGCATGTATGCACTGGCACATGGTGGGGTGCACACTGATGCACTGACACTGGAGGAAGGTGGGGCAGTCAGGTTTATTTATGCCTGTGCCACCTGTATCAGGGTGTGTGTGTGTTGCCTGGGAGCTCCTGCTCTGCAATCCGCAGGGGCCCTTGGTCAGGGCCTGACCTGGCTACCCACTGGCACTGGGCCTGAATATTTACATTCTTTGCTCCACCCACTTTGCCTCTGGCTCCACCCTCTCTGGCAAGTAGCCCCTGCAAGGTTGCCCAGAATGGAATGTGGCCCTCAGGCTGAAAATGTTTCCCCACAGCTAGAGTATAGGATTGCAGCCTAAAGATGTTGTAAAACTAACACTGGGAAATTGGGATTAAAAAAACAAGTCCTGCTGGGACAAAGAACTGGCTTCTGCAGAGTGAACTGTGAAACAGTCTTCTTCCCCTCCAGGGGTTTCCGTTGTGGCTTCATCTACAGCTCCAGTAAAAACATTAACATGGCAAAGAGAGGGAAAAGAGAGCAACCTTGGCTTGGTTTCAATCCAAATGATTCAGTTTTGTCCTTCTATTTTATTTTTCAAAATATCTCTAAAAGCAGGCAAGCACAGTGGCACGTTATTCCAAGACCCAAACAACGTTAAAGTGGATGGCATGATCTGGACAATAATAATGTGACAATGCTAGTGTCGATTACCAAAAAGAGAGAAAGTAAGGTGGCCATAAAAGTGCTACATTAAACTTTTAGAGTCTTTCCTATACTAAACTGAAAGCACATAACATGCAGAAGATAGCATTCTGTCTTGTTTGCACAGAGGTAAAGACCTGTGTTATTCCATGTGCCTTCTGCACTAAATATTTAAAGCAGTACTACACCACTTTAAACAGGCATAGCTTCCCCCAAAGAATCCTGGGAACTGTATTTGTTGTTTGGTGCTGAGCCTTGTTAGGAGACCCCTGTTCATGGTTCTCCTCTGTTGTTTTCATCCTAAGGGGCAGATTAGGCTGGGAGATGGTGAGTAGCCCATGGTCACCCAGTGAACTTTATAGCTCATATCCATTTAAAAAAATTAATTAAAACGATTTACATGCAGGCAAAGTTTATGAAGTAGATCCACACAATACATTTAAAGTACATCCAACTTGCATTTAAAGTGCATGACTTCCCCTAAAGAATACTGGGAATTGTAGTTTCCCCCTCACAGTTATAGTTCCTACCACCCTTAACACACTACAGTTCCCATTATTCTGTGGTGGGATTCATGTGCTTCAAATGTATTTTGAGTATCGTTTAAATGAGTGGTGTAGATCTGCCCTAGGTATATTGTGCATTCATTAGCTAATTGGAAAGAACAATTTTAAAAGATACTTCTTTAAACAGGGGAAGGGTTGTAGCTCAGTGGTAGGGCACAAAATTCAATTTCTGGAAGAGAATATTGCCTGGAATCCTGGAGAGCCAATGCTAGTCCATGTCACCAGTACGCAGCTAGATGGCACCAAATGGCCTCAGCGGTATAAGGCAGATTCCTTTGTTCCTAAAAGGAATTTGTTGTCGCCCTGGGATCCTGCTGGGGGAAAGGGTGGGATATAAATCAAATAATAAATAAATAAAATAAATAAAAGTGAAAAGAGACCCAAGGGCCATAGTGACTCAAAAAATTATTTATATATTTTGTTTACAACATTTATATACTGCTTTATTTTAACAAATCTCAAAGCGCTTTACAGAAGGAATTAAGACAATAACATTATTGGCAAAAACAGTTAAAGACATGTATTTAAAAACATTCAAAATAATAAAACCAACAATGAGTTAAAAATAAATAAAAAACACAATAGCTTCTACATGCATGAGTAGGCCTGCCTAAACAAAAATGTTTTTAACAGGTGCTGAAAAGAGTACAATGAAGGCGTCTGCCTAATGTCAATAGGCAGGGAGTTCCAAAGCATAGGTGCTGCCACACTAAAGGACTGATTTCTTACAACAGCAGAACAAGTACTATGTGGCATCCATAACATGGAAAGCACACCTTGAACTTGGCCTTGTAGCAAACCAGTGCAGATTTCAGAGCAGAGGTATTATGTGCTGATAGGGTCTCACTCATGTCAGCAATTGTGCCACAGCATTCTGCATTAACTGCAGCCCCCCTGGGTCAGGTTGTGCTGCACGGGGATTTCTGTGACCTTGGCTGACTGGCTGACAGGACTTTTTTAGTTTTGGTTTTTGGTTTGGAATCCTGACTGGTTGTGGGAAGCTGAGTTTTCTGCCTTACTCATAGGAATCTTGTTGTGGTTGGTATGGTATTGCATTTAGGAAATCATAACTGTTTGGTTTTTTTACTTGCATTTCATTTACCTTTAACCTCACTTCCTTACATCCATAGAAGCAACAACAATGGTTCCATGCGCTCAGCTCAACCCCCTTAAATCCACTGCTGATGCACCTTGTTGGTTGCATCATGACAGTTTGTTTCTTGCCCAATAATGGTAAAAGAGAATTCACATACTGGGAAGTAAGGCTGCAGTTGTTGTTGTTGCCAAGCTGCTGCCTGTGAAGGTAGACCAACCCATGTGTGTTTTCTCTCTGTCAATTATTACTCACTGGAATTGGGTTGGCTGTCAAAGTGAGTTTATAGCAGCCCACAGGGTAGGCAGAAAAGGGTAGAGAATCTTCTTACTCTTACTCATTTCTCAGACCTCTTTCTGAAGTAAAGAGTCAAATCTGTAAAGAAGTTTGGAGCCGTCCTGAGTGCCCTGTTGTAGGGTAGAAGGGCAAGATAGAAATATTTGAAATAATAATAAATTAAATAAATGTTAAAAGGTAGGGGCAGGGCATTCAAGGCAGGGGGTTGCCAGCCTTGCTTTGATATGGATATATTTGCAGAGGATCCCTAGTTAAGCTTTACCAGCATCACAATCCAAAACATATCTACTCAAAAGTAAGTCCTACTGAGTTCTATGGGGCTTAGTAAGTGTGTTTAGAATTGCAGCCTTCAGGGTCATCCATTTTTACTTGTGAGTGCTCCCTTCTAATATCTCCACAACTCTAGGCTCCTTTCTTCCTACAATTACTTTCTGGTGAGTGGCCTAGCCTAGGGGCACTTAAACTCTTCTTGCCAGAAGCTAGTAGGCTAGATTAAGTCTTCCCTACCCAGGCTCCATCTTTTAGCTAAGATTTCTATCTTAATTTCCAATCAGATATTTTTTTTGTTTGAGTAGTATGCTCCAAGCAACTGTGGTTGATGCTTAATGTATCATGCTTAATGACATCACTAGGGCACGCCCCCATGACATCACTAAGGTCCACCCCTGAAATTTCAGGGTTTAGGATGCTTCTTACCTGGCAACTAGCACTGGAGTTATGGGCCCTATAAGGGTGTCAGATTTCATGAACTTGGTGGCTTTTTTTCTTAATTTTAAACTCTTTTTTTTTACTTCTTGTCATGAAATACAATAATTTCCAAACAATAAGCTTACCATCAAATGGCATTCATTCACATTATATACAGTATAAATCAAATACCCTCTAAATAACAAAAGGAAAAAAAAATCAATAGATGTTGGAAAATTGTGAGCTAAACTCCCCCAATGAACTGGGGGGCTGCGTACACACCATACATTTGAAGCACATTCCTCTCCCCCCTCCCCAAGAATCCTGGGAAGTGTAGTTTGTTAAGTATTCCGGTAATCGATGCTCTGTGAGGAGTAAACTACAGTTCCCAGGGTTCTTTGGTGGAGGGGAAATGTGCCTTAAATATATGATGTGTATGCAGCCAAGGTCTTCACCTGATGAAGAGTCATTCTAGCTGAGACCTGGATCAGTATGACATACAAACTGATTTGTGCATGAGTATCAGGGTGCGTGAGCATATACTAAAAATGCTTTGGCTGGTAAAATAGCTGGTAAAGTGGAATACAATACAGCTAAAGATATTGTAGAATAGAAAATGTCTTGCTCATTGCTAGTAATGCACCAACACTGTCCATTAGGTGCCAGTAATGTTTGCACAACCACAGTCTGCATTACAGTGATTGAGTCAGCTGTGGAAAAAACATCCACACCATATTTTCTCAATAACAAAATGTTATTGAAAGTACTGAGAAAAATGCCTTCTTACAACAGAACCACAACCTGGTAGGAAAACAATTGCAAGAAATTAGTAACAACACTCATCTGAAAAGCCCAAATTAATACTTAAAACACTACTATGAGTTAATGCCAGCAAAGCACTTTGGAGACTGGTGATCCACTCTCTGTGTTGTCCAGCCTCTCTCTCTCTAAAGAGTAAAGCCCTAATGCATCATTCCATCATAGGAAAGGCAGTCATAACAGTAAAGCAAGTGCTATAGCCCTTAGAGAGGACACACTATATGTGCACATTTAGAACATGAAAATAAAAATAACTTGTGGAAAAATACAAAGGCATATATATCCTAGGATTGTCTACTTGACATTGAATCCGTTATTTAAATCTTCTAGCATTCATAGTGGCTCATCTGCGTCTTCCAAATATGAGGCTTTGATATGTATGACTTCCATATGTATTTTAGCAAGCAGCTAGGAACAAACTGGTCTTCCTCCGAAATCCAGCTTTGATCAGTTCAAGCTTAATGGTAACATTCCCCCAGAGCTTGGAAGATTACTTTTAAAAAGTAATAAATTACAGTTACAGTTACATGGCCCCCCAAAGTAGTAATTACCATTGCAATTACAATTGCTCTGAAAGTAACTGATTACTTTACTTTTACTCAAAAGAATTGCTACAATTACATTTTAGTTACCTTTTCTTTTTAATTGCCTACAAGGTGCTGGCCTTGGCTGCTGCACATCTAAGTAGCCTAAAGCAACATTAAAAATAAGCACACACACACAGACTGTAGTAGAATAATTTTTTTTATCCATAAGATTAACAGAATGGCATAACAGAATCTCACATCCTCTCACCCCACCCCCAGCAATGATGATACCCCAACACACATATTTTGTGTGTATATAGATTTTGCCTCCTACTCTTTTCTCCTTCCACTCCTGTCAATTTTTAAACAATTGTTTTCTCCACGCTGTCTCACTCTCCACCTCCTCCCTCGTTGCCTCTTAAGCACCCATAAAGCATGAAGGAAGAACAACGCTGCACAGAAGCCCAATTTGAAGCACATGATTTTTATTCACAAATCAGAGGAGCAGAAGACTTCCCCTGCTCCCCCCCCAAGTAATGCACAAAAGTAATGCTGGAAACATTACAATTACTCCTCAAAAGTAATAAAGTTACTACTCGTTCTATTACCAGCAAAATGTAATGAAGTTACCCACTCATTACTCAAAAAAGTACTAAATTACAAGTAATTTGTTACTTGTAACTAGTTACTTCCAAGCTCTGCATTCCCCACCCTCAAGAACACCGGGGACTCTAATTTGTTAAGGATGCTAGGAATTGTAGCTGTATGAGGAGTAAACTACAGTTCCCAGGATTCCTTGATAGGAGGGAAATATCCTTTACAAGTATGGCATGTACGCAGCCTTGCATTGGGAACAGCTGGCTGGCTCTCGATGTGAGCAGGTGATCAAGCAGGAAGAGGACTTTCCACACTGACAGGTAATGGTAGGAAGATGGCGATGAAGGCAGGGGACCCCCCGAGTCAGGACTGACCAGAGTGAGTGACTAGCTACTGCCACCTGGGACAAATCAGCAAACGGTGTGCGCACAGCACACACACACCCATAAGTCATGGAGCTTACTCCCCAAGGCCAGCCAAGTTATACCAACCTGAGGCAGAAAATTCTACAAGTGCCTGTCCCTCTCCCTAGCAGTAAAAATACAATCATAATAAATTAAATAACTAACAATTTGCTGCCCCTTTCATGACACCCCGCCTGAGGTGGCTGTCTCACTCTGCTTAATGATAGGGCCGGCCCTTGTTGACACAAGCAGCATGTGCTGGCACCAGTCAATAACAACACCCTTGCACAGTGCTGACCGCTGTGCCCGCTGCCTCCCGATGGATACCAACAAGGATGGGAATTCTCCTCACCCCCTTGGTTAGCTCACAGCAGCAACCAGTAGTGTGGCACTCTCCGTATCTATCACTATAAGGAAAATGAGGTGAAATTGCTTAGGTTTGCTATGTGTTTTCATAAGTGATAACAAGCGAAACTATTCCACATCCAGCCTCACGGTAAGATTTGCTGTACTTGTTAAATCCTTCAGCTGTTTGCTCAGAGAACTGCTTCCTGTACAAAGCCACAACTGTGGCATCCATGCTATGTCATTCCCTGGAAGTGTCTGAACAAAAATAGTAGTGAGTTACTTTCAAAATTGTCTTATAGGGTGTTTTTTTTAATGGAATCTTAGAAATGGAAATTACAGAATTACTTGATTTGTTAGGCACAATTTCAGCTTTTCTTCAACTTCAGCATACTTCATCATCACACACACACATATATACATTTGTACATTTGTCATGTACAAATAGCAATCTCAAGTGCAGGTCTTCATGAAGCCAGAACAACACCACTCACACAAAAGGGGGAGTGATCAGGAGATTCAGGGGAACCCTTTTTGCAGAAATACAAAAAGTCTTTAGAAAAAAACTCTCAGGACAGAAACCCAAATAGCCCAATGTGGACTGAGCATGCTCAGTAGGCACAGAATGCTGACTGACTGGGTGGGGGAGGGGCAACGGAGAACAGAGTGGTTGTTTGGTTTTTTTTATATACATTACAGCAGAGTGTAGAAATAACTTGTCTGTTAAGACTGGTAGTTGAAAGAATGAAGAAACTGAAGGTTTGTAATTACAAAGAAATAGAATCATACATGCTGTTGCAGACATTGTGGAGCCACGAGGCTTGCACTCACAGGCACTATCTCTGACTAACTGGACAGGAAAAGAAGGGAGGAAGTAAAGCCGAGAAAAAACAAACAAACTGTTTAAATAGGGAATCCATGAGGAAAGAATAAGTTGCCTTTCTGTCTATCGTCCCCCCCCCCACTCAGGTTACTTGTTACATTTTATTTCCTGACTCCTAACTGAGCAGACCAGAGGGAGCTGTGTCAGCTGGTCCAGAGGATATACAAGCGAGCCACCTCTCAGAGAGAGAGTGAACAGAGAGAGCGAACAGGGAGAGCTAACAGAAGTTTGACAGAGGAGTTTGGCGGAGGAGGTCAAAGTGGAGGTCCCTAATTTTTTTCTATTTTTTTCTTGTATGGCATACCACATACCAGTGGAATTCTCCTATTTACCCTGAAGGAGAACAGGACAAAGCACAGGTCATTCCAATACAAGTAGGAAGAAAGGGGAAAAAGGCAGTAGAAACTATGGACAGGCAGGCTATTCCAGTAGTAGTGAATTGCAAGGTGTGTGCAATGTTTGTTTTCTTGCCTGAGAACAGCATGGCATACAGCATGTGCAGCAAGCGCAAGCTGATGGTGCTGTTGGAAGAAAAAGTAAGGGGCCTGGAATGGCAGGTGGTCACACTGAAGAGTATAAGAGAAGACAAAGAGTTCTCAGATAGAATGCTGGAATAACAACAGCAAAGAGAAATACAGGAGATGGAAGAACAATAACATGTTGAAGCAGAAGAGGAGACTGTTGCGGAGAACAACAACAAAATGGAGGAAACTCCGTGGAAAAGGGGGACAGTCAGGAGTAGAAGAGCTAGAAGACACCCTTCATTGGACAAACTACAGAACCGCTTCCAGGCGCCTGAGGATGAGACTAGAGGATAGTCTACAGGGGAAGAAGGATGGGAGACCCCACATGACATGTGTTCACTTATACTGTCTGAGGATCTCATCTACAGAACTGAAGAAAATCAGCTGATCTGGGATGAGTTACATAAAAATGGGAACTTACAAGCCAAAGGAAAACATACAAAGCATTACATAAAGGCAAGCAGAGAGGCTCCGTCACTAGTTAGGACTGCAAGGCCCTGGATATACTGAAAATCTGATCCCAAAGCATTACACTACTAGGACATGATCTAGGCTTAAATGGAAATGTTGCCTTGAGTTCAGTTGGCTTTGGACCCAGTCCCTAAGCCCTCAAGTGTAGGTGTTCTCCAAGAAATACTGGAAATTCATTAGTATCAAGCTAGCTGAAGTCATGCTGCTGACCACAGAGAATTTGCTCCTGTAGCAATTGAAAATGGTTTTGGATCTTACAAAGTCCCATGCTAACCTTCAACTTTTTATTTGTACATATGGAATCCATTGTCAGACAATGGTGTTTACTGGAAGAATTTCTTTTTTCATTGGAAATACTTCTTTTTCTCAAGCCCAGAAGATCATTTTTGCCTTAAAGCCCATCAGTGTGCTATCATTATATAATAATCCCATGTGTGTCCATGGTGCTCCTGTAGGCTAAAGAGAGAGTTAGTAAAAGGACATCAGTGTCAAAGGCTTAGCAGTATATGCCTTGGAGCGGGGTGGGTGTTGTAATGGATCCTGTATTGATCCCCCGGGAAAAGGTAGACTCCAGAATTACTCAGATGTAGGGCCAGTCCTGTCTTGAATCAGGTGGCAAATTGGGAGAGATGGTGGATCATGCTTCTCATTTGTCGCGCACGGGACTGACCGGCAGTCCTCCAGCTGGCTGGCCAGCCACTATCACTGCAAACTAGGGTGGAAGGACCTGTCATTTTTGGTTCTCTCAGTTTCTCGTTTTTCCAATCTTAAATTAAATTCTCTACATTTCTGCAGTAATTCGTGATTAAAAAAAAAATCCTTATGAAAATTCTCCAGAATTTTAGTGAGAATTTCTCCTACTGAACATATTTTTATCTGCAGTTTGGATTGATGTACACATTTTTGCAAGCAATTTGTTCTAATATAATGCATGTTTGTGTTGTTTACGCAACATACTATATATTTAATATATGTATTTTTGCAGACATTGCTTAGTTGGAGAACAGCACTACAACATTTGGATAAGTGCAAACTTTGAAGGATGGCTGTGTTCTCTGTTCTTGCGTTCTTTCAGAAAGTGTGAATTTCATCCATTCAGCTTTGAATGCCAACTGAATTGAATTTCTCCCCCAACCCTGCTGCAGACATGGTCACTTGGCCACTGTTCCTCCTCCTGCTTCTGCCCCCCTTTCTCCTGCTCCCTAGCAAGCCAGTCCAACAGTAGAGCACCTGACCCATGCCACATGGTGGAAGGGGTCCGCCATCAGAGTGAGGCATTGTGGGCAAAGTCACCCCAGAAAGCACTTTGCCAAGATTATCATGAATGCTGTTTAAAGTACTTTTAAACACCTGCTTTAGACAGGATTCACTGCCATCACGGCACAATCGCTCTTCAGGTCAACTTTGCCCACCATGCCGTGAGGAAAGAGCATGGCCCTGAGAAGAAGATGGTGGTGGTGGAAGGAAGAGGTAGTGTAGTCTGCCCACCTGCCTGCCTCAGGCAGTGCAAAGGCTTGCATCAGGAATGCTCAGATGATACGCTTGTCTGAGAAACCCAGTCGCTAGATTCAATCCAACTGTTCCAGTAGCTAGATTCAATCCAGCTGTTCCAGTTTATTTGGTTTATTTATTATTTTATTTCTCACATTTATATACCACCTTTTACTCCAAGAAGGTCAAGGTGGAGCGCATGGTGCTCCCCTCCCCATTTTTATCCTCACAACAACCTTGCGAGGTAGGTTAGGCTGTGAGACAGTGATTGGTCCAAAGTCACCCAGTGAGCTTCATGGCTGAGTGGGGATGTGAACTCTGGTCTCGCAGGTCATAGTCCAGCACTCTAACCTTTGCAATACGCTGGCTCTGAATACAAGTCTCTGTCTGCCTTCCTACCTACCTTAGCTCACAAGAGTGTTATGAGAAGCGGAGCCCAATGCTATGCATATTTTTCTTAGAAATAAGTCCCATTAAATTCAATGGAATTTTCTCTCTGGTAAGCATACATAGGATTGCAGCCTTACAGAGCAATCTTATGCATTTTCATGCAGGCTTTCCCCAAGGTGTTATTTAGCAATGTTGATATCTTCATCTGATCTACTGATTTGTGCTTTGTACTTGTTTTACAAATGTAATTTTAATGTTGATTTTATGCTGTTCACCTCCATGGTATTTTTTAAAAATGTTAGCAGTATAGAAATTTTTGCAAAGACAATTTGGGGGACCCTCCAAAGAAGATTTAGAGGGGTATGTGGTGCTATGGGGGGGAGGGGGTATCACCAGAAATTGCTTCCCTCACTGATCTTTTGACAGATTCCTTCCATTAGCAGATTCTGTCTATCAGAAGACAGTCCCGTTGGCTCAGTCCCTATCAGCTCCAGGTAGGGCTGGGAATGTCCCCTCTGTAACCCTGGAGAGCCAAAACACAGGAACAAAAAGGAAGAGGGCAAGAGAATGGGTTAATGTCAACAGTTCAACTCCTCCTCTTCCCCCACTTTCTGAAGGGAGGCTTGAGATCAGTAAATAATTGCAAGTTCAAGGCTGGTAGAAAAGGGGAGCATGTCTCCACCAGCAAACCCTCCTTTCCCCAGCCCCTTTTAAAACAGTATGGTTCTATTTTTATTTTTATTTTTTAATTGGTTCTGAAGAACATTTGGGTATACAAATGGGAAAAAATTGCATTGAGCTAGTCTTTGACTGCAAAAAAGGCAGATGCTGACACCTTGATATGAAAAAGTTGAGCAACTTTTCATGTGCAACACTTTGTGCATGGTCAGAAGCTGTAGGCTCCCAAAAGCCCAGAAAATTATAATTTGTCATTTGTGGGGGGGGGGTGATATTTGTATAAAATTTGTATATTGCAAGTCTGTACATATACTTTTATCCACACTTAGTATTTAATTACAGAACAGAAAAACAGAAGGTAATAACTCCAGCTCTCTGGTGTTAAATAAACAAAGGTATTTAACAATACAATGCCTAAATGGTCTGTTTAGGGAAAGCCAAATTTACATTTTTGAAAATGATGCAATCTTCATAAACTGTGCTAATTATTTTCAGCCAAGTCATGACCAATGAAGAAGAATTTGGGGGGTTTGTAAAGGTCTTATTAATGTTTATGTTTATCTGTTATGTAGCTGCAAAATGTTTCATCTAATGTTTGCTTGTTTGCCAAAGGGAGGCACCTCTTCCTCCCCCGTTCGACCTCCTTTCTCTCATTTTTAGTATTTTTACCTTCTGAACTCTTGAATTTGGATTTTTAATTAGATATAAGTACAGCACTGCAAAAATTGTTTAAAGTTAAAGGTAATTAAAAAAAATCCCAACACCAAAGCTTTGGTTTCTTATGAAAAGAATGAGATCTCAATCATAATTATTGAAGATGACTCATGTCAAAGAAATGCAAAGGGTGACCCTGTTGCTGGTTATGCTGTTTTTTCCCAACATGAAACAATAAAATGCTTCTGGTACAATGCATGATTATAGGCAACTCTGGAAACGTGGCTTCCTCACCTCAGGGGAAGTAAAAGATTAGGAATGGTCCATATGTAAATGCTCTTCTTGATGCTTTGCTATTGCCTTCTGAAACTGCTATTATCAAATGTGTTGCTCATCAAATACCATATGATGAAGTTTCTACACCTCAGACCACTTCTTTTTATCTCTCAACCATGATCAAGTCTCCAATAGCAACCATTAAAGATCAGACCCCAGATTCTGAAAAAGACAAATGGAGACTGGCAGGGTGCCTCTTGCAACCAAGACCATTTGGGGGGCTATCCAGACAGCTGCTTGGTAACGCCCATGGTCCTTCTTCCCTGTTTTTCTGGAGTGTACCACAGTGTGGCCCACTGTAGAAAAGGGAGAATGATACATGCAAAACAGCAAGATTGGCACGCTCCAAATTTTCCAACTGTGGCCCAGCATATTGCCACACCTGCCCTGTTTGCCAAGCCTACAATGTGGGTAAAGCTGTAAAGATAAGAGGACAGCCCATCCACCACCATGGGAACCTCTTGTAAATGTTCAGGTTGATTATATTTAAATGCAAAAATGTTGTTCTTATGAATTTGTTCTTGTCATTGTATGCATGAATTCTGGACAGATTATGGCCTACCCTAGAGCAAAGGCCAACACCATCACAATTACCAAGAGACTGTTGAAGGAATTCATTTGGTATCTCCTTTCTCTTATGAGCACCAGAGCAACAGCCAGGAAAAAAGTCTGGACTGTGACTTCACAAAATCCTCATAGGTTGCTCGATGTGAACCCCAGTTTCACCTCCTGTAAATCCTGCCCACTGTGATCTCCATTTAAATGATGAAATAGTCATGAACTATTGTAAGACATTAATGAAGTGTGCTAAGGCCTTTCATTATAGATCCAAGTGGCCCTACCCAGAGAAACAGAGGACCAGTGCCATTCTATCCAGCCAGGTGACTAAGTCTTTGTGAAGGACCACAGAAGAAAGGACTGCCTCCAGCCCTGATGCGAAGGCCCTTTCCAGGTCCTGCTGACTACTAACACTGCTATCTGAGTGAAGGAAAGAGCCTTGTGGATACTTGCAAGCCACGCCCATAGAACAGGTGACCCAAGCAGCAGGAGAGCACCCCCCCTTCAAACTGAGGAAACTGACTTTTGTCCAGATGAAACAGATGAGGAAATCTCGGAGCAACTGAGGGAAGAAGGCTACTCCACAGAGGAAAATATTAATCCAGGCTTGAATGCTCAGGTAATGGCTACAGGAGAGGTCCCTGAGCCATTTGGGAAAGACCCTGAGGACTTCAAAGAGGATGACTCCTGCCCTGACGAGTTGGCATCAAGACTGGCTAGCACTTTTGCGGAGACCCAGTTGGAAGACCTGGATGAAAGTGGGTATCAGAATGCAGATACCAGTAACCTCTGCAGCCCTGGTTTTCCTGATTCACCTCCTCACCCTTACAATCTGAGACCAAGGAAAGACCGATAAGTCCAACTTTGTCCAAGAGACAGTAAAAGGGGGGAGAGGAGAGGGGAAAAGGAATGTATCCAGACTCTAGACAGTTCAACAACCTCTAACACTGTGTTATCCTGGCAGTCCTATCTGCTGCTGAAGAGGCCGGAGAAGTACAGACAACAAATCTGAAGAGTTGCCTGGAGAGGCAAACCAAATAGTATTCAGAACTAACAAACCACTTTGCACATATTCCTTATATCTTGCTAGTCATGTGTGCTATATATATTGTCTTTCAAATAGGAGTATGCTGTGTTAAGTGGGTTGGAACAAAATTAGGAAAAGGGGGTATAAACAAAATAAGGCATCCGATGTCAGTGAAACTGAACCATGAGGAAGATATAGAGCAGTGGATATTGGAGGAAGATGTGAGGGCAAAGGCTTTGCAGAAAGAATGGATGAGGCTAAGAAAAATAGAAATTTGTGTGAAGCTGTTTAGCTTCAAAGGGGGGATCTAATGGGGAATTTACATATATCCATATATGATTTCTATATAGCCGTATATATATATATAAGTTAGGAAAAATAGTTTAAGAAGTTTAATGGGTAGGAAACGTATAACAAAACAACAGGCCTCTGGTGTTCTTGAACTTTCAGGCAGCCGAACTTGAGCAAAACCAGGCCTGTATATGATTAACATTTGATAAATCGTTATGTTGCTTAAGGCCATAGATGTGTAGAACATGTTTCAATAACAACAGATGTGCCAGGTAGGCTTGGCCGATTAGAAACAATGGAATATGCTATGTGTAGGGTATGCATGGCAGATTGATCATAATAATATAATATTGTGCTTGGTAGTAACTGGTTTCAACTGGCCTCAAAGAACATCAGTCAAGGGGACAGCGGAAACAATGGTAACATTAGTCCAGTAGACAGAATATTGGAATAGAAAATACGCTTGTGTATGATGGAAACTTACCTGTACACATGTTCATGTAACTAGATATTAGAGTTACCTAATATTATCTGATTGGTTTAGAGATACTGTAGGTGGGTGTAACCTTTATGTAATGCCTTGAGGAAATTGTATGATTGGTGAAATGATGTCACATGCTGTGCTTAGTAATGTATAAAAGATCTATGCAGACAGTGCCATGCTGCAGTCTTCGCTAGATGCTCTAGGGAGGCTGTCCTTGCATACGCTCATATAGAATAAAGGCCTTCTTTTGCCTGAAGCCTGTGCTCTCTAAATTCTTGAAGGACCCCATCCAAGAACCCAAAATTCCCCATCAACAGAATTGCAGCCTAACACTCTCCCACTGAAATTATTATTATTATTATTGTTATTGTTGTTGTAGCTGTTAAATTTTATATTCTGCCCCTCCTCCCAGTAAGAGCCCTGGGCGGCAAACAAAAACACTAAAAATACTATGAAACATCATAAAAACAGACATTACAATATTTTAAAACAAAACATCTTTTAAAACATATTAAAACAAACCATTTTTTAAGACATCTTTTTTAAAAAAAGGTACTGGATCCTTGCCCCTCCTGGCTGATAAAAACTAGCAGGAATGGAACAGGTAGCTGGGCCAAGGAAGTGATAAATGCCTCTTTACGAGAGGGAGTGGTCCCGGGCTGTCTGAAAGAGGCAGTGGTGAGACCACTCCTGAAAAAGCCTTCCTTGGACCCAGACAATTTTAACAGCTACAGGCCAGTGGCGAATGTTCCATTCCTGGGCAAGGTCTTGGAACGGGTGGTTGCTGGCCAGCTCCAGGCGCTATTGGATGAAACTGATTATCTAGATCCATTTCAATCGGGTTTTAGGCCCGGTTTTGGCACTGAGACAGCCTTGGTCGCCCTGTACGATGACCTATGTCGGGAAAGAGACAGAGGGAGTGTAACTCTGTTGATTCTCCTTGATCTCTCAGCGGCTTTTGATACCATCGACCATGGTATCCTTCTGGAGAGGCTCGCGGAGTTGGGAGTTGGAGGTACTGCTTGGCAGTGGTTCCGCTCCTACTTGGCGGGTCGTCTCCAGAAGGTAGTGCTTGGGGAACATTGCTCGACACCGCGGGCTCTCCAATATGGGGTCCCGCAGGGGTCAGTTTTGTCCCCCCTGCTTTTTAATATCTACATGAAGCCGTTGGGAGAGGTCATCAGGAGTTTTGGAGTGTGTTGTCATCAGTATGCTGATGACATGCAGCTCTACTTCTCCTTTTCATCTTCTTCAGGTGAGGCTGTCGATTTGCTGAACCGTTGCCTGGCCTCGACAATGGACTGGATGAGAGTTAACAAACTGAAGCTCAATCCAGACAAGACTGAGATGCTGTTGGTGGACGGGTTCTCTGATCGGATGGTGGATATATACCCTGTCCTGGACGGGGTTACACTCCCCCTAAAGGACCGGGTTCGTAGTCTGGGAGTCTTTTTAGACTCTTCCCTCTCACTTGAGGCTCAAGTAGCCTCGGTGGTTAGGAATGCGTTTTACCAACTTCGGTTGGTAGCCCAGCTACGTCCCTATTTGAGTAAAGAGGACCTTACATCAGTGGTACATGCTCTGGTAACCTCACGTCTGGATTACTGTAATGCGCTTTACGTAGGGCTACCTTTGAAGACAGTTCGGAAGCTACAACTAGTGCAAAATGCGGCGGCCAGATTGCTGACAAGGACCAAGCGGTCCGAGCATATAACACCTGTTCTGGCCAGCTTGCACTGGTTGCCAATATGTTTCCGGGCTAGATTCAAAGTGTTGGTATTAACCTATAAAGCCTTATACGGTGCGGGACCACGATACCTTGCGGAACGCCTCTTCCGATATGAACCGGCCCGTGCACTACGTTCTGCTACGAAGGCCCTCCTCCGGGTTCCAACTCACAGGGAGGCCCGGAGGGTGATGACAAGATCTAGGGCCTTCTCAGTGGTGGCCCCCGAACTATGGAACAGTCTCCCTGAGGAAGTACGCCTGGCGCCGACTCTGCTTTCCTTCCGGCGCCAGGTCAAAACCTTCCTATTCTCTGAAGCATTTTAAGTTACATTGATCTAATTTTAATAATGTTTATTGTATTGTTGATTGTATTTTAATATTATTTTGTTATTCATTGTATTTTTATACTATTTTATGTTCACCGCCCAGAGAGCTATTGCTAGTCGGGCGGTATATAAATTTAATAAATAATAAAAATAATAATAATAAATAATCTTAAAAAACAATTTCAACACAGATAAGACTGGGATAAGATCTCTACTTAAAAGGCTTGTTGAAAATCCAAAGTCTTCAGTAGGCGCTGAAAAGATAACAGAGATGGTGCCTGTCTAATATTTAAGGGAAGGGAATTCCAAAGGGTAAGTGCCAATACATTAAAGGTCCGCCTCCTATATTATACAGAGTGGACCTCCTAATAAGATGGTATCTACAGGAGGCCCTCACCTGCAGAGTGTAGTGATGGACTCGGTATATAAGGGGTAAGACGATCTTTCAGGTATCCTGGTCCCAAGCTGTACAGGGCTTTGTACACCAAAACTAGAACCTTGAACTTATCCTGGTAGCTAATGGGCAGCCAGTGCAATTCTTTCAGCAACGTGGGGTTACATGTTGGCGATACCCTGCCCCAGTGGGCAGTTGCACCACTGCATTTTGCACCAGCTGCAGCTTCCAGACCAACATCAAGGACAGCCTCACATAGAGCGCATTACAATAATCCAGCCTGGAGGTTACCAGTGCGTGGACAACAGTGGTCAGGCTATCCCAGTCCAGAAAGGGCCACAGCTGTCTTACCAGCCAAAGCTGGTAAAAGGCACTCCTAGCTACTGAGGTCACCTGGGCCTCTAGCAACAAAGATGGATCCAGGAGCACCCCCCAGACTACTGACCTGCTCTTTCAGAGGGAGTATGACCCCATCCAAAGCAGGCAACTGACCAATTATCTGAACTTGGGAACCACCAACCCATAGCACAACTGCCAGGGTGCTGAAAGACAATTGCCCAATGTTATTATCTGAAAATGACCCTGGAGGTAGGATCGGAACCACTGTAAAACAGTGCCTCTGATACCCATCTCACCAAGTCAGTTCAGAAGGATACCGTGGTCAATAGTATCAAAAGCTGCCAAGAGATCAAGTGAGAAAAACAAGGTCACACTCCATCTGTCCTTCTCCTGATAAATGTCATCCATTGGGGCGATGAAGGCCAATTCAGTCCCATAACCAGGCCTGAACCCAGATTGGATTGGTCAAGATAATCTGTTTCATCCAAGAGTACTTGCAATTGCTGCGCCACAAACCTCTCAGTCACCTCAATCACCTTCCCGAATAAGGGGGTACTTTCAAGTAGTTGTTGCAAACCAATGGGTCCAGGGTTAACTTTTTCAGGTTGGCTGGAACCACTCCCTCCGGCAATAACGCATTGACCACACCCTGGATCCACTCGGTCAAACCCCTTTGGCAAGCTTTAATAAGCCAAGAAGGTCAAGGGTCGAGAGGACACATTGCTGGTGCATTGTCACAAGCACCTTGTCCATGTGATCAGGCCACATCAACTGAAACCGATCTCAAGAAGTTACAGCAGATGTTGCACTGGACACCTCATTGGGGACTACAGTAGATGTGGATGGGGCCTCAAGACTGCTATGGAGGTGACCAACTTTACCCTCAAAGTGCCTTGCAAACAATTCACGGTGGGCCTCTGAAGGATCTAAAACTCCATTTCCTGGAGTTGATGTCAATAGATCCCTGACAATACGGAAAAGCTCCACTGGATGGCAACTTGAAGATGTGATGGTGGCAGAGAAGCGGGCCTTCTTTGGTGCCCTCACCACCACACAGTAGGCATGGTTATGATGTTTTACTTGTGCCCAGTCAGGCTCACAGGATGTCTTTCACCATTTGCGCTCTAGCTGTTGTCCAACCTGTTTCATTGCCCTTAGCTCACTGGTGTACCAAGGTGCAAACTGGGCTCCATAATGCTGGAGAGGGCTCTGTCAGGAGACTGATACGTCTCATTGTTCCACAGCGTGACAAGAGCTTCAACAGGGTCACCTGCTCTATCTACTGGGAACTCCCCCAAGGCATTCAGGAATCCAGGGGATTTTATTAGTCTCTGGGGACGAACCATCTTAATTCTGCCCACCATCCCTGCAGGGCAGGATCAGAGCCGTAAGTCTAAATTTCACCAGGAACTGAAACTTCACCCGAAATCAATAGGATTTAAAAATGCTGAACTGTGACTGGAACTTGTCCATTTCTATCACTACTCAAATAGGAAATGAAGTTTGGGGAATTTTGGGTTGTCTGAGTGTGACTTATTTAAATAGCAGTTATAGTGTTTAAAGAAAATTTATTATAACAAGGCAGGCGTTAACCATGGAAAAATGAGCCATTAATTAATGAAATGTTTTTTAAAAATTTATTCTTGCTTCAGTTTAGTTAATTTTTTCCCTATTAAAGGAATTTTTTAACAAGGTTCAACCTACATCTGTTTATACAAGAATATGCATAGCTAGAACATCAGTAAAATGTTTTCCAGTTACGTTTACTACTACAAAAAAAGAAGCCCCACTTCTCTGCCTCCATCGCGTCCTCAAGTAGCCATCCAGTGGAGCTTTTCCGTATTGTCAGGGGTCTGTTGACATCACCTCCAGGAAATGGAGTTTTAGACCCTTCGGAGGCCCACCGTGAATTGTTTGCAAGGCACTTTGAGGGTAAAGTTGCTTGCGTCCGTAGCAGTCTTGATGCCCCATCCATATCTCCTGCAGTCCCCAATGAGGTGTCCAGTGCAACATCTGCTGCAACTTCTTGGGAACGGTTTCAGTTGATGCGGCCTGATGATGTAGACAAAGTGCTTGTGATGATGAGACCAGCAACATGTCCTCTTGACCCTTGCCCTTCTTGGCTTATTAAAGCTTGCCGAGAGGGGTTGACCGAGTGGATCCAGGGTGTGGTCAAGGCATCATTGCGGGAGGGAGTGGTTCCAGCCACCCTGAAAGAGGTGGTGATCTGACCACTCCTGAAAAAGCCCACCCTGGACCCATTGGTTTGTGACAATTACCGAGTGGTTGCAAATACCCCCTTCTTCGGGAAGGTGATTGAGAGGGTTGTGGCGCAGCAATTGCAAGTACTCTTGGATGAAACAGATTATCTTGACCCATTCCAGTCTGGGTTCAGGCCTGGTTATGGGACTGAATTGGTCTGGACTGGGTGGTGGACAGGATGAGGGCCAATAAACTGAGTCTGAATCCTAGCAAGACAGAATAGAATCGCTAGGAGTTGGTGGTTCCCGAGTTCAGATAATTGGTCAGTTGCCTGCTTTGGATGGGGTCGTACTCCCTCTGAAACAGCAGGTCTGTAGTCTGGGGGTGCTCCTGGATTCATCTTTGTCACTAGAGGCCCAGGTGACCTCAGTATCTAGGAGTGCCTTCTACCAGCTGCAGCCATTTCTGGACTGGGATAGCCTTACCACTGTTGTCCATGCACTGGTAACCCTGGAGAGCCGCTGCTTGTCAATACTGACCTAGATAGACCACAAGGTCTGAACATATAAGGCAGCTTCCTTTGTTCCTATGTTTCTATTTCTAACTAAACATGCACAGTAGACGGACTTCACCTCCTGGCTTTTAAAAGTGTTTCCCCCTTGTTCTATATAGTTGCAGTACAATTGGAAGGGACAGAATTTTCTTTAATAAAATTAATTTGCTTGTGGGTTTTTTTTTAAGCACCCTCTTTTCCTTGCTTGGAGAAAATATATTTCCCACTCCCACCACCCCCCCCCAGCTCTGTGAGAACAAATTGGTAGACCTCTGCCATATATGCATGTACGTGTATAGCTCACGGGCAGAGCAATCCAATGCAGGGAAGCCGGCAGAAGGGGTGCCGGTGGAGGAGGAACTGGCGGGAAGCGCTGCAGCATTTGTTTGCTGTTCGGGAGCCACCAAGCCGGTGGAATGTTGGCTCAGCCAGGAGCTGCGCACATGCATGGAAAAGAAAAATCCAGCTCTCATGAATACCCCTACCAGTGAGTAAGCACTCCCTATTGACTTCCATTATAATTATTTTCTTATTCTGCGTAGCTAGGATTGGGAATTCTAATTTGAGAAAGGTAAACACTAGAACAGGACATTATTTGTTCCAGATCAATTAATCTAGAACATTTTGTCTCTGGTCACACCCACACCATACATTAAAGCACATTTATACGACTTTAACAGTCATGGCTTCTCCCAAAGAATCCTGGGAACTGTACTTGTTAAGGTTCTCTTAAGTACTCTCTGCACCCTTTACAAATTACAGATCCCCGGATTCTTGGAGGAAGCCATGACTGTTAAAGAGTGTTTTAAATACATGGAGTGGAAGTGATCTCTGGCTCTGCCCATCATCAGCTCTGGCCTTCCCTGCCACCACCATGCACTCCCCCTCCCAAAAGATTACCCTTGAGATAATCCTTGAGATAATGCTGCCCTGGGCTCCTGCTGCGAGGAAGAGCGGGATATTTATTTATTTTATTTATTTAAAATATTTCTGTCCCACGCTTCTACCCTACAATAGGGCACTCAGGGCGGCTACAATCAAATTGCACACATATATAATAAAATACACAATAACAACAAAACTTTACAGTAAATTAAAATGCATAAAATATATTAAAATACATGAAATGCATTATGCATACACATACAAACATACATACATGTATATATGTGCATACACATATAAGAAAGTAAGAATAAAAGAACTTAAAAGATAAAAAACTTAAAACAGTGTCAGGCTGACCCGTCAGTCCCAACCAAAGGCTCTCCGGAACAAAATAGTTTTTAGAAGTTTCCAGAAGACCATAGGGGAGGGAGCAAAGCAGATATAAATCAACTAATAATTAAATAAATAAATCTGACCCTTAACACAAAAAAAGTTGCCCACCACTATTCTGGGGCTGCGGGTGGAGACTGAGCAAGAAAGTCTTAAATGAGCTCTTTCTAACTATTAGAGCAGTACAACAATGGAACCAATTCCCTAGGGAGGTGGTGGGCTCTCCAACACTGGAGGCATTCAAGAGGCAGCTGGACAGCCACCTGTTGGGTATGCTTTAAGATGGATTCCTGCATTGATTAGGGGTTGGACTAGATGGCCTCATGAGCCCCTTCCAACTCTGCTATTCTATGATTCTATGACACCAATCAACCACCTGCTCCACTGGCTTTGAAACAGGAAGATTTTAATGCAGGAACAGTGACTCAAGCTTCATGGCCTCAGAGAACATAGGAACCTGCTTTATACCAAATCAGATCATCTAGCTCAGTGTTGTCTATGTTGACTTCAATGGCTCTCCAGGGTTTCAGGTGGGGCACATTGCCAGCCCTACCTGCAAATGCTAGGGGATGAACCTGGGACCTTCTGCATGCAAAGCAGATGCTCTACCCCTGAGTTACAAGCCATTCTGTGGTCCCTTATACTGCATCTGTTGGAGCAAGGAGCACATCAATTACGCTTCAGATCAGAAGGGAAAAGGCAAATAAATGGATTATTACAACACTGGGTATAAATCACAGGTACAAAGCTGAATTTGCCCCCCAGAGCTGTTCCAGCCACAGGTGCTCTCTCTGTAAGCCTGCTAATGTCTTCTACCACCATTTCCTGTTAAAAGCTCTAGCTTGAAAGAATAAGTTTCTTCTGTCAGTGGCTTAGGTCACCTCCCAAACTGTGCTACAAAGTTATCATGCATTGCACATGTCTGTACATTTAAATAATTAGGGTAACTAGTAGAAAATGTGAGCTGCCATTTATAAATAAGAAACATTGAAGACGCTGAGAATTTCTGTCCACTGAGGCACACTAAACTTAACCTTCTAACTATCATCTTTGTGGGTCCTGGAGAAATCTAAGGGCCAAACTACAAGTTACATTAATTGCTAGGGAGACCCAACTGCACGAAAACTTATTAGTTACGTTAGGAACTGTAATTTGTTAAGGGTGATGGGAAGGGTAGCTCTGTGAGGGGTAAACTACAGTTCCCAGAATTCTTTGGGGGAAATAATGTGCTTTAAAAGTATAGTGTGTGCTCAGCCAAGGCTTCTTACATTACAGAGGACAGTCCTCTATTTTAAGGGCTGTCAGAGATGAGATTAGCCCTCTATCTGAAGGCATCTGGTATTTCACTGGTGGGGAACCTGTGGTCCATAGTTAGTATTCTAACATGCAGTTAGATGCCTTGTGTGCAGTGTCAGAAAAAACTTGTGCAGTCTGAAATGCAGAGCTTGGAAAAGTTACTTTTTTGAACTACAACTTCCATCAGCCCAATTCAGTAGCCATGCTGGCTGGGGCTGATGGGAGTTGTAGTTCAAAAAAGTAACTTTTCCAAGCTCTGGGTTTTTGTGCAGTTGGGCATCCAGGATTTAATAAGGACTTAGGTAATTTCTAAAAAAGAAATAGATGAGTAAAGATAAAACTAATTAGAAAATAAAGATAAATACTGGTTCGTTTAAAATCATAACCTTATATTAATAGTATTTTTTGGACTAATTACTTGACTAGTTTGGGGGCGGGAAGTGTGCTGGCTGCTTGTGCAGTAAGGAAAAAAGCGTAGAATTCGCCCTGCTGTGGCCTTGTAGATATTGTTGGACTCCAACTCCCATCAGCTCCAAGCAGCATGGCCAATGGCTGGGGGTGATGAGAACTGTAGTTCAGCAACTACACCTCTGGGAGGTAGAGTCCAACAACTAGGTTGCAGAAGGCTGGTCTAAATTTACAATAATCGATTCCCGATTCAGTTCAGGCCATTGCTTTGGGGAGCTAAATTTCAATATACTACTCGTCTTCTTGTGCACATGAAAAGAAGGAATGTTGTTGGTATTTATTTGTTGTTATTAATTACATTTGTGAGTCACTTTACACAAAAAGGAAGATCACAACGCAACAATCTTTTTAAAAAGATGAGAGGAACTGTTGTTACGTCTACAACATACATTCAAAGCAGAAAACACATTTATACCGCTTCAACAGTCATGGCTTCACCCTAAGAATTCTGGGAGCTGTAGTTTACTCTTCACATAGCTACAGTTCTTAGCAACCTTAACACAATGCAGTTCTCAGGATTCTTTGGGGAAAAACATGTGCTTGCAATGTGCTTTCAATGTATGGTGTGGATGTGATTTGATAAGCTGCATGTACATTTACTGTGTTACCCAATAAATATTCCTTTGTATTTTGTACGTTTATGCAATAAACCTCTAACAGCGTACACTCCCGTCAAACTTTTTCCTCTCACAAGTGCAAAACGAATACTAAATTAACAGAAAACTATGTAAAGAGCAAGCCCATCCAACAAACATTTGTTTAAATATAATTACATGTGTTTGTGTTGTCAAGGAAAAATGGTAGACGCATAGGAAACTAATAAATCACACTTTTTCGTAGCTTCGAAGTATAGCTAAACTTGGCCAGTTCAACTAAATAATTCCCTCAATACAGTATACACTCTCAGATTACACAAACATCATAGGAGCCAGGTTTTGGAGTGTATAACTTAGCAACATACTTAGCAACCATAACAAATAAAAATATTATGCTTCAAAGTTTCATTGAAGTCTGCAGTGAGATTAATAAGTGTTTTGGAATGTGTTCTTGCTTCTTGGATCTAGTAAGTGTTTAAATATAAGCCCTTCAAAGTAACGAGACTTCTGCAATTACTGTCCCTGACATTAATTTCGTTACAATCTGATTATTATTGAGAAGCAACAGTTTAATAATAAGAATAGCAAAGCTCAGAATTGGCTTTGCAATCAACCACTGTGCCACCCCACCCCCCCAAATATGGATGTTGTTCATGTAGTTGAAGGTTAGAGTGGGTAGACCAAATGCACTGTTTTAAAGGAAAGATGTATTTTGCATGTTTGCCCTCAGTTTTTCCACAGCACTAGTAATTTGAACCTAAGTTTAGATGATTATATGAACTAAAGCTAGGTTCAAATTATGAGTGCCATGAAAACACTGAGGGCATGCATGCAAAAATACATCGTCCCATGTACTATTTTTGATGTATAGAGCATCATCACTGCGAGCAAAGTGGTTGATGGTCAGAAAAGTTTACATTTCGTTTTACTTTCAGGAAATAGGACAGTGCATGTCTGCATTCAAGGTAGTGCCCAAAGTCAGTACAATGATTACACTGATGAATTAGGACTAAGCAGTGACACTGGAATCCTATACATGTCAATCAATCAATCAATCAATCAATCAATCATTTATTACGGTCAAAGACCAGCACTCCTATATGTGTCTTACCTGTGTGAGTCCTGCAAAACCTGCTCCCTGCATTGTGGGATCATTTCCACCTGGCCGGTGGGGGGGGGGGTGACTCATTCTAGCTACAAAAGCAGCAGCTGTTGAAGGGGTGAGGCTACATCTCGATACTTGTCCAGAATGACCTGCTGCTCAGGATAGCTATTTTAGGAGTTCTTGGGTGGGTGGGTGTCAAGATTTAATTTTAGAGATGCATTTTTGCTGGCTTTGTATTTTTTTTTTCTTAAACATGATTATGATGAATGTGGGGATTACTTAATTTTCTGGTCTATTTATTGAGATGTTTTCATTGTTTATTGTTGGACTATTTCTATTTTGTTTTATTTTTGTAAAAATTAATTGTTAGAAATGTTAGAATGAATTATGTAATTTTTTGATGCTGTAAGCCGCCGTGAGCATGGCTTACCTATATGAATAAATGTTGATCATGTCTACTTAGAAGTAATTCTTACTGAGTTTCATGGGCCTTACTTGTGAGTAGACCTGTACAGGATTGCACTGTGTTCCTCATGTCCTGCATATATAGGATAGCTACTGTAGAAAACCGGCTGCTCAGCTACATGAGCCAGCAGCAGTCCAAATGACTTGCCCAACAACTTTGTTTCTTGAAACTCTGCTTTTGTCATCCCATGATGAAAACTATTGCAGATGGGTACTTGAGACAGGGCCTTTTCAGCTGTGGCACCCATGATCTGGAATAAGAGTCTTCCAAGGGAGGTCTACCTATCCCCTTTGCTGTTTGCTTTTATATGGACAGTGGACCAATTTATTTCAGCAAACTTTGGTTGTTTTTGTTTGGGATAGGCAACTTCACATGCTACCACTAGGTTGCAGGGTTATGCATGCTTTAGTACCATTAAAGGGGGAAATGCTGTTTCTAGCCAGATTTTAAAAAAACCAACAACCCCAAAACAACTTCAT
The DNA here is from genome assembly GCF_030035675.1 of Rhineura floridana. Lineage (NCBI taxonomy): Eukaryota > Metazoa > Chordata > Lepidosauria > Squamata > Rhineuridae > Rhineura > Rhineura floridana. The sequence goes on along the minus strand of NC_084483.1, from coordinate 186,945,246 downwards.
GGCTTCCTTTTCTGTTTTTTTTCTTATGCTCCCCTATCTGCTTCTTCCTTGGTTGCTCCATGTGGTCTCCTCTTGATTCCTCCATTTTCTTTTCTGGTTTCCTAAACTGTGCCCGTATCACTGCATTTGTGAGTAATCTTTTCCTTGTTCTTTACTGGAGATGGTTTGATTGCCTTATTCCGCTAGACAAAAGGGGGAAGGTGGGACTGGTTATTGCTCATGCCCATTTTGCCATTTTTTTCTATGTTAAGAGACAGAACCATATAACCTTTTCTTCAAAATCCTAAAAGTTTTATGCTCCTTCTTTTTTTGTCTTGATCAATCTCTTTAATATTAATGTGGGTCTTACTGATATCTAGAGTGACCATGTGTTCTACTTGACAGAGGATAGTTCTCTATGTGAAGGCATCCTCTGGTTGAAGGGCTGTCACGTCCAAGTCCAGCTTCAAGATAAGGAGCTATAAGAAGTGAGAGCAGGACAGGCCTTGAAGTTGCTCATCAACATGGAGCATCGGGACAACAGGCTGAACAGGCACACAGATCACGTGGTCACAGTCTTCTCTGCTATAGTGGGATATACTTCATATCTGTATTTGTTGAAGGGTATTGTTGTTGTTGTTATTATTATTATAGTACATATCCCTAAATTTGCATGTATATATAAATTTTAGCATATGCAAATTTTATGCAAATATGTGTCTTTTTTTTCTTTTTTTTTTAGTGAGGCATTTTCATGTTTTGGGGGGATGCATTCACTAAATGGCCATTCTATTGATATCTTCTTTTTTATTATTGTGTGTGTGTTTTTATTATAAGCTACTTTGAATGTACTATACCAAGACAGGATATAAAAGTAAATAGCAGCAGTAGTAGTGATAACAACAACAAAGTGCCATTTAAGTAAGGCAGTGGAAAACAGTTGTCCTGTTCTTGGGTCTCAGACCTGTTCTGGCAGCCAGTGTAGTGTAGTGTTTAGACTGCCTGTCAAGGACCTGGGAGACCAAAGTTCAAATCCCCACTGAGCCACAAAAATCACCGGGTGACCTTGGGCCAGTCACTGTCTCTCAGCCTAACCTCCCTCACATGGCTGCTGTGAGGGTAAAATGGAGAGGGGAAGAACCATGTACACCACCTTAACCTTCTTGGAGGAACAGGCACCATGCAAATGGAGTAAACAAATACATATCTATCTCTGAACTATGTGCTGTTTCTATAAGCAGACACATATGCACAGGAATCTACAACATTTATTCCACGGCTATTCATTTTAACAGGCCTGCTTTCAGGAAAATGGGTTGTGATTGCAGCTTATCACAAGCTTCACTGCCCTTCAGCAAAATCATGAAACCAATGTGGATTTCCCACAGTGAACAAAAAGCAAACTTTTACACCCTTTTACTGGTGCTGCCCCAGAGTATTAGTGCTACCAGGCTACATTGCTTGCTGCTTTGGGGTCAGACCAGGTTTTGTGCTGTGAATAAAAAAATGGAATGAGCTATTTCATTATGAAATGTCTTAGCCTTCTGTCCCAGATCCAGCCCACTTAACATCCCAACCACACTCAACCTCACTTTGGATCAACTTTATGGAACTTTTACAAATAGTTTGAATGTATTAAAAGTGTGCGGTGCAAATCATTGATAGAAGCCAAATGCACATTAGCCCGGCAGCATCTCCTCCTGACTCAGAGTTTATCAGTGTGGACATCATCTTACTTGGTGACCTTAATAGTGAAAACAATGTAGTGCTTCAGATGCAGAAGAAGGTTCCAAAGAAAGCTTTCTTTTCATCATTAGCATCTACCATCAGCTTCGTTGCTTTGAACACGGGGCCAGACTCTATGGCCTACAAGGTCTCTGAACTCCAATTACAGATGGGGGAGAATTTTGGTTCAGTTTGCATTTGCATGTGAACCTACCTAATTTGCAGATTTCAAAATAACGTGACAACTGAAATACAGACATCTTTCAAAATTCACACATCTCCAAATTTTGCAGTGCAGCTCTCCAGCCAAGTAATGTGTACAGAAATGCATATACTGGGGTAAAGTGTCTGTAAGAATGCATGTATTAGTGAAAATAACATGCAAAACTACATTGCTTTAGGGAAAATTGCTTTGCAAACATGTATATTGCAAACATTAGGCAAAATTGCAAACATAGGTGTCTTTATTAGGAGAAGTGCTCATTAAAATGCTGGTGAACTTTCATGAGGACTTTTCTTTTTTTAAAAAAATTACAAACTGACATGGAAATGTGGAGAAATAAACTTAAGATTAAAAAACAAGAAACTGAGAGAAACAGATTGACGAATATATGCCCATGTGCTTTTTGTGTTATGAAAACAAACTATATTCCAGCATCAGTCAGAGAACCACAAATCTCCCTATACTTGTGTGTGTTGTTGTTGTTGCTATGTGCCTTCAAGTCGATTACGACTTATGGCGACCCTATGAGTCACTGACCTCCAAGAGCATCTGTCATGAACCACCCTGTTCAGATCTCGTAAGTTCAGGTCTGTGGCTTCCTTTAAGGAATCAATCCATCTCTTATTTGGCCTTCCTCTTTTTCTACTCCCTTCTGTTTTTCCCTGCATTATTGTCTTTTCTACTGAAGCAGGTTTTCTCATTATGTGTCCAAAGCATGATAATGTCAGTTTCATCATACACACTTGTGTGTGTATATAGGCTATATTGCTTGTGTTCAAAAGGCTGCGGCCACCGTGAGATTCTCAAGAATGGAAAGACAGTCATCCACAGCTCATATATGCCACCTGGTGGAAAAATATAATATGCCTCAATCATGCCAATCTGAGCAATTAGTGGATCCTGTAACAACCAAGTTACATAGGGCACTTCCAAACAGCCTCCTTATTGAGCATTCATCCTGATGTGTTTGCAGGGAGATTAGATTATATTTACTATTTAACTAGCATTCTCTTTGATTCATTTGCATAGAATACAGACAATGTTGTGTCAAAGCAAATGTTTTCCCACACTTTCCACTGCATTATCCTGTCACTTTCCTTATCACAAAAGTCTGATCATTTGGGAAAGCAAGTTGCGCAAAATTAGCTTTAACCATGCAGCCTGAATTTGCCAGTATGCAACTGAATCTCACCACAAAATGGTGACAGTCTGGATGGAAGCACCCATAGTGTGGTCTTTCTGTGGTCACAGAGCTTACTCAGCCATCATCGGGCTGCATTGGGGAGGAAGTCCTTCTGTTAGGATTTTTCTATTACTAGATTTATTTATTTTTGTACTTCTGCAAACCTCGGCACTCCACAGGGCTGCTAATACCTTCCTCCTGTAAATGGGTAGTGACGTTTTGGCTACATAATCATTGGCATTCATGCCTGATCATCAGAGATAGAAGGAACAAGTGGGGCCCTGCAACAAAATGTTGCAGTGTAGAATGCTTCTTTTCACAGCTCCACTCTATTTCAACCCCCACCCCACTGCGGTTTTGTGATTCTTACCCCATGACACGCACACAACAATCAGTCAGGATTCCATGTCTACTAAGCATGCTCATTTCCAAATGAGCTGCTTTCTTTTGTTTTAATTGGAGGATGGCATGTCCACACCGGTGCCTAATTCCACCTTTGTTAAAATCCTGGATTTCTCCATTGATTTCTATGTGCAGCTCTCACTTCTGTCCCCAGGGAGAACATGTAAAACTAGCTTCTCAGCATGGGCCAGCAATTTATCTCTGTAGACAATGAGATGGTTCTCTCTGCCCATTTATAGCTACATATCCTGTCCTCCACCTGGTTTTCACGGCTTTTTCCCCATCTCAACAGTCAATCATTCCATGCCCACTGAGCATCCTCAGTCCTCCCCATAATTAACATTTTTGTTTGTGCTTCTGTACATATTGGGGTTACTCTGAGTCTGCTGATATCTCCCTCATCTTGTGTGTGGAAGGTCCCATTTTGGCTACCTAAATGACAGCACTTGGATAACTGAATTGGAAATAAATAATACAAGTGGAGTCCTGTAACAAAATGTTGGGAGTGCTTCTGTTCAGGGTTCCAGACATTCCATTGTATTTCACTACACCCATTTTCCTTTCATTTTCTCTCCAAGAGCCAGTCAGGATTCCGGGCCCAATAAGCATGCTCTGTCCTGTTAGGGGATCCCCCCCTTTTATTCTGCTTTTTTTGGGGGGGGGGAAACACATTTGTGCCTAATCCCAGCTACATTAAAATTTAGAAGTTCGCCATTGATTTCTATGTACAGCTCTTAGTTCCTTACCTGGGAACATTTAAAAGCAGCTTATCAATGTGAATCAGGAAACAACCTGTCCAGTCAATGAGATGGTTATCTCTGCCTTGATCATTTTTCTGACCTTCTTTTCCAGTCACTCCATTCTGTTCCCCTCCCCACCTGGTTTTCTGTCCCCCCCCTTTCAGTCAGCATTCCCTGGCTATTAAGTCCTCACCGGGCTGTTCTGGGGAGTTCACCCCTTAGAGGATTAGAAACAATGTAGGGTTTCCTATATAGGGTTACAAAAAATCCTTAGGAAAAAATCGTCTAAGGGGTGAACTGACATCAGGTGTGGGGCAGGTAAGGGTGAGGTCACCCATAATGGTTTTTGCAGGCAGCACCAATCAGCTGATGTCCAAGGCAAGGCAGTGCTTTGAGGGGGGGTTCTGAAGATATCTTCAGAAGCCTCTCTCAAAGTGCAATTTTCTGTAGCACTCTGAAGATGCGACAATCAGCTAATTGTTAGGGTAAAGGAGTCACAGGCAAGGTAGACTCTGAAGGAAGGGAGAGAGGAGAAAAAGAAAGGAGCGGCACCACATAGGTGTTCTCATAAAAATTCCAGGCATAAGACGTGGCAAGGAAGAATATAGGTGGAGCTGCTGACAACAAGCAAGGGAAGGAGAGATAACTGACCGGACTTCAGATAAACTTATCTAGGAGCGATTGTTCTGCCTGAGTCCCTCGCTCAAGGCCAGCCCAAGAGCGGTTTGGCTTCCTGAGTCAAATAACAATATGGCACCCCACCTTCCTTCTGTGTATAGAAACTGTCCAGACTCGCAGTTGAATTTTCACTTCAAGGGGAGCAAATGTGGCGCCCTCAAGCTGTTGTTGGACTCCAACTCCCATCATCCTTGCTCTTTGGCTGAGAGGTGATGAAGGCTGTATAATCCAACATCTGGAGGGCACCAGAACTGGATATCCCTGCTCTACTTGAACTCTGGTGATGGGACAGTGTCCTCCACCCCACGTGAAGATGGCAGGCTAGCTTAGGGGCCGCGAACAGCCCTGTCCTCCAACATCTCGCCACTGCTTGCTTGCCACTCCTTTCACTGAGTACCTGTACTATATTCAGAGTTAGGGTGCTTCCAGACAGAGACTTAATATTACAAATGGGTCATTCAGATGTCAAACTGGTCACTGGCAACAGGGTTGGTTTTTTTAACAGTTTACAGGAAAGGATAAATTCAGATGAAATGGTGGTGCTGGGAAATATGGTCTGGCATTTTGATACTAACAATGTTGTGTGGATATTACAAAAAATTATTTGCATGAGGAACACTGATCCCATAATTAATACCTGTCTGGAAGCACCCGGGGGGGGGAGATGTTCTGATTTTAATTTTTTACATGGTTTTACTGTATGTGTATATATGTATATGACTGTTGTAACCCACTTTGATTTTTTTTAAGAATAGCAGTGTGCAAATATTTTTATAAATATACAATGCAAATTTTATTTCTACCCTGCTTCCTAACAAGGTCCCTTGCGAGTGACAACAGTTTAAAAGAAAGTCAAAAGACATACATTTGATTGCATGTTATGTTGTTTTATCACTTTATTAGGAAATCCCATAAATTTATGTTGAAATTGATTGATAAATATCAACAATGCAAGATGTTTAGTTAAAGTTAACTCACATATACTTAGCCTCTGTTGTTGAAAAAATAAAAAGTTCAGGTTAAATTTTAACTTTATATGGGAATCAATCACAAGTTCAGCTAAGCTACCATGGTTATCACTTTCTGGATTATCGGCAGTTGAACTTGACACAAATACAGTCCAAAGGGCAATCTAACTGGTCATAGGCAGGCTCCAAGGTATGATGTGACATGCAGTAATATATTTGTGACTAAGTAAAAACTGTGAAACAAACATATTACATACATTTTTATGTTTATGTGCAGAACCTCCTTAGTGTTGCATATGTTTGCATAATGTTTATGTACAATGATTCATTAAGTGACCTTCTGCTGAGTTCCTGGCTCACAGCCTTTGCTTCCAAAGTCTTGAACAAGTGATATGCTAAAGTTTGCATGTCCATTCCCCTAACAGTTATTTGCTGACTGGGATCAGGAAAATGAATGTCTGAATTCAGCCTCAAATGAAGGAGAAAAGATCACCCTCTTAATGCCTCCTACCAGCATTGACTGAGGGATCACATGCGAATGAAATCATTGATTTAAAAATGAGGGAATTAAGTTTTCAAAAAATATTCAAATCTCACACCCTCCCCCAAATCCTTATTCAATATTTATTGGGTCTGTATCAGGCCTGTCAGTCTGCTACTGCAAGGACACTAGCTGAGGTCTATTTATCAATGTTGTGCCACAGAATTCAGTGCAATAAGTGGCTGGTGGAACCATTGCACAAGAGTTTGCATTAGTGAAAATGCTGTGAAACTACTTTTTATTTTTCTCTTCTCTCCCCTCTGCTATGTGCACTATTTATTTATTTATTTATAACCTGCCTTTCCTCCCAGAAGCAGTCCAGGGCAGCAAACAAAAACACTACAAGCACTTTAAAACATCTAAAAACAAAATACTTAACACATTAAAACAAAACATCTTTAAAAACATGTTAAAACATCTTTAAAAACTTTAAAAACATCTTAAGCAATTCCAGCAGACACAGACGAATAAAATCTCCACTTAAAAGGCTTGTTGAAGGTCTTCAATTGGTGCTGAAAAGATAACAGAGATGGTGCCTGGCTAATACTGAAGGGAAGGGAATTCCAAAGGATAGGTGCCACAACACTAAAGATCTGCTCCCTATGTTGTGCGGAGCAGACCTCCTGATAAGATGGTATCCAGAGCACAGTGATCAAGTGGGTAAGATGCTCTTTCAGTATCCTGGTCCCAAACTGTGTAGGTCTTTGTTCACCAAAACCAGAACCTTGAACTTGGTCCAGTTATTAATGGGCAGCCAGTGCAATTCTTTCAGCAGCGGGGTAACATGTGGCAATACTCTGCTCCAGTGAACACCAGCTGCAGCTCCTAGACCTATCAGCGCTGTTCACTTGTGAAACCTCTTGCACAAGACGACTGTAATGTTCCTCCCCTGGCACCACCTGTGATACTCCCACCCATGGCTACCAGCAGGGAGAAACGTAGTTTTTATTTTTCTTTAGCTCACCCTAGCACAGATCTCACAAGATCCCACTGCTAGGCAGCACCACCAGTCACTCCCTGCAAACAATACTGATAGAGACTTCACCTTAGTCTCCCTATGGCTTGTTACTTTGTGTCTGGGTGCCCTTGCTGTCTACCACCCCCCTGTATCTTTGTCTATAAAGCATACAATCCTGGGTTGCTCTGGATACTTGACGATGTTACAATATCTCCCTTCACCGCTGCCACCATTTATTTGATACTGTTTCCCTCCAAGCCTTGGTAATTACCCTGCCCCCTCTTCTGGTCTGTGTATCCCCAGCCAAGGATCAGGCTTTTGGTAAACCAATAAAAGTATTTATTTGATAACACCAGGAAATAACAAGATTACTTTAGGAATGTTCAACAAGCGTATGGTTGCATATATGTTTCCAGTCCTATATATTCTGTCTAAATACCAGCCAAATATAATCCAACCCACAACCAACTCCAATCCACACTCTACAATCAACCGCCAACAACTCCTGCACCAAACAGAACCCTGAACCAACTGTCATCTTCTCATTTATACCTTCAGCCACTCAAACGCTCAGCCAATCATCATACAGCATTCTCCAGCATTCTAACCCATGTACTCCCCCCTCTAACTCAATCCACTTACCATATATACTTTAATAAACCTGCACTTACCATATCTACAGTCATAAAAATACAGGGGCATCACAACGACTACTAGTGGAACCAGTTCAGTGCTCTTTTTAACTTAGAACTACATTGGATAATGTAACCCATTATCTAAAGTAGCCTCACATGGGAAGGAGGGCCAAAGGGCTCATCCAGACGATTGTATAATGTGTGACATGATCGCTTTGTGTATTCATTTTTTGGTCGTCCATATGACGCCGTGCACTGTGATGCGTCCTTCCCTGGCTCTCCCTCTAACCTGCTCGTGGTTACTGCCTGTCACTAGGCACCACCAGGGACTCCACCAGTCCGGACCGCTCTCTCTTATGGTTTCTCTCCCCGCTCTAGCACAGATCTCAACAGATCCCCCTGCTAGGCAACCACCAGTAACGTCCCAATACTAGTATTCCCAGAGACTCTGAATACTGGTATTGTTATTCTCTTCACCGCTGCCACCATTTGTTACAGTTCCCCTTCAGCCTTGGTCATTACCTTACCCTCCCTTCTGGTCTGTGAAACCCCAGCCAAGGATCAGGCCTTTGGTAAACCAAATTAAGTATTTATTACAGATAACAAAGCTAACAAGATTAACAAGATTTCTTCTTAAGGCACATAAGCATATGGTTTTACTCAATACTAATCCGAACTCCACCTCCCTCCTGGTAAACAACTCTCTAAACCCCACCAAGCAACCCACTCAGTTCTCTTCTCCCCCCCAGATTCAACTCTCACTCTTCCTTTTATACATTCAGCCATTTTAAACACTCAGCCAATCATCTTGCATTCTACTGCCCATTCACTCCCCCTTTCACTTCACTTACCATGTATCTTCTAAACAACCAACACTTACCATATATACATTAATATAGGAACATCACATTCCCCCCCCCCTTAAACAACAGCAGAGTATTATTCCTGTTCCAGGATTTATACGTCGCGTTAACAAATAAAAGTCTCTATGGGGAAAATGTCTTTCTTTGTTCCTCTGTCTGGTCACGTCACTGCAGTCCCAGCCACTTGCCTGGAAAGTCCATCGGCCAGTACATTGTCCTTGCCTTTTATGAACTGGAAGTCCACTTGATAGTCCTGTAGGGCCCAGGACCACCTCTGCAGCATAGTGTTATAGTTTTTCATAGTCTGCAACCATAACAAGGCCTGATGATCCGTAGTCACTGTGAATCTTCGTCCCCACACGTATGGGCGCAACTTGTTCAGTCCCCACACGACCGCTAGGCACTCCTTCTGGACCGACGAATAGTTTTTCTCCCTCGGCGTCAGCTTGCGACTCAGGTACGCCACTGGATGTCTGGTGCCTTCTCTCTCCTGCAGCAAGACGACTCCCAGCGCCAGGTCCGACGCATCTGTAGCCACGATGAATGGTTTCTCATAGTCTGGTGCTATTAATATGGGTCCTTGGCACAAGGCTTGCTTCAGTAGATCAAAAGCCTTCTGACATTCATCCATCCATACCACACGCTCAGAACACTTCTTCTTTGTTAATTCATCCAAGGGGGTTGCTATTTCCCCAAAATTTCTCACAAACTTCCTATAAAATCCAGCCACACCCAGAAATGCCCTTACTTGTTTTTTGGTTAAGGGGATCGGCCACGCTTGTATTGCCTCCACCTTGCTCCATAAGGGGGTGATTTTCCCACTCCCCACCTTATGTCCTAAATAGATTACTTCCTTTAGTCCAAACTGGCATTTCTTAGCTTTTATTGTGAGGCCTGCTTTTCTTAAGGCCTCCAATACTGTTGTCAGGTGTTGGACATGCTCAGGCACCGACTTGCTAAAAATGGCCACGTCATCGATATAGGCCACTGCAAAATCTGACATGCCTCGCAACACAGTATTGATTAGCCTCTGAAATGAACTTGGTGAGTTCCTTAGTCCCATGGGTAAGGTCACAAACTCATATAACCCATCTGGTGTACTGAAGGCAGTTTTGGCTCTGGATTGTTCGTCTAGTTCCATTTGCCAAAATCCTTTACAGAGATCTAGTGTAGAGATAATGGTTGCTGCCCCCAATAACTCTAACATTGCGTCTACCCTAGGCATAGGATACGCATCTGGGACAGTAATTTTATTGATTAGCCGATAATCAATGCAAAACCTGGTCGTTCCATCTTTTTTTGGAACCAGGACAATACTTGAGGCCCAGGGACTGATGGATTCCCTGATCACTCCTAATTCCAGCATATCTTCCACCTCCTTTTTGATCTCATTCAAAACTTTCCCATTCACACGGTACGGAACAGATCTGATTGGGGCATGATCTCCAGTATCAATGGAATGTATAACTATACTGGTTCGGCCAGGTTTGTTGCTAAAGAGATTCCTATAGGTTTTCAAAACTCTCAGAATCTCTTCTTTTACTTCCTCCTCTATCTCCTCTGACCGTTCCACTTGATCTACCCCTCCTTTGTCTTTGCTTTCCTGTACCAAATCTGGAAGTTCAGGCCCACTTCCCTCAGGGAATAAGGTAACTTGCAACACCTGTGCATCCCTGGTATGGTAAGGCTTTAACATATTTACATGAACCACTTTGTTTTTGTTTAATTGGTCTGTGGTAATTACATACGTCACTGTGTCAAGCCTTTCTCTGATGGTATATGGTCCTTCCCAGTTAGCCTGTAATTTGTCATGTTTCCTGGGTATGAACGCCATAACCATATCTCCCACATCATACACACGTTCCCTGGCTGTTCTGTCATACCAGTAACATTGCTTCTCCTGTGCTTGACTCAAATTCTTTTCCACCACCTCCATCATTGATGTTAATTTATTGCGGAATTCCAATACAAAATCTACTACAGATGTTTTGTACTCTCCCAGGGTTCCTTCCCATGAATTTTTTAATAATTCCAAAGGTCACCTCACTTTTCTAGTGAACATGAGTTCAAAGGGTGAGAAGCCTGTTGACTCCTGAGAGACTTCTCTGTATGCAAATAAGAAGCATCCCAAACGTTCATCCCAGTCTTGTGGGTGATCTTGAACATAGCTTCTGATCATGCCCTTCTAAACGCCATTGAATCTCTCAGTTAGCCCATTAGTGGCGGGATGGTAAGTAGTGGTCTTTAGATGTTTTAGACCACAACATTTCCACATACATTGCATCACTTCTCCCATGAATACACTGCCTTGATCCGTCAGCACTTCATGAGGGAAACCCAGCCTCATAAAGATTTTTAATAAAGCCTCTGCCACTACAGGGGCTTCCACGGATCTTAGTGCTTCTGCGTCTAGGTACCTGGTGGCAAAATCCACCACCACCAATAGATATTTCTTGCCATGCCTTGTGGGTTTGGAAAAAGGGCCCACCAAATCTATCCCCACTCTATTAAAGGGTTGTCCAATTATAGGAAGGAGCTTTAAGGGTGCCTTAGTCTTTACTCCACTTTTTCCCACCTTTTGGCATATTCCACAAGATAGACAATGTTGTTTTACATCTTTGGAGATGTTTGGCCAATAATAGTGTGCAGCCAATCTCCTCTTGGTCTTTTTTATTCCCAGATGTCCTGCACATGGGACATCGTGGGCTACCTCTAGCAATCTGGTTCTGTATTTGCTAGGTACTATCAATTGCTTCACTGGTTCACATTCATCCTTTCTCTCAGCAGGCATCCACAGTCTATATAAAATCCCATTCTCACACACAACTTGATTCCTCAGTTTGTCAGTGAAAGGAATCTGTTGGGTCAGAGCTTGTTCCTTTATCTGCTTCAAACTTATATCTTTTTTGCAGCTCTTCCCTGAATTGATCTGCCTCATCATTATCAGAGACCACTTGATACAGTTTGTCTCCTTCAGCAGGCCTGCTAGTGGTTGCTATGGTGACCTGAGGCTGGTTAACAGATTCCACCCTGTTTGTTTCAGCCCCCCTTAATATGGCTTCTTTTTCTCTGCCAATTTGCTGTCTGGTCACTACATAGATCTTTCCTTGGGCGCCCATTACATCTCTTCCCAGTATTACTGGTTCTTGTTGCTGGGCATTAATGCCTACTTTATATCAGCCCTCTCGGCCTCTCCAAGTCATTTCCACCAGGGCCACAGGCAAAGTTTCTGGTTGACCCCTCGCTCCTTGGATAGTCACAGTTTCCTGAGGTAATATTACCTCAGATTTTATTAAATCTGGCCTCAGTAATGTCTGAGCGGCACCAGTATCAAGCAATGCCCAATAATTTGCCCCTTGTACACTCACTTCCTCTCTCAGACTTGAATCAAGGTCTGTTACTTCTGTCCAGTTTATCTGGCAGAACTGAACCTTTTTCGCTGTTTCTAAAGCCTTGGGCTCTGTTTTCACTGTCCTTGTCTGAGCAGGATTACTAATGGGTTTGGCAACCTCACATTGAAAACGTAGGTGCCCCGGTCTACCACATTTGTAGCATAATTTCTCCTCACTTTTAGGGTACACAGATCCACTCTGGGGTGTCCTGTGCCCTTCAGATTTTACTGGAGGACTCACTCTCTGTGGTACCACATCCCTTCTGCCAGCGTTATATGGTCTGGGTTTAAAATCTCTTGATGTTTTCCCCACCCAGCCAGTTCTGTTGGAGGCAAAGTGATCCGCCATCTCTGCGGCCTCCTGCACCGATGTAGGGGAACGGTCTTTGACCAGGAGCCTTATTTCTGGTGGTAACTGATGGTATAATTGATCCAATATCATGAGGTTTTTCACCTCCTCCACAGACTGAGCTTTTGCACTTGTCAGCCATTTCCCAAATATGTCCATCAGTTTTGCCCCCAGCTCCACGAAAGACCTCCCTGTCTGTATCTGGCAGTTTCTGAAAAGCTTTCTAAAATAATCAGGCCCCAGTCTGAATCTTTTAAACACTGCTTCTTTGAATTCAGCATAGGTGACGGGCCTATCTGAGGGGAAATATTGGTATACCTCAGCCAATTCCCCTTTAATCAGGTTTGATAAATACTGCATGTATTTATCTTCAGGTAGCCCCCACAACTGAGCTGCTTTTTCAAAGGTGCTGAGGTAAATTTGAGGATCTTGACCAGGCTCATAGACAGCAAAGTCCTTTGGAGTAATTTTTATTTTTGCTTCATCTCTGTCCTTTCTTGTTTCATCAGAATGAAACTTCTCTCTTTCAAATTTTAACTTTTCTACTTGTAATTCGGCATCCACTGCTCGTTGCTTCTCCCTCTCCTCAAACCCCATTCTCAACTTCTCAGTTTCCAACTCCCTCTGTTTGTCTTTTTCCTCAGCCTCAAAGACCCGCTGTTTGTCTTTTTCCTCAGCCTCCATCCTCATTCTCTCAGTTTCCACCCTCAATCTCTCAGCTTCCAACTCCCTCTGCTTGTCTTTTCCCTCAGTCTCCCATCTTAACTTCTCTCTCTATATAAGCGGGATTGCTTAAATATCCTTCTGGGGTCTCTTCCCTGACAGGTTGTTTTTGCTGGGCAGTTGCAAATCCTATAAGTGCTACCCTCAATTCATCTACCCCTTTACCCTCGTGAGGTAAATTGAATGTTATGCACTTCTCCACCAGCTCCTCTCTTTTCATTTTTATGTATTCAGCCATGGTGTTTGAGTTCACTCACTCTTTGCCACACACTCTTTGCCAGTCACTCTCACAAGTAATCTTGTTTTGTTATTTCTGTTTGCCACACAACTATTAGGGATTGTCTAGTATTCGTATCTCACTGCTACAGCCAACACCTGTGACGTAGTCTCCTTTGTCACCACGCTTAGTCTCCTTTGTCTCCCCGCTCTAGCACAGATCTCAACAGATCCCCCTGCTAGGCAACCACCAGTAACGTCCCAATACTAGTATTCCCAGAGACTCTGAATACTGGTATTGTTATTCTCTTCACCGCTGCCACCATTTGTTACAGTTCCCCTTCAGCCTTGGTCATTACCTTACCCTCCCTTCTGGTCTGTGAAACCCCAGCCAAGGATCAGGCCTTTGGTAAACCAAATTAAGTATTTATTACAGATAACAAAGCTAACAAGATTAACAAGATTTCTTCTTAAGGCACATAAGCATATGGTTTTACTCAATACTAATCCGAACTCCACCTCCCTCCTGGTAAACAACTCTCTAAACCCCACCAAGCAACCCACTCAGTTCTCTTCTCCCCCCCAGATTCCACTCTCACTCTTCCTTTTATATATTCAGCCATTTTAAACACTCAGCCAATCATCTCGCATTCTACTGCCCATTCACTCCCCCTCTTTCACTCCACTTACCATGTATCTTCTAAACAACCAACACTTACCATATATACATTAATATAGGAACATCACATGCACTTTTGCACATTTTCGCGCAGTTAAATCCGCTTTGGCATTACCGTGAAAAATGCGATTTGCTTTTTTAAACCGGTAATCATCCACTGCAACATTAGGGGCTCGGATGCAATACCACAGTTTATAGAGATGTAGGTGGTCCATGGGTGGACCTTGGGCGTGTCCCAGTACCCCTTCTGTCATTACCATCCAATAATGGATTTTCACTTGTGCGCATGTGCGCGAATGTGCTTGGAAAAGCCTGGGAAACAACCAATCAGAGCCATGTACTTCCCAGATATGGAAATGCGCATTTACGGATTTGCGCACAAGTAGGTACTGCAGTGCACTGAAGGTTTGGGATAGGAAGCGCTGCGATGTAGCAAGCTAAGTGCAGCGAGAGGTGGCGGTGGCTATATTTCCCCCCCTTCTGGCAACATTGTTAACAAGCTAGGGCTTGGGGGAGGGGGATCTCTGCCTCACCCCTTTGCACCCCCTCCCACCCAGCCCCCAGCAGCCTTTCCTAGCTAAGGAACCCCGTGAGGCTGCTGGATCCCTTGATTCTTGGGGGCTGCTGGTGGCGGTGCCTAGTCCAGGGCCTCCCCTTCTCCCTTTTGCGCGCACACACACACACACACACACACACACACTTCCCTCTCCTCCCACTGCTGCCGTTTCTGCCAGGCCTGGGGGTGATCCTTCCCTCCGGAACCTATTGCTCGCGCTTGGACCTTTGTGCTTGGATGCAAGAGAGCGAAATTTGAATTTACAAGCCAGCGAGAGGGCACAAGGCAAGGGCAGAGGCGGGAGCGGCTGCAGCAATCACCTCTTTCCCCTCCTCCTCCGTGTCCCCTCCCTTTCCAGAGTTTTGGAGGGTCCCCATTACAAATTGGTTCTGTTAGAAGGGGGGTGCTCCCCATTAACATGACACGTCCTTACTTTTTTGCAGTTCCATGAGAAATAAGTGGAATCCAGATGGTGGATGTTCACCCTGTTCTAGATGGGGTTACACTCCCCTTGAAGGAACAGGTTCGTAGTTTGGGGGTTCTTTTTGACTCTTCCTTGTCTCTCGAGGCCCAAGTGGCCTCAGTGGCACGGAATGCATTTTACCATCTTCGTCTGGTAGCCCAACTACGCCCCTATCTGGACAGGGACGATCTCGCCTCCGTTGTTCATGCTCTGGTAACTTCAAGATTAGATTACTGTAATGCGCTCTACGTAGGGCTGCCCTTGAAGACAGTTCGGAAGCTTCAGCTGGTGCAGAACACAGCTGCCAGACTATTGACGAGGACCAGTCGGTCTTCGCATATAACACCTATTCTGGCGCGACTGCACTGGCTTCCTATTTGCTTCTGGGCGAGATTCAAGGTGCTGGTTTTGACCTATAAAGCCTTACACGGCGTGGGACCTCAATACCTTGTGGAACGCCTCTCTCGCTACGAACCTACCCGTTCACTTCGTTCAGAATCTAAGGCCCTCCTCCGGGTACCAACCCATCAGGAAGCCCGGAGGGTGGTCACCAGATCTAGGGCCTTTTCTGTGGTGGCCCCTGAGTTGTGGAACAGCCTCCCCGAAAAGGTACGCCTGGCGCCTACACTCCTATCTTTTCGGCGCCCGGTAAAGACCTTTTTATGCTCCCAGGCATTTTAATCTTTTAATTTTCTTAACCTTTCTAATCTTTTAATCTGTATTTTCTTTAATTTGTGCTGTATTTCGTTTTTGTCGTGTTTTTTGTTGTTTGTTTGTATATGTTTTTGTGGTCTTTTATTATGATATATTGTATTTTACTTTGTTTGTTCACCGCCCTGAGAGCTACTTTTGCTAAGTGCAGTATATAAATCGAAATAATAAATAAAATAAATAAATAAGTGGTTTGCAGGTCTCTTTTATCAGAGGGAACACTTCAAAGCAGAGAAAGGGGAAAGGATGTGTCCAACGCGCGTGTGTGTGTGCAAAAGGGGGGAGGGGAGGCCCTGGACTAGGCACCACCACCAGCAGCCCCCAAGGATTGAGGGATCCAGCAGCCGCGCTGGGTTCCTTAGCTAGGAAAGGCTTTTGGGGGCTGGGTGGGAGGGGGTGCGAGGGGGGAGGCAGAGATCCCCCTCCCCCAAGCCCTAGCTTGTTAACAGTGTTGCCAGAAGGGGGGAAATGTAGCCACCGCCACTTCCTGCCGCGCTGAGCTTGCTACATCACGGCGCTTCCTATCCCAAACCTTCCCCAGTGCAGCTGCTGTGAAGTAGCCTCCTCCACCACCACCCCGCAGGAGCCGAGAAGCTCCTTCTCGGCATGGCTCGGGCACTGCTCGGGCTCCTGCTGTTCCTGGGCTCTGGGGTGGCACAGGACCCTGTCCAGGCGCCCGTTGTGCTCCGGCTGCCCTCAACTGCACCAGGCAGAAATGTAGTAGCTGTAAGTGGAGCTGTAAAAGAGCCAAAAACTCGGTGAACTCCATTACAGCCACTATTACCAAATCAACAGGAACTTCAAACTTTTGCGCTCTTACGTTCAAACGTTTTTTGCTACAGCGTCTCGGGCACGAACAACCATAGAGACTGGTGGTCTACCTTCCTAGACATAACACGCAGTTCTGGAGAAATAGGTAGAATTGCCAGCCATGTGTATCTACAGAATGTTTACTATGCATAAAGGCAAAAACACATACATTCGTTTTTGCGTAATATCGCAAATACAAGCAAAAAAGAATATACAGTAATTATTGGCATATAAGCACCTGGAGACACACACACCCCCGCCGGCCCTGCTCCAGAGTGGCAAGCAGCAAGGAACTCTCATTACAGCCACAGGAAATTCATACTTTTGCGCTCTTGTTGTGCTTCGTTGCAAAGGGGGAGAGGAGCACACATCGTATTTTGTGGACCAATTGGCTGATAGGGGGGAGTGTTATGGGCGGAGCTGGGAAAAAGTGAGAAGAAGTATGAGTTCTGCCGCTGTGCATGTGGGCGCAAAAAAAGCATTTTTTTAAATCGAGAAAAAGCGAACAAACAGGCAAAATGAGGACTGTCAGATGACAAACCGGATATGGAAAACATGGATTATCCCGCTCCGTTTGGATGAACCCAAAGTCTGGCTTATGTGAAGGGAGTTATTTTTGATTTCTAATGGTTCACCTTCATGATTTCATTCTGTATACCTAAGGGCTAAGATATCTACAGGTAAAGCATGTGCATTAAAATGTTAAAGTCATATTTATTTCATACATGCAATGAGCTGTTTTTGAAATAAAGCAGCATCCCTGTAAGACAATGAGTCATTTCCTCTGTTCACAAGTAACTGTGACTATTTCTCTGTCATATAATGTACTGTGTATACCAACAATTGCTTGGACAGCAAGCCTGATATGTCTTAACAGAGAGTGATTCACTTCCCTTGATTTTACTCCCATTAACATTTAGCGGGACAGAGGTTCAAATCTACTTTTAAGCTTCATTACATGGTAATGCTCAAAACCAGGGATGGCTTATCCCTAGCACTGAGACCTGATCTGACCCCCACCCTAACAATTTTTTCTACCCCAGATAACACCACCCATTTGGGCAGTGGTGAAAAAAGGGTGTGCGTGGGAATAAACACTGTACTGGGGTGCGCTGAGAAGTTTAAACCAGAGGTTCCCAGACTATGGTCCATGGACCACCAGTGGTCTGTGAGCTCCATCCAGGTGGTCTGCAGCTTGTCTGTAAAAACAGAATTAAAAATTATACAGGATCTGGTACAAAACATTACAATTGCTACAGTAGGCAGAAAAATCATGAAGTGGAGACCCTCAGCAATTTTCAAATGGTCTCTGGGTGGAAAAGTTTGGGAACCACTGGTTTAAACCACTCAGCTCAGCACTCTGATGGGGATACAAATCAGTTCCCCTGCCTGCCACCAGATCAATCATTTGGTAAGCAGGGAGGGGAGGCAATAACCCCCTTCCTTTGCTGGCCTGATCAACACTTGCATAGCTGGTCCCTCCTCAGCTTGAGGGAGCAAACTTTGGATTTTCTGTCCCAGACACCACACCAGTGAAGGCTTGCCCATTAGGGTAAGTGGGGCACAGCCCCACCAGCCTCAGTCTGTCCTCACCCAGCCCCCCAACTCTCAGCCTACTTACTTACAACCAGTCCAGTGGGTGGCAGCACTACTGGCCACCTTTCTCTTCCTTACTCTCTGTGTTGCCCTTGCAGAAATCCACAGGGAGGAGGATGGGGACAAACATAGAACTAATTGAGAGTATTAGCTGAGAATGAGTAGAGAGAATCTGACCCTCATAAGCTTGGGTTCTGCCTACCTTTAGGGCAACCTGCATTCTGCCCCACCAGTGTTGATGGGCACCAGTTACCACTGCACCCCACGAACACACCTTGCACTGTATAAATCAATGTGATAATCTGAATAATGGTTTTGCTTTTAATGTAGACAATGAGGAGCCCCCCTCACAACTCTTCTTTCTTCAAGAAGAGACCCACTTGGCCTCAGTTTCATTGTTGCAGACCTGAGCTATTTGGCCACTATTTGTTGGTGGTAATGAAGGCTAATAATGGTCCAGTACTAGTTAGACTACTGCCTGGGAGACCAGCGTTCGAATCCCCGCACAGCCATGAAGCTCACTGGGTGACCTTGGGCCAAGTCATTGCCTCTCAGCCTCAGAGGAAGGCAATGGTAAACCTCTGAATGCCGCTTACGATGAAAACCATAGGGTGGCCATAAGTCGGGATCGACTTGAAGGCAGTCAATTTCATTTCATTTTCACTATACTGAGTGTTTTAGGCGGGTAAGTCCCAAGGAAATCAGTGAGGCTTACTTGTGTTTTATTCATTTTATTTAGAGAAATTTATAAGCCGCTTAATCACAAATTCCTCTAAACGGTGTACATAACACTAACAGACATAATATAGTAGAGGAATGCACTCTCTCACTGTCGCGGGCTCTCACACAAACACGCGCGGCCTTCTGCTCCATCCGGGACAACAAAGAGGAGACGGCGACAACATATACCACGCACGACACCGTAAATAAATAAATAATGGTGATTGCGCAACGCGCGCAAGGTCTGTACTGTATTTCCAGCGTACCCCGACAGGCAGCAAGCCGGTCCAATGAACGGCTACTCCCCTCGCACCGCGAGCCAATGGGGTGAGGGGAAGCCCAAAGCTGGGCGTTGATGACAACGACGAAGACGACTGCGAAGCGTAGAAAAGAGCTCGCCACCAAGCCCTGCCTCTATCACGGCGACCCGGGAGGCGCCAGAGAGGAATTCGCGGTTGTTACCCCTCCCCCCTTCTCTCCTCAGGGCCGTGAGCGGCGCCAGCCCGCCGCCATTTTGTGAGCGTGTCCCTCCCCTAACCATCCCACTCCGCGCGCGCCATTTCTCTTTCTCTCTCATACTCCCCTCTTTTTCTGTGGCAAGCGACCGGGCGCCATGTTTGTAAGGAAGACATAACCAGGGCAAGCCGTCCTCTCTCTCTCTCTCTCTCCCCCTCCGGCCAACCGCTTCCCCACCGACCGGCTGACCCACCCCGTTGTGTGTTTCCTCCTGTGGTGCGTGTGTATTGACTGTTGTACCCCCCCCCCGAAAAAGCCGGGACTCCTCCTTTTCCTCCTCCGAAGGCGCCTTCGTCTGCCCTTCTTTATTTGTGGCGAGGAGCTCTTCATCCTCGGCTTCTTTTGCCTGGGGCGACCGTCAAAAGTGCCCCTCTGTGCGTGTATGTGTTCCCTTCTTATCAGTGAAACCGTGAGGGAAACCTTCGTCCGCCGCTTCACGGAGGGGGGACCCTCCTAGCGTCCTCCTTTGGCCGACGCAGGGCCGTTACCGCTGCTACTGCGGTGTGTGTATGCATGGTGTGTGTGTGTGCGCGCCTCCTTCGTCTCCTCCCTCCTCTCTCCTCTCCCAACGCCCCACCACGGGCAGCAGTGTCCTGCCTTCCTCCTCCTCCTCCTCCCTGCACACACAGCCAGAGCCAGCACAATGGCCTTTGAAAGCCTGTTCTCCAAGCCCCCAAACCCAGTTCTTGACCAAAACATGCCCGACTCTGACAGGCAACATGCAGGGGACGAAAGGTCGAGTAACGTTCTTCTCTCTTTTTCTTTCTCTCCGCTTCTCAATGGTGATAATTAACGGTGATGATAACTAAGAATGGCGTTATAATGTGAGATGATGATGGTGGTAATAATAATAATAATAATGATGATGTCTTAAATGTGCCTACGGGGATTTAACAAAAGAAAGAAAATGTATGTAACATTGTATTGGGGGGGAGTCACCTTCAGCCTGAAGGAGGGAAGGAGAGGTGTTTTTAATTTAGATACAAGGATGTTTTTGAGGGGGGGGGCGATCTCTTCAAGGTGCATTTTGCATGCATTTTTTTACATTTCATTCTCTTTTTTATAAAAAAAATCCATCTTTTCATAAAATGCACTTAACATTAAGTGTCTGTATAATGTCACCGCTCTTATTCTCCCTACCCCCACTGCCATTTGAAATCAAAGATTGTGTTTTCCCCCCTGTAAATACATGGAGCTACATGTAAATGCGTACACCTTACACATTTAACTGGATCTCTTTTTGTGCAGGTAAAGTTCTGTCTGATTTTATCTTTTCCACTTTTCAATCCCCTTGAGCCACAAACCAAAGGATTTTTTTGGTTCAAGACGTGCCTTCCTCTTTTCCAGACTCTTGTTTTCATAAGATCTGGCTTTTCTCACTATTTAAAAAAGGAGGGGAACCCATCTGAAATTATTTACCTGCCATTCACCACCATGTATGCCAATCTTACTCTTTAGATCATGGGTTGTAATGGTGCTCTCAATAACAGACAAGCCTGCTTATGCTCCACATCGCTCCACAACAATATACAATACTGTTTATCAAAGTGGTACAAAACATAACATAGCCCCTAATTCATGCAATAGCTCTGTAGAATGTATCCTTTGTTTCCCTCTTTTATGAGTCAGGATTCAGAGGCTTTTGACAGTAAAAAGGACTTGGACAGAGTTACAGTGAATCATGTTGGGCCTTGTATTTCATATCTACATACCAGCAGTTCTTCATAGTTGTAGTGCTTTAAAATGTTAATGAAACAGTTTGTACTGCAAAGTGGATACTATCTGGTGCAGTATTGTTACCTTTACCATAAGCAGTTATGAATGCAGCATTGAGTTGTCCAGCAAATACAGGTTAAAGGAAAAGCTTGCACAGTTACTGAATTATTAATAGACCCAGAGCTAATTCTCCTATGAGATCTTAGAGATATTTCTCTTTTAAAATGGAAATGGGGGAAATAAAATATTGCAACAGTCATGCAAAGTAGTCTCCTTTGCATAACGATGCCAGTCAACATTTTTCTAAACAGAACATTTAAAAAGGAAAAAGTTAAATTAACAAATCAGCTGACCCTCTAAATCTATTGACTCTAGCAGAAGATCTGTTGAGATTCATTAGCATTGCACTAAGTAGTTTAAGAAGCACAGCCCAAGCCTGTAAACTTGTATGGCTCTGCAGAAATTGCAGTCCCTTAATGAGCTAATTCCCCTGCTAGCTTATCAAATCTCTGAATATTTTCTTAAACTGTTTCTAACTCTCAGCAAATCCCAATAATAAATCAGACCTTTTATAGGTAAATCACTTTAAAATTGGAGATTGTTCTTGGAAATACAAGAAACAGACAAGTTGTGCTTCCTTGTTTTGTAGCAGTTAGCAGATGGTCTTTTTCTTCAAAATCTCAGAAACAATTTTAAGTTGCAAAGCAAGGAAAAAATTACTTGGAGAAATTTCAAATATAATCAGGATTTCTTTTCTTATCTCTTCCATGTCGTATTTTAAAGAAAATAGAAATAGGGCTGTTAGTTCTGAGATGGAGATATCCTTTGTTTTATTTTGATATAAAACATTTGGGGCAGGGATATCTGCAAATGTTTTGTAGATGCTCCCATCCTAGTCCTTAGAGGTCCAACTGCCCCACTTACTGCACTGAGTGTAACTAAGTATCTGCAGCAGGTAGAAAAGGAGGATGTGTATTTAGACCATTGCAGCACTTGCACAGAGTAGCCACATTTGCCATACCTTTCCCTAACTGAGCTTCTAAGGAGTATTATTTAGAATTTCATATGGATATCTGGTAAATACCCATTCTATGATTACATGCTTAAACGTTAGGAAGCTAGGAGAAGATTTATTTATCTACTATTTTTCATGGCTTCCTCTGGAGATGTCTTATTGAAATGTTGAGTATTAGAGCCTTAGAATTTACTAGGATAAATGCTATATAAAGTTACAGGGAACACTTGATGCCTCTGAACTAGTCATTATACACCAGTACTATTCTTAATGTTGTATGTCAAGTTAAAAACCCTTTGTTTACTTCTCTCAATGAGTATACAACCCAAAACAAAGAGAAGTACAGCACTGGTGGTCAGAATTAAATTCCACTGTAGATAAGAGCCAGATCTCTTTCTGATTTTATATAATTAACCTAACTTTCTAAGCATTGAACTCATCTCATCAGCAGTAGCCAATGTAGTGCTATCCAGATGGTTTTGGACTACAACTCCCATCATTCCTGATCATTGGCTATGCTGACTGGGGCTGATGGGAGTTGGACTCCAGCATCTGGAGGGCACCATGTTGGCTTTGTAACATATGAAAAGTACTAATTCTTCAAGTAACTATTTGTCCTTAACATTTTTCCTAAAGTTGATCAAAAATGATAAAGTTTTGCAGAGAGCCTCTCTCATTTTATCCTCTAAATCCCTCCCCTTGCATTAACACAGACATTTTTACCTGTATAGGTAAAGGCTTGTGTTTTTCATTTCATACTACATTTTATCTTGAATACAAACCCATTTGTGGAGATCAGTTAATGGGGAAGCAAGTAAATTCTTGCATCTAAATTGTTTTGGGTAATGTGGAACAAATAACGAAAAACATAATTTAACCTAATTTGTAAATAGGACAGTATTAAAACAAGTGGATAAATTTTGGAGAGGTTCTTCAAAAATTGTGTCCTAGATCACGATAAGAATGTAAGACTTACTGTCACTATGACAATGTATATATATCACTATGGTGCTTATGCTCTGTTAAAAGAATAGGCATTTCAGACATGTTTTAAAACTCTATAAAGGCATGTATATGGTAAAAAGTACATGTTGTGTTTTAAATATATACAATTCCAGTACAACAAAGATTACTAAACATTCATAGTTTCAAAATTACACCAACCAG
Source organism: Rhineura floridana (assembly GCF_030035675.1). NCBI lineage: Eukaryota > Metazoa > Chordata > Lepidosauria > Squamata > Rhineuridae > Rhineura > Rhineura floridana. The sequence goes on along the minus strand of NC_084483.1, from coordinate 186,921,723 downwards.
AATTCTTGAAGCTAGTCTTTGGATAAACATTTGACTATTAAATTACAGGCATTTATAGCATCTTGTATATGTTGGAAGGTGTCCCATAGCTCATCTGGTATAACCCTCAGCCTTGAGCTGGATATTCTGTAGATTAAGCACCCCGAAGCCCTCCAAAGGAGGAGACTTCATATGTTTTCTAATCACTTCCTTAATTATTTCTCCTTCATTTATGCTTGTAATTTAGTTCTCCTTGCCTGTCTAATACATTATACTGCCTTATTTTATGTTATTAGCTGAGCTCTTCAGTTTATCAAGATCTTTTTAAAAAAAAATCCTTTAAAGTTTCTGTAGGCCCACCTAGCTTGTGTGTGCTTAGATGAACCCTGAGGTTATCATACTTTGGACACAATGAGAAGACATGATTCACTAGAAAATATAGTAATGCTGGGCAAAACAAGGAAGTAGAAAATGAGGAAGGCCAAACAAGAGATGGGTTGATTCCATAAAGGAAGTCACAGACCTGAACTTACAAGATCTGAACGTGATGGTTTATAACAGGTGCTATTTGAGATCACTGATTCATAGGGTCGCCATAAGTTGTAATTGACTTGAAGGCACATAACAACAAGATGAACACTGGGGGGGGGATCAGCACACAGTTAAGACATGAAAAATTGAGGAATTTACTCCAAGTACTTAGGTGTAGTAGCCATAACTTAACACACTGGGCCAGCTAGGGAAGTATAAGATGCTTGAGGGAATTGTGGCCAAGTCTTGTAATGAACATTATGTTGGTTTTTGCTATATACCTAGGCAATATTTGTCAACTGTTGAAATCTAGACCTAGTTTATCCAAATAGCAGATATGATGAACTTGTTTCTGGGCTGTGCCAACTGAGACTGCAAGTGTGGGTTCACGTGGTTGAATGCTTCCTCATAAAAAGTGGCTTCCACATAGAAAATTGGCATGCTAGGGAGAAGGCTAGTATAGAGTGCCTGTGATGTTTAGTTCTCTATCTGCTGTGAATTTTTTTCATGAGGAACATTTAAACATGTGACCCAACACTTGCCGTCTGAGGTGGTATAGTCCAGAAACAAGCTGCTATTTGGATAAATTTGGTCAAAGACCTTCAGTATAATGAGAATTTTGTTCCCTCAGCCATAACAAATGTCTTGAACCAATGATGACCTATATGTCCTGTTAAGATACTTAAAAATATGTTCAGAATTCTCTGTTGATGATATTATCTGTGCACTGTAAGGGCATGTGTGTGGGTGGTCTTTGGAACTTTTACCAGAGCCTGAGCTAAATAGTTTGTAAGCAGTTTTATCAGTTGTTGACAACTTTGCCCAGAGGCAAATGGGCATGTTAAGCATAGTCATGTACACTTTAAACTCTGGTTAAATCTCTCCCTCTACACTGAGCTGATCGTGTAGGACAGACATTTTTTTTTAAAAAGGCCATAGTAAAATTGTGATACCAGTTTTGCTTAAGATTAGGCCTTCAAGCAAGAATAGGCTATTTTAAGAAGAGTTTAAGTTCAGTACATGATAAAAGTTCCTCTAAACATACTGGTATAATTTCTTAAATATGTAAGAGAAATCACAGGCTTTCTATATAGTTAATAATTTTGGTTTTGGGTGAGAAGTATTAGTTGATGCAGTAGCAAAACATCAGTGATGTTGCATAGTTGTTTATCATTTCTGTAATACAAAGTGCATTTCAGTTATTATGAAATTAATTTACTCTTGCAATAACCCTGTAAAGGAGATTAGCCAAAAAAATAATTATTTGTGCAAGGCCACAAGTACGGGGATTGGAAAACTGATATGCATGCTCATTATAACTGCATCACATTAGCCTATATTAAGTGCAGTTAAGGTTATTCTCCCTAACAAATTATGTATTTTCACAACCAAATTAAAGAACATTGCTGTTACCTTATATGATATAGCATAATAAATCTGTACTAAACAATAACATTTGTTGCAGCATAAACCTGTGTGATCATTAAGATCTGTAACAGAGGCCCTTTTCTGGATGCACTTTCCTTCAGAAGTGAGTCTGGATGGTATCTTATTTAAGGAATACCCTCCCCAAATAAGTGAAGGGACAACCTACACTAGCACAATTTAGACATTGGGACAAGATTATCCTATTCACCTGGGCAATTTAATTAATGAGTAATTGCTGTAAACTGTTCAGAGAGCTTCGGCTATGGGGTGGTGTATAAATGTAATAAATAAATAATTCATAATCTATCAAAATTTTGTTTTTCCTGCCTTGTTACTTCTAGTTTTAGCTGCTTTGTTGCTTTTGTTTGCTTCTGCTTTTTTGTCTTGCTTTATTAATGTATGTATTAGTAGTTTTTAGATTTATGTTGGTGTTTTTATAAATGTTATAGCTGTGAGCTTTGGGAACTTTAAAGTAAAAAATAGCATGAAAATATTTTAATATTTATTCAACTGCCCATGATTTTAAGATTGAAGCTGTGTAATCCTTGCATGTGGCTGTTTCTTGAAATGCAAACAATACTAGATATTACTGTAGGGTGAGCTTGTATAAATGCTATGTTACCATTATAGTTGGTGGGCATATTAACACGGAACAAAATTGTACCATTACTGTCAACCATATCACCCTTTTAAAACATTTTTTAACTCATACTGAATCTAAACTGTATCTTTATGAGACAGAGAGGATGGGGAACTCGAAGATGGTGAAATAGATGATGCTGGATTTGAAGAAGATAAGGAAGAACAAGATGCAAAAGTTGAAGATAAACAGAAAAATGAAAAAGCCCATAGAAAATCCCGAAAGAAGCGCAAAAAAGAAAAAGAAAAGAAAAAATCAAAAAGGAGAAGACGTGATAAATACAAGGTTAGAATAGTTAGTCAATGTTCTATGTATGTACAGTGTCTTGCAAAAGTAATCCGACCCCTGAACAATGCTCTCATATTACTGAATGACAGATGGTACGTTGTAATTTCGTTATGCATAATATTTTATTTTGAAACCCTGAAACTCAAAATCAATTATTGTAAAGTGACAACGGTTGTATGTTGGGAAATGTTTGTAAGAAACCCAGTGCCTGCAGGAAGAAGGAGAACATCGCCACCCAGGGAAGGAGAGCCTGCTGTTGCTGCTGCTGTTGGAACACCACCTCCACCACCCTTCCCAGTGGGACTGCTGCCTGGCAGACGTGCCTCCTGCAGGACCAGGTCCCAGGTACCCAGCCAGCTGTGACTAATTTCCATCACCTGTCCCTCTTTGGAGGGATACATAAGCCGGCTGGCTGAGGTGGCCTGGGAGACCCAGTGCCTGCAGGAAGAAGGAGAACATCGCCACCTAGGGAAGGAGAGCCTGCTGTTGCTGCTGCTGTTGGAACACCACCTCCACCACCCTTCCCAGTGGGACTGCTGCCTGGCAGATGTGCCTCCTGCAGGACCAGGTCCCAGGTACCCAGCCAGCTGTGACTAATTTCCATCATCTGTCCCTCTTTGGAGGGATACATAAGCCGGCTGGCTGAGGTGGCCTGGGAGACCCAGTGCCTGCAGGAAGAAGGAGAACATCGCCACCTAGGGAAGGAGAGCCTGCTGTTGCTGCTGCTGTTGGAACACCACCTCCACCACCCTTCCCAGTGGGACTGCTGCCTGGCAGACGTGCCTCCTGCAGGACCAGGTCCCAGGTACCCAGCCAGCTGTGACTAATTTCCATCACCTGTCCCTCTTTGGAGGGATACACAAGCCGGCTGGCTGAGGTGGCTTGGGAGACCCAGTGCCTGCAGGAAGAAGGAGAACATCGCCACCTAGGGAAGGAGAGCCTGCTGTTGCTGCTGTTGTTGGAACACCACCTCCACCACCCTTCCCAGTGGGACTGCTGCCTGGCAGACGTGCCTCCTGCAGGACCAGGTCCCAGGTACCCAGCCAGCTGTAACTAATTTCCATCACCTGTCAACCGGCCGGCTGAGGTGGCCTGGGTTTTTGTCTTTTGTTATGTTTTGTTTTGCTGCTTTTTTTGGGGTGGGGTGGGGTGGGGTGGGGTGGGGGGTTGTTTTACTGTTTTTACTGTTACCGAAGGAGAAGGCCTGCCTGTCGGCATACCGGAGGGAGCTATGTGTAGATCAGAGGGGGTTAGTGTGTGTGGGGGTGGGGGGCTACAATATTGAAAGGCTAGGCGGCAGATTCTGTAGGGGCGTGGGTAGCAGGCCAAGCCGGCATCGGGGAACTAGGGATAGATGCTTAATATCCATCCCTTGTTCTGGGCCTGTTTACCACCAGAAGATAACTGGGGGAAGCAGAACTCCATCCAATCTTCGATTGCTGTTGTGTAATGCCAGGTCTGTGGTACAGAAAACATCACTCATCCAGGATATGATCCTGGATGAGGACGCAGACCTGGTGTGTATTACGGAGACATGGCTGGATGAGGCCTCAGCTCCTATACTTGAGGCCATGTATCCAGCCGGTTTCCGATATGCACAGCAGCCGAGGATTGGGAGGCGGGGAGGGGAGTGGCAGTTATCTACCGGGAATCTTTGTGTTTCGCCAGACCCCCTCTCCACGAGACCAAGTTTGTTGATTGCATGTACTGGAGGTTGGGCCCAAAGGGCAGTTTAGGGATTCTGCTTGTGTACCGCCCACCCCGCTGCGCAGCAGAATCCCTGACTGAGGTGCTCGAGGTAGTCTTGGCTGTGCGATTGCTCTCCCCCAATCTTGTGGTGATGGGGGATTTCAACGTACATGCCGAGGCTGTCCTCACAGGAGCCCCTCGGGATTTCATGGAAACCATGACTTCCTGGGATCTGCACCTTAGTAATATAGGGCCTACCCATGTAGCCGGTCATGCTCTCGACCTTGTGTTTGTCTCGGGAGGGGAGGATAGTGCTCTGAAAATGGGGGTGAATTCTTCTAACCCCGTGTCATGGTCAGATCACTATCTGGTGAATATAGATCTCTCGATGCCGCACGCCCTCCGCAGGGGACAAGGACCTATTAGAATGGTCCGCCCCAGACGTCTGATGGAGCCCAAAGGATTCCTGAATGCGCTGAGGGATATGGAGCTGACTGAAGGTCGCCCGGTCGAATCCCTGGTGATGGAGTGGAATAAGGAGATCGCCAGGGCGGTGGACTGGGTGGCTCCGAAACGTCCTCTCCCCCTGGACAGAACTCAGACAGCACCTTGGTATACACCACGACTGCGGGGTCTGAGACAGGAGGTGAGACGACTTGAGCGCCGGTGGCGGAAATCTTGCACTGAAGACGATCGGACACGAGTTAGAGCAGCAATAGCTGCCTACCAGGTGGCAACAAAGGCAGCAAAGAAAAATTTCTTTGCTGCCTATATTGCGTCGGCAGAGTGTTGTCCCAGGAGATTGTTCCAAGTTGTCTGAAGCCTGGTCGGTCCAGTTGCTCAGGAACCCATGGAACATTCTAAAATCTCCTGTGATACTTTTGCTAAACACTTTGCCGATAAAATCGAATGTCTGAAGAGCACGCTTCCGCTTGCCGTGGAGACAGGAAGTGGGCCAAAGTCGGCCAGTTGCATTCCGGTCTGTTGGGATCGGTTTTAGCCTCTTCTCTCTGAGGAAGTGGACAAGGTGCTCTGTACTGTGAAGCCGACCACCTGTCTGGTTGATCCTTGCCCATCATGGCTCATCATGAGCTGTAAAGAGAGACTGGGCGAAGGGATCAAGGCGGTGGTGAATGCATCCTTGCAAGAGGGTGCAATGCCATCAGCCCTCAAGGAAGCGGTAATAAAGCCCATCTTAAAAAAAACGTCCTTGGATCCCCAAGAGTTAAACAACTTTCGCCCAGTCTCTAATTTACCATTCTTGGGCAAGGTGATTGAGAGGGTGGTGGCTGTGCAATTACAGACACACTTGGAGGAAACGGATTATTTAGATCCATACCAATCGGGTTTTAGGACTGGTCATGGTACGGAAACAGCCTTGGTCGCTCTGGTAGATGATATGTGGAGGGCATTGGATAGGGGTGAATACACCTTCCTTGTCCTCCTGGACCTCTCAGCGGCTTTCGATACCGTTGACCATGGTATCCTTTTAAACCGCCTAGAGGGATTAGGAATAGGAGGCACTGTCTTGCAGTGGTTCCGTTCCTATCTCTCGGATAGGCAGCAATGGGTGGCATTGGGAGATGAGGTTTCAGACCCTTGGCCTCTTCATTGTGGAGTGCCACAGGGTTCTATCCTCTCTCCCATGCTATTCAACATCTATGTGAAACCGCTGGGAGCAATCATCAGGAGTTTTGGGTTGCAGTGCCATCAGTACGCAGATGACACTCAGCTCTATCTCTCCTTTAAGTCCTCACCGGAGTTGGCTGTGAATACCATGTCCAGGTGTCTAGAATCCGTAAGTGGATGGATGGGAGAGAATAGGCTGAAGCTGAACCCCACAAGACTGAGGTATTACTTGTGGGAGATAAAAGGAGGTTAGGAATTACTGATCTGATGCTTGATGGGGTAAGTTTACCCCTGAAGGACCAGGTCCGCAGTCTTGGGGTCATACTTGACTCCCAGCTGTCCATGGAGGCTCAGATTACAGCAGTGACCCGGGCAGCTTGGTATCAATTACATCTGATACGGAGACTGCGTCCCTATCTTCCTGTTCACCTGCTCCCTCAGGTGATACATGCCCTGGTCTCCTCTCGCTTAGACTACTGCAATGCGCTCTACGTGGGGTTACCCTTGAAAACGGTCCGGAAATTACAGCTGGTACAGAACGCGGCGGCATGCTTGATTACGCATAGCCGTCGCTGGGATCATATCACCCCAGTGTTGTTAGATCTGCACTGGCTACCAGTTGTCTACCGGGCCCAATTCAAGGTGTTGGTGTTGACCTTTAAAACCCTATACGGTTTTGGCCCAGTATATCTGAAGGAACGCCTCCAGAATCACCGATTGTGCCGCCTGACGAGATCAGCCTCGCAAGACCTTCTCTCGGTCCCACCGGTGAGAACAGCTAGGCTGGTACGGACCAGAGAGAGGGCATTCTCTGTTGTGGCCCCCACCCTCTGGAACTCTCTCCCTTTCGATCTCAGACATGCTCCCTCCCTGTCCAGCTATCGCCGAGCCTTGAAGACCTGGCTGTTCAGGCAGGCCTACAAGATTGGGACAGATTAATTTATGTTCTGGATTAATGAATGGTTTTTTAGCTTAAAATTTGATTATGTTGATCTATATGTATTTTTATTCTTGTTGTTCGTCGCCTAGAGTGTCCCTAACCCGGACAGATAGGCGGCTGAAAAATAAAATTTATTATTATTATTAAAAAACAAACATGTTGCTTGCATAAGTATTCACACGCATTAATATTTACACATGTTAATATTTGGTAAAGCCCCTTTTGCTGCAATAACAGCTTTAAATCTTTTAGGATAGGTATGGTTAGCTTTGTACACAGTGTCGGAGGGATTTTGGCCCATTCTTCTTGGCCGATTTGCTCTAGGTCATTCAGGTTGGTTGGATGTCACTTGAGCACAATTTTCAAAGAGCGCCACAGATTCTCAGTGGGATTGAAATCAGGACTTTGACTGGGCCACTGTAGGACATTCACCTTTTTGTTCTTGAGCCACTCCAGTGTTGTTTTGGCCTTGTGCTTGGGATCATTATCCTGCTGAAAAGTGAATTTCCTCCCAACTTTAGTTTTTTTAGTGGACTTGAAGCAGGTTCTCTTGCAGCATTTCCCTGTATTTTGCTCCATCCATTCTTCCTTCAATTTTAACAAAATCCCCAGTCCCTGCTGATTAGAAGCATCCCCACAGCATGATGCTGCCACCACCACACTTCACTGTTGGGATGGTGTGTCTTGAGGCATGGGCGTGCTAGGTTTGCTTCACACATAGCACTTTGAGTTATTGCTAAAAAGCGCTATCTTGGTCTCATATAACCACAAAACCTTTTCCCACATCACAGCTGGGGCGCTCTCATGCTTTCTGGCAATCTCCAGATGTGCTTTCAGATGGTACTTTTTGAGTAACAGCTTCTTTCTTGCCACCCATACAGGCCAGTGTTATGCAGAAGTCTTGATCTTTTTGACTGGTGCACCATTATTCCACTCCCAGCCACTGAGCTCTGTAGCTCCTTCAAAGTGATTGTTGGCCTCTCTTTGGCTTCTCTCACAAGTCTCCTCCTTCTTTAAGCACTTAATTTTGAGGGACGGCCTTTTCTTGGCAGTGCCTGGGTGGTGTGATGCAGCTTCCACTTCCTGATTATTGATCCAACTGTGCTTGCTGGGATATCCAAACACTTGAATGTTATTTTGTACACTTTTCCTAATCTGTGCATTTGTATTACATTATCTCTCACTTTTGTAGAATGCAATTTGGTCTTCATTTTCCTTCAGATCCACAGCCTGACCAATGATCCTTCAACAGTAGGGTTTTTATCTTGACAATGTGACAGCAACTTTAATGGTTCACAGGTGGAGACCAATGGTGAGGTAATTGTGTCGTCGATAGGGCAGTTTCTTTCATCTGTGTAAACTAGGAGATTCCACAGCACAGTGGTTGAATACTTATGCAAGCAACATGTTTCAGTTTTTTATTTTTCTTACAAACATTTCCCAACATAAAACCAATGCCACCTTACAATAATTGATTTTGGGTTTGAGGGTTTCAAAATAAAATATCATACGGAACAAAATTACAATGTACCATTTGTAATTCAGTAATTTATTATATTCATTCTATCCAAAACATCATTCTTATTTCCTGATTTGCTACCATTTTTTGTGCCATGGGTGAAAGAATTACAGGCGTCTACTTCTCTTCCAAATGACTTGTCTATAGCATTTTAAATATAATATATATAGATGCTCATATGCCGACAGTATACAAATGAAACCGTTCTTGTTTTTCAGCATAATTCCCCCTCCAGTGATGACAGTTCTGACTATAGCGTTGATTCTGATGCCGAACGCTCAGAAAGATCCCATAAGAAAGGAGCTGGTTTCTATAGAGATTATGATTCATTTTTTCAGGTATAGCTTTCAAAATGGGCCTTATACTGTTAATTTTCCAGTTTTTAAATATATGCATGGATGTATCTGAGACTACAAAATTCATCCTTTTTTAAAAAAATGCATATTTTCACTTTGGAACTATATTGGGTTATTTGAGGTATATGCTAATTATATTCATTCTATCCAAAACATCATTCTAATTTCCTGATTTGCTACCATTTTTGTGCCATGGGTAAAAGAGTTACAGGCAAAAGGGGCAACATTTTCCCTGCTAACTAGTAAGTAAAGTTTCCAGTCATAATGAAGCAAATTTTATTCTCATTCTTTTCTAGCCTGGTATTGAAAGTCTTCCATTTACTTCTCAGTTGCTATAAAGTGTCACCTTGAACTTCACTGGTGCCTTGGCCTTTTTGATGCCTCTGCCATATTTATTATTTATAGTAAAAGTGCAATGTCCTGATAGGGAAGTAGTATCACTCTTTGGTTCCCTGTTGTGAAAGTTTCTTCTGGATTAATATGAAATTAAAGACATATGAGTGACTCAGCTGAATATCTCCCAGAAATAAAAAGGATCTTTTTCATGGGGGCCTTTGCTTTCCATCCAAGGCCTCTTTCCCCTATTTGCATAATATAAGACTTTGTGGCAGTTTTGTTAGCTTCATGTCTTCCTGAATAATTTTTCCTGAATGATTTGATTTTTCCTGACTAGTCTTAACAGTTACTCTTTGGGAAGTTAAATGTCAGTGTAGAGTCCCTAACTATTTTATTAATACCTGTGTTGTAAAGTCAGTAGTAATCTCATATTAGCTGAAGGTTAATGTGCAGCACAGTCTTATAAGGACATTTAAAATTAAGGGTGTCAACAGGGTGAAGCCTGACTTTAACACATCATTTTAGTGAATGGTTGCAATGATCACATGAAAGGTTTTTAATATAGCTTGCAACCAGATTCCAACTGAAAACTCTTAAGGGGGAAACCCAGAGAGAGGAGATTACCAGCTTTGTCTGGTTTGTCAGCTGTGTTCCTGGACAGGGATAGCCTGACCGCTGAGGTCCATGTGTTGGTAACCTCAAGGTTGGATTGCTGCAATGCGCTCTGTGTGGGTTGCTCTTTGCCCTGGTTTGGAAGCTTCAGCTGGTGCAAAATGCAACATCCAGACTGCTGATGTGGGGGCATATGGCCGACAACATGTGACATGAAGACATCTGCACTGGGTGCCCATCCACTACCAAGCCAAGTTCAAGGTCTGTGTGTTAATTTACAAATCCCTGAACAACTTAGGTCCAGGGTATCTTAGGGACCTCCTGAACTCTTATATTCCAGCTTGATCAGTGAGATCATCTGCAGAAGCAGTTTTGATCATCCCCCGAGTTAGTGAGGCTCACTTAATATCGACACAAAATAGAGCTTTCAGTGTCATTGACTAGTTCTCTGGAATGCTCTGCAAACAGATTCAGCAGACGCCTTCTGTTTTAAATTTTAAATACCTGCTGAAAACTTCTCTGTTCCTCCATGCTTATGCAGGCAATTAAGAGAATGTATTTTTGCAATAGTTGACCTTTGTTTTTACTGTACTTTTTTACTTGTTGTAAACCACTTTGATGTTTTTAAATGAAACAGCAGTATACAAATATATTTATAAAATAAATAAAATAAATCTTCCAGATTTAATTTAGAGCAGGGGAAGGGAACTTGTTGGATCCCAACTCCTGTCAGCCCCAGCCAGCATAGCCAGTGGCCAAAGATGATGAGAGATGTAGCCCAGCCACATCTAGAGGGCCAAATGTTCCTAAATCCTGTGAAAGCCCTTTCTAACAGTGTGTTACTAATCTGTAGAAAAGGGGTGGAACTGGGCATAAGAGTTGTTCCACTATGACTGCCAGAAAATAAGTTACAATATCTTCATGGTACAGAAAATAGGTAAGAAACCTTTGACTTTAATTTTTTAGTACTCATTTGAGAAATAATTAATGCTAAATGTATTATATGCTTGTTTCAGCATATTTTTATAGATTCCTTTGCAAGCACTGAGGACAGTTCATCTTACAAAAATTTATTCCTTTGTGACCTAATTACTTTGCTGATACTTGAATAATAAAATATACTAATTTGCGTAAATTCTACATGCTGCAGAATTCAGCTTTTTGGGGGAGCCATTTAGTGTTATTTGGTACATTGTTTATTGTGAGTGCCTTTTTTTAGGCAGAGTTATTTGTGATTTTGGATCTGTGGAGTTTGTAACAACTTGAGCCCTAAAGCATGAGAAAAGGATGTACTTTGAATGCTTTTATCTTGTTATTATACTGCATTCTTCAATTTCATTACAACAATATGATACAGTTAATGTGTTCAGTAAAGTCCTGTACCTTTGGCCACAAAGTGAAATATTGATAGACTGGCACCTGTTAAAAGAGCATGTAAGTTGTTCTGTTGGGGGGGGGGACTGTTAATACTACTACTCTTTTCATCCAGCATTATTTGCGTATATACACTTGGCTTAGCACAGAGGCAGCACTAAGTCTCTGCTAAAAGCAGTTATTTCTACTTCGGCTGCTTCCGTGTGATTTATTGACTGATTTTGGAAGAAATAGCAAATTAGTGAACCATTTAAGCACTCTATCCCCTACAACAGGGAGTCTTTCAAGGCCAGTATTTGTGTTGCTCTCCCTGGAACAATGAATTGAATTGACAGAAATCTCAGCTGGAGTGTGGGGAGACAGCACCCCAGATTAACATATCTGTATTCATCACAACTGTCCGTCCATCCTTGGATGATCAAGCACTAGAGGCATTCCTCCACTGTTTTTAATTTGCAACAGCACTACAGATTTAATAACTCGCACAGAACAAGTCATAATTCAGGATAGAAACTGCACATGAACACCAGTACAGTAGGGGCCCGCTTTACGGCGTTCTGCATTACGGCGGCTTTCAAGCAGGGGAAATTCCCCATTTTAAAGCCGATTTTGCCATTTTGTGACATTTTTGCAACATTTTTTCACGACGCGGCCCATTATAGTCTATGGGGCCCCACTTTACGGCGATTTCCGCTTTATGTCGGGGGCCTGGTCCCTAACCTGCCATATTAGCGGGGGCCTACTGTACATGTTATATTTTCTTGATAAAACTCTCAGTAGAGAAAACATTGAAAACAAGTTCAATTCTGACATCTAAGGTTAAAACTATATCTTGGAGGGCTGCTAGTGATTGGAGAAGAGGTATTAGGGCTGTATCCTAATGGGTGTCGAATTATCCCTTTCTTTCATCCAGCATGGGCATATTTCAGGGAAATATACCCCTTCACAGAAGTCACAGCATAATAAAAAATCAAAAAACAAAGACTATGATAATTACAGCGATGATTTTGTCTACAATGAAGATGAGAAAGAGGATTTTGCTGACCAGTTAAAACAATATAGACAAGCTAAAGAAACTTCAAATGTTGATTTAGAAGCTCCAATTTCAAAAGAACCACTGAAAAAACAAGGGATGAAAGGGATTCAGAAAGGTAAGGCAGTAGTCTAAGACTAGTCTAATTTGAGTTGCAAATCCACCCATGCATAATTATAAGATTAGCAGTGAAATAGAGCTCAAAATTAGTGCTTTCCATTAGATGGCCTGGAACAAAACTTTTTTTGTACCCAGTTGCAAATTTGCTTCTTTTTTTTAATGTCTGGCCAAGCACTAACATTGTGGTAACCCAAAGGTCTGCATATTTTGCTCCTGAGGGTTTTGGTCTCTTGACCCATCCCTTTCTCCTTCAAAACATTTACTACCATTTCTGTTGCTGCTCTTCTGTTCCAGTTTAGACTGCTTTTCTGTCTTCAAAAAAGGTTCTTTTATGTTTGTAAAGAGTGTTTGTCAAAAGTCGGACATAATAGTACAGGGGCTGCATAGCTGATGGAAAAGAGTTTACAGCAACCTTTAACAGAATTTACCTTTTTCAGTATGTCAATTACATTTTGATAAAAACAAGAAATGTTTGCTAATGTCTTATGCTATAGACACCACTTGTTGTAATATCTGAGTATTGTGTGTTTGTATGCCAGTGTAGAAAAGACTGGGTTTGCTACTGCTACTAGAGATAACGTTATATTGATGTTTTCAATACTAAATTTACTAACATTTTCAGTGCTTTGGTGCTATCAGATTAACCAATGATGAGAACATGGTTATGGGAATTGGACAGTATTCAGCTAAATAATAGTGTAAGTGGAACACCTTCCACTTGTGTAATGTCACTTCCCTCTTTCTTTCCCCCTGCGTGTGGTGTGCTGTCCCCAGAAACTCCAGAACAGATTTTAGGGAGTGCATGGGGGGAGGAGAGCGGGAGAATGTTCCATTGCATAAGTAGAAATCTTTGCACTGACGAACATTCGCTTTAGTGCTGTGTTGAATACAACCCTGAGTGTCTGAGTATAATCCTGCTGCAGTGGTCCAATTTGCACAGTAAGCCATGATCTATTCTCAAATATGCCATGGCTTATCACAAATGAGCAGTGTGCCAGCGAGCCTGCAGTTTGCTACTGTGTACAAAGGAAAATCATAAACATGTGAGAACGTAAAAGGCTAGAGAGGGGAGTCTTTTCTTCTGTTGAGAACCATGTGCCCTGAGTGCAAGTGTGTTGGGGGCTGCAATCCAATAATGGATAGAGCTGGAGTCAAAAGTGAGAGAACCAGCACTTAAGACTGGGTTAGAAAGAAACATGTGGTGTTGGTTGTTTTTGTTTTAGGTGCTGCACAAACAAGCAATAGTTACGGTATTGGCCGAGGGCGTGGCATGCAAAAGAAATTGAAACGTAAAGACCGTGGAAGGGGAAGAGGGATAAATAAAGGTCCGGAAGAGGTAAATGGAATGGAAGTGGGTCAAGTTATGTGAAAACTTGGGATTTTTTATTTAAGTCACTGGAAAAAGTATTTCCGTGTGAAAACAAGATACTATTTAATTTAGAATAAGGAGCCCTTCAGTATGATTACTTTATATGGCTTTATTGTAGCGTAATGGTACATGCATTATGAAATAAACTTTTGATGATGCTAAGCTAGAGCAAGGGGTAGTTCAGTTTTGTAATTTGAAAAAGCAACATGACCAAAATAAATACTGGTAGTCAACAGCAGTAGCAGTATTTGCAAAATTAAAATGATACAAATAGCTAGTGTCAACTTGGGGAATAGGTGGCTGAATTGTCTGTCATTCCCATCTTCTATCGCAAAAGACGAATGACAACATTCTTCATAGCTTTGCTTCTTCATAATAACATAAAGACACAGGAAGCTTCTGTACATCTGAGACCAACACTATGCCCAACTATGCTATACCTAGAATGTCAGTGCCCATATGTGTTTGACCTTAGGTGTTTTGAGAAGCTCAACTAAATCATTGTTGCTTATCATCTGAGTACTCTAATTGTATTGATTTTGAGTGACACTTGAGGAAACAACTCATTAAAACAGTTTTTTCTCCCAGGAAATAAAGCCAGTGAAGAAATGGCCAACTATGAGTCAGGCATTCATAAACCAGCATACTGTGGAACACAAAGGAAAGCAAATTTGTAAATATTTCCTAGAGGCACGATGCATTAAGGTGAATATACAATTATACACTCTTTCTAGAAGGGCTGGATGATGTATGAATTTTGTTCCAGCTTGCTCAGTAGCAACATAGCATTTATCAGACTTCTTGAGAAGTTCTTCCCCCCCCCCCAATTTTTTTTTATAAAGTATGAGATATCTTTTACTTAAGATATCTTAAGCTTAAATTGTGGCTCTATTTTGTTGGGGCATGATATTTCTTGTTCAGACTTCTATATTTAATGTTGACAGTGTGCAATGTATAAATGGAAGCTATTGCTTCCTTTTTTTAAAAAAAGTTTTTTGATAGTGTAAACATCAGTCTTCTAGTAAGTTATGTAAAATTTTGTGTGGTGTTGCGTCCCTGTGAACAGAGCAGCTTAAGCAATTCTGTCAGGTGTATGAGAAAATACAAAAACCATCAATACATTTTAGCATGTATGTGTGATAGGGCTTTTTCAGTGGTGTCCCCTGTTTATGGAACTCACTTCCCTGAGAATTTCATTCAGCTTCCGCTTTGATTCCTTTTAGAGAAGCTCTAAAGATTGGGAATAAGGGGTCTGCCTATAGTGGTTTATGTGGTGTTTTTATCGCTGCTTGTTCATTTTTTTATTTAATGAGTTAAATAATTGTATTGATTTTATAGGTAGCTATGTTGTTTGTATTTTACTGCTTTAGTTTTCTACTGTAAGCTGCTTTGGGAGGAGCTATGATCCTGAAAAATGGCATAGAAATGGCTTAAATAAAATTCTGAACCGCAGCAATCTGTTTTATGTCAGAGTAGGTATAGTTTCATGTTATCTTTTGTGCTTTTAATGACTTTTTTGCCTTACAAACAACTTTCTCCAGCCATCCCACTGGTAGAAAAAATAGCTGAAAAGCAAAGAATTATGTTTGGCAAGGTTTATCATATTATCATTGTAAATTCAACTTGAAATACAAGAATTCCACATTTAGAGCTAATAACCTCTCTCTTTATGTACCCAGGGAGACCAGTGTAAATTTGATCATGATGCAGAAATAGAGAAAAAGAAGGAAATCTGCAAATTTTATATACAGGGTTATTGTTCCAAAGGAGAGAACTGCATTTACATGCATAATATCCTTTGACAAAAGCGTTCAAAATATCCTAATTAAAGCTATTTTGTTTTAAAAATCCCATTTGTTCTAAAATTATAACTTTGTGTATAATGTAAACTGGTATTTGCAGTGATAGATGGGGATAGTTTGTGGGAAGTATTATACTTGAGATAATATATTGTTGATACTTTTTTGTTCAAACATAAAAAATGCTATGCTTATAAGTAAACAACAGGAGTCCAAAATTTTGTCTTGGCTTGCAAGCAAAACCTATTATTTGTGGTCGCCACCATCTCTTTCCTTTTCTGAGTCTTTTGGTAAGTTCAAAAGCCATACTGGACAGGAGAGGATCTATTTGTCCTTTCCTATATTGGGCGGGAGAGTGTTAGCGAGAAAGAAGAGGTGTTCTAATGGGAAGGGAGACTGCCCCTTCTTTCCTTAACAGATAATGGGTAAGAAAGAAGGGAGTCGGTTCTCTTTTCCTCTTGAGTTGCAGGAAGCAGCAGTGAGGTACTGACAGAGGTTTTTAAAAAAGCCTAAGTCTTCAGGAGAGAGGTTATATCTCTTTACCCACATGGAAGACAGGAGAGAAAAGAAGATGTGGTTTCTCTTCCTTTTATCAAATGGGAAAGAGATGTTTGCTGCTGGTGAGCAGGTGAGTAAATTTATAGAAAGGAGAAAATATGTATTCAGAAGATTAGCCAGGCATGACCCATCCTGTCCCATAAACAGTCAGGAGGGGATCTCTCTAGAGACCCTATTGAGCCCATTCCCCAAAGTGTTATACTTGTTAGAATCCTTAATACTGGCTCACATGAATTTCCTTGCAAGTTCTATCATACAGGAGCTAAGTGCTATCACGGTGACAAGTGCAAGTTTTCTCATGATCCTCTAACTAAAGAGTCAAAAGAACTGCTTGATAAGGTGAGTAACAACAACATAATACATTATCTCATACCTTAATCTGAAGCTGTTATTTCAAAAAGCTACTTTACAAAACTCAGAAAAGCCAGTGGTAACCCAGTGTTAAATGGATTTCCCAAGGAGCCTATGCAAGTTATTTGAGATTTCAGTTGCACGTGACATACTGTGTAAAAATAGGACTCATTTGGCATTTGCTATAGAACTAATCACTACAAAGCTAGGGTGCCATCTGTCAACCTAATATATTTTGGTATAGAAAGGTGTGCTGTATACTTAAGCCTAAGCCCTTAAAGTTGTCTTTGATGAAGTTGTGGGAGGTCTTAACCTCTACAAGTCCAGTGCATGAGAACCAAGTCTTGATGGTAGCCAAAAGGCATTCTGTGGACTCTTCCACCTGTGCCATATGAAGATGGGATCTGATCCTAGTGGACTTGTGTAAAAACAGTTCCCCTTCATCCATACCCTCCTTCATATGTCCTTCATATATTTTGTCTGGAATATGCAGAGGTACGCTGCAACAGATTGTAGGCATCTTTTGTGCCATGAACCCTGTTTTTTCTGTCCTACGTTCTTCCATCTTGCAAATAATGCTTCATAGGTTTTACCAGCATCTCATGATTAAGACTAACATCATATAAAAAGAGAGCTCACAGCAGGGTCTTCAGCCACAGAGTGAGCCTAGCTTCCTTGCTTTGCAAACCATGACATCACAGGTATGCATGCAATCAAACTGAATGCTAACTCAGGAACTGGTCTTGCTCCTCTATCTTTTTTCACCTAGGCTATCAGTTTGTTTGGGGTTTTTTATAGCACCATGTACACATATATTATCCATTTGTTTTGACCCCCCCATAAAAAATTAAATTGCAAAGCTCCAGGAATTTCAGGGGATGTTTCTTGGTGACATCATGGATAATAGACAAGTCAGCACCATGCACAGTCAGTTTCTACTGCAAAACTGGTAGAACTTTTTTCAGAGGTAGATTTCAAAGAGGAAAAGTATGCTTGGTTTGAACAATTAGCCATGGAAATAAAAATGTTACATTTGATTTAGGCCTGTTTCTTTCAGTCATCACCTTTTTCTTTCTGATTTCTTCTTCATGTATCTGAATATCCTAACTGCTTCTTCTGATGTAGTCTTACTGAAATTGGAAGATGCACATCAGTGCACACTAACCATACAACTGTAGGACCCAAAAGGTTTTGGGATGGGCTTGTACCCTATTTTCAATGTTAGAAAAGATTCTCCCTGAAATCAGCATTTCATTTCCTAGCCATGGTCTATCTTTCCTTTCGTTCCCATATATGAAACTAGTTGAAATAGTTGTTTCCTGTTGAAGGAAATACCATTGCCACCACCAGTTTAACAGCTTAGTCTGCCAAAGAATTGAACATTGATAGCAGTGAGCAAGTGTGAAGCCACAAGTTTGGAATGAGATTGGATTGATCTAAAAGTTTAGGATATAGTGTGCTGAAAACGTGGTTAGGTCTTTGTCGGCTAGGAGGGATTTTAGGCTTTGTAGGCTAGGCTAGGTGGGTTTTGAAAAGTGATTCCATGTTGCTCTTCAAAACGTGTTTGAGATTGAGGTATACTATATGAGTTATTTTAATCTTTTTTTATGTTTATCTGGATGTTTATGACTTTTCTATTTTGAAGGTTTTTAACCTACCCTGAGCCTTCAGGATTAGACAAGATATAATCCCAATAATTGAGTGTATAAAAGCCATCAAAATATTGCACAACAGAAACATTTTTAACTGGGTGTAATTTGTGTGTATTTTAGGTATTGAATACAGAAGAGGAGCCACAGAATGATGATGAAAAAGAAGTGGAGGAACTTAGGAAGCGTGGCATAGTTCCTCTTCCTAAGCCACCTCCAGGAGTTGGACTTTTGCCAACCCCACCAGAACCATACTCATTTACTGAGGAAGATGAAGAAAACTTCCAGGATCCCTCTGGTGAATTCAAGAAAATTCCATCTCTCTTTGAGATAGTTGTGAAACCTACTGTGGATTTAGCACACAAGATTGGAAAAACGTAGGTATTGCAACTATAAAAATTGCACAGTGTTTTAATGACACAATAAAGAAGTTCAGAACATTGGTGGCATTATAGCAAGCTTACAATATATCTGTTCAGTATTGGTCACCCATCCCCTGCTCCACTTGCCCATCTAAGTGCTGTTCTTCTTTTCTCAGCCCAGTTTTTCCTTTCCCCTCCATTGCCAAAGTACAGCACCACATTTCAGTAAGTGGGAAACTGTTGCTGAACCAGAAGTGGGACACATGCCACCAGAACAGAACACTGAATTGTTCTACAGTAGCACAACACTGTGCTCTCTGCCCAGACCTGAGAGGTCCTTTTTAAGGCTAGAAGAGAAAGGGAGAACTGCAAGCACAATTGACCCTAGAATACATCATAGTGATGGCAGGTGCAGTTTGCCACACTCAACTGGAGTAGCAGATAACCTCATGCCAATAGGAGGCACCATTAATTTTTTAGGAGCTAAAATGTGTTTATAACCTTATTTAGATCTAATATGGCTCATTAAAATGAAACATTAGTGAAAAGTTCATGTAACTATTGCCTGCCTCTTTGGACCTAAAATTTGACCTCGTATTTAAAATCCAACGCATATTTTTGAAATCCTTTTTGAAAAATGGCATAGGCAATTGGTTCAGTCAGTCCCATTTTAAATAACTGTAATCAAGGAACATCTCCAACACCCCTTGTTAGAATTTACTGCTAGAGTTCTTCCTAATATTTCACACATACACCTTTTTACAATTGTTATCTATTCATCTCACCTTGTAAGAAGAACAGTTGATTTTCATCTTTTTATTGGGCTCTGAAATATTTGAAGGCTTCATTCATGGTCCTTTTAATGTAATTGCAACATAGCCAATTCCTTTACTGTTAATAGGTGGAGGCCAAAATAATTAAAGTTCATTTATGTTATGGTATGGTTTAAAAAAATGCACAGAGTGGTAGTGTTCCTCTCTAAGAGAAAGCAAAATATTTTTGAGAGAATAGTGCATGCAGCCCTTTTTAAACTCTTGACCACAATGCTGCCTATAGTTCGCAATCTGCTTATATTTGTACAAAAATGTTTTTGACCTAATTTTCTGTCTTACAGTCCACCAGCATTCTATAATAGTACATCACCACCAGGACCAGAGTTTGAAGGAAATGATCCACATATGTACAATGCAGAATCAAGCCCAGGACATAATGGACCAGCAGGGCTCCCAGGTTCTCCTGGACATCCCTGCACAGGTCCACAGAGTCCACCTTTGCAGCCAGTTCCTCCAGGTTACTTAGGACCACAGGGCCAAGCTGGTGGACTGATGCATGGACAGCAGGGTGGGCCGCCTTTAACACCACCTGGTTCATATGGCTGTGCAGTTGCTCAAGAACATATGGTAAACATGCCCAGAGACAATCACTGCTCACCTGGTCCACCGTATCAGCAAATTCCTGGTGAACGGCTTCCAAATACTTGTTATGAGGCTCTTCAGAATCCTGCCAGTTTCTATGATAATTACTATTCACATCAGGCTGTACATAGCTTTCAGACAACCAGTAACACTGGTGGTAAGTTGTCATATTTAAATGTTATATCGTTATTTAGAAATGTGAACTAAGCAGTTGCATCTGTCATGAGAACTTGATATATATAATACCTGGGAATCACCTAGTCTTTACCCTGTTACTCAAGATTTATAAAAGCATTAACAAAATACTCATCATTACGATGGGATGTGTGTTTGTGGAGAGAGGACATATCTATTGCATGGAGTCCTAAAAGTTCAGTATGTCTCTGCACACATTGACATTTGCCCCTTCCTCTGAAATTATTATTAGTGGGGCCCAGGAAACCCTGGATCAGATGTGAAGAACAAGTAACAGTACTCCCTCCCTCAACTCCCAGAATTTCACTTAATGTTTTCCCATAAGCAACTGTTCACTTACCTGCAGGGGTCTACAGTAGTCTTGAGCCCCTCACCTGGCAATCTTCACTTGGGCGTGTCCTAAGTGCTTTGGGGTGCCATCAAGCAACAGCATCTAAAATGAACACACTCTTCAGCCTTTCCAGGAGGGACATGTGGTGTCTTGGATGCCACTGCTTCATATAGGGAAGGCAAGTGGGAAGGGGAACAGTCTGGCTTTGGTGCTGTTACTTAAAGACATCCTGAGCACCTTTAGGAACCAGTGGCCAATCCTCTTCTCACCCACAACCTTTCCTGCTCCAGAGCAGGTAAGGCCATTGGGGGCAGGGGTTGCTGATGTGGCCATAGCTCTTTGAGTCGACCACGCAGCTCCCATGTGATACCCCCTCCAAACTCCTCTACCAGCTGATTGCAGGGAGGGAGTGGTCATCCTAAACTGGTGCCTGGAGGCTGTGAAGGGCTGGATGTGGGCTAAGCTGAAACTTGAGACAAGACAGAAGTGTTGCTGGTCAGGGGGAAAACTGCACCAGGGTTAGGGTTGCAACCTATTCTGGATGGAGTTGCACTCCCCTTGAAGGAGCAGGTCCGCAGTCTGGGAGTGCTCCTGGATCCTGCTCTGCTGCTTGAATATCAGGTGGCTGCAGTAGCCAGGAGTGCTTTTGGTCAACTCAAACTGGTCTGCCAGCTGAGTCCGTTCTTGGAAGCAGTTGAGTTGCCACAGTGACACATGCATTGGTGACATCGAGGCTTGATTACTGTAAAGCACTCTATGTGAGGCTGCCTTTGAAAATGGTTCAGAAATTAGAGTTGGTTCAAAATGCAGCAGCCAGAATGTTAACTGGAGCATGGCACAGGGAACATATCACCCCTGTGCTTTATTGACTCCACTGGCTCCCAGTTTGTTTCCTGGCCCAATTCAAAGTGTTGGTTCTGACCTTTAAAGCCCTAAATGGCCTTGGACCAATGTATCTGAGGGACCACTTGCGCCCATATGTACCTGCCCGGGATTTAAGATCATCTGCCATGGGTCTCCTCTGCGTGCCTGGAGTGAAAGATGTTAGACTGACAAGCACACAGGAGAGAGCCTTTTCAGCTGTGGCCCCAAGCTTTGGAATACCCTACCCCAAGAAGCCTGCCCTGCTCCCTCCCTGATGGTTCTCTGGAGACTTCTGAAAACGATCTTGTTCTGGAGAGCCTTTGGGAGGGACTGAAGGTAAAGTCTGACACTGATTTTATGCCTTCTATGTTACTTTTTACCTCAGTAGTCCCTTCAGTTCCACTCCCTATATATGTATGTGTGTATATGTTTATATATTATTTTATGTATTTTAATTTATTTTAATGTTTTTGCGATTTTTATTGTGCACAATTTTATTATGTGCATGCTTAATTTTATTGTAAGCCTCCCTGAGTGCCCTATTTTAGGGTAGAAGGGCAGGATAGAAATATTTTAAATAAATAAATAAAATAAAACTTTCTCCCAGCTTTAGAGCTGGGGAAGTGGCAGAGCCACCCCTGTCTACCTTTGCAGCTTCAAAGTTGACAGGAAGGCTTGGTTATTTATTATGCTTGCTAGAGGACAGTGCAGCTTGGTACCATGAGAAAAAGCAAAAGGTTCATTCAGGGAAGCCACTATGGTGCATCTAAACCTGCTCCCTGCCTCTGAGAATTAAGCCGCCTCTTATCTATAGAGCTGCATCCCTTCACATACTTAACCCCACCTTGGGGTATGTTTCTTGGTCACGTGACAGAAAGTTGGAAACTGGCTTTTGTAGAGAGATCAAATGGTAGTTAACACCTCTTGGCAACTTCTTTTTAACTTAAGTTGAACATAAATACTAATTCTTTGTAATGCTGTTAATGCAGATGGTGCATGGCAAGGAGAATTTACAGATCAACAGTCTCACCATGTGTCTTCCGATTCATATAATAGTGGCAATGAGTATGAGTCAGACTGTGCCACCACAGCAGGCCACAATTCAGCTATTAATGTACCAGATTTTCTTCCTGCAATGCAGAAAGCTCTTTTTGTAAGACTTAGTCAGAAACAGCAAGATGATGGAGAACAGATAAACAATCAACGTCAAAGATCACTGAGTAGAGAAGAAGGTATTGTCAAATTTTGCACTTTTAAAATAATATGTTTTAATGTGCTTGTGTGCCCTTTTCAAATGTTTATGAAAGTTTACTTCCTACTAAAAAAATTTTTCCTTTCAATTTTTACAAAGGACACTCACATTTTTGCAGAATCCAGATTGGTCCAGGGAAGGGGTTCTGTGGCTGATTCCATTATGGAGATTAGGCAATCTCTCATCTCCCCTCCCCCCCACACAAAAAACAACAGCCACTTGCAATGGCAAGGTTGCTTCCACATTGTAGTCCATCTGCACTTATTTGTTTGAGGTTGTGCCTGTATTCTGCAAAACTGATACAACTGCTTCATGAAATGCATGTTACAATTTCAGTGGTTAATGAAAAAAATTGATTATGTAAATAGTGGTTATAAAAATGATGAATGTCACTTTTGTCAATATGTATTTATTTTCTTCTTCCCATGAATGTGAATACTTTCAATCCACAGCAGACCAAGTACTTTTGCTCTGTAAAATGGGATTTTCAGAATTCCAGTGGTACTGAGAGGTGAATTACGAGTTCAGGCAGACAGGCATTTTCCTCTTGAGGCTCTTATAGATGGAGGCAGTGGTTTTCCTCTCTCCCAGTAGCACATACCTGAGCTAGATTTTTCTGTCACAATATCCAGACTTTAATTCCCATCTGCGTCATGTAATACTGAGTTCAGCTCTAGTTCTGAAAGGTGAATAACCAGAGCCTGCCTTAATTTTGCTCTGTTGAATGGAAAGGAAGTTCTTTCTTGTAGTAAGGTCAGTTTGCGGGAAGAGATGGACAGAAGGTGTATTTTCAAATCAAAACTAACATGCTGGGTATGGGTATAATCCCTGTCATCTTTTTATCCTTTTTCCTGTTCTCTGCTAGCTGCAAGAACTTTTTTTTAAAGGAAGAAATTGGGGTGGAACAGTTAATGCTTCCATGTTTTAACTGCTGTTCATTTCACTAAATATTTGCATATTTATGTAGTTCTTCACTTGCTTATCATTAAAGAAGCAACATATTTGACTCATTTTCAATTAGTGAGCTGCTAAAACACATACAGTTCTGTTGATTGGCCAGTTACGAGTTAGTTCATGTTTCCTCCTTATATAGCATTTGCTATTCATATTTAGGGTTGAATATTGGCTAATACAAGCCAAGAGACAGCAACAGGGTTATGGTTAAATATTTTTTGTTCCTTTCTTCCTACCATATTTGTCATCCTAACAGGAAATTAGAATAACTCTCTTTTACATAATCTGCCAATTTCCAGGCACTATTGAGAAATTCTGTTTTGCTTATTTTTGGTTAGGAAAAAAAACATGTCTACTGAAATGTGTATGGTGTCTTGTCTTTTTCTAGATGATAATGTAAACTGGTACTCCAGTAGTGAAGAGGATGAAGGAAGCAGTGTTAAATCAATATTAAAGACCTTAAAGAAACAAAGTGAGACATTAAGGAAGCAGCAGCAGCACTCAGCAGACCAACAGCTGCGTGTTTTGCCTACCGACCCAAGACTTGCTAAAGAGCGAGGTCCAGGAAGCCAAGCTGTTGATCCCAGGCTCAGATCAGCTTCAAGATCAAATGTTAGAAAACCGTCAGACTCAGGAAACTTGGACCCAAGACTTGCACGAGATCCGAGAATTTTAAAGGGTAATGAAAGCAGTCATGGAAGCTCATCTGCTAGCGCAGCAAAGCTAGACTTGCATCGCACAAACCCTGGTGTCAAGATCATGCAAAAAGGATTAGAGGAGGAGGAGGAGGATGGAGAACGAGAGCTGAGAGAACGAGCTTTTCTAATACCATTGGAACCTCTGCCTGGAGTAACATTACGGGATCCAAGATCTCAGCTTAGGCAGTTTAGCCATATTAAAATGGACATTGTTCTGAGCAAACCCAACTTTGCTAAGCATATTGTATGGGCTCCTGAAGACTTACTCCCGGTACCTTTGCCGAAACCAGACCCAGTGTCCTCAATCAATTTACCCCTTCCTCCGCTTATAGCTGATCAGAGATTTAACCAATTACGGAACATCAAAAGTGATCCCATCCCAACTGCAATACCATCTGACCCAAGACTAGCCACAAAAGCAAAAAATAACACAAATTTAGCAATCAGAAGTGGCTCTTTGGACCACTCTACAGATTCACATCCTGGTATAAACAAATTGGGAGACCCTCGCTTGCAAAAAACAATTGACCCCAGGCTCCATAGACTGTCCAGTACAGATTCTCATCATGGAATAGTGAAGGATCTTTTGCCTCCAAAAACTGACCCCAGGTTAGCCAAATCTAGTACTGGTACAACACAGTCCTCAGAAGCTGCAACCTTTCAGTCTGATTCAGATGTGTTACCTCCATATGCACCTAAGCTATCATCTGCTACCACAAAACTGGGCACTCCTAGCTCAATATTAAGTGGCATTAGTTTGTACGATCCAAGAAATCACACTTCATCAGACCCCTCTCCAGTTAATTCAGGGGAGAATGGAGAGAACCAGAAAAAGGGTATTTTGAAAAGTGCTGGCCAAAATGAAGGTACGCTTCCAGAAGAACAGTTGCCTCAAAAAACATCCCTTCACATAGAAAAAGGCATGGAAACATTTGGAGAAGCCAATCCAGATAAAGTGGGCAGTGTCAGTAAATCTCAGGCTAAACACTCCAGTGCTGCTCCAGCAGTACACAATCTTCCCATCCAGGCTTTGTCAGGGTTAATCAGACCACAATACAGCGATCAGAGGCAAATAAGGCAGCCTGGGCAGATCAGTCAAACATCAGAAAATGATCCAAATGGGGAATCAGATGACAAATCACTGAAAGATGTTTTTAAGACTTTTGACCCAACTGCTTCACCTTTCTGTTAGCTATTTGTTTATGAAGACTTTTTACCATTGTGAATAATTCAAGTTTCGGCAGTTTTGTAACTAATTTACCTCTGTGCTTTATTTATTTTTAAATTATAACCAGAAACACATTTGGCTGCTATTTTCAGAACCACATGCAGTAACACAGTATGCTATAGTGTTTGCCAAGTTGGTATTTTCTATATAATTTTCCCATTTCAGGGAGACTAATCATTGATCTGTTTTTTTTAAAGAAAAAATAGACATATCATGTTAGATTTGAAAGAAGCACTTTCATTGTAAATAATCATTAAGGATTCAATTTGAAGACTTGTATATGTGTAATGTGTCTTTTCAAAATCAGCATTTAGAGAATGTTTGCCACTTTTGTATGATTGTATAGGTTCAAGCAATATAATGTACATTACTGTGAGAGGCACTATTTAAAATAAAAATTATCTGATCTATCAAGGCCAACTTGCTAAATAACAAAATACTGATTTTTTCTGAACATTTGACACAAGGCATCATTTTTTTATTCATGAAGTTGATATTCATAGCCTAAAAGATACTGTATTGCATATTGAGGAACTGAAACATTTTTAAAGTATTTTATTCTATGGTGTATATAGAAGAAATTGCAAAGGCCATAACTAAAACATTAGAGTTTTAAGTAGAAAATATCTAAGTTGTATGTGTAAAAAAATGTATTTACTTTTTTCATGTATACACAATTCTCAATTAGTGCTGTCACATTGTGGTGTTCATGTATTCAACGTATTTTTGTATTCAACTGCTTAATTTGTATTGCTTTTTTGTATTGATGTAACAACAGTAACATATATTCATGTGTCTATGACATTTTTAACAAATTAAAAAAAGTGAAAATCTCTTGACTTTTCACAGACTAGAGTAGATTGCTATAATGCTGGAAAATCTGCATTGCAGACTGTATTTACCTACCACTTTTTCTCCCAAACAGTTGTTGGTCCACCTGGTCATTTCTTCCTTCCCACTTTATTCTCATTCAACAACCCAGTGTGGTACATTAGGCTGAAAGAGAGCGAGTTTCATAGCCAAGAAGGGGTTTGAACCCATGTCTCCTTATTCTGGCACTCTGTCGACTGTCCTCCATTGACTTTTTTTGTGAATGGTAGTGAAGCTGAAGCTATCTGAAAGAGAAGTGATAAGCATTTTGCTCTTGGGGACCAGATTCTATAGTCCCCAGATTCTGTAGTCCTTACCATATGAAACACTTTTGTGTTCAGATGAAAGGCAAGGGCAGATTTGCAGCCTTGTGCATAGGCAGGAGCTAAGGATGTGAACAAATACGATCTTGGAGACAAATAAATTCCTGCATTGAATTTAGACCCTTGGGAGAGCATAAATTCTTCTCTGATGGTTGGAGCATGAACAATGTCAGAGTCACAGCCTGCTTCTAGCCAGAACAAGTGATGTTGATAACACTTCTTGTTTGTCTCTCTTGACTTATCCATGGAGAATTTAAAGATAATTTAACCCGCTTTCCCCAGCAGCACTATACCGTAGCTTGGAATTTGTTGTAGATTGTTTGTGTGTGGCTCTCACCTTTGCTGTCTGCCACCTCCTTATTTATGGGTAACTTGTAATTGTCATGCAAATACCCATGCTCAAGCCAGGGAAGGGGCAGGTGAATATTAGACACCATCTCTGTTATCTTTTCGGCACCTGCTGAAGACCTTCCTCTTTCAACAAGCCTTTCAAGTAGAGATCTTATCCCAGTCTGCATCTGTGTTGGAATTGCTTTTTAATATATTTTAACCCTTTAAAAAAGTTTTAAAGCTTTTTAAAAATATTTTTAAAGATGTTTTGTTTTAATATGTTTTTAATGGTGTGTTTTAATATATTTTGAAGTTTGTTTTTATGATGTTTTAAATTGTTTTTAGTGTTCTTGTTTGCCACCCTGGGCTCCTACTGGGAGAAAGGGCAGGATATAAATCAAATAAATAATGCTAGAGGAAATGTGAGTAGGCTCTTTTGCCCTTCTTAGCAAAACAGACAGGACGAAGGGAGGAGAATCCAGTTGTTCCCCCTGGCCAGAGTAGCTGATATCATTTGTCTCCTTTAATAATTGTATTTTCCAATAAAAGGAGCAGGGGAGTGTGTTCATCCAATCTCAGCTGCTATGGAACAGGCAAAGAAATTGAACTTGAGCCTTCTCTCTTTCTCCATGATCCCCTACTTCAGCCACATGGTGATTGTTGCAAGAAAAGACAGCTTCTCATATTGTGGTCTGGCTATTCTGTACTTGATTGGTTTGGACTTTCCTGTGTGTTCAATTCACTCTGCAAAAGATTCACATTATTTCTTGCCCATAAGAATTCCTTCCCTCCTAATGCATTAATGCCCTCTCATGTTCAGAAATATTTCTTTTATTCGTTTGAAAGGGGGGACCATGGTGGCATTGGTGCATGCAGAAATTCCCAAGTTCAACTCCTGGCATTTTCCGTCACAGGATCTCGGTAGCAGGGGACGGGAAAGATCTCTGCCTGAGATTCAGAGAAGCTTTGCTAGTGAGAGTAAATAAAATGAAGCTAGGTGGACAAATAGTTTGATCTGGTGTAAGGCAGCCTCCTAAGGTATGCACTCCCCTTCTCCTTTGCCGGACGGTACAACTAAACAGATTTTAAAAAGTGGGCATCAGCACGGATTTCCTCCACTATTCAATACATTAAGTACAGATGGGCCTTTTCCATGTGCAGCTATGCTGTGATGCCAGCTTTTCCGTGCTTTTAGTGGAATTGCATGTGGGCTAAGAGTCATGGAAAGTAGTCTGGATTGCTTTGTATCTGAAGAACCATGGTGCCACTTTGCCTTAGCTACCATCTAGTAAAACCTTAATATGGGTCCTTTCTTCTAGATACAATTCTTATGTCCCCTATCAATTGGTAGCTCTGTGTTTTTATCCATTTCTTATTTCAGACTCTTACCACAATTTCCCTCGTTCCTATGGCTTAGTTTGTTCATCTACCTCTTGGACCTGGCATACTGGGAAAGGTGCTGTCTGAAAGTTGAGAGGAGGACAAGTTATACCGTGTTTGGAAAATCTGCCTTGTTTCATCTTGAAAAGCCACACATAATACATGCCTGTTCCATTAGGAAGGCGGGGCGTGGCCAGCAGGGCTACAAGATGGCTGCCTAGTTTCCCAGCTCCACTCTCCTCCAGATAATATTCCCAAATTAAACATGGTAATCTTGAAAATCTTGCTTCTCCTTATAAGTCAGGGCCCCCGGGGTATGCTATTGACCATTTCTAAAGCTAAAGAAGGGGGTTTAATGGGCCATTTTTGGCCCTTAGAGATTGTCCAATAGCAACAAAGAAACCAGTGGCTGACAATATGATGCCTGGTCAAGCAAAAACCTCATGTGCTGCGACCAAGGAACCCGGGACCGCACTTCCTAATTTTTGCGATGAACTAGCCACACAATTTAGATACTTAAATGAAGAAATGGAATGTTGCTGGGAAGCAAACGTAAAACCCTAGAAGATATTTATTATTTGATTTATATTCCAGCAGGAGCACATGGCGGCAGACAAAAACACTAAGAACCTTTAAAACATCATGAAAACAGACTTTAAAGTACATTAAAATAAAACTTCTTTAAAAACATTTTTTAAAGCTTTCAAAGCAACTTTTTTTAAAAAACAGTTAAGAACAAAAAGGTTTAAAAACATTAAAAAGCAATTCCAACACAGATGCAGACTGGCATAAGGTCTCTGCTTAAAAGGCTTGTTCAAAGAGGAAGGTCTTCAATAGGCGCCTAAAAGAACAGAGATGGGTAGGTGCCGCCACACTAAAGGTCCATTTCCTATGTTGTGCAGAACGGACCTCCTGATAGAGGCCCTCAGCTGCAGAGTGCAGTGATCGACTGGGTATATAAGTTGTAAGATGGTCTTTCAGGTATCCTGATCCCAAGCTGTATAGGGCTTTGTACACCAAAACTAGAACCTTGAACTTAGCCCAGTAGCAAATGGGCAGCCAGATCAATTCTTTCAGCAGCGGGGTGACATGTTGGCGATACCCTGCCCCAGTAAGCAGTCTCACCACCGCATTTTGCACCAGCTGCAGCTTCTGGACCAATCTCAAGGGCAGCCCCACATAGAGCGCATTACAGTAATCTAGTCCGGAGGTTACCATTGTGTGGACAACAGTGGTCAGGCTATCCCGGTCTAAAAATGGCCACAGCTGTTTTACCAGCTGAAGCTGGTAAAAGGCACTCCTAGCCACTGAGGTCACCTGGGCCTCTAGCGACAAAGATGGATCCAGGAGCACCCTCAGACTACTAACCTGCTCTTTCAGAGGGAGTACAACCCCACCCAAAGCAGGCCACTGACCAATTACCTGAACTCAAGAACCACCAGCCCACAGCGTCTGTCTTGCTAGGATTCAAGCTGAGTTTATTGGTCCTCATCCAGCCCACCACTCAGTCCAGGCAGCGGTCCAAGGCTTGCACAGCCTCTCCTGATTCAGATGTTACAGAGAAATAGAGCTGTGTATTGTCAGAGTACTGCTGATACCTTGCCCCAAATCCTCTGATGACTGCCCCCAAGGGCTTCATATAGACTTTAAACAGCACGGGGGACATGATGGTACCCTGCGGCACCCCACAGCACAACTGCCAGGGGACCAAAAGGCAATCACCGAATGCTAATCTCTGAAAACAATATTGGAGATAGGATCAGAAGCACTGTAAAACAGTGCCTCTCGATACCCATCTTACCAAGTCAGCCCAGAAGGATACCATGGTCAATGGTATCAAAAGCCATTGAGAGATCAAGTAAGAGTAACGGTTGCACTTCCCCTGTCCTTCTGCCGATAAAGGTCATCCATCAGGGCGACCAAGGCCGATTCAATCCCATAACCAGGCCTGAACCCAGACTGGAATGGGTCAAGATAATTTGTTTCATTCAAGAGTACTTGCAATTGCTGTGCCACAACCCTTTCAATCGCCTTCCCGACGAAGGGGGTATTTGTGACTGGTCGATAATTGTTGCAAACCAGTGGGTCTAGGGTGGGCTTTTTCAGGAACAGTCAGATCACTGCCTCTTTCAGGGTAGCTGGAACTACTCCCTCCCGCAATGATGCATTGACCACACCCTGGACCCATCCTGTCAACCACTCTCGGGAAGCTTTAATAAGCCAAAAAGGGCAAGGGTCGATAGGACACGTTGCTGGCCACATCACAAGCACCTTGTCTATGTCATCAGGCAGCATCAACTGAAACCATTCCCAAGAAGTTGCAGCAGACATTGCACTGGACACCTCATTGGGGACTACAATAGATGTGGATGGGGCATCAAGACTGCTATAGAGGCGAGCAACTTTACCCTCAAAGTGCCTTGCAAACAATTCACAGTGGGCCTTCAAAGGGTCTTAAACTCCATTTCCTGTAGTTGATGTCAACAGACCACTGACAATATGGAAAAGCTCCTCTGGACGGCTACTTGAGGAGGCAGAGAAGTGGGCCTTCTTCACACCCTCACCACCACACAGGCATGGTTATGATGTTTTACTCCTGCCCAATCAGCCTCATAGCATATCTTTTGCCACTTGCTCTAGCTGTCATCCAACCTGTTTCATTGCCCTTATCTCACTGGTGTACCAAGGTGCAAATTGGGCTCCACAATGCCAGAGAGGGCGCTCGGGGGCAACCGTGTCAAGAGCCCGATACACATTGCTGTTCCATAGCGTGACAAGGGCTTCAACAGGGTAACCTGCTCTATCTAGTGGGAACTCCCCCAGGGCATTCAGGAATCCAGTGGATTCCATTAGTCTCTGGGGGTGGACTATCTTAATGTGTCCACCATTCCTGCAGGGAAGGATCAGAGCCATAAGTCTAAAAGATAAAATGGAGACTTTTGGCAGCAGATTGAGAGATATAGCCACCGCAGCATCAGATGCCTTGGATTTGGGACTGGTGAATGCGGAAGAGATTCTTCTACTCAAACATGAGAATAAAATGATTTTAAAAACTTGAAGAAGTGGAGGATTGGGCCCATCGCTCAAATGTACATTTTCATGGTATTAAAGAAGGATCTGAAGAGCACACAGCATCCATGGCCACTTTTGTGGCAGCATGGCTCGCAACCACGGTCCCAGAGTTTGAACTCCGTGCTTCAGATTTAGAATGGGCGCATCGGGCATTGGCAGCAAAACCTAACGATGGAGCCCCTCCGAGGGATATTATCATATGTTTCGCATGATATACTAAAAAGGAAGAGTGCAGAAAATGAATTAAAATGAATAATGCACAGACTGTACTGACTTTACATGATCTTTGCCCTGAGATGTTAAAACGACGAAAAGAGTTCCACCCCATCACAGCGGTGCTACAAAAGGCTGGTATAAAATATCAATGGGGATTCCCTTTTAGACTAGTAGTCATTCATAATGGCCAACAACTTACCACAACATCACTTAAAAATGCTCTACCCCTCCCCACCACCTGTGGCTTGGAATGGCCAGAGACTCCAGCAATGGAGGATGTGGAAGGTGCAGACATGGAGGACATAAGGCCTTTTCCATCAGGAATGAACTACACTGGACAACAGCACTGCTTTAGGAAGGCATCAATAGCTGTTACTCCAACCTCAAACGTACTTGCATCCCTAGCAACCATAATACCTTAGCCCAAAGCAGTCTTCCCCAGCCAGCATGGCCAGTGGTCAGGGATGATGGGAGTTGTAGTCCAAGACCATTGAAGGGCATCAGGTTGAGGAAGGCTGTGCTAAAGAAAGTGTCAGAAACTGCTGTGCTTAAAAGGCCTCAAAGCAGAAACAGTAAACATACAGATCTGAGCAACAAACCAATAGATGCTATTTAAGCAAAAGTGGCAGGGAAGACTATGAACAAGGAGAGGTAGAGATGGGGGACCCAAGGGAAAGAGAAGATGGTGACACCCAGCAGCAACACTTACTGTCTTCTTGCATTTCTTTTGCCAAGTTTGTGTTACGTTTTATTCTCATTTGGACAAAACTTCCATTTTTGAAGGAAGCCTTCTTGCTTTTAATAGCATTTTTGACTCTGCTTGCTAACCACACGGCATCCTCTGGGCCCTGGTAGTACCTTTCCTGATCTGTGGTATACACTCCAGTTGAGCTTTCAACATTGTGTTCTTAAACAGCAACCAAGCATTTTGGAGTGATTTGACCCTCTGGTCTTTGCCTTTAAACTATCATTACCATCATCGCCCTTCAGCTACAGTCTTTTATTAATTAACAATGGAGTCGTTACAACTAATGAGATTATCGCTCTTGGGTCACAGACGTGAAGGTGGGTGCACTACATGATCCTGTTTTGCGAAGTCCAAACTCATCTCTGTCTGAATTCAAAGCTTCCTTGACCCTGTGCCACCACAGACTTTTTCTCCACCAATGGCAAAATGCAGCCACGTTAGCTTCTTCTGAATTCGGAGCTGGCTGATGCAAACCCTGCAGAGAGGTGAAACAAGGAAAAAGCAACACTGCTTTAATATTAATTCATGAAAAAGGGGCTTTAAAATTATGCCAAGCACACTGTACGCAAAACAGTTCACACAGTCTAAGAATGACACACAAAAAGGAGATGGGTGAGAGGACACTCAAATTCACGGTTTGTCTACATCACAATATTAAAAGCCAAAATAAGTGTGACACAGTCAGACTGGGGGTTTCACTGTCCCTGCCAGCGACAATAGTCCACCTTGCTCCAAAGCTGCTATTCACCTGCCTGTATTTAAGAACGCACATACATGTATTAGGAACATAGGAAGCTCCCTTATGCAAGGTGGAGTGGCTCTTCAGGAAGGGTCTCAGTAGGTCTTCCCCATCATAGAACCATAGAATAGTAGAGTTGGAAGGGGCCTATAAGACCATCGAGTCCAACCCCCTGCTCAATGCAGGAATCCAAATCAAAGCATTCCCGACAGATGGCTGTCCAGCTGCCTCTTGAACGCCTCCAGTGTTGGAGAGCCCACTACCTCTCTAGGTCATTGGTTCCGTTGTCGTATGGCTCTAGCAGTTAGGAAGTTTTTCCTGATGTCCAGTCGAAATCTGAGCCCATTATTCCGTGCAACTTGAGCCCATTATTCCGTGTTCTGCACTCTGGGACAATCGAAGAGATCCCGGCCCTCCTTTCATGTACTTGAAGAGTGCTATCATATCTCCCCTCAGTCTTCTCTTCTCCAGGCTAAACATGCCCAGTTCTTGCAGTCTCTCTTCATAGGGCTTTGTTTCCAGTCCCCTGATCATCTTTGTTGCCCTCCTCTGAACCCGTTCCAGTTTGTCTGCATCCTTCTTGAAGTGTGGAAACCAGAACTGGACGCAGTACTCAAAATGAGGCCTAACCAGTGCTGAATAGAAGGGAACTAATACTTCATGCGATTTGGAAACTATACTTCTGTTAATGCAGCCTGATATAGCATTTGCCTTTTTTGCAGCCACATCACACTGTAGGCTCATATTCAGCTTGTGATCAACGACAGTTCCAAGATCCTTCTCACATGTCATATTGCTGAGCCAAGTATCCCCCATCTTATAACTGTGCATTTGGTTTCTTTTTCCTAAGTGTAGAACTTTGCATTTATCCCTGTTGAATTTCATTCTGTTGCTTTCATCCCAATGCTCCAGCCTATCAAGGTCCCTTTGAATTTTCTTTCTGTCTTCCATGGTATTAGCTGTGCCCCCAATTTTGTATCATCTGCAAATTTGATAAGCATGCTCTACCTCCTCATCCAAGTCGTTAATACAAATGTTGAAGAGCACTGGGCCCAGGACTGAGCCCTGTGGTACCCCACTCATTACTTCCACCCAGTTTGAGAAAGGACCATTGATAAGCATTCTTTGAGTACGATTCTGGAGCCAACTGTGGATCCACCTGATAGTTGTTCCATCCAGCCCACATTTAGCTAGCTTGCTGATAAGAATATCATGGGGCACTTTGTCAAAAGCTTTGCTGAAGTCGAGATATATTATGTCCACAGCATTCCCACAGTCTATAAGGGAGGTTACCCGATCAAAAAACGAGATAAGATTAGCCTGACAGGATTTGTTCTTCATAAATCCATGTTTGCTCCCAGCAGAGCTTGGAAAAGTTACTTTTTTGAACTATAGCTCCCATCAGCCCAATCCAGTGGCCATGCTGGCTGAGGTTGATGGGAGTTGTAGTTCAAAAAAGTAACTTTTCCAAGCTCTGGCTCCCAGTAATCACTGCATTGTTTTCAAGGTGCTTACAGATTGACTGCTTTATAATCTGCTCCAGAGTTTTTCCAGGGATTGATGTTAGGCTGACTGGTCTGTAGTTCCCCGGTTCCTCCTTTTTGCCTTTTTTGAAGATAGGGACAACATTAGCTCTCCTCCAGTCATCCTGCACTTCACCGGTCCTCCATGATTTCACAAAGATAACACCTGATAGCATCACCTGCTAATTCTTTTTTAACTGGAAATGCTAGGGATTACATCTGAGACTTTCTGGTTGCAAAGCGTATACATATACCACTGTGCTCTACTCCATCTCCATTATTGTTCCTATGTTTTCCCCCTCCCACCCAGATAAGCAAACAGCAGCTTTAGGGAGGCCATTTCTATAGAAAAAACACCGTGGAGAAAAAGGATTCAATCATACACTCCCCTAGTACAGCTGCCATAGTCAAAATTCTGAGCCTCCTGGGGCTGGTTTTGACTCTTGTGCTGATAAGGGGATATGGGGCAGCCCGTACTGGCAGAGTGTTGCCTGAGAGGATGGCTCCCATTCCGTGATCTGGGCAATCTCCACGACCCAATGCTAGCGTGCATCACGGAGCAGGAGCTACACCTGCCCAGCCCCAGCGACAGGGCCCCCTCTCAGCTTCAGGGGCCCTCAGCCAGTTCACAACCTGGACACCCTTTGGCACCAGGCCTGACCATGGTTCAAACAAACCTAGCTGAAAATACCCTCAGTTGACCAAGGGTGAATATGGTCCTTGAACCAAAAAAAGTTCAGAGTGCAGCAAGGTAAAATGGTGGAGAGTTTCACTCCCCTTCCCCAAGCCATCCTTGTCGTGTAAAGAAGCCCCCCCCCGCTTTGTATGTAAATAGAGCAGAAAACATTGATGAAGTGCACGTACCTGCCCTAGCTTGTCTGTCTGGCTTTTTCAATAAACAGTATTTTGACAATAAGTTTCCTAATGAAACTTGCACTCTAAAACATACCAGGGCAGTGGTTCCCAAACCTTTTCCCCCTACAATCCACTTGAAAATTGCTGAGAGTCTCAGTGGACCACTTAATGGTTTTTCTGTCAGTTGTAGCAATTATAATGCACTATGCTAGATGCCATATGATTTTTAATTGCAATTTGACAGACATACTGTGGACCACCTGAATGAAGCTCTCGCACCACTAGTGGTCTGCAGAACAGAGTTTGGGAATCCCTGTCCCAGGGAATAAAATTTTGTTGGTTACTTACTTTGACACAAGCTGCTTCTGCTGCCTTTAACATGCGAAGAGCCACCTGGATTAGGTTCTGAGCATTGCTCACGAGGTGTTCTGCAGATGACCTACTTTTACCTGTTGATGCGTTTACCCTTGGAAGTAGAGAGAGAAAGCATTATGTCACACACCTAAGGGCCAAAACAGGTGTGACATGGGACTCCTGTGGCTGGAGGAAGTGGTGTTTAACCCTACCCCTCCATGCATTGTTTTCCTGATCTAAATTGACCCTCTCTCCCACTGAAATGTACAAAGGCATCAACTTCCATTCCACCTTGTATTTGTCACATGCAACACTGTTTTAATTCTGCTGCAATTTGGCTTCTGGACACAAAAATATGTTATTTCTCTTGCTGTTCGCTATGGCAAAATTTGATGCAATTAATTGCATGATTAATTATGCTATCATTATGCTATTCCACACCATTCATTTCAATGCAAAGGAAACACAATGCAAATTGGTGGGGCGAGTCATCAATTACATATCGTAATGTATCTATTGTGGACTGAAAACAACAACAGCGAATACCAGTCATGTTCGCTGGATTGTTTTCTGTTTTGGACATGGGACAAATAAGCGAATATCAGCAATTTCTAGCTCCATTTCTGTCAAAATTCACAGACATTTCTCCTTCCCGTACACAAGCTCCTAATAGCTCTGCTGAGGAAAAGGCACAGGCACAATGAATCTGCCACCACTTCTGTGATAAAAAGTGAAACACTCCTGCCAGCCCCTTTTAAAATAAGTATCTTTTGCATCACAACTTTTTTAGCCTTAAGCAGTGAGAGGTTCTAGATCTTCACCTAGCCCAACATATGGGATGTTCCTCTCTTGGCCAGTAGAAGCAATTTGTAATGATCCTAACTGATCAAGGCTGTACTAGCCATGTTCGCATGTCACACTAAGCTATAAAAGCCGTGGCACCGCATGCACAAACAAATTACGTTCACTTTGCTCCTCCCTCCTCCTTGCGCATGGAAGAAGCAAACCACGATCCATGCCTTAGTATGGTGTTCAAACTAGGGATAATGGTTTATTTCACTCCCAACAAGTCACAGTCTGTAACAAAGGTTTATTCTTGCTTTACTGACTGTTTATTGGAAGGAAACAAAATTGCCATTCCTGGTTCCAA
This sequence comes from Rhineura floridana, assembly GCF_030035675.1. Lineage (NCBI taxonomy): Eukaryota > Metazoa > Chordata > Lepidosauria > Squamata > Rhineuridae > Rhineura > Rhineura floridana. Next base: position 186,884,664 of record NC_084483.1, on the reverse strand, counting down.
TGTAATGCTAAGCTATGGGTCTTGGTTTGTTTCTTCTGTGTGCTAGTGGTGTGAGACAAACAGCTCAGATAGGCCCATTCATGGTAAACCACTGACTATCGTTTACTGTGACATGCGACGTGGGCCACCATGTCTTGCTAGTTTAGAGATAGTGGCTGCTTCTGTGCAAGACATTAAATGTGGAATATCCATGCCTCGTTAGCTCACATTTTACTGGAGCATCCACACAACATAAGCATTCATTTGTTATCTTCCTGGGTTGTTCCTGTGCTCCTTCTGTCTTTTTCTCTTAAACTAGAGAGTCTGACTTATTTTAGAAAGTCAAAGATGGAAGAATAGTGCAACCTCCGCAGGCATAGATGCCCTTATCACTACTCTTCTTTTTCAAGAGGCATGGTTTTCCTGTGGAAAGGGCGTAGCTCAGTAGTAGAGCATCTGCGTTGCATGCAGAAGATCCCAGGTTCAGTCTCTGCCATCTCCAGATAGGGATGGGAGAGATTTGTTGGAATATGTGGTTCAACTCCAACTTGTGGGTTGAGGCTGCATGGGGTTAAAAAGTGTAGCTAGAGAGGAGACCTTCTGGTTGCTAGGCTATACTTGTCCTTTGATCTCCTGCTGTCTCTCCCTTCCTGCTAGACTGATATGCTTAGGATGTTGATCACATCTCCTTCCCTCCTTCCTTCTTCTTCTTTCTCTTGAGAGGGAGAGCACACATATTCTCTTTGTCTCTCCCTCTCCTCCAAGCATGAGGGCAAACACTAGGCTTAGTGTTTGCATCTCCAACTTAGCTAGTTAGTTAGATATAGGACTCTTTCCTATCAGGTATGTACTTCCTGAATAAAGTAGTTATTTCTTATTTTAAAGCTTAAAGTCTCTGTCTGACTAATTTGCAGGGAAGGTATAATCTTTAGCAAAGATTCAAACACACATGTAGGCTCACTCAGAAATCTACATTCCCAATATCACTACTCTCCGACAGTTTTTCATCTGAAAATCCTGGAGAGCCACCATAACTCAGTGTAGACAACAGTGAGGTAGATGGACCAATGGTTTGACTCAGGACAAGGCAGCTCCTTAAATCCCTACATGGACAGTAACGTATCGGGCAGGTGAACCTAACTCAGCTCAGCATGCATTCACTGTAACAATTATTTATATTATTTAGTCTTATTTGCAGATTTATAAACTGCTTCACAACCAAAAGAGGCGTACAAATAAAATAAGATAAAACAGAAAAGATGATAAAACTCAGTGAACTAAAGGCAATAAAACCATTTCTACACTTTTGCAATTATGATTCTATAGAATACCTAGGTCACACTTCAGGGCAAGACTCCTTTTTGCACTCGGCGCTATTGTATTACCCCATTTATTTATTTATTTAAAATATGTTTTAATTAGTGCTAAAACTTTTTTCAGACTGTAAGCTTAATTTTTTTAAAATCAGCAACATTTTGCTTAAATAAAAAAGTATTACTGTGTTACTTCACTTGCTGAAAAAAATAAGGAAAAAACACTGTTGTGGGCCGTGCAATTTTAACAATGTGCTTTCTCCACCCGACCCCACCCCATCCCCAATTAAACAGAATCTACATTTCCAGTCCATGTTTTAAAATATTATCAAAATTACTATTGTTAGTTACTTTTTTAGTCTGGTCTGTTGTTTTATATCATTCAAAATTGGTTTTATTTATTTATTTGTGGTATTGTATTCTATCCTGATATGACTGGTTTAGTCATGGGACTCATGCCTCATTGTCTTCCACCCTGGCAAATGTTAGAATGAAGGGTGGTATTAAATCATTTTATAGAATCAATCAATCAATCAATCAATCAATCAATCAATCAATATTATTCACATTTCCTTGCTGCCTTTGGAACACCAGCACTGAAGTACTCAACCAGCCCCATTTACAAAAACAAACCCACATTCAGAGGTTTCCCCATTACCACCCTCGCTCCCTCTCATTCACTAGATCAGTGCTGGAAAAACTGTGGCCCTTCAGATCATCCCATCATCTCTGACCATTGGCTATACATTGGCTATTATCCACGTAGAGCAGGCTGGATTCAGGAAAGGCAGAAGTACAGTAGACCACGTTTATGTTCTCCACCACTTAATACAAAAGTCCTTAACAGGGCCAAATGCCTCTTTATTCGTGGCATTTGTGGACTTTACTTCTGCCTTAGACTCAATCAACAGAGACTTGTTGTGGCATAAACTCGGGCAATCTAATATCGATAAGCGGCTCTTGTGGTTAATCCAGTCCCTCCATCAGGCAAACTTTATGCGGGTCAGAATAGGGAGAAACGGAACTCTCTCCCGAGAAATCCCTGTAGAGAGAGGCGTCAAACGGGTTCATATTGGCCCCTTTCCTTTTTAATTTTTATATAAACGATATTATTCCTGCTCTGACGTCTCCTACATTTTTTTCTCCATCACTGGGGAATAGGAAGATTTCGTCTTTATTATACGCCAATGATCTGACCCTATTCTCTCTGAATAAAATCGGTTTAAACAGAATTCTAGCCCATTTGGAAGAATATTGCAATGACCATCGTTTGCAAGTAAATAATTCCAAAACTAAAATAATGATTTGTGGGAAGTACAGGAAATCAAAATCGAACTGGACCTTAAACGGGCAATCTCTTGAACTGGTCCGGTCCTTTAAATATCTAGGCTTAAACATCAATGATAAGCTCTCGTGGAAACCCCACTTGGAGGCCACTTGACTACTTTGTGCTAGGGTTTGTGGGCAGCTAAGGAGATTTTTCTATACCCACGGTGGGCAGCTAATTAACCCAATGTTAAAAATCTATGCCGCCAAAGTCCTCCCAAAAATCCTATATGGATCAGTACTCTGGGGACGTCCAGTTAAATCTAGGCTTGAGGTACTCCAAAATACTTTCATGAGACAAATTTTGGGGTTACCTCACAGAACACTGGCAGCACATTTAAGAGCAGAACTTGGACTTCCATCCCTGGCAGCAAAATTAGATCTGGCCTACCTTAGGTTTTGGAGAAAGATCTCCATCATGAATGACAGCTCCCTCCCAAAGCTCTGCTGGCTTGAACAACAGAGGACTGAGGGCTGGGCCCAAGGGGGACAGGCAATACTAGACACTTATGATCTTTCTCTAAGCAACCTTTTTGGCCTTAACCCCACTCAACTTCGAAATTGGGTATTCGATTATGATGCAAACCAAGACTGGGCAACAATTGTTGTGGCCCCTTTTTCATCTTGGTTCCCCCACATTAAATTCAATCATGCCAAATCCCGCTACTTCGACACTTTGTCGTGTGCCCCCTTACGAAGAGCATTCACAGAGCTCAGATTTCAAGTAATGCCCACAGCTTACCTTAAAGGTAGGTACTTGGGAATCCCTACGCAGGAGCGACACTGTATCTTTGGTTGTAAGGTACCCGAAGATCTAGTTCATTATATGTTCCAGTGCCCTCTGTACAGGAACCCTAGACAGAAATTCTTAGCCCCTCTGATTAGTCGTACGGGGGGACATCTTGTGGAGACTGGGTGATCGTGCTTCTGGCCGATAATTACAAGCAGGTCACAACTGCAGTAGCAAATTATGCTCTAGCTGCTAAAAAGCTCAGAGCAAATCATGTAAAAGTTTTATCATCCTCAGCCGGATCTGTTTTAACGTTTTAGGTATTACGGTTTTAAATGTACATTTTGTATTGTGCAATGGCCTATGGCTAAATGCAAATAAAGGATTGACTGACTACTATTGTTAGTTACTTTTTTAGTCTGGTCTGTTGTTTTATATCATTCAAAATTGGTTTTATTTATTTATTTGTGGTATTGTATTCTATCCTGATATGACTGGTTTAGTCATGGGACTCATGCCCCATTGTCTTCCACCCTGGCAAATGTTAGAATGAAGGGTGGTATTAAATCATTTTATAGAATCAATCAATCAATCAATCAATCAATCAATCAATCAATATTATTCACATTTCCTTGCTGCCTTTGGAACACCAGCACTGAAGTACTCAACCAGCCCCATTTACAAAAACAAACCCACATTCAGAGGTTTCCCCATTACCACCCTCCCTCCCTCTCATTCACTAGACCAGCGCTGGAAAAACTGTGGCCCTTCAGATCATCCCATCATCTCTGACCATTGGCTATACAGTACTGGCTGGGCAGGGGGTGGAGCTAATGAGAGCTAGAGGCTAGCAACATCTGGAGGGCCCCAGGTTCCTCACCCTTGCACGAGCGATATGTCACTCCCCTGGCACTAGCAAGGGGAAGGCTAAAGGATAAAATGCATAGCATAATTACATCATATGGAAAGATTTTGAGAGCATGTTTGAAAGAGCCAGTTACCTGGAGATAGGAATGGGGGAAGAATTCAAATCTATTGAATCCACACTTTCTGAAACAATATGCGAACTGAAGCACAGCCATCCTTCAAAATTCATGCTTATCCAAATTCTATGATGCACTTTGCCAACCAAATAATGTTTACACATATATTGGGGGAAAGTGTGCATAAAAATGACTACGCTGTTATGAGTGCTTGAGTCAGCCCCCACTTTGCTTCATTTGGAGCTGAACGGGTGGAGTAATCTGGACTACATTTTCCACCCCATACCCCATTTTCTGGCTCGTTGTGCCTTCCTAGATACTGTGAAATGAGGACAAGAAGCAAGAACCATCTTTTGGCACTTTTGGAGGAACGTGAAGACCCTGAATTAAATGTTATCTCATTTTCTGGCCAATTTCCCTCATGCCCAGCAGAACAATCCCAATCAAAGACAGCATAAGACAGAGAACTAGTTTTTCTGAGTGTCAGCAAGAAATACACACATGACATGAGATCACCTCATACCCAGATCCCTCCTCTTCACATTGATTTGTAAGAGGGAAAGTGTATTTAAGAGTAGGGTTTGAGACCTAAGATGGTGATCTGAGCTCCAACATGTGTGACTACGCTCTCAAGCAACGCAGCACAGGACTGCGGGCCACAGATCAGGAAGAGAGTTTGTGTCTCAGAGCAAGCCTTGAGACAAAGATTCCTTCCTGCTTTTTGGTCAGAGCTCCTTCACATCATTTCAGCTGTATTCCACTGCCCACTCCTGGGCCTAGGATAGTTAATCTCTGCTACCTGTCATTCCTTATAGCAGTAGGGATTGTTTATCTCTTTAGTTTAAAGTTATGAATGGGTTAGGATATGAATGATTAATACTACCACACACTCAGAAATTTTGTATCACTATTCTTTTCTCTCAATAAAAGCAAGCTTTGCTTTAGTCTGGTTTGGAACTGCATTTCTTGGGTTATAAACACACTATTTAGGCACATTTCAGGGCAAAGTGCTTGGTTTATCCCTAGCAAAAGATTCCCCCTCCTCTCAAGGAGGTGTATTTAAAGGGACATGTGGGTGGCAGGTTCACACACTCAGGTTTCCAATAGACACATGTTAAAAATACTGGTGAAAACAATATGCAAAAATGCATTATATTAGGGGAAATTGCTTGCATAAATGTGTATATTAGTCAAAATTGCATACAAAATGTGTTTATTATCAGAAATTCACACTAAAATGATGAAGAATTTTCACAAGGACTTTTTAAAATCACAAATTACTGCACAAATGTGGAGAACTTAATTTAAGATTAGAAAAAGGAGAAACCAAAAACGAGAGAACCAAATTTGACAGATCATTGCATCCCTACCTGGAAATGATGCTAAGCTGGTAGCTAATTGTCTTGGTTTGCTCCATTGCATGCAGCAGTTCACTTGCACATCTCTTGTCCTGGCAGATCTTTGCAATGATGCCAGCAAATGTTACTAGGGCTTCCCCTCCAGAAATGATTTGTGTAGCGCAGGCAATGAGTTGCTCTTTGGTCTAAATCAAAAGTAGTTCCAAAATAAACCCTCAAAACACAGAATCAGTCCTGTTCTCCAGTAATACATTCATACTCTATTATTTTTTCCCAAAGAAGAGTGATTTAGAGACAGCTTCTACAATTTGTTGCTGCAGCGATACTGGAATGCTCTACCGTTAAAAGGCTCCCTGCATCTAGAAAGGTAGCAGGCTGGGGAGACAGCTAGGTTGGATCATTCTTCCTGATGTGCTAGTTATCTATGCTGAGGGAATGTGGACCATTTAAACATGCTGGCTGGGGCTGATGTAGTTGTAGTCCACAACATCCGGAGGGCACCAAGTTGGGGAAGGCTGCTGTGGATCACAAAAAGCATCTTTGTACCACGTAGGGATGGACGAGAAATTCAATTCAGTTTGCATTTCAAGCTGAATCTATCAAATTTGCATTTTCTGAAACAATATGAGAACCTAAACACAGCCATCTTTCAAAATTCACAACCAATGTTTACAAAAATGCATATGTTAGGGGAAAGCGTACATAAAAATGAATGTATCACTGAACACCAAAGTCAGGATCATTCAGACCATGGTATTCCCGATCTCTATGTATGGATGTGAAAGTTGGACAGTGAAAAAAGCAGATAAGAGAAAAATCAACTCATTTGAAATGTGGTGTTGGAGGAGAGCTTTGTGCATACCATGGACTGCAAAAAAGACAAATAATTGGGTGTTAGAACAAATTAAACCAGAACTATCACTAGAAGCTAAAATGGTGAACCTGAGTTTATCATACTTTGGACACATCATGAGAAGACATGATTCACTAGAAAAGACAATAATGCTGGGGAAAACAGTAGAAAAAGAGGAAGAGCAAACAAGAGATGGATTGATTCCATAAAGGAAGCCACAGACCTGAACTTACAAGATCTGAACAGGGTGGTTTACAACAGATACTACTGGAGGTTGCTGATTCATGGGATCGCCATAAGTCGAAATCGACTTGAAGGCACATCACACACACAACATACAAAAATGCATTATATGATGAGACATTGTTTGCGGAAATGTGTACATTCATCAAAACTGCTTACAAAAATGTGTTTATTAGGAGAAATTCACACTAAAATGCTGGAGAATTTGCATGAGGATTTTTAAAAAAATGCAAATTACTACAGGAATATGGAGAATCGAATTTAAGATTGGAAATATGAGAACTGAGAGCACTGAAATGGACAGATCTTCCCATCCCTAGTACCAAGTCAGACTATTAGTCCATCTAGCTCAATACTGTCTATACCTCTTCCCAGGAGGATCGCTCCACCTGTGCTGCCTCTGGGACGGGCTCCCGTCTTGGTGGAAACTTTTTCAGTTTTAAAACCAGTCAGAAGGGCTTTTTGACTGGGGAAAATTTCTTCCGGATAAGGAAGAAACGTAGAGATTTTCCACAGAGCTTTGTTGTGTTTGTTGGAGGCTGGAATTCTGCGAAAGAAGGTCTTCCAGCAGCTCAGACGGAGCTAGGATTTCCAACCAGCTCAACTGATTAAGTGAGCCGGGTTTTTTTCTTCAAAGAAAAACAGATTAACAGGCAAGCATTCTCCTGTCTTTTCTCATTATTTTGTTATCAATACAGCTAAAGAGATTTGTCAAAGAACCAGCAATTAAGAAACCCTGGGTGAGTCATAGCTTTCTCTTTTATTCACGGAGCTAAGGGGAAGAAAATAGAAATAGTTTATCTTTATTTTTATTGCAAAAAACTGGCATGGAATTCAGCATTATAAAGATTACAAACGGCTGAGGGGTTTCTAATTTAAAGAGAAATATTTTTTTTTATTTATAAGACTTTTGAGTAATATATGTCTGGGACTATTTTTTCCGGTTTATTTTTTTTTTTTTTGACGAATCTGCTCATTCTTCCTGCTACTAATTATTTGGATGCTGTGAATTAAAGTTGTTTTGGCACTTTTGGACATACAAAAGATAAGGCAGTTCGTCTTGTCTAGAGAGTGACGTCAGCTGGCTTGAAAGATTAACTCCTTTGTAACTGGATAAAGAAATAAACTGTTCTTTGCTTGGGACATTGGAAATTGAAGGGATTGTGGGTTTTTTGGTTTTAAGAATGACAATCAAGAAGGTGGTTGAGATCATGGATGTACAAGAAGGGACTTTCTCTTTAGATATGTTTCAGAAAATAATGAATGAGATTAAGTTAACAAAACAAGAACTCAGACATAGACAAGTGATGATAAGTGAATTTGGTGAAATGAGACAGGAGCTGAAAGAAATTCAGGAACAAAGATAAATTTGGAAAATTAAAAAAGGATGAAAGAAAAATTAAAGGGAAGGTTCAAGCCCTGGAGATTGGATTAAATATGGTCTTGGAAAAAGATTTGGATTTCCTGGCTGTGATGGATCCTGGAGACAAATATTACTGTTTGGAATTCAGCGCTGTCCCTGAAGGAATTGGTGAAGAGATTGGAGATAAAGATATCATCGGTTCGAAAAAATTCATGGACTGGAAGGATTTGATGGAACTTGAAATGGAGAAAGTTTACAGAATTAATTCCTGTTTTGTGACAATGAAAAACCCTTCAAGAGATGTGCTAGTGCATTCTGTAAAAAAGAGGAACAGAGATGCGGTTCTGCAACAATACTTCAGTGATACGTTTGGAAATGATGGCAAGAAAATATTTGTGATGAAGGAAATCCCTATCAGACTCTTATTATATGACTATGACAGCAAGATTATTGGGTGCGTAAAGATGGAAGATGGAAGATGGAATCAACACGGATAAAGGAAGAAGAGCGATTTGAAATTACTGGATTTAATAGACTTGAAGAGTTGGATTAATTGACATGTCTATCTAGAAAAAAATTGATGGACATATATCTCAAGGATTGGAAACTTCTCTTTGACTTTTTGTAGAAGAATAAAATGATATGATGTTAATGAGATTTGATACCAACTAAGATAACTGCTGGAGGAAGGTGATTTTATAATTTATCAAGAGACAGGTTTGTTATATATTATAGACCTATAGCTGAACTACAACAAATCGGAAGTCAATAGGGTTTTTTTTGTTTCTTTTTATTGTATTAGTTTTAATTTGTGTTTTTCTTTTTGTATTGTCTTGATTTTGAAAATTTGAATAAAAATTAATTGAAAAAAAATACTGTCTATACAGAACAACAGCAACTCTTCAGGGTTCCAAACAGGAGACTTGCCTTGCTCCAGCTGGAGACAGCAGGGATTGGATCTTGGATCTTCAGCATGCAAAGCATGTGCTCTATCAATGAGCTATACCTCTTCCCCATATCAGCAAAATGCAAGCTTCTCTTTTTTCTAGAAGAGTGTTGTTGTCTCAGAGGTAATTGGCCCCTGAAATGTCACCTTTGGTGGCAGCCCTAACAGAAGCGGGCAGATGATTCCTTATGTTTTTCCTTGTGAAAATGCTAAATTATATTGGACACCCAATCAGGGAGAGGACTCGATTATTTTTTAAGCAGATAAGAGAAAAATCAACTCATTTGAAATGTGGTGTTGGAGGAGAGCTTTGTGCATAACATGGACTGCGAAAAAGACAAATAATTGGGTGTTAGAACAAATTAAACCAGAACTATCACTAGAAGCTAAAATGATCAAACCGAGGTTATCATACTTTTGACACATCATGAGAAGACATGATTCACTAGAAAAGACAATCATGCTGGGCAAAACAGAAGAGAGTAGAAAAAGAGGAAGGTCAAACAAGAGCTGGATTGATTCCATAAAGGAAGCCACAGACCTGAACTTGCAAGAACTGAACAGGGTGGTTCACAACAGATGCTATTGGAGGTCGCTGATTCATAGGGTCACCATAAGTCATAATCAATTTGAAGGCACACAACAACAACAAAGGAGGGCTCTGCTTATGTTCCTATGACCTCCCTAGGAACCCTGAGCTGGTGAGGTAACACGTGGCTTTTCCACCCCAGACATGCTTCCTTCTTCTGGATTTGGAGAGGAGGTATTCAGACAAAGATGAAAAGAGATGGATTGATTCCATAAAGGAATCCACAGACCTGAACTTACAAGATCTGAACAGGGTGGTTCACAACAGATGCTATTGGAGGTTGCTGGTTCATAGGGTCACCATAAGTCGAAATCAGCTGGAAGGCAAATAACAACAAAAACTCTAAAACAATGAAGAAGAAGAAGAAGAAGAAGAAGAAGAAGAGTAGCAGCCCATTTGGGGCCCTTGGATGATGTGCAGCCCACACTTCTAAAATAACGATTACATGTTTTAAAAATGTTTTGAGAATGCAACTGCTAGGTTTTTGTCACTTTGGCCCTACCAAACGAGAGGTTACAACAATAGCTTCAGTAAATCAGTTTCTATCGTTGCGCAAGCTTTTCACTTCCTGAGCAGTCTTGAGGGGTGAAGGGTCATGGCTCAGTGGCCGAGCATCTGCTTTGGAAGCACAAGGTCTCAGGTTCAATCCCTACTGGGAAGGCCCTGCCTGAAACCCTGGAGAGACGCTGTCAGTCACTGTAGACAATATTGAGCAGATGAACTAGTAGCATGAGTATAATTTAGTTTCCAATATTCCTGGGATTTTTTTGGTAAATATATTGTATTGATTTTCTGAATAAAAATACATATGAAAATACGTATCAAACCACAAAAATAATTGTCAGTCTTTCTGACTTGTACGTGCATCTCAGGTTTCTAAATACATAGGTAAATTCATTCATCAGGTAATTATTGGCTTTAGAGTAAACATCCTCCCTCTGAAGAATCCCCCCTCTCCCCAACAAGGTGGCGCTATGTTAAAAAAAAGGGGACATATTCCTTCTTCCAATAATCCTATGTTATAGGGAAGGGCCATATCTCAGTGGACGGGTGAGAAATTTGATTCGGTTTGCATTCAAAGGCGAACCTATTTAATTTGAACTTTCTAAAACAATACACAAACTACAGCACAGCCATCCTTCAAAATTCACACTTCTCTGAATTTTGCAGTGCAGCTTTCCGGCCAAGTAATTGTTGGCATTAGGCCGTACTGCCTATGGATGTTTTCATCAGGTCTGAAAGAGTTACAAGCATGTGTCTGCAGGAGCAGCGTTATCAGCTAAGACTGGCCTGGGAAACAGACACGTTGCCATGGTAATGGGTGATAACAGCTTGGGAAAAAGTTCTAGTTGCTTTCTATTGCTGTTCTGTACTGTGCTGTCTGTGTGTTGTCTCTGAACTGAGAGCTTCTCCTTGAAGGGGGGGGGGAGAAACTCTACTTGTATCTACTCTTAAGCCTTTGGCCTTAATGTCTAAGTAAAGACTCTTAAACTTTCTCAAGCCTCTGTGATGATTCTTTACCATGTTACATCCAACGTAACGTGTTGTTTCACACAAGAACTGCCAACCATCAACAGGGTTATGGGCCCAGATCCACAGCGCGTTACACAGGAGTAAGTGGCTGGTCTAAACGGCAGACGGAGATCCAGAGGGCAGCTTGATTGATTGTGCCAGACAGAGGTGAGCAGAGATGGCTGCTGTAAACATGTCTGGAGGCTTGCCGATGGAATGACTTACGGAAAAGAATTATGGCAGTTGGAAGCCAAGAATGCGTGCTTTCCTGATAAAAGAGGATTTATGGGAAGCTATTGAAGGAACACCCCCTGCACCCCTTACAGCGGCCTGGGTACGGAATGATGAGAGGGCGCAGGCTTTTATTACTCTGGCTCTATCAGATTCTCAACTGCTACACGTGAGAGATGTTACAAACGCCAAACAGATGTGGGACATGTTGGAGGCCCTTCATGTGCAACAGACCGCGGGATCTAGATTGTGTTTGGCACGGAAGCTGTACCAGATGCGCTTCACGGGTGAGTGCGATATGAGTGAGCATCTCACGGAATTCAGACGCTTGTTTGCTGAGTTGATGGACCGAGGCGTCGAACACAGTGAGCTTCAGAAGACCTATTTGATCCTGGCTTCACTCGATGGGAGTTGGAATACTTTTGTTATGGCAATGGAAGCTCTGCCAGATGGGGGGCTGAATGTCGCCTTTATTGAGGAAAAACTGACCCAGGAATGGCAGCAGAGACAAGAGGCGAAGAAAAGTGCCGTGCCAGAGGAGGCAGCCAGAAGCAAGCAGGATTACAAGCAGGAGCAGCAGCGGCTAAAAGCTTGTTATGTCTGCGGAGCTCATGGGCATCTCCAGAGAGACTGTGCAGTCAGGCGCAACTCCAGGGACGGAGGCTGGAAGCAGGGAAGTGTGAACTTTGTTTGTAAACAGAAGCCTCAAGATTTGGGACAAATTGACTGGATTATTGACAGTGGTGCGCCCCATGTATTAATCAAAGACAGGAGTTTGTTTTATACGTCTACAGATTAGCAGGACTTTGTTCAATTGGCGGATGGATCGCGGAAGAATGTAGAGGCTCGTGGACTGGTGAGATTTGATAAGCTTGGAATACTGTCAGAATGTTTGTTTGCACCAGAACTGTCTCATAACATGTTGTCTGTGAGAAAACTGACCAGTTGTGGGTTTTCAGTGTTGTTTGACAGAGACAAATGTTATGTAATGAGGGGAGATCAAGTGTGCTTGCAGGGAAGCCTGAATGATTCCCAGTTTGTAATAAAAAGCAGTCAAGCAGGGTGTGCTGTGTTAAACGCTGAGGCACAGACACATCAAGGCTGCGTCCATGAATGGCATCAGAGGCTGGGGCATGCAAACTTTGACACGATAAAGAAAACCCCAATGCATAGTGAAAACATGCGTTTGAAAGATTGTGGACAGTTAATGATGGATTGTGATGCATGCCATAAAGCAAAAATGACAATTGCACCCATAAACCGGGAGGCTGAAAGCACGACATCAGCTCCCTATCAGCTAGTTCATGTTGATTTATCAGGGCCAATAAACACTTCACGAGGAGGTGCTAAGTACTTTATGGTAGTGGTTGATGATTTTTCAAGATTTTGTCATGCTTTTTTACTCAAGAGGAAAGATGAAGCAGAGCAGAAGCTGAAACTGTTCATTAAGAGAATCGAAACTCAACATGGCACCACGGTGGGGGCTATGCGCTCAGACCAGGGGGAGGAATTCATGGGTAAAGCATTGCATGAAGTGCTGGCAAGTAAGAAAATAGCACTTAAACCTTCTAACGGGACCGCTGAGAGAAAAAACAGGGTGCTTCAAGAAGCCATGAGAGCCATGTTAATGGATTCCAGTTTAGGGAATTCTTTCTGGGGAGAAGCAATTATGTATGCGAATTACATTCACAACAGGGTGTTACACAGTGCACTTGGAATGTCTCCCTACGAGAAGCTCACTGGGAGAAAGCCGAAAGTGCAACACATTCAGAAATTCGGGGCATGTTGCTGGGTACACATACCACAAAACAAGAGAAGAGGCAAACTTGCACCCAGAGCACAACAGGGATTTGTTCTGGGGTTTCAGAATGCATATTTCAGAGTTTGGATACCGGAAACACAGCAATTAATTCTGAGCAGAAGCATTAAAGTCTCAGAAAAGCCTTGGGATCAAAGGCAAACAGTCATTCTCACAGGGTCAGATGACGCACAAGCACCGGCATTGGCATTGAAACCAAGCCTAGATATAAAAGTGGAAGGCACACAAATTCCACTTAGGGATGCATTAAATGAACTCATTTGTGGGAAACGGAGATCAAAGAAACGCAAGGCTGAGGAAATGGAGTATCCTGAGCAAGCTGTGCCAAGCACCAGCTCAAACAGGGGGGCTGAGAGAGCAGAAGCTCTAGTGCCTTTGAGACGTTCTGAGAGATCCAACATTGGGAAACTGCCTGAAAGATTTACTGTGGGATTAATAACCAGTCCAGGGATGCACAAAGAGGTTGAGATGGACCCTGAGACACTGTATCTGACTTGTGTGCAACCGAAATTTGATTGATAAAGTTTTGAAAATGTACTGATATGTCCGGTAATGTACTGAACTGGAAATGATGCACTGTATTGAAATGCATTACTTTGTATTGTAGAAATGTATTACTGTAATGTAATTGTTGTAATGGATATACAGACATGATGAAAAGGGGGGACTGTTGGCATTAGGCCGTACTGCCTATGGATGTTTTCATCAGGTCTGAAAGAGTTACAAGCATGTGTCTGCAGGAGCAGCGTTATCAGCTAAGACTGGCCTGGGACACGTTGCCATGGTAACGGGTGATAACAGCTTGGGAAAAGGTTCTAGTTGTTTTCTATTGCTGTTCTGTACTGTGCTGTCTGTGTGTTGTCTCTGAACTGAGAGCTTCTCCTTGAAGGGGGGGGGAGAAACTCTACTTGTATCTACTCTTAAGCCTTTGGCCTTAATGTCTAAGTAAAGACTCTTAAACTTTCTCAAGCATCTGTGATGATTCTTTACCATTTTACATCCAACGTAACGTGTTGTTTCACGCAAGAACCGCCAACCATCAACAGTAATGTGTACAAAAATCCAGATACTAAAACTGTGCATATCAATGCATATATTCGTGAAAATAACTGGCAGAAGGTCTCAGGGTCAATCCCTGGCCTCTTCAGATAGTGCTGGGTGACACAGCCTTGCCTGAAATCCTGGCGACCTATGCCAGTGTGGACCAATATTGAGCTAAATGGACCGATGGTTTGACTCAATGTAAGGCAGCAGCTTCCCATCCTTTAAATCACTCTGGGATCCCTGCAGCCCTCATTCATCTTCCTCTTCTTTGGATTTGATCATTGGCCTGAGCACTGAGCCAATGGCAGTGTTTGCAATGCTTATTTGCCTGTGCTTGGTCTAGTTATGTAGACCATTGCTCATCATGCTCTTGCTTTCGTGACTTGGAGGGGCTTGTGATGTTCCTCTATTAGTGTATATATGGTAAGTGCTGTTTGTATAGGAGATACATGGTAAGTGGAATGAAACAGGAGGGGGGAGTGAATGGGCAGTAGAATGCTGGATGATTGGCTGAATGTTTAAAATGGCTGACAGTATAAATGGAAGGATGTCAGGTAAATCTGGGTGGATGTGAGGTGGAAGGTGGATGTGAGGTGGAGGGTGGACGTTGGTGGACTTGAGAGGGTTGTTTTGGTGGGTTTTGAGAGGAGATTGTGTGGAGAGTTGGTGGATGTGAGGAGAGGGTGGAGTTCGGATTAATACTAAGACCAGTACCTCAGGAATAGATGAAACCATATGCTTAAGTGCCTTTATAAAGAAATCTTGTTATCTCTGTTATTTAATAAATATATTTGGTTTACCAAAGGCCTGATCCTTGGCTAGGGTTTCACAGACCAGAAGGGAGGGTAAGGTAAATACCAAGGCTGAAGAGTGACAAATGGTGGCAGCGGGGAAGGGAAGAATAACACCACAAGTATTCAGAGCAAACCAGGATTATCTGCATTGATACAAAGGGATTGGGACAGCTTAAGCACGCAGTCACAGAGGTAACCTGATAGAGAGACTCAGGCAGAGTCTCTGGGAATACGGGTTATAGGACGTGACTGGCGTGCTGCCTAGCAGGGGGATCTGGTGAGGTCTATGCTAGAGCGGGGAGAGAAACCATAAAAAAGGACAGTCCGGACTGGTGGAGTCCCTGGTGGTGCCTAGTGACAGGCAGTAACCACGAGCAGGTAGGAACCTGACAGGGAGAGCCAGGGAGGGGCGTCACAGGTGGTAGCACAGCGGTGGGATACGAACACAGGAGAATATGTCACAGGTGTTGGCTGTAGCAGTGAGATACAAATACTAGAGAATCCCTAACAGTGGTGTGGCAAACAGAAATAACAAAACAAGATTAATTGTGAGAGTGACTGGCAAAGAGTGGCAAAGAGTGAGTGACCATGGCTGAATATATAAAAATGAAAAGAGAGGAGCTGGTGGAGAAGTGCATAACATTCAATTTACCTCACGAGGGTAAAGGGGTAGATGAATTGAGGGTAGCACTTATAGGATTTGCAACTGCCCAGCAAAAACAACCTGTCAGGGAAGAGACCCCAGAAGGATACTCAAGCAATCCCGTTTATATAGAGTACTTGAGAGAGAAGTTAAGATGGGAGCATGAGTTGGAAACTGAGAGATTGAGGAGGGAGGCTGATGAGAAAGATAAACAGCGAGAGTTAGAAACTGAGAAGTTGAGGAGGGAGGCTGAGGAAAAAGACAAGCAGAGGGTCTTTGAAATGGAAGAGAAGGAAAAACAGAGGGAGTTGGAAACTGAGAGATTGAGGATGGAAGGTGCAGAGAAGGAAAAACAGAGGGAGTTGGAATTTGAGAGAATGAGAGTGGATGCTGAATTACAGGTGGAAAAGTTAAAGTTTGAAAGGGAGAGGTTTCATTCTGATGAAACAAGAAAGGACAGAAATGAAACAAAAATAAAAGTTACACCAAAAGACTTTGCAGTGTTTGAGCCTGGACAAGATCCACAGATTTACCTCAGCACTTTTGAAAAAGCAGCTCAATTGTGGGGGCTACCAGAGGATAAATATATGCAATATTTATCAAACCTGATCAAAGGGGAATTGGCTGAAGTATACCAATATTTCCCCTCAGACAAGCCCGTCACCTATGCTGAGTTTAAAGAGGCAGTATACAAAAGGTTCAGACTGGGACCTGACTATTTTAGAAAGTTATTCCAAAACTGTCAGATCCAAGCAGGGAGGTCTTTTGTTGAACTGGGAGCAAAGTTGATGGATATATTTGGAAAGTGGATGAGTAGTGCAAAAGCTCAGTCAGTGGAAGAGGTGAAAAGCCTCATGATACTGGATCAATTATTCCATCAGTTACCACCAGAAATAAGGCTCCTGGTCAAAGACCGTTCCCCTACATCGGTGCAGGAGGCCGCAGAGATGGCGGATCACTTTGCCTCCAACAGAACTGGCTGGGTGGGGAAAACATCAAGAGAGTTTAAACCCAGACCATATAATGGTGGCAGAAAGGATGTGGTGCCACAGCGAGTGAGTCCTCCAGTAAAATCTGAAGGGCACAGGACA
Organism: Rhineura floridana; assembly: GCF_030035675.1. Classification (NCBI taxonomy): domain Eukaryota; kingdom Metazoa; phylum Chordata; class Lepidosauria; order Squamata; family Rhineuridae; genus Rhineura; species Rhineura floridana. The sequence continues at coordinate 186,867,847 of NC_084483.1, read as the reverse complement.
CCCCAGAGTGGATCTGTGTACCATAAAACAGAGGAGAAATTATGCTACAAATGTGGTAGACCGGGGCACCTACGTTTTCAATGTGAGGTTGCCAACCCCATTAGTAATACTGCTCAGGCAAGGGCAGTAAAAATAGAACCAAAAGATTTAACCACAAAAAAGGTTCGGTTCTGCCAGATAAACTGGACAGAAGTAACAGACCTTGATTCAAGTTTGAGAGAGGAAGTGAGTGTACAAGGGGCAAATTATTGGGCATTGCTTGACACTGGTGCCGCTCAGACGTTACTGAGGCCAGATTTAATAAAATCTGAAGAAATATTACCTCAGGAAACGGTGAATATCCAAGGAGTGAGGGGTCAACCAGAAAGCTTGCCTGTGGCCCTGGTGAAAATGGCGTGGAGAGGCCGAGAGGGCAGATATAAAGTAGGCATTAATGCCCAACAACAAGAACCAGTGATACTGGGAAGAGATGTTATGGGGGCACAAGGGAAAATATATGTGGTGACCAGACAACAACTTGGCAGAGAAACAGAAGCCATGTTAAGGGGGGCTGAAGGAAACAGGGTGGAATCTGTTTGCGAGCCTCAGGTCCCCATAGCAACCCTTGGCAGGCCTGCTGAAGGAGACAAACTGTATCAACTGGTCTCTGGGGAAGAGACAGAGCATTTCAGAGAAGAACTGAATAAGGATACCAGTTTGAATCAAATAAAGGAGCAAGCCCTGACCCAACAGATTCCTTTCACTGACAAACTGAGGAATCAAGTTGTGTGTGAGAATGGGATAATAATAGATAAATAATAATAATAAATTTAATTTCTGTGTCGCCTATCTGGATTTTATATAGACTGTGGATGCCTGCTGAGAGAAAGGATGAATGTGAACCAGTGAAGCAATTGATAGTACCTAGCAAATACAGAACCAGATTGCTAGAGGTAGCCCACGATGTCCCATGTGCAGGACATCTGGGAATAAAAAAGACCAAGAGGAGATTGGCTGCACACTATTATTGGTCAAACATCTCCAAAGATGTAAAACAACATTGTCTATCTTGTGGTATATGCCAAAAGGTGGGAAAAAGTGGAGTAAAGACTAAGGCACCCTTAAAGCCCCTTCCTATAATTGGACAACCCTTTTACAGAGTGGGAATAGATTTGGTGGGCCCTTTTTCCAAACCCACAAGGCATGGCAAGAAATATCTATTGGTGGTGGTGGATTTTGCCACCAGGTACCCAGACGCAGAAGCACTAAGATCTGTAGAAGCCCCTGTGGTGGCAGAGGCTTTATTAAAAATCTTTATGAGGCTGGGTTTCCCTCATGAAGTGCTGACGGATCAAGGCAGTGTATTCATGGGAGAAGTGATGCAATGTATGTGGAAATGTTGTGGTCTAAAACATCTAAAGACCACTACTTACCATCCCGCCACTAATGGGCTAACTGAGAGATTCAATGGAGTTTTGAAGGGCATGATCAGAAGCTATGTTCAAGATCACCCACAAGACTGGGATGAACGTTTGGGATGCTTCTTATTTGCATACAGAGAAGTCTCTCAGGAGTCAACAGGCTTCTCACCCTTTGAACTGATGTTCACTAGAAAAGTGAGGGGACCTTTGGAACTGTTAAAAAATTCATGGGAAGGAACCCTGGGAGAGTACAAAACATCTGTAGTAGATTTTGTATTGGAATTCCGCAATAAATTAACATCAGTGATGGAAGTAGTGAAAAAGAATTTGAGTCAAGCACAGGAGAAGCAAAGTTACTGGTATGACAGAACAGCCAGGGAACGTGTGTATGATGTGGGAGATATGGTTATGGCGTTCATACCCAGGAAACATGACAAATTACAGGCTAACTGGGAAGGACCATATACCATCAGAGAAAGGCTTGACACAGTGACGTATGTAATCACCACAGACCAATTAAACAAAAGCAAAGTGGTTCATTAAATATGTTAAAGCCTTACCATACCAGGGATGCAAAGGTGTTGCAAGTTACCTTATTCCCTGAGGGAAGTAGGCCTGAACTTCCAGATTTGGTACAGGAAAGCAAAGACAAAGGAGGGGTAGATCAATTGGAATGGTCAGAAGAGATTCTGAGAGTTTTGAAAAACTATGGGAATCTCTTTGGCAATAAACCTGGCCGAACCAGTATAGCCAGACATTCCATTGATACTGGAGAGCATGCCCCAGTCAGATCTGTACCGTGCTGTGTGAATGGGAAAGTTGTGAGTGAAGTAATCTGTGTAGGACATGAGGTGGGGAGTGGGAAAGTCACCCCCTTATGGAGCAAGGTAGAGGCAGTGCAATCGTGGCCTATCCCCTTGCATGAATTGACAAAGAAAAAGTGTTCTGAGCGTGTTGTATGGATGGATGAATGTCAGAAGGCTTTTGATCTGCTGAAGCAAGCCTTGTGCCAAGGACCCATATTAATAGCCCCAGACTATGAGCAACCATTCATCGTGGCTACAGATGCGTCAGACCTCGCGCTGGGAGTCGTCTTGCTGCAGGAGAGAGAAGGCACCAGACATCCAGTGGCGTATCTGAGTCGCAAGCTAACGCCGAGGGAGAAAAACTATTCGTCGGTCCAAAAGGAGTGCCTAGCAGTCGTGTGGGGACTGAACAAGTTGCGCCCATACGTGTGGGGACAAAGATTCACGGTACCAACGGATCATCGGGCCTTGTTATGGTTGCAGACTATGAAAAACCATAACACTATGCTGCAGAGGTGGTCCTGGGCCCTACAAGACTATCAAGTGGACTTCCAGTTCATAAAAGGCAAGGACAATGTACTGGCCGATGGACTTTCCAGGCAAGTGGCTGGGACTGCAGTGACGTGACCCAGACGAAGGAACAAAAAAAAGACATTTTCCCCATAGAGACTTGTTATATTGTTAACGCGACGTATAAATCCTGGAACAGGAATAATACTCTGCCGTTGTTTTAAGGGGGGGAATGTGATGTTCCTCTATTAGTGTATATATGGTAAGTGCTGTTTGTATAGGAGATACATGGTAAGTGGAATGAAAGAGGAGGGGGGAGTGAATGGGCAGTAGAATGCTGGATGATTGGCTGAATGTTTAAAATGGCTGACAGTATAAATGGAAGGATGTCAGGTAAATCTGGGTGGATGTGAGGTGGAAGGTGGATGTGAGGTGGAGGGTGGATGTTGGTGGACTTGAGAGGGTTGTTTTGGTGGGTTTTGAGAGGAGATTGTGTGGAGAGTTGGTGGATGTGAGGAGAGGGTGGAGTTCGGATTAATACTACGACCAATACCTCAGGAATAGATGAAACCATATGCTTAAGTGCCTTTATAAAGAAATCTTGTTATCTCTGTTATTTAATAAATATATTTGGTTTACCAAAGGCCTGATCCTTGGCTGGGGTTTCACAGACCAGAAGGGAGGGTAAGGTAAATACCAAGGCTGAAGAGTGACAAATGGTGGCAGCGGGGAAGGGAAGAATAACACCACACGTATTCAGAGCAAACCAGGATTATCTGCATTGATACAAAGGGATTGGGACAGTTTAAGCACGCAGTCACAGAGGTAACCTGATAGAGAGACTCAGGCAGAGTCTCTGGGAATATGGGTTATAGGACGTGACTGGTGGTGCTGCCTAGCAGGGGGATCTGGTGAGGTCTATGCTAGAGCGGGGAGAGAAACCATAAAAAAGGACAGTCCGGACTGGTGGAGTCCCTGGTGGTGCCTAGTGACAGGCAGTAACCACGAGCAGGTAGGAACCTGACAGGGAGAGCCAGGGAGGGGCGTCACAGGGCTCAGTCCAGAAATGGGTGGAGAATCCCTGTCCTGTATATGCCGGTACTCATATTGGCAAGGGATGAAACATAACTTAGACTGCTCTTAAGGGCAATGTTGTCCAACCTGGCCCAGAAAACAGAGTGAGAAGATATAGCCATTTGAACGACAACCAGCAAAGGAAAGACAAGTAAGAGGCACAGATGGGCACCCTGAAAGGCAGCTTGGCATAGGTCTTTCTTCAAGTGTTTCTACAGCAGAAGAACAGAGGCAGCACGGTAGAGAAATCAGAAAAGGCAGAGTTTTTCTGAGAAATAACAATATGGTGGCCTCCTAAGATTTTGCCCTGGAACAGAAATCTTAGCCTTCTTTCTTGTTCAAGGAGAAACAGGTAGTGGGGAAATACCGTGACTGGCCCCTTCCTTTTTAGAAACTGGGCCATGTATGACATCTGAGTTGTCATTTGCTGGGTGACTTGTGGAATCGGGCAGCTGTCATGCCATCCCTTCTCAGAATCTCCCAGCGAGGTGACAGGGCTGGCTCTCGCATTGCATTCTTCAGGGTGACCAGGCTGGAAACCACTTTGCAAATCTTCCCAGTGCTGTTAAGAAAATAATATCAGAGATCACCCTCCTGCCTCCTCTCAGTCCCCTTGGCATTCATATGCCTGTGATTATCACAAGTTTCTTCTGCTGTTACAGGGTGAAGCGCCAATAGCCTTCACAAATTAGAGGGATTTATTGTTACCAACTGAACTGTCAGCTTGTTCTGCATGCTTTTCTCAGCAAGCAAGCAAGCATTGCCTACAGATGTTTTGGATGCTACTACCCATCAGACCCAGCCAGCATAGCTAGGCATCCATCTGGACGGTACCAGAAGGGGAAGGCTGCATTATCCAAATATGGGAAACCTGTGCTCCTCCATAAGTAGTTGGATTCCAATGGCCATTGAGCCAGCACGGCCAGTGGTCAAAGATGAGGGGAGTTGTAGTCCAACCACTTCTAGAGGGCTACAGGCTCCCCATCCTCGCATTACGTCTTCATTTACCAAACCAAATGTTGAATCTGTGCTTTTCCCTGTTAACTCATCTGCCCTTTCTTGACTGATACTGGTGATGGAGATGATTGCTAATATATTGGTGGGATTTCTACAATGGAGAAAGAAGCAATAACATCAAAAGCCCAAGGGGGAAAGGGGGTTGGGAAGGTAAGGCTGCCACCCCATACCCCAGTGAGTAAGCCCCAGTGAACTTAATAGGACTTGTGTCTGAGTAGAGATGGGGGAGGATTTCAGTGCACTCACAATTTGGAGCAACCCTCCCTGGTTTGTATCCGATGGATCATGCTTGGATTGGAACACAGACATGCAGATTAGACTGAATGTCTACGAACCTTTCTGAGAATGGTCCACTCCTGCTTAAGTTTGGGGTTTTTTATGATGTTGCTCAAGGGCTTTCTGGCTTTAAACAACAAAACAAAATATTTGTAGCTGCTTGTTGAAAAGTTTTCAGTAAAAAGCCTTAGAAGCGGCACTTCCTGGGTAATTGTACAGAGAAAAAGAAGGAGTGTTTTTTTTCTGAACAACATCCCTATAAGACTGCAGCCAGCAAGGGAGCAAGTTCTTTTGAATTCAGGCTTAACCGATGCTGAGAGCAGACATATGATGGATTGCCCTGTAAGATCTATGTAAACTGCTCTCTGTTTATTCTGATTTCAAATAATATTAGAGACCATTCCTTATCCCCAGATACAGTGCCTCTTCACAACAAAGAACAACTTAAGGGAGTAGGCTTAGCTTCATTGACTCAAAGCCACCAGTTCTTTAAACTGCTGGCCACTAGCCAAAATTCTTCAAGCATTTTCCTTATCTTGCAATACTAATTTTGCTTCGTGAAATACTAGGCTTGTATGCACATTTTGCTTTTCTGCATGGAAGAATGTAGATTAAAGACATTGGTGGTAGTGGGGACACGAGACGCATTTGAAATTTTGTCATGGGTACTATCACAAAATGGCCACCATGTGGAGGGCATGCCCATTCACACAATGGCTACCATGGTGTAATTACAAAACACCCATTTCACAGAAGGCATCTAAGCACCCAAATATAAAACCACTTAATGAACCAACATCTTTCTGCTCCCACATCCCATAAGGCAGCTTGATGGGACAAAAAGACAGAAAGCAACATCCGAAATGGATTTTGCAGAAAGATCTAGGAGTAGGCTGGAAAAGATCTCCTCACCATGCATCCCGATGTAACCACTGAAAAAGCAATAAAATGCAAAGGGGCGTTGTTGACAAAGCACACACTTAATAACTGCTCCTGCTAAATAGCTCTTAGAGAAGAGAACAATCTTACCATTTTTTTAACCCCCTGAGCAAGCAAAGTTCCTTGCCCAGTCTTAGCAGATTTGAGCTTTGGCATCACAGGATACTGATGCTTTGTGCTATCCCCTTCTTTCTGCAGGGAAAGCTGCATCTTACAGACAGGTTGACTAGTGTGGATATGACCCTCGTTGTTTTGCAAGCACCGCCTAACATTGTCCAGTGCTGCTTCACTGACACCCTTTGCGGACTGAAGCAGTTTCACAAGATAAACAGCTGCAGCAGACCACTCATGCAGAATACTATCTACCAGGAGATGTTCCTTGTCTAGATGGCTTTGGAGTCTCTCAGCTCTCCCCACCACTTCATCAGTGAGCAGAAGAAGATGGTCTGCAGTGGAGAGTAAGCTCTCTTTCAGCTCTGTGGAAGAAAGGCTCTCCACAGCATCACCGATTATCTTTTTGGCCATTTGGATATTGGTTCGGAGCTGGCCTGTGTTCTCCTCAAAAGCCTCATCAATTATATCACTGTTGCATTCACTGTCGCATGGCATAAGCTGGGTTAGTCTGATGACATTCTGGACACTGCTCAGGTATTCTCCATTGATCACACTCAGCCAAAGCCGAAGGACTTTGGCTGTCATGGCAAGTTCCCTTTGGAGAAGCTCAAAACGAACTGACAAGCTAGGGGCAGGCAGCAGAGAGGAAGACAGAACATCTGCAACTTGCAGCAGAGAGTCTGTCAGTAATTTCATCTGTTCCTTTAGCACTATCATCTCATTAGTGCTGTGTTGATCACATGACAGAAATGACAACCTGCTTGCTTCCTGTATTCTGAGGGAACTTTCTGATACTGCTGCCAAGGTGCCCTGCAAGCAAAGACGGTGTTTCATCTTTGTTTGCAACTCTGATAATGACAAGACATCTCTTCCTATAAACTGGTCTACAGAGTGTAAGAATGCTTGGATGGTGACAGACCACAGAATGCAATTTGCATCAAAGTTCTCCAGCTTAGCCTTGTCAGAGAGGGGCTGATTAACAGCCAGTGTCTTTTCAAGCAAGTGTTTGGTCCTGGCTTGCACACAAGTGAATTTAGCTTGAACTCGTAGAAAAGCTTCGTGAAGCCTGGGAAACTCAGGGAGACCCTCACTGTGATCTACATGAGTGCCTTTGCCAGTGAGCTGAACAACAGTCTGTAAAATCTCCATGATCTCATCTAACGTTTGAGTATTGTCAGAAAAATTAGGTGACCTAATGCAAAACAACTGCCTGGCCAGGCAATACCAAGGGCTTGCAACAATGGTCAGACCTTGCTTAACTTTATCAATCTGCTCAGAGAGCAAAATAGCTGTTTGCAGGAGTCTCTCTGTGTGATGAACAGGGTCGGAGTCTACCTCTCTGGCTAAACTGATAAAACAAGGGATTAATGCCACTATTTCTCTGTAATGCATTAGTTCTTCTGACACAGGTGACTTGGCAACTTTTAAGGCTTCTTTAGCTGCATCAACACAATAGCTGGAAAGCTCCAATAAATCAGAACAAGCACTGCTCAGTCTTGTAATGTTCTGTGCCTTTATAGCTGTTAGGATCTCGCTGATCAGAAGGTGCAAATCAATCCTTCCATTTGTGTCTTCAGAAAATAAAATACTGCCTCTAGGATTTGGGTAGGAAGGACAGTAAACCAGAAGAGATCTGCTTGAGAACTCTTCCAGTAATTCTGAATTGTTTGAGCTACTTTCTTTTATGATGCTTTGTGCATCAAGCTGTATAGGATCCTGGGGAGTAAAGCAATCTGGAACATCTCTGGAAATATTGCAACTTCGAACACCCTCCCGAAGTGGGCTGAGAATATCTGGCTGATTACATTCATCCAGCCCCATTCTGACACTGCAAGTGGCCTCAATCAAACATTTTGTCTTCTTTGAATATTCATCTTTAGCTCGCAGGCTAGTCATTTGGGCCAGACACTGATCCGTGGCAACTTTCACCTGCAGTATGGCATTTTCCAGTTGTTTAATTAAAACCAGCAGCCCGTTCCGGAAAATGGGATCTCGGGCTCTATCCAGATGTCTGCTAAGGAACTCCACAACTTGTGTAGCTTGCTTGGAAAGGCTGGAGGCATGCCAAGAAAATTCTCCGGACTGCTGATTTTCTAAGGCTTTTTCACTCCCATCTTTGAGCTCCACCATCTTCTGAACTGATAAACTGAGGAATTCACGTAGATCAATGACTTTGTCCAAAGTCATCAGCAAGCTTTCGGTTGTGCTCAACCACATTTGACCCAAGAAGCACAATTTTTCAGGCCCGTCGTTGTTACCAGAATGGTGGCTCATTTCGCTGAGCAGGGCAGGCACAGAGGCAAGAAGTCTACTCAGGTGGTCAACACAGTCTTCAATGTCTTGCATGGTTCTCCTGTCAGTGCAGGTAACTAGTATAAAATTAGCCGCTTTGAGCATCTGATTGGAATGGATGAAGAATTCGGTAATGAGAGGCTTCAATTTTCTTAGGAACCCTTTGTTTTCAGCAGAGGAGCAGGATTCTACAGCAGCTTCTACCAGCTTCTTCATGGGTCCTTTGGTTTCAGCAAAATTGTCCAGAATCTGATAGAGAACAGAAGTACGTACTGCTTGATTAAGATTTTCCAACTCCCCTCTCATGGCAGAACATTTCTCTTTTATACTTTCCCCTAACTGGTTTTCCATCGGGAAACCCTCCAATGTGCTCCCACTCATGGCAATCATCTTTCTGAACTTCAGGAGATGATGACAGCATCTGACCAGATTCAGCTTCACAGTTCCTCTTGACGAATCAGCTAACAGCATGCAGCAGAACACGAGAGCTTCTATAAGGAAGTTTATTTTACTTGTGTGTAGATGGACAGGCTGTGGGCTGGACAGGAGGCTCAAAAGCTTATGCAGACGATGGGGGAACAGGCCAGTTCTTTCATGTAGTTTCTTTGTTCCCACATTGTTCCTCAGCAAGGAGATCAATTCCTTTACAGTGCTTTTTGCCAGGTCAAAAATATAGCTTTTTGAGCATTCCACTTGCTGATCGCTGGGATGCTTTAGGTTACTGAGCTTTGCTGTGTGTAGCATAGGAATGCAGTTTTTAAGGATCTGCAGAGTTTGAGCCAAGTGCTTCCGACGAGATTCTTTAATATCCCAAAGGAGTCTTTCTGTCAAATTGGTCAGCAACAACAAAGCCTCTGAGAAACTGCGGAAGGCAGCCAGCATCTCTGATACGTCTTCAGCAGGTTCCAGCATAAGCAGGCAGTTCAAGAGCCAGTGGGCGGCATGAATTATCTTCCTAACCGTGGCATCATCTTCCGCTTGGAGGACCTAGTAAAGTCATACAGATTTTATTTTATTTGTTTTAATTTTGCATTGGAATAATTGGGTTAGGGAGATTAGATAAGTTTGCATTTTGAAAATATTTATTTATTTAAATTTATATCCCGCCCTTCCAAAAGGAGCCCAAGAAGGCAAACAAAAACACTAAAAGCACTTTAAAACATCTTACAAACAAAAGACTTTAAAGCATATTTTTAAAAAATCTTAAAAACATCTTTAAAAAACAACTTTAAAAACATCTTAAAAAGCAATTCCAGCACAGATGCAGACTGAGATAAGGTCTCTACTTAAAAGGCTTGAAAGAGAGTCTTCAATAGATGCCGAAATAGGGTTGCCAGGTGTCCGGTTTTTGCCCAGAGACTCTTGTTTTAGGGGGTCCTCTCTGGGTCTCCAGGTGAGTCACCTTAATCTCTGCAATCTTAGCTTTCATTTTTTAAAAAAAATAAGTTTCTAGGTGGTCTGGTTCAAAAGATATAAACCAAAATGTCAGCAGCAGCCTCCCGCAACTTCTGTTAGTATTGGCTGCTCTAATCCCCGCCCTTTCAGGTGTTTAGCCAATAAGTGAAGTCAGGGTTGTGATTGACATGATTTGTTGACACACACCCAGGCAATACCTAAATCCCTTTTCAAGTTCTGAGAACGATTTTGTTTTCCTGCTTGTCTCACATCAGGAATTCAGTAAATATATAGCTTTCAGCAGAATAAAGAGTACTTTCTCTGTACAGGATTGGGACTTGCTTCTGAGTAAGCATGCATAGGATTGCTCTACAACAGAAGATCACAGCAGGATCTTGGTGAGTATACACAGTAAACAATTTTAGTTATAATTATAATTCAAGTGTACATGCAGGGTTTTTTTAATTACTTGCAAAAATGGCATATTATACATTTCATCTTTCAAATAATTTTTGAACAGAAGTTTTTAAAAGTGCACATGCTGCAGTGTTATACTTTTTAAATTAAGGAGTCAAACAAGTTTGAATTTTACCAGACTCTTCAAGAGGGCAGTTTATTTGTCTTATTCATAACCTGTTTTGAAAACCTTCCCAATATGAAGCTTTTCTGTGAGTAAAGCTGCAATGCTAATTCCACATACCTGGGAGTTAACCCCACTGAATTCAATAGGACTTACTTTTGAGTAGACATGGTTAGGATTGTGCTGAAAATCAATGGGACGTTTGAGTGAACATAGAAAAGAATTGTGTTATAAATCTCCGATCCTTTTTTTTTAAGGAGTTAGGCGGGGCTTACTTAAGTGTTACTGCTTTTATTTGGCAGGAAACTAATACTTAAAAAAATGTCTGCAATGGCCAACTGGTTTTGACAATAAACTATTATATTGGGTGTATGTATTTTTACATCTCCAGTGTGCGTGTGTGTGTGTATGGAATATTTCCAACAACCTTGTGAGGTAGGGTTGAAAACCAAGGCAGCTCACAACAAGAAATAAAGCCATTTAAAATCCAATAACCATAAAACAAGTATAAAACAGTTGCAAAACATCTTAACGTGGCATGATTCTGAATTTTGGATTGGGTGAGTGAAATTCCTTATCACTGAATTACAGTCCTCTGCATGCTTCCCTGTCTGACTACATTGGGACTTGCTTCTGAGTAAACATGCATAGGATTGCACCATAAATATATGGTTGTGTAAATAACAAACATCTTTGACATTCATGCTCATATAAATATTTCTTCATACTATGTCTTGATATGTATCTGATTTCACACTATGGTTGTAAATTATTATTTATAAATTATTATTTCCTCTACATTTTAAGTGTGCTTTTCTTCCTTGGGGTGGTCATGGTCCCCCTGTGTTGTTTTCACCCTGGGGAGTAGATTAGGCTGAGAGATGGTGCATAGCCCATGATCACCCAGTAAACTTTGTAGCTTATTTCCATTTTCAAATTTAATTAAAATGATTTATATGCAGGCAAAGTTTATGAAGTAATGCAGATCCACATAATACATTTAAAGTACATCCAAGTTGCATGACTTCCCCCAAAGAATCCTGGGAAGTGTAGTTTCCCCTTCACAGTTATAGTTCCCACCCCTTAACAAGCAATAGTCACATGATTCTGTGGTGGGATTAACGTGCTTCAAATGTATGTTGAATGTGATTTAAATGCATTGCATGGATCTGCTCTAGTATGCTGTGCATTCATTAGTGAATTGAAAATAACAATTTAAAAAGATTTTTTTAAACGGGAAGGGTTGTAGCTCAGTGGTAGGGCATATATTTTGCATGCAAAGGTCCAAAATTCAGTTTCTAGAAAATACTATTGCCTGGAATCCAGGAGAGCCAATGCTAGTCCATGTCATCAGTACTGAGCTGGATGGTACCAGTGCACATTTCAGAGCAGAGGTATTATGTGCTGATAGGATTTCACTCATGCCAGCAATTGTGCCACAGCATTCTGCACTAACTGCAACCCCTGGGTAAGGTTGTGCTGCCTGGAGATTTCTGTAACCTTGGCTGACTGGCTACAAGGGTTTTTTTTGTTTTCGTTAGGAACTCTGACTGGTTGTGGGATGCTGAGTTCTCTGTCTTACTCATAGCAATCTTGTTGTGGTTGGCAGCATTGAATTTAGGAAATAATCACTGCCTTTTGTTTTTCTTTTCCTATTTGCATTTCCTTTACCTCTGACCTTACTTCCTTGCATCCATAGAAACAGCAACAGTGGTTCTATGTGGTCAGCTCAACCCCCTTAAATCCACTGATGGTGCACCTTGTTATTTGCATGATGGCTTATTTCTTGCCCAACAGTCGTAAAAGAGAATTCACATACTGGGAAGTGTGGCTTCAATTGCTGTTGTTTCCAATCTACTGCCTGTGAAGGTAGACCAAACCATATGTGTTTTCTCTCTGTCAATTATAACTCACTGGAATTGGGTTTGGTGTCAAAGTGAGTTTATAGCAGCCCACAGAGCAGGCAGGAAAGAGAATCTTCTTAACTCTTACTCATTTCTCAGACTTCTCTCTGCAGTGAAGGGTCAAGTCTGCAAAGAAGTTTGGAGCAGCTATGTTAAAAGGCAGGCAGGGCATTCCAGGCAGGGGGTTGCCAACCCTGCTTTGATATGGATATCTTTGCAGAGGATCCCTAGTTAAGCTTTACCAACAGCACAGTCCTAACAATATCTACTCAGAAGTAAGTCCTGTTGAGTTCTATGGGGCTTAGTCCCTTAGTAAGTGTGTTTAGAATTGCAGCCTTTGGGGGGCATCCATCTTTACTCCTGAGTGCTCCCATCTAACATCCCCACAGCACTAGGCTCCTTTCTTCCTATAATGGCCTTCTGGTGACTGGCCTGGCCTGAGGGCACTTAAACTCTTCTTGCCAGAAGCAAGTAGGCTAGATTAAATGTTCCTTACCCAGGCTCTCTAAGCAGGTGAGAAGGAATGATCCGGTCACTTCAACTGAACCTGGAAACACCCTCATTTAAGATTTCTATCTTAATTTCCAATCAGACAATTTTTTTGGAGGAGTGGTATGCTCCAAGCAACTGTAGTTGATGCTTGATGACATCATTAGGGCCCACCACATGACATCACTAAGGTCCACCCCCTATGATATCACTAGGGCATGCCTCCATTACATCACTAAGGCCTGCCCACCCTCCTGAAATCTCAGGGTTTGGGATGCTTCTGACCTGGCAATCCTACGCCAAAAAGATAACTGAGATGGCACCTGTCTAATATTTAAGGGGAGAGAATTCCATGTCGACCTGTATGTGTAAAAACTAGCTATATATTTAAAAACACAACTATATTAGCATTTCTACAAGACCCATCATCATCGCAAGGTCTTTATCCTAATGCAGAGGGGGGGAACCTCAGGCCTGGGGGCCGAATGCAGTCTTCCAGGCTGCTCTATCTGGCCCTCGGAACTCTCCTCAGGCCACAGATCTCATTGGTCCTGCTTCACAACTTAAGTGTTTTGCCTGGCTAGAATGCCTTTTGCTTGACTAGATGGAGAACAGAGATGGGTGTGTAGAAACTGGTCTGCGGTACAAAAGGTAAAATTTGCATTCATCGCTGCACCCACTTTTGCCTCTGGCCCTATTCACCACTGGCATGCGGCCCTCAGAAGGTTGCTCAGATGGGAATGTACCCCCCCCAGTTCCCCACTCATCTCCTATTATACCAAAGGCAGGATTTAGTTTTAATGTAAATAAAAATCAACTAGCAATGAGGCTGGGGCAAATATTAAAATACAGGCGGGCCCCGCTTATACGGCAGGTTCCGTTCCAGACCCCCGCCGTAAAGCAGAAATCGCCGTAAAGCGGAACCCCATTCAGTATAATAGGGCGCATTGCGCGCAAATGACGCAAAAATGCCGCAAAATGCAGCAAAAGTGCAAAATTGGCTTTAAAATGGGGAATGAAAGCCGCCGCATTAGCGGAACGCCGGTAAGCGAAGCACCGGTAAGCGGGGCTCTACTGTACTACTGCAAGCTTCGTTCCTCCATGCAGCCAGTCTAGGGTTGCACACAGCAATTTGTAACTATTAGTAAGGGAAGATTTTAATTGCACAGATATAAACATTATTACTTACAAATTGCTGTGTATCTAGCTGTTCCTAAAGGCTTAACTACAATGGCTGGCTGGAAACTTGGCAACCCTACCTACACATACCTGAAGTTCTGCCAGTTGCAATAATCTCAATATTATACAGCCACGAGAGTGACTGTACACTATAGCCAGCGTGGATTTTTCACATTCCACAATGTTAAATTGAAAATACCCCCCATGCCATTCTGATGCTTCCCATAAGCTCATTTCAGAACAAAACCTTACAAAACTGATCTCAGAAATGCTTGCTTAACAACCCTCTCAATTTTTGTGGCGATACACAAAACAATCAGAGAGGATAAAGAGTTCAAAGTGTAAAAAGAGAGAGAGAAAACCCAGACCCCTTTTGGACTTTTTTCTGTCCGAGTTCTCATAATTTGTTGAAATTAATTAAAAATCAGCCATGTTCACAGAGTACCTGTAATCCTATTACTGACCTTGCCCCATATTCTTTTGCAGTTTAAAAGTTTAAAAAATGCCTGGCTGATTTTTAATTAATTTAAGAAATTTAGCATTACAGTCAATGATAAGTCCAGGCATGCTCAGTAAGAACCAACTGTCTGTGTTCTAAAAGCCAGACTCACAGCTCCTAAAACAGGTAAGTACTTTTCACAGTATAGAACTCTGTGTGTATGTGTAGAAGAACTCCTTGTTCATGTTTAATGCAACTTTCCTGTAGAGGAATTATTTGGAGAACCAGCCACAAAGGCATTACGGGGTCACTTCTCCAATTAGCTTGGCTCCTCCGAGGGAATTAGATTACATCCACACACAGAAGCTGACTGAAGCCATGAAGCCTTTTGGTGTATTTGAAGATGAGGAAGAGCTGGATCGCAGGTATGGAAGGACCACAGCTCAGTGGTAGAGCATCCGCCTCGCCAGAGCCTGAAGAAGTTACTTTTTTGAACTACAACTCCCATCAGCCCAATCCAGTGGCCATGCTGGCTGGGCCTGATGGGAGTTGTAGTTCAGAAAAGTAACTTTTCCAAGCTCTGCGCCTCGCGAGCTGAAGGTCCCAGGTTTATTCCCCGGCATCTCTAGGTAGGGCTGGGAAAGTTGCCTGTCTGAAACCCTGGAGAGTCACTGCCAGTCAGTGCAGACCAGCCTTTCCCAACCAGTGTGCCTCCAGATGTTGTTGGACCACAACTCCCATCAGCCTCAGCCAGCATTGCCAATGGTCAGGAAAGATGGGAGTTGTGGTCCAACAACATCTGGAGGCACACTGGTTGGGAAAGGCTGGAGTAGACAATGCATAGCTAGATGGACCAGTGTTCTGACTTGGGATAATCAGGGGGCCACACCCACACCAGACCTTTATTCCACTTTAGACAGTCATGGCTTCCCCCAAAGAAGTGTAGTTTGTGAAGGGTTCTGAGAGTTGCTAGGAGATGCCCTGTTCCCCTCACAGAGCTTGAATGAGAACAGCTGACTATTAAACCAGTCTGGCCACTGGAGCTCTGTCAGGGGAATAGGAGTCTCCTCTCAGCACCCTTCACAAACTACACTTCCCAGGATTCTTTGGGGGAAGCCGTTACCGTCTAAAGTGGAATAAAGGTCTGGTGTATAATGTGGCCAGTGACAGCTTTGGTTTAAATTTGGGTGAGAAGCTATATTTTCCTGCTGTAGAATAAAAGGCTGGGGGAATCCCTAAAAAACGATGATACTGTTCACAATATTTTCCTTTTAGAAAGGAAAGGAGCTTCCCCTATGCCCAGTGCCTACCCACCCAATCTCCTTCCCTCCCCCTTCCTACCTCCTCCTCCCCTTCTTGCCCTTCTCCTCCCCTCTCTGCCCCTCCCCCAGGTCAGTTTCACCTATTCTAAGCATGATTGCATGGGAGTAAATTTGACTGAACTCAATAAGCATATAAATGATCAGACCTGCCTTTCCCCTCCTTCCCCTCTCCTCCCTTCTTCCTCCTGTCCCCTCCTCCTTCTTCCTTCTCCCCTGCCCACTCCACCCTTCCCTCCCTCCCAGTTTTACCTATCCTAAGTATGATTGCATGGGAGTAAATCCCACTGATCTCAATAAACATATAAATGATAAAATCTCCCCTCCCCCCCTCCCCATCACCTGTGGTCAGTTTCACCTATCCTAAGCATGAGTGCAGGGAAGTAAATCCCACAGAACTCAATACACATGCAAATGATCAATCCATTCTCAGCAAACTTGCACAGGATCCTTTCTTACCTCCTGGATTAACAGCAGAGAAATTAACTAACAGGAAAAAAACCTTGAGGTTTAAGAACTTACCTATAGCCAACAGATATTTCTATCAAACTTTAAAAAGCAGGGGAATTGGGCAGCTATAGTGAATGCACCAGGGGAGCAGGAGACCTGACCTCCTCTGAGATATTGTACTGCCCTACAAATTTATAAAAATGCAAACATAATTTGGTTTGGTCTTTCACAGTCCAATCCACTTCCTGTGTAGCTTGGAAGAATTTGGTAACATGTGCCTCTGAGCATATGGTGAGGGGTGCCAATACCTGCAATCAGCCGAAATAACCAAAACAAGACATGGGCTGTGCTGATCTTGTTTTAGCAGGGGGGAAGCAACAATATTAAAACAGCTGATATAGTTCAGATAGTCACTTTAAATATGTTTGATTTACTTTGCAATTTTTTTGAAGTTTCCTATAGTAAATCATTTTCTTTTGCTTCTGTTTCTGTGAATATGTGAAGTACAGCAACACTTTGCAGCACTAAAAATGCTCCAAAAACAATTGTGGAATAATGGCACTAACTATTCTGCAGAATAGTTTCCATTGGACAAGAAGAGTGTCTCAGTTTGCACAAGATAAAACAGTGGGAGGTGAAATATATTCTAGTAAAATTCTAGGTGTGCTCTATGCTTTTAATTGAACATGTCCACCTTTCCTTAAGTGGAGTAGTTTAAGCATAGCAGGCTGAAAACATGCATCTTGGGCAGGCCAAGTTTGTTTTTTCCAACAGCTAGAATCATTGCTTAAGTAGCAACATATTGTAATCCGTCTGATTTTACATCAAACTGCAATTTCAGATTCAACTGTTAATGCACCCAAAATCCAGTTTGAAACACAAAAGGCTGTCTTTGCCATCATATAACATTGACTAATCAAAAGGCTTTGAAATTAATAAAAATAAATTTGACACAGATTTCTAGGATGAATACTGACAGAAATATAATTTTCTACGTTAGATTCTCTGTAGAAACAGTAGTAACACAGGAAAGAAGCAAAGGAAGAAGAACACCAGCAGACATATAAAAATGTAATTCTCCATCTTTGGAGATGGCGGTTGTTGCTACCCTTCTGCATATGCTCAGAGGCACGTTACCAAATTCTTCCAAGCTACAGAGGAAGTGGATTGGACTGTGACAAACCAACCCAAATTGCATTTGTATGATGGCTATGTTCTACTTCTCCTGTCAGAGGTTGGTAGGCCTCTGAATACCAGTTGCTGGGAATCAAGTGGGAAGATCAGGTTCTGCTTGCAGGCTTCCCATAGGTATTTTGTTGGCTGCTGTGAGAACAGGATGCTGGACTAGATGGGCCTTTGTCCCAATCTAGCAGAGCTCTTCTTATGTTCCTATGGATGGAGAGGCTAGGCCTTAAAGCAAAGTGTGTGAATAAATCCACATTGCTCTAACCATTTTTTCTTCTAAAGCTACGCAAAGAACTGGATGGAAGGCAAAGTCCTGTGATAGTAATAGAATTTTATAAATCCTGGTCTCTTCTCTGCTAGTCCTTCACTGGACACTACATCCCTCAAACATTAGTAAGCATGCAAATCTGTGCTTAAACACATCAAACATATGTTTATCATACTTTTATGGTTTCCACAAGAATCCTTTTTGCAGATACAGCCAGTTCCTCTATGCAGTTATCAGCATCAGGTTGAATAAGAAGCTTCTGAGCTACCAGCAGGATATGTTTCCCAGAGATCAGAAGAGATTCAGCTGCTGGTATTATTTCCTGCTTCAGGACCTCATCATCAGATTCTTCAGTCAGCCTAGACAAAGGATATTGGACTGAGTTCAGTGATGGGTCCTGTCATGCTGCTGGAATGAATGAAACACAGGCACACTCCATGCTGCATTATTATGCTACCTGATGCTTCATGGGAAGTGACCCTAATCAGCAACCTCTCTTACGCAAAGCCTGTGAAGACTGGTGGCTCCAATGTCAGTAGGGCAGTGAATCTTATCGGGGTTTTAGCCTGAATTTCAAGGAGCTGTCCAAGGTGCTTTCAGCACTTGGACAGCTCCTTGAAAGTTTGGACAAAAATCCAGAGTGGATTCACTTCCCCACTAACATCAGACCCATCAGTCTCCACTGCTCAAAACATCCATTACAAGGATTGGGAGGCTTTTTTCAGCCTGAGGGCCATATTCTTTCATGGGCAAACTTCTGCGGGCCACATGCCAGTGGTGGGCAGGGCCCAAAACAAAAGTGGGTGGAGCAATAGATACAGCTCTTACCTTTGTACAGTAGGCTACATTACAGCCATGCAAAGGTCAGGTGTTTCTACAAAACACACACACACCACACCATCCTCCATCCAGGCAAGCAACAGACATTATCATAGGTCAATACACTCCAGTCAGGTAAAAGCATTCAGGGAGGGCATGGGACACTCACTATGGCCTGGTGAGTGTCCTGAAGGCCACACAGAGAGACCTAGAGGGCTGCATTGAGCCTGTGGATGTGAGGCTGCCCAGTCTGTTACCTGAAAGGAAGGCTTTCAGGGAGGTGGGGTCAGCTGCAGCTTCATTTTGACTGGCAAACTTAGGTTTCCTGCAACATAATGTGTGAAATGGCATTGAAAAGCACAGGAGTCTGCTCAGGGTCTAGTTTTTGCTTAATATATGGGGAAAATCAGGTGGTTCGTTGGCTGGTTGGTCTGAGCCTAAATTTCAAAATGAGCTATTTTGTTTTTTAACATAAGTGTTACCTCCTCGCAGTACGAGCAAGCTGTTCAGTAGCTTTGGCTAATGCTTCCGCAGTGTTCTCTAAACCATCAAAAGCTTCCCAATTCACTTCTCTCCCCTCTATTGCTATCATTAAATGGTAAAGTTCAGCAACCATGGGGAAAATAATTCTCTCGGTGGATTTGGTGTAAACAACAGCGCTGATGTCATACAGAGAAAAAGGTTCCATTGCTTCTGCTCTGGAAGTAGAAAAGTGAAACAGTCAGTTCTGAAGTGCAAGTATGACAAGGTTAATATTGATACACTTACACAAGAAATAGGAAATTCAAGAAGTCTGTTTCCTTGTTATGAAAGAACACTGGGGACGTATGATATCTTTGTAATAACAGTTTTATTTACAAATGTACAAGCAGAACATATGAACACATTGGAACCAAGCAGGCAGCACAACTACTAGACCTGCATCAGATTCCCAAAAGCCCACTGCACTCTCAGATATCTCTGTTTTAGTCAGCTTCAGCTGACAAAACTCCCAGCTCCATGTCTGATGCTATCTGCATTCCTGCCAAACTCTGATGAGTGTGACGTTCCAAAGTCTGATGGGAGATCTCCATAAGGACCATTAAGCTCTTAGCACCACACTGTGCATCAAGATAGTGAAAAGGTCATTCACAATAACCAAAACAGCCAAACCACATCAGTGTTAATAAATAATGCTACACATATATATTATGGATTGTTTTTGCACTATAGACAGTTTCAATGCACTTATTTTACCTTTAGACCTGAGTTGTCCGGTATGCAGTAAGCAGTGTGAATTGATTGTTTGAAAGCACCAAGCAAGAGGAATTTGCCAGGAACATTGACGGTGATATAAATGTTCAGATCTCCACTAATGCCAAGTAATTTTAAAGGACGTGCTTGTCAAAAAAGCCCAAACTACATCTACACTTTTTTTCTGCGCTGAATTTTTTTAACAAGAAAAAATATTATTTTACATCAATATGCATCTAACAATGAACCCAGATGTTTCAAACTTAAAACTAAGATTACAACTAATTCCCTGAAGAAAATAAAAACAGAATAACATAGCTAACATGGGTCCTTACACGTCCGCTATTCTAATACAATATCTATAAAACATAAGACTAGTTTGATGAAAAACAATACTGTATATTTGGATAGACTATACTACTTCTACAATACTCAATAAAGTAATAGCAATTCTATTTACATTTGTTCCAAATTTGTTTTCCTTCTTTCACTCTGATACAATGAGTTATTTTTGCCAATTGTGCAAATTTGATCCTGCAAGTTGTAATCATGGCCACCAACTTAGATAGATTTAAAAGAGAATTAGACAAATTCATGGAGGACCCGGTTATCAATGGCTACTAGCTACAATGGCTGTGTTCTCGCTTCACTCTCAGAGGCAATATGCTTCTGAATGCCAGTTGTTGAGAATCACAAGTTTGGTGTACTAATTAGGGTGTTAGCTTGGAACTGGGAGACCAGGGTTCAAATCCATGCTCAGCGATAAAGCTCACCTTGGGTCGGTCACTTTCTCTCAGTTTAACCTACCTCACGGGGTTGTTGTGAGGATAAAATAGGAGACAACCATGTTTGTATGCCACCTTAAGCTCCTTGTATGCCACCTTGAGCTCATAATCATAAGCAAGGAGAGCACTGTTGCAGTCAGGTTCTGCTTGTGGGCTTTCCATAGGCATCTGGTTGCCACTGTGAGAATTATTATTATTTATTGCATTTATATACTGCCCCATAGCCGAAGCTCTCTGGGCGGTTTACAATAGAATAGAATGCTGGACTAGATAGATCTTTGGTCTGATCTAGCAGGGGTCTTTTTATGTTCTTATTCCCATATTTATCTAACCACTCCTTCATGAGGGGGGTTGTTATCTACCATCTCCAGCTTTTTGCATGAAGTACCCTCACATACAGCCCTGTATATGAAGCTGGTTCCTTACGTGATCAACTATCAAACCTTTCCATATAATTGAGGATCTAGGCAGTTGTTGCTAATGCAGTCCCCGTGGGTGCCTATGTGCCCACCAGTCCCTCCTATGGTGCCCATGAAAGGTCTCAGTAAATATCCCCTCAAAAATCCACAATGCATGAGAAACTTTGTTCTTCCTGCTTGCTCAGCCTCTCCTACATTGATCACCGCCCCTAAACATGTCCACATTTCACTGGATGTCAGGACTGGACACCCTCCCTCCCTTCTGTTCTGAACAGAGATGGGGTATAAAGAACTTCTCTCTGTGAGCAAGCACAGCAGCAGCAGATGTGACTTTTTTGTTGATGGGAGGACATATCTGCACCATTGTCTGGTCCTGTCTTTTTCTGCTCTTGCAGATGTGGCAGTTATATGCCACACTCCCATAGCAACCATTTTGTGATTGGCATCCACAACACTTTCTCAAAATTCCAAATATGTTTATTGAATCAAAAGGTTGGTGTCCTCTGTTCTAGCCTAGTATTCTGTCTCTGATTTTATTGAGTTTTTTTCAACAGTTTTTCACTCTAGGACATTCCCATCAGATGTGACAAAAATCTCCTGCTTGCGTTCCACATTTCCAGCAATTGCTATTTAGTTTAACGTACCACATCAACATTACCATTTAGCAGTTTCCCCTGCCATATGTAGTGAGAATTCATGTTCTTTATTCCAAATATTTTCCCATGTATTTGTAAGGATATTTCCTCCTATACCTTGTGCCAATTAACACGTTAGATTAACACATGTGGTGTGATTTTTAAAATCCAGTGCTCTGACATTGTGTTAAAGTACATGTAATCTTTGGCTTACCAATACCAGGATGTCTGTGTTACCAACAACTGGTCTGTTTTTTTGTGTATGATCACTGTTAATAATGTAATTATCACCATCTGTACTTTTCTACATTTCATTTCCACCTTACCTCATTGATTACAATTGCTACCTATCTCCAACATGTATACAGGTGCATGAGGTGGATAACTCAGGATAACACTTCCTAAATCTGAAGAAAGGTACTGTAGTCTATGAATGCCATAATAAATGTGTTCGTCTTTAAAGTGTCACAAGATTATTGTTTTTGTGCAACAGATTAACACAGCTGCCCTTCTGGAAATTAACCTACTATATGCATTTTTCAACTGAAATATAGTTTGGATAGGCTCAGGGGGGAAAAGTTACACACATACAATGCCAACATGAAATTTTTGTCAGAGTGGAAGGTAAAAACTGCACCACGTGTGATCTCTTTTTTATTAAACTCATTCAAACACACTCCACCCGCCATCAAAACAAACATCCATACGCGAGAGTGATAACTTACTTTGCCACAAAGGAGGCTTCCATTGGTTTCTGAATGCACACTTGCTATTAATGGAATAAAGATGGCACCTTTTATAAATAATTTATCTTGGCTTGTTTACAAGTAATAGAAGCCCTCGGCAGATGTGATGTCCGTCATGGCAACAAGGAGTCAGCTGATCAGGGACTTGGTATCAATGGCAATCGTGCTGGCTGGTGAATCATGGCACTCTTGTTAAGAACCAAAATGGTATAAACCTTCCACACTTACCCAACCATCTGCCTGATGTCAAAATGAGATGAGTGATTCCATGCAGAGCGGTACACCCACAGCCCATCTCTATAAAGAGTTAATGGACTGGACAACATTTAATTCTTAGATGACAGGGGAAGAGAGGTGGAGTGTCTGACATGCAAACACCAATGGGTAGGAATGGGATGGGGGAGAATTTGATTCAGTTTGCATTAAAAGGCAAAACTGCCCAATATGTACTTTCCAAAACAATATGTAAACCAAAACACACCCATCCTTTGAAATTTGCAGTTCTAAATATTTTGCAATGCAGTTCTCCAGCCAAATGACATGTACAAAAATGCATATACAAAGATAGTGTGCATAAAAGTGCATATATTAGTGAACAGAATACTAAAAATGCATTACACTAGGGGAAATTAATTTGCAAATGCTAGTGAATGTTCATGAGGCCTTCCTTTAAAAAAAAAAAGCCAAGTGATGTGGAAATGTTGAGAACTGAACTTAAGATGGGAAAATCAGAAATTGAGAGAAACCATAACTGACAGGCTTACTCATTCCTACCCATGAGTAGCAGTCCTTCCATTAATCTGTTGATTTTAATTGGACCCAGAATTCAAAGTGATAGAGCATCAGTTGCTAATTTGTGCATGTGGGACATCTTTGAGGCTTTTTTGAAAAGCCATGACCCATCTGATAAATGTTGGCACTGCAGTGCAAAACATGTCTTGCTGAGCCATGTACTATGATCATAGTAAAGTGATTGCCCCATTCTGGGTGGAACTTCTCAATTAACATTGTCTTGGACAAAGCTGTGAAATTTACTGTTGTTTAGGTGCTCCTAGACTCCATTTCTGTATTGTGGAATCTGACTGATGGACTGCATCACTGAATGTTGTGAGCTATTATGGTGCTGATGTTTCAACATTTGAAAGACTCTATGGCACCTTCCATCATCCAATGGACCAAAACCTTTATCTGCCTTCAGACATGCTATGCCAGCTCGCATATGCAGATATTTGGACACTCTGTAATGACTTTACAGGAGAAGAATCATAGCTCAATGGTGGAGTGTTCAGAAGATTTCAAGTTCAATCCCAGCCATCATCAGGTAAGAATTGCTGCCTGAAACTCTGGAAAACCCCTGCCAGTCAGTGTAGACAATACCAATTATCTGACTCAGTATAAAGCCATTTATTTGTGGGTATTGAAAAGCTCTCAATGCAGACTTTATTTGAGGCAACCAGGAGGATTTCCCCCTCTTCCCCCCTCCCTTCCAGTGTTTCTCCCTGCTGACTGTGGTGTTGCTTATATGAAATCTTAAAATAAAACCTCAATAAAAGAAATTTATAAACAAGCAACATACAAACAAACCCAAAAAGCTAGTGGTACCACAGCAGACTAATAAAGGCATTATAGCATAACCTTTCATAGGCAAAAAGAGCATGTTTTAAGTTTGACACAGCCCTGGGCAAAGTGTCCTGTCGTTGATCCTTTTCCATTAGTGGACTTACCTGGAGGAGATAAGCAGTGGCAGACCAGGTGGATGGGTCTAGCCTCCATTTTAAATTTATTAGAATGCCTCCAATGTAGTGTTGTTTTGGGGCATTGTAGGAAAATAAAATGGCAGCTCAACCAAGCCATCTGGCATTGCTTGAAGAGCCCTCTACACCCCATTTTAAATGGGGGTGTCCACGATTGGTGGGTACATGGTTTTTCCACTTGTAGCCACATTATATAGCCATCATCATGACCCAGTAGGCACTGATAGCTTTGTCCTCCATGAATTCATGTAATCCCTTTTTCAAGCTGCCCAAGTTGGTGTCCATCATCATGTCTTGTGGAAGCAAAGTCCACCATTTAACTACAGCATTAAAGGGTATGCAAATATTCCAACGCTCCCCATCTCTTGTTGTAGCAAACTCTGTAGTTTAACTTTGTATTATGTGAAGAAGTACTTCCTATTGCCTGTCCTGAATCTCCCACCATTCAGCTTCATTGGATGGCCCCAGGTTCTAGGAGTAGGAGGAATGGAGAAAGACATCTCTGTGGCCACTTTCTCCATATCAGCCATAATTTTACGCAGCTCATGTCCACCCATGATTTGCTGCTTTCTTTCTCCCTAAACGAAAAAATGCAAGGATGTATCACTGAACTCTAAAGTCAGGATCATTCAGACCATGGCATTCCCGATCTCTACGTATGAATGTGAAGTTGGACAGTGAAAAAAGTGGAAAAGAGAAAAATCAACTCATTTGAAATGTGGTGTTGGAGGAGAGCTTTGCGCATACCATGGACTGTGAAAAAGACAAATAATTGGGTGTTAGAACAAATTAAACCACAACTATCACTAGAAGCTAAAATGGTT
Organism: Rhineura floridana; assembly: GCF_030035675.1. Classification (NCBI taxonomy): domain Eukaryota; kingdom Metazoa; phylum Chordata; class Lepidosauria; order Squamata; family Rhineuridae; genus Rhineura; species Rhineura floridana. The sequence continues at coordinate 186,842,996 of NC_084483.1, read as the reverse complement.
AAACTGAGGTTATCATACTTTGGACACAGAAGACATGATTCACTAGAAAAGACAATAATGCTGGGGAAAACAGAAGGGAGTAGAAAAAGAGGAAGCTCAAACAAGAGATGGATTGATTCCATAAAGGAAGCCACAGACCTGAACTTACAAGAACTGAACAGGGTGGTTTACGACAGATGCTCTTGGACAGGCCAGCCCCAGACATGCCAGGGGCCTTGGGCATCAGCCTGCCCCGGGCCCTGGCACTCCCCTTCTGCGATTTGCGGCAGGATTGGTAGCGCAGATCGCAGGGCGGGAGACCCCAAGCTGCCCCACATTCCCGTACTCTACTTACCTTTCCCTCTGCTTTTTTTTGGTGGCGTGCCTGCACGCACAGGTTTGCCATCAACCAAGACGGTGACAGAGGCTTCAGCCCCTTAGGGAAACCTCGGCCGCCATCTTGATTGATGGCAAACCTGTGTGTGCAGCTACAAAAAAACAGCAGAGAGAAAAGTAGGTGAAGCGGGGGAATGGCGGGCAGCTCTGAAGCTCTTGCCCTGCTATCCGCAGCAGCAATCTTGCCGCGGATTGTGGAAGGGGAGCGCAGGGGGCCCCAGGGGGCCCTGTAGTCCCAGGTGCCCTCGGCCAGTGCCCCATCTGGCCACCCTTTAGAACCGGCCCTGCTCTTTGAGGTCACTGATTCATAGGGTCGTCATAAGTCATAATCGACTTGAAGGCACACAACAACAACAAACGAAAAAAGGCATAAGAAGGGCCATAGCTCAGTGGTCCCAGGTTCAATCCCTGCCATCTCCAGGTAGGGCTGGGAATGCCTCCTGCCTGACACCCTGGAGATACTGCCAGTCTGTGTAGACAATAGTAAGCGAGATGCTCAGCATAAGGCAGCTTCCTATTTTCTGAAGGTAAGAGCCCTGCTGGGCCAGGCCAACAGCCCATCTAGTCCAGCATCCTGTTCTCACAGGGGCCAACGAGATGTCTGTGGGAAGCCTGCAAGCAGGGCCCGAGTGCAGTAGCACTCGCCACACCTGTGATTCCCAGCCACTGGTATTCAGAGGCATACTGTCTCCAACTATCCAGTGGTGGTAGTAGAAATTTTATTATTATTATTATTACTACAGTAATATCCCCCAAGGAGCCCAGGCTAGCCACTGATAGGCTTATCCCCCATGAATCTGTCCAATCCTTTTTGACAGCCATCCAAGTAAGACGATCTAGCAACACTGGACTAAATGGGCCCTTAGTAATTTTTAGGAGAAGGTGTGTCTCCCTCCCTGACAAAGCGGGGCGGACCCGGTATCCTGGGGTCCTATTGTCCGTATGCGCAGGTTGCCGCAGGATTCACTTCGGGGGGCTGGTGCACGTGCGCCCCTTGTCTTCTCCCCCCCCCTGGTCGAATTGGCGGAGGCGGGAGCGCGGCGGCACAAGAAGAAACAGCCAGCTCTTACTCCTGATCCTTTGAAAGGGCTTTGCAAGGGTGCGGGGAAGGGGGAAAAAAGCAAATCAACTCGGGATCGTTTCTGGGATAGGAAGGGAAGAGGGGCGCGGCGTTGGCGGCGTTGCCAGGGCTATTTTTGACGCGACGAAGCCGCGTCCGGAGCCCGGCCCCCTTTTGCTCCCTGACCCGCGCGCTCGACGACTCCGGATCGTGGCGGGGAGGAGTCAAGATGGAAGAGGAGAAGCCTCTGCTGCCGGAGGGGCGAAAGCTGGCGCGGCTGCCTTTCCAGGAGGCGTTCCCTTCCCCCCTTCCCCCTCCCCAGCTAGGCGTGTGCCTGCCCGCAAGGACCGGTGGCGGCGAAAGTTTCAGCTGGTGAGCCTCCGCTGCGGGCGCGACGATGGCCTTCGGGGGGGACCTGGGGAGGTCTGGCAGCTGCTCTGCCTCCTTCGCCGCCTTTTGAGCCTCGTCTCTGCAGCTCCGGCTGGTGCCTTTCGGCCGTCGTCATCACCACCTTCATGTAGGAAGCGCCGCGGCAGAGGCTGGCAGGAAATGCTTTGGTGGTGAAAGCCAGGCATGGAGAGGGGCGGCCAGGCTCTGATCTGAGGGACACACAGAGAGAGATCTTCTTCCCCAGCCCCGGTGCAGCGGGGAGAGGAGCCGGGGATCGGACCCGACGGCAGCTCTTCCTTGCTGAGTTTTCTCGAACGGTTTACAGCTAATTCTTGAGCCTGGCGGAAAGGGGAAAAGGGGGGGATGTCTTGTAATGCTGGTTTTAATTTTTTTTTGGCTGCGGCTGAGAGACATCCCTGTGCATCTCTTTTTGAATTAGCTTTTTGATCCAGCTGGGATTGGGCGTTCGTGCGCGTTCCCTCGCTCTCTAAGGATGTACACGTTTGTGGTGCGAGATGAAAACAGCAGCGTCTATGCTGAAGTGTCCAAAATCCTCCTGTCCACTGGACAATGGAAGAGGCTGAAAAGAGACAACCCCCGGTTCAACCTCATGCTGGGGGAGAGGAACAGGCTGCCCTTTGGGAGACTGGGTAAGCGGGCGACGCCGCGCGGCCGACAGTATCGGAACAAACGAGCAGCATTTTTCATCCTCGAGCAGCGTTGCCCGCGGTGCTTGTTTGTAAGACAGAATGGGCGCTCGTGGCCGGGGTGGGTGTGGGTGGGTGTGGGGGCCGTTGTATTCGAAGTAATACGGCACGGAGTTTCAGCTCCGGCGACCTCCTGATTTCGTATGCAGCTGCTGAAGTTTGTGTCATTCAAAGTGAGGTGTGCCTGCCTCGTGCTGCAGAGAACTAGACTTGGGTGTTGGCTGCTGCGACAAGGGGGTGACTTGACTGCTGGCAAGTCAGCTTCAGGCGTTGCTTGCCCAGGAGGTGTGGAGGACAGAGAGTATCCGGAATGAACGATATAATGGCATAACATTAGCATATCTTAACCTTTTGATGATTGTGTGTTTTTTTAAATATTATTTTTGGATTAACCAATGACAGTAGATTTCTGCAAAGGTGAATATTGGACTGGTATAGCTGTTTGCTTTGATAACCATAACACGGCATTTGGTTGGGTCTGTATCCTATCACAACATAATGCTGAGACTGCAGTTATAAAGGAACGCTTAGAGATTTTCAGATATTAAAGGAACTACTGAAGAACAAAGAATTGAGCAAACCTACATGAAAGCTGGTCACTTGTTATGCATTTGATAATCTCTTCCGGTGCTGAAGTGTCATTTTTGCTTTTTTTATATTGGAAGTTTGTCATGGCCTTTGGCTAGCAGTACAATAAATTTATTATTGATTGAGATTAGAAAGCAGTGAAAAGCAATCCCTTCTCTCTCCAGCAAGTTGCCCATTTTCAGGCTATAGATTCCTCTTACCAGGTTTTTTTAAAGATTGCTCAAGATGCTGAACAAAGGTGTATAGCATTCTGCATTCATGCCGGGGTGTCCAGCCTCCAAATTACTATCTTGTGTTGCTTTGATATAGGTGCAGCTTAATAGCTTATGGACTGGGGTGTCCCATTTCAATTGAGATATATGTGCTCATTGCAGAGTGGAAGTAAAATAAATATTCAAACTACAGACACAGAAAGTTTTGCGCTATGGCGGTTTTTGTTGAGAAAGCTTAAGGTGTGTCTAACTTCAGTAAACCCATTGATTTAAAAGGGCTTAAGGATGCTTTAACTGTGCAATCCTATACGTGTCTACTGCAAAATAAGTCCCATTGAGGGCAATGGGGATTACTCCCAGGAAAGTGGGTATAAGCTTTCCATCCAAGACCTATATTCCAGGGGTGTGGGGAGGGGCTTCTATTTAATAGGGGGGTATTTTATTTATTTATTTATACAAATATTTGTATACTGCTATATCGTTAAAAACGTCAAACACGTTAAAAGAAAGCCCCATAGAATAAAAACATGAAAAATACAATTTTCAGCCCTGAGGGTCACATTCCCTTCTGAGCAGCCAGTGGTGGGTGGGGCCAGAGGCAAAAGCAGACAGGGCAACACATGTACATTTTTCTTGTTGTACAATAGGCTCATTTTTACACATATTTACACACCCCTCTCTTACCCTCTCTATCCAGACAACAAAGAGGCATTATTAGAGTTCCAAGGCACATGCCAGCCAAGCAAAAAAATGCAGTTGCAGAGCCTGGGGACGAGTTGTATCCTGGGGAGAGTTCCGGGGGCCAGGTAGAGAGACCTGGACAGCCGCATTTGGCCCCTGGGCCTGAGTTTTCTTCCCTCTTCCTCATTTATTAAACGGCATTGGCCTCAGTGGAACTTGCTTTTGAGTAGATATGTATAGAATTGCGCTGTAGGTCATGGGACCATAGCCAAAACATGTTGTGCATGCTTCATTATAGATTGTAAAAGTAACAAAAGTGTCCTTTGTGGAAGTGATATTTATTTATTATTTATTTATTCATTACATTTATGCCCCGCCTTTCTTTTCATCCTAGAAACCCAAGGTGGCTTATATATGGTTCCCAGGCGGTCTCCCATCCAGACCTGACCCTGCTTAGCTTCAGCAGGGAGCTGGCCTTATGTGCCTTCAGACCACAGCCTGGGACCAAAGCTGAAGACTTTCCTAAAGTGGGAATATTCTTTGGGAAGTAGTAATGATATTGGGTCCAAAACACTGATGAATCTTGAACAATTTTATATCTTTAATATAGAGTCACAAGCACATGGCAAAAAAGAATTTAATTCACTAGCCTCCTATATCTGAGTTATTTGCAGTTAACTACCTTGGAAGCTGATCCACATGTCAGTGAACAAAGACGACTGACCCACTGCAAACTTTCTTTGTCTCTTTTAATTTTGTGTAAAATTTATCCGGGTGGATTATTTTTAAAATGCCATTTTTGTGGATGTTTGAGTCAGGTTGCCAGGATATTTGAGTCTACTTAGCCAAGAGAAATGAAAGAGAAAAATTATGCTTCTGGAACAGGTGGTTTCTCCCAAGGGATGGGATCACTGGGTGTATGGTCAGCACTAGGAGGATATTGCAATAATGGAAACATTCCAGCCATAGTTAAGCACATAGGTGTGAAAGATTTAAGGTGCAATCCTATACATGCTTACCTGGGAGTAAATCCCATTCAGTTTAGTGAGTCTTGCTTCTGGCTGGACATGTATAGGATTGTTCTGTCTCTAGTAGTGTTGGCAGAGTCAAAACTGCGGCCTGTGACTGAAACAATTAAAATGAGGTCTTTGTCATTGGTGGGATGTGGGATATGACCTATAGCACTCCAGGTGTTTTGGACTAAAGCTGTGGGCTGGGGCTGATGGGAGTTGTAGTCCAAAAGCCCTGGAGGACACCAGGTTGGTGACCCACAGTGATATGACTCTGGGACAGGATAAATTTTGGGAAGATGGAATAAGACCTGAGATGAGAATGTATAAAATGCTTTGTCTTTGGAAAGTACAGTAGTGATGGTTCTCTTGTAAGAGTATGAAAGTATGTGTGAAAAAGATCTAGGACAGGGATTCCCAACCTGTAGTACGTGGACCACTGGTGTTCTGTGAGCTTCATTCAGGTAGTCTGCTACAAATCCCAGGCTATGGTCTGAAGGCACATGAAGCCAGGACCCTGCTGAAGCTAAGCAGGGTCAGGTAAGGTCAGTGCCTGGATAGAAGACCACCTGGGAAACATATGTAAGCCGCCTTGGGTTTCTAGGATGAAAAGAAAGGCGGGGTATAAATATAATAAATAAATAAATCTGTAAAAATACAACATCTATAACACAGTGCATTACAATTGCTACAAAAGGGGTCTGCCAAGACTCTCAGCAGTTTGCAAGTAGTCCGTGGGATGGCAGGAGTGAAGGGAACTACTGATCTAGGGGTTTTAGTAGACCAGAAACTAAGCATGAGCCAGCAATATCATGCTGTGACTAACAAATGCTGATGCAGTTTTGGGCTGCATCTACAGAAGTATAGTGCCCAGATCATGAGAAGTAATAGTATTGCTCTATTCTGCTTTGGTCAGACTTCCCCAGGAGCAGTTCTGTCCAGTTCTGGGCACCACAGTTTTAAGAAGGATATTGAGAATCTGGTACATGTCCAGAGAAGGGGAGCAAAGATGGTTGGAGGGCTTGGAAATCGCATCCTAAGAGGAAAGATAGAAGGAGTTGGGTGTGTTTAACCTGGAGAGGTGACATGACAGCCATTTTCAAATATTTGAAAGGTTGTCACGTAGATGATAAGAGCAAATTTGTTTTCTGTTGCTCCAGAGCAAGGGTAGGGAAACTTTCAGCCAGAGGGCTGCATTCTGTCATAGTCAACATTCCAGGGGGCGCATGTTGGTGGTGGGACAGCACTAGAAGTGACTCTTAACTTTGTACGGTCAGCCGCATTCCAGCCGCGCATAAGGTAGAGGTTTCTGTGGGCATCCACCCTCCATCAGGCAAGCAAGAGGCATTATCACATCTTGAAGACACATTCCAACCAGGCAAAAGTACTTGAAGAGGGCGCAGAGCAGAGGTGGTGAGAACTATGGCCTGAGGAGAGTCCCAAGGGCCGGACAGAGGGGTGTTTGGCCCTTGGTTCCCATGCTGGCTCCAGAGTGTAGAGCACAAACCACAATATGCAAATTACAAGAAAAGGCACTTCAACTAAGCATGAGGAAGAAGGTCCTGACAGTATGAACTGTGTGATAATGGAACAAACTGCTTTGGAAAGTGCGTGGCTTTCTCTCGTTTAGAGGGTTTTAAGCAGAGTCTGGTGGCAAACTTTTAGGGATGCTGTAAGCAGCAGTTTCCCTGCACTGGGAGTAGGTTGGACTAGATGACTTTGAGGATTATTCATGGAGGATAAGGCTATGTTCCACTTCCACTGTTGGAGGTAGTATGCTTATGAATGCCAGTTGCTGGAAAGTACAGGAGGGTAGAGTGCTGTTACACTTGGGTCCTGCTTGTGGGCTTCTCATGGGCATCTAGTTAGCCACTGTGAGAAGAGGATGCCATTGGCCTGATCCAGCAGGCTCTTCTTATGTTCTTGTGAGGTCTCTTTCAACTTTGATTCTGTTAAGCTCAAGTTTTTCACACTGCAGAAAATCAAACTAGGAAAGAAAAGTCCTAACTGTTCCCATCACCTCTCCTGAAAAGTAGATCACACATTGAGCTTTTTGAGATAAATGGACAATTGTAATAATATACCATCCTATCCATGTCCACTTAATGGAACTTACTCTCAGGTAAGTGTGTATAGGATAACAGTCTTCAATGGGCTCATGATTTAAACAAATAAAGCAAATCTATATGTTCCATCTGCCAAGAGGCCTGGTGAAATGTAACATCACGGAAACTAGCCTTGGGGGATTGTGACTGCGGGATAAGCCATGCTTCACTGCTCCCAGTATGCAGAAGTCCTTTCTCTCCAAGTTTATTAGTTCAGTGCTTTGCCAGTTCACTTCCTGCGTGGACCATAAATTTCACTCATTATTTGAAATGAGGCAAAAATTGCATAAGCCCCTGTTCTTAAGTTAGGGAGAGTAGTATGTAGACATCCTACATTGCTTTGGAATATTATGGGGCATTGCTGAGAGTACTGTATGCTCCAGAGGTGTGCTTAGTTTGTACTAGAAAATGGGCTTTTAGCCCTCTGGAATCACTTACCAGCTGAAATTAGACTTTCACTCAACATGATGATTAGAAGCCCACTGAAGGTGTTTTTGTTTAGGAAGGCTTTCCCTGAGATATGATCCAGTCATTTATGAAACATTAACTGTATATCTGTAAATATGGTTCTGTTGTTTGTAGGCATGGCTTTAATTGTTTTAGGATTTGTGTATAGAGAGCTAGTGTGGTGGAGTGGTTAGAGTGTTGGACTATGGCCTGGGAGACCAGCGTTCGAATCCCCGCACAGCCATGAAGCTCACTGGGTGACCTTGGGTCAGTCACTGCCTCTCGGCCTCAGAGGAAGGCAATAGTAAACCACCTCTGAATACCGCTTACCATGAAAACTCTATTGATAGGGTCGCCATAAGTCAGGATTGACTTCCAGGCAGTCCATTTCCATTTCATTGTGTATATTTTCATTTTCATCATGACTACAGCTTTGATGGCCTTGGCCTGTGAAGTGGTTTATACATTTGTAAAATAATAATTACGGCTCCACTGAATGCCATTACACTGCAGAATATAGTTTTGAAAATTTATCTTCCTTGGGCGACTGACAGAGGCACAGAATGATGAGGAGTATCTGTTAGACCAGTTGCCAAGCGTTTCTTTCTACAGATAGTTATAGAGCCCCTTTTTGGGCGTAGCCTTTATAAGGCAGCTTACACAATTATCAAGTACAAAATAGTGTACAAAATAGGTTTTTTAAAAAACAAAGAAAAAAACAGTATTTGAAAACAGCATAAACTTTTTTTAAAAAAATTACAAGCCAGATCAAAGTAAATAAAACAATTCACATTCAAATTCACATAAATAAACAATGCTAAAAAATATTTTGCAACAGCTCCTGTATTTTTGTTTAAATACCACAATTAATGACCACACTCAAGAAGAGGCCTGAAATAAAGACATTTTAAAGACCTGCCAGGTTTGCAAGGTTAAGTCTGTACATACCTCAGTGGGCTAGGAGTTCCATAGCCTTGGGAGCCAGTATGGAGAAACGCTTGGGATTTGTTTGGGTTTTGTGTCTGGGTATAGGCAGCCCTCCAAGTAACCTGGTCACAAATCATTTTAGGGTTTTAGGGCCAAAACCACCACTTTGAATTAGGTCCAGAAATATACCAGCAACCAGTACAACTAAAAGAGCATTGATGTCTCATGTTCTGATTGCCTGTCCCGCACCAACATCTGGGTGACTAAGTACTGCAGCAGTTGAAATTTCTGAACTGTCATCAAAAGCTGCCCTGTGTGAAGTGCATTACAGATGTCAAGTTTGGAAATAACCAGTGCATGAGTAACCAAAGTCAGATTCAGCTGCTCTAGATGGGTTCTCACCTACATGCCAGTAGCTGTGTTTCCACATATAGCACTGAGTCCAGGAGAACTCCCAAGCTATGAACTTGATCCTAATCCAAGACTGGTTGTACCTCACCATCCAGACCAATAACCTTGCACACCCATAGTAGCTCCATCTTGTCTGAATTAAAGACAGTTTGGGACCTTGGAAGGTATTCTCAAAACTGAGCCTGATGGCTTTATATGATCTTAAAACTGGAAGGAAGGAAGGAGGGTTTTATCCCATACATGGATTGAGCATCTCTGTGAAATTGCAGATGCTTTTGTGTTAGAATTCAAAAATATTCTTGATAAAACTGGAAAGGGGAGCTGCAAAGAAATAAAATGGAATGATAAAACAAAATGCAAAGTCAGTACAGCTGGCTAGGCAGAAGGGCTGATGAGCAAAAACAGACCTGCGAAATTAGGACCGATATAATGGAACATGAGTCAGCAATTAAGTAGGGCTGCATGAAAGGCTAATGGACTGCATTAGCAGGAACTTCATATCTAAAATTCGGGAACTGATGCTGATTCCCTTGGGTCTGATCCGGTCTCTGCTGATGTAGTTATGGATACCACAATTGTAAACAAATCAGTCTTGTAGCCTTGAGACTTTCCAGACAATAAAATTAGTCCGCTACATCTCTAGTCCAAATCCTGCATGGATAGAGCTATAACATGTCCTTGTGTATTTCTTTCTTTCTGTCTTATATTTTTATCCCACCTTTCTTGCATCATAGAAACCCAAAGTGGCATATATGTTCCCAGGCAATGAACAGACCCAGGCCTGCTTAGCTTCAGCAAGTTGGTAGCCTCATGTGCCTTCAGACCATACCCTGGGTGTACTAGAAGGAGGTAAGGTGGACGTGATGCAGAATGGACAGGCTATTCCTGTTTGCTGCATTATACAGCTATGACAGTGGCTGTATACTATAGCTAGCATGGATTTTTCCCATTCCACAATGTTAAATTGAAAATACCCCCATGCCATTCTGCTGCTTCCCATAAGCACATTTCAAAACAAAACCTTACAAAACCTATAGTCTTGAACTCAGAAATGCTTGCTTAACAACCCTCTCAATTTTTGTGGCGATACACAAAACAATCAGAGAGGATAAAGAGTTCAAAGTGTAAAAACAGAGAGAAAAAACCCAGACCCCTTTTGGACTTTTTTCTGTCCGAGTGCTCATAATCTGTTGAAATTAATTAAAAATCAGCCATGTTCACAGAGTACCTGTAATCCTATTACTGACCTTGCCCCATACTCTGACCTTCATCTTCTGCAGTTTAAAAGTTTAAAAAAATGCCTGGCTGATTTTTAATTAATTTAAGAAATTTAGCATTACAGTCAATGATAAGCCCGGGCATGCTCAGTAAGAACCAACTGTCAGTGTTCTAAAAGACAGACTCACAGCTGCTTGGCTTGCCTAATCAGGGGACCACACCCACACCAGACCTTGATTTCACTTTAGATAGTCATGGCTTCCCCCAAAGAATCCTGGGAAGTGTAGTTTGTGAAGGGTGCTGAGAGGAGACTCCTATTCCCCTGACAGAGCTCCAATGGCCAGAGTGGTTTAATAGTCAGCCACTCTGATTGAAGCTCTCTCAGGGGAACAGGGCGTCTCCTAGCAACTCTTAGCACCCTTCACTGACTACACTTCCTAGGATTCTTTGGGAGAAGCCATCACTGTCAAAAGTGAAATAAAGGTCTGGTGTGGATGTGGCCAGGGACAGCTTTGGTTTAAATTTGGTTGGGAGGCTACATTTGCCTGCTGTAGAATAAAAAGGTGGGGGAAACGCTGAAAAACAATGATACTGTTCAGAGTGTTTTCCTTTTGGAAAGGAAAGGGGCTTCCCCTCTGCCCAGTGCCCACCCACCCAATCTTCTCCCCTCCCTGCCTCTCCCCCACCTCAGTTTCACCTATCCTAAAGATGATTGCACAGGAGTAAAACCCATTGAACACAAAAAGCATGCAAATGATCAAACCTGCCTGCCCTCCTCTTCCTTTCCCCTTCCTCTTGCTCCTTCCCTCACCCTTTCTTCATCCCCCTTTCCCCTCTCCCTCCACTTCCAGTCCCCTCCTTCCACCTCTTCCTCCTCAGTTTCCTGTTTCACCTATCCTAAGCATGATTGCATGGGAGTAAATCCCATTGAACTCAATAAGCATGCAAATGATCAAACCTGCTCTCCCCACCTCCTCCCTCCCATCACCTCCCTTTTGCCCCTTCCCTTCACCTTCCTTCACCCCTCCCAGTCCCCTCCTTCCCCCTCTCCCCATTCTGCTCCTCTCTCCCCTCCCTCCCTCCTTCCCTGTCCTCCCCCATGATCAGTTTTACCTATCCTAACCATGATTGCATGGGAGTAAATCACATTGAACTCAATAAGCATGCAAATGATCAGACCTGCCTTTCCCCTCCTTCCCCTCTCCCTTTGTCCTCTCCTCTTCCTCCTCTCAGCTCTTCCTTCTTCCTCTGCCACTGCCCCACTCCATGCCTCCCTCCCCAGGGTCAGTTTTACCTATCCTAAACATGATTGCACAGGAGTAAATCCTACTGAACTCAATAAACATGCAAATTATCAAACCTGTCCTCCCCCTTCCCCTCCTGCCTGTTCCCATCCCCCTCCTCCACATTACGCTCAAATCTGGAACGCCTAACATTGTATGTGAGTTAATTTTGTATTTTTTGTTTTAGTATTTATAAGTTGATAGACAGTGATAGGTGCTTTAAAAACTCATATTGATATATGTATGTGTCCCATATCTGTTTTTTAACTTTATCTTAAGAATTTTCTGATCTCTATTATATATGGGCTTTAAATTCAATATTCTGCAGCAAATGGGAGGGGGGAGTTTCAGGTTTGTTCTGGTTATATAATTTTTCTTTTTATGTCAAGCAGTACTCGTGTTTGGAGGTTGTAATCAATGTGTAATTCTGTATCAAAAAGTTAATAATAATATAAAAAACAATTAAAAGAAATTAATAAAAATAAATTAATAAAAATAAATTTGACACAGATTTCTAGGATGAATACTGAGAGAAATAATAACTTTCTAGGTTGGATTCTCTGTGGAAACAGTAGTAACACAGGAAAGAAGCAAAGTTAGAACACCAAGAAACATACAAAAATGTAATTCTCCATCTTTGGAGATGGCAGGTGTTGCCATCCCTCAGCATATGCTCAGAGGCACGTTACCAAATTCTCCCAAGTTACAGAGGAACTGGATTGGACTGTGAAAGACCAGCCCAAACTGTGTTTACATTTTGACAAATCTGTAGGGCAGTACAATATCTCAGAGAGGAGGTCAGGTCTCCTGCTCTCCTGGTGCATTCACTATAGCTGCTCAATTTCCCTGCTTTTTAAAGTTTGATAGAAATATTTGTTGGCTATAGGTACATTCTTAAATCGGGAGGTTTTTTGCCTATTAGTGAATATATATTTTGTTTTGTGCTCCAGCGGTACAGAAATAAAGGCATGGCCTGCACGAGATTTTAAAAAATGAGGAAATTATAGTCATAATTTTTCATGGGAGTTGTGGGGTTTGCGCAGAAGGGCTTCACATGGGGCTGCCCTTGAAGACAGCTTGGAAGCTTCAACTGGAACAGATTTCAGTTACGTGGCTTGTTCTAGAGCTAACTGCAGGGATTGCTTAACACCAGCCTTGTCCCAGCTTCATTGGTTAAACAGTTTAATGGTATTGTGTTTATCCTTTTAAAGCCCTAAATGGCCTGGATCTAGGGTAGCATTAGGATACTGTTTCCTTCTTCCCGTGAGAAGGAAACTCATTTCCCCATGAGTTAAGTTTGGACAGAGAGTTGTTACACTGGATGCCGTATTTGATGAAGATGAGACTTTCCATATGTAGAAACAGAGGTTTTCAGCATGGATCCCAAGGTGTGAAGTTCCTTCTTAAGAAAGATACACCTGGTCTGTTCAGACGTTTAGGCTTTCAGGGATTTTGGGGGGGGGGCTTCTTAAGTTCTCAGTAAGATTTAGTTTTTTGAGTTGAAAGTGCTCCTGCGCATGTACCACTGCCGCAGCTGTGTAAAAATTGTGGTAGTGTTATATGTAGTTCACATTTTTATGATTCTCAGCTGCTCTAAAGGCCATATGGCAGAGAATAACCTATGAACTTGAGCTATTTATAGTGAAACACTGCTTTAAGTGGCGGCGTAAATATGAAAAGGAACAAGCGGCGTCTGCAGTGCATTCCGCCAGTTCTCTCCCACTTCTCCAACAGCATTCCATGACCACTGAACATGCTGGGTCTTAATTGGACTGTTTTTGGGGTTCCCCATTTGGCTGTGGGTGCTCCCCTGAAGATAAAAAATCAAAGATGTCGATTTTAATTTATCACCTCTGAATTTGTCACCAATCCTTTTTTATGGCTGCTTGTTCTCTATTGTTATAAGTGGGGCAGGGGCGGGGGGGGGAGTAGCTTATATATTTCCTTCATACAGTGTGTTAGTACATTCCCTTTTCTCATACTTTCCCAGCAGCAAACAATACTAAATCTTTAAGTTCTTTAATCACTTTGTTTTTCTTTGCTGAACTCGTTCCAGTTTAAGCTATGTACCGGTGCAATCTACAAAGTATCTCCAAAAGATATGGATTGGTATAATAGTATTATAATTGCGGTCTTTTTCCATTTTATGTTTCACTCTCTCCTTAGCTGCATGCTGTATAATGGATGTTTTTGTATATTTTATTCTCGGCTATTCGTTTACTTAGTAATACTCAGATTTCTTTCTTTAGCTTGGGCGTAGCAAACATGGTGCCCTCCAGACGTTGTTGAACTCGAGCTCCCATAAGCCCCAGCCAGCATGGCCAATGGTTGGAGATTATGGGAGTTGTAATTTGGCAGCAACTCACCTGCAGAGCACCATGTTGGCTACCTTGGGGCTTATTTGTGAAATCCAGTCTTGCAGATGCATGCAAAAATATACCCACCCGTCTACGTGTACCTGTTACAACAGAACTTTGACAAAGGGTCTGGGAAGGCACTCAGATGGAAGGAATTATTAGTTGCCTTGACTAATACAAGGATTTGTTTGGTGGTATCTGCTTCTTAATTGATAAGGAGTCACTCAAAGGTGGGAAAAGATGTATAATCCAAAAGACAAAGAGCCCCCACTGTAAAGACTAAGTTACCTGTTATGGCAGGGATGGGGGATTTGTGGCCCTCTAGACATTGTTGGACTCCAACTCTCTAAACAGCCTGTGGCAGCATAGCCAATGGTCAGGGATGATGGGAACTGTAGATCAGCAGCACCCAATGGAGGCTGGTCCATTAAGGCAAATGGGGCACTGGCCCACCAACCTCAGTCTGCCCTTAGCCAGCCCCCCACCTGCCTGCCTTCTTTCTTACAACAAGCCATGGTGTGGTGCTGCCATTCAGTGGCTCTGACTCCACCAGGTGCTAGTGGCTGCTGCCTGCCTTCCCCCCGACGAGCCATCACTGGCAACATCTGAAGGGCCACAGGTTCCCCTCTCCTCTTTGCAGCAAACATACAACTTTTTTGTTTGTTTTACTGCATCTAACTTTTGTTGTTATGTGCCTTCAAGTCGATCATGACTTATGGTGACCCTATGAATCAGTGACCTCCAAGAGCATCTGTCATGAACCACCCTGTTCAGATCTTGTAAGTTCAGGTCTGTGGCTTCCTTTATAGAATCAATCCATCTCTTGTTTGGCCTTCCTCTTTTTCTACTCCCTTCTGTTTTGCCCAGCATTATTGTCTTTTCTAGTGAATCAGGTCTTCTCATTATGTGTCCAAGTACGATAACCTCCGTTTCATCATTTTAGCTTCTAGTGATAGTTCTGCTTTGATTTGTTCTAACACCCAATTATTTGTCTTTTTCGCAGTCCATGGTATGCGCAAAGCTCTCCTGCAACACCACATTTCAAATGAGTTGATTTTTCCCTTTTTCCACTGTCCAACTTTCACATCCATACATAGAGATCGGGAATACCATGGTCTGAATGATCCTGACTTTGGTGTTCAGTGATACATCTTTGCATCTGAGGACCTTTTCTAGTTCTCTCACAGCTGCCCTCCCCAGTCCTAGCCTTCTTCTGATTTCTTGACTGTTGTCTCCATTTTGCTTAATGACTGTGCTGAAGTATTGATAATCCTTGACAAGTTCAATATCCTCGTTGTCATCTTTAAAGCTACATAAATCTTCTGTTGTCAATACTTTAGTCTTTTTGATGTTCAGCTATAGTCCTGCTTTTGTGCTTTCCTCTTTAATTTTGCCACCCTGGGCTCCTGCTGGGAGGAAGGGTGGGATATAAATCAAATAATAAATAAATAAATAAGTTTTCATCAGCATTCATTTCAAATCATTACTGGTTTCTGCTAGTAGTATGGTATTGTCTGCTAGTAGTATGGTATCTTACATTATTGATATTTCTCCCTCCAGTTTTCACACCTCCTTCATCTTGGTCCAATCCCGCTTTCCGTATGATATGTTCTGTGTTTAGATTAAACAAATAGGGTGATATAATACACCCCTGTCTAACACCCTTTCCGATGGGGAACCAATTGGTTTCTCCATAGTCTGTCCTTACAGTAGCCTCTTGTGCAGAGTATAGGTTGCGCGTCGGGACAAGCA
Organism: Rhineura floridana; assembly: GCF_030035675.1. Taxonomy (NCBI): domain Eukaryota; kingdom Metazoa; phylum Chordata; class Lepidosauria; order Squamata; family Rhineuridae; genus Rhineura; species Rhineura floridana. The sequence continues at coordinate 186,827,473 of NC_084483.1, read as the reverse complement.
GATGCTGTGGCACCCCCATTTCTTTTAAAGCATTCCATAGTTTTCCATGATCTACACTGTCAAAAGCTTTGCTGTAATCTATAAAGCACAGAGTGATTTTCTTCTGAAATTTCTTGGTCTGTTCCATTATCCAGCGTATGTTTGTGATATGATCTCTGGTGCCTCTTCCCTTTCTTGGACATCTGGCATTTCTCACTCCATATATGGAAGAGCCTTTGTTGTAGAATACTGAGTATTACTTTACTTGCATGGGATGTTAAGGCAATAGTTCGATAATTACTGCATTCCCTGGGGTCCCCTTTCTTTGGAATTGGGATGTATATTGAACGCTTCCAGTCTGTGGGCCATTGTTTAGTTTTCCATATTTCTTGACAAATTTTTGTCAAAATTTGGACAGATTCAGTCTCAGTAGCTTGTAGCAACTCTATTGGTATGCCACCTGTTCCTGGTGATTTGTTTCTTCCAAGTATTTTAAGAGCAGCTTTCACCTCACATTCTAACATTTCTGGATCTTCATCATACGATTCCTCCATGAATGAATCTGTCATCCTGGCGTCTCTTTTATAGAGTTCTTCAGTGTATTGCTTCCATCTTCCTTTTATTTCATCTCGGTCAGTCATTGTGTTCCCCTGTTGATTATTCAGCATCCCTACTCTTGGTTTAAATTTCTCTTTCATTTCTTTAATCTTTTGGAATTGGGCTCTTGTTCTTCCCTTTTTGTTGTCCTCTTCCATTTCTATACAATAACTATTGTAATAGTTCTCTTTGTTCCTTACGTACTAGTTGCTGTATTGTTGCATTTAGGATTCTGACCGTTTTTCTGTTTCCTTTTGCTTTTGCTTTCTTTCTCTCTTGAACCATTTTAAGAGTTTCTTCAGTCATCCGTTAAGGTCTTTTTAACTAGGGGTATTGTCTTTTTGCATTCTTCCCTTATAATGTCTCTGACTTCAGTCCATAGTTCTTCTGGTTCTCTGTCAAGTAAGTTTAAAGCCTCAAACCTGTTCCTTATTTGATCTTTATGTTCTTCTGGGATGTTATCTAAATTGTATTTTGGCATTATGATTGTTTTGTTGTTCTTCTTTAGCATTACTCTGATTTTCGATACGACCAGTTCATGATCTGTACTGCAGTCTGCTCCTGGTCTTGTTTTTGCAGGAGGTATGGAACTTCTCCATCTTCTGCTACCAACTATATAATCAATTTGATTCCCATATTGACCATTTGGTGATGTCCACGTGTACAGTCATCTTTTTGGTTGCTCAAAAAATGTGTTTGCACGAAACAAATTATTGGCTTCACAGAATTCAATAAGTCTTTCTCCTGCTTCATTTCTGTCTCCTAAGCCCTATTTCCCCACAATTCCTAGTTCTTCTCTGTTCCCTACTTTTGCATTCCAGTCCCCCATGATTATCAGCACATCTTGTTTTGGTGTGTGATCAATTTCCTCCTGTACTTCTGCGTAAAATCTCTCAATTTCCTCTTCTGCGTTTGCCGTTGGAGCGTAGACTTGGATGATGGTTATGTTAATAGGTTTCCCATTTAATCTCATTGATATCACTCGCTCAGACCTTGTGTTGTAGCTCCTAATTGCTTTTGCTACATCACTTCTCACTATTAAAGCAACCCCATTTCTTCTTAATTTCTCATTTCCTGCATAAAATATTTTGTAGTTGCCTGATTGGAAATGTCCCATTCCTGTCCATTTTAATTCACTCACTCCAAGTATTGTAATGTTGATACGTTCCATTTCTTGCTTGATAATTTCTAACTTTCCCTGGTTCATGCATCTAATTTACAAGGCTGTTAATCCAGTTCCCCCCGACACACACACACACATCTCATTTTTAATGCTGCAATCCTAAGCATAGTTACAGAAGTAAATCCTCTTAAAATATTTTTAGACTTGTTTCTGAGTAAAGCTACACAAGAAGAGCCCTGCTGGCCAATCTAATCCAGCATCCTGTTTCTCTGTGGTAGGCAGCCAGGTGCCTCTGAGAAGCCTTCAAGCAGCACATGGGGACAAATGACCTCTCCCACTTACGTTCCCCAATAACTGGTATAGAGAAGTATCGTGTCTCTGATAGTGGATTCAGTATACAGCCATCCTAACTAGTAGCCATTATTCTCCGTGAATGTGTTCAATTCATTTAAGCCAGTGGTTCTTAACCTTTTCCATTGCCAGCACCCCTTGGATTTCCAAAATATCCTCTCGCACCCCCTGAAAAAATACCATTCATTTATTTTATTTTATTTTAATGTAAGTTTTAGCCTAACTTAGCTAAGATTAAATGAATTTTAAAAATCTCTTGAACAACGCCTTGCACTCCTAGAAAAAGTGTCTCGTCCTCCCTGAGGGTGCATGCACCCCAGGTTAAGAACCACTGATTTAAGCTAATGATCATCATCACATCTTGTGGCAGCAAATAATAATAATAATAATAAATTTTATTTCTGAGTCGCCTATCTGGCCGGGTCAGCGGCCACTCTAGGCGACGTACAAATTAAAATAAAATACTACATATAAAATACAACATGGTAACCAAGCTTCAATCTAAAATTAATCTAAAACCATCCACAGCTGAAGCAAGATAAAATTAATCTACTCCCGGGATCTTGTAGGCCTGCCTGAATAGCCAGGTTTTCAAGGCTTGACGGAAACTTGGCAGGGAGGGGGCATGGCGAAGATCATAGGGCAATGAATTCCAGAGGGTGGGGGCCACAATCGAAAAAGCCCTCTCTCTGGTCCGCACCAGCCTAGCTGTTTTAACTGGTGGGACCGAGAGAAGGTCTTGAGTGGCTGATCTCGTCAGGCGGCATGTTTGGTGATGCTGGAGGCGCTCCTTTAGATAACCTGGGCTGAAACCGTATAGGGCTTTAAAGGTTAATACCAACACCTTGAATTGGGCCCGGTAAACAACTGGTAACCAGTGTAGATCTTCTAGCACTGGAGTGATGTGATCATGGCGACGGCTGTTCTTAATCAAACGTGCCGCCGCATTCTGTACCAGCTGTAGTTTCCGGACCGTTTTCAAGGGTAACCCAACGTAGAGCGCATTGCAGTAGTCTAAGCGAGAGGAGACCAGGGCATGTACCACCCGTGGGAGAAGATGGACAGGAAGGTAAGGACGCAGCCTCTGTATTAGATGAAGTTGATACCAAGCTGCCCGGCTCACTGCCAAAACCTGAGCCTCCATGGACAGCTGGGAGTCAAGAATGACCCTGAGGCTACGGACCTGGTCCTTCAAGGGCAATTTCACCCCATCAAGCACCAGGTCTATATCTCCTAACCTTCTCTTGTCACCCACAAGCAGCACCTCGGTCTTGTCAGGATTTAGCTTCAGCCTATTTCCTCCCATCCATTCACTTACGGACTTCAGGCACTTGGAAATGGTATCCACAGCCACCTCTGGCGAGGACTTGAACAAGAGATAGAGCTGGGTGTCATCCGCATATTGGTGACACCGCAGCCCAAATCTCCTGATGATGGCTCCCAACGGCTTTACATAGATGTTAAACAGCATGGGGGAGAGGATAGAACCCTGTGGCACACCACAATTGAGAGGCCAAGGGTCTGAAACCTCATCCCCCAATGCCACCCGCTGATGCCTGTCTGAGAGATAGGAACGGAACCACCGTAAAACAGTGCCTCCTATTCCCATTCCCTCCAGGCGATCCAAAAGGATACCGTGGTTGACGGTATCAAAAGCCGCTGAGATATCCAGGAGGACAAGGAATGCATATTCTCCCCTGTCCAACGCCCTCCTTAAGTCATCCACCAGTGCGACCAAGGCTGTTTCAGTTCCATGTCCAGTCCTGAAGCCCGATTGGAATGGATCTAAATAATCTGCAGAGTAGATAAGTTAATTATGCACTTTGCGAAGAAATGCTTCCTTTTGTGTGTCCTAAGATTGTGTGGTGTATTTGGTGTATACATGATGGTGTATTTGGTGTGGCCCCTCAGGTTGCCTCCTGGCTATCCCGGTGCACAGGCATTTTACTTCAATATTATGTGTGGCTCACCTAGCTCTGGGCTATCTACCCTGACAGTGACTTTCCAAGGTCTGAGATGCTCATATTTCCTGGGATCTCCTACCATCCTTTTTAACTGGATATATGAATCTGGGGCCTTCATCATGGAAAGCATGTGCTCTGCCACTGAGCTGTGGCATCTCCCCACATCTGTTGGAGATACAGTGCATATTGCCGTGCTACTCACCACCCATCTGAATGCCTAAGGTTGGCCCCAGTGGGATCCCTTGAAAATCATGTTGAGGTGTACCTCCTGGATTATATGTTGCTTGATTGCAGCCCTTAACATTACTGCTCCTCGCAACTTAATTGGTTTGCTTGTGCAGTTGGACCAGTCCTGGACAAACGGGCTTAGCCATTGTGTTCTGCCCCAGATGTTACTTCTTGTGTATCTGCCTCTGATCTAGTTTACAACATTCCTAAGTGTGGATGAATATCCCATAATCATATGAATAATTCATTTTTCTTCTCTAATCTCTCTCTAATTACATCCAAGTGGAACTTCATGTCCCTTAGAGATTCCCTGCTATTTAGTTTGAGTTGATTCCCTTGAAATTCTGCAGAATTGCACCTGGATTTGATAACTTGCTGCGTCATCTCTAGTTTTTGCTCCTTCACGATTTGCCTAAACTTAGTTCTATTCTTAACAGTTTTAATAACCCATCTTGACATCTAGCCTTGTAGAGAGCTAAATCCAAATATGGAATTCTAGAAACCCTTGTTATAATCTGGCTCCCTTCACTGATTAAAAAAACTAGGATAAATATGGTCAGGGCTTAGTGGTGTATTTTTAATCTTGTTCCTTGTTTAAGCACCGGTTCTTCAGTTCTGTCAGTGCCCCATTGTTGCCATTAAAAAAAGAGCTTTCTGATTACTCTGTTACCACCATCTGTGGGGAAGAATGCCAAGAGCTCCTTTGAATCTTCTTTGTCCGTGGTCTGTGATACATTTTTCAACTTGTTTATGTGTGCATATTTGAAGATGCAGCCTAAGATTTTGGGATGTTTTCCTACCCTTGCCTTACTTCACAAGCATCCTCACTTGAAATAATAGCATATGGGAATGCTGATAATTCAACAAAGGGGATCAAGCCTTGGCTTGACTAAACCTAATCCTAATGCAAAATGTGTCATAAATGCCTTCTGTGAAAGAGCCTTAACCAATTCCTAGAGAAGCTATTAGGGTGATAGTGGGATGCATTATACATGAGGAGCCTGGTGAAAGTTCACCCGAGGTCAGTTGAAAGGCTACATTCATGAGCAACTTGCTGTTTTACGCTTCGGACAATTCGCCCCATTGTACAATAAGGAAACTCCTTGTTCCACTTTCTTCACTTTATTTTTTTGTTAAAAAATAAATAAATAGCATGCTCATCCCCTCCATTGCATTGCTCGATATTTCAAATATTTATTTGTACAACATATTTATACCCGAGAGTTGTTAGGAGACCCCCTATTCCTCCCAGAGTTTCCTGGGAAGAGGGATTGATTGTTACTCTTGGAATTGCTTTCAATTTAAGGTTCAGCTGTGGCCTAAATCAGGGGAGGACAAAAATAAGGATAGGCAAATCTGACCATTTTGATTTCTCATTGTTCCAATCTGGAGTTCAGTTCTATACATTTCTGCATCAGTTTGCATTTTAAAAAAGTCTTCATGAAAATTCATCAGTGACTTTATCCTAATATACATGTTTTTGTACGCAATTTTGCCTAAGTACCTCTTTTTGCAAAGTAGTTTACCCTAGCATATGCATTTTTGTATGCATTAATTGGCTGGAGACCTGCATTGCAAAATTTGGTGAAGAGTGACTTTTAAAGGATGGCTGTGTTTCAGAAAGTGCTTTTTAGGTAGGTTTGCCTTTAAATGCAAACTGAATTTCTCCCCCATCCCTATGCAGAAAGCAGGTCTGGATCTACTGGAATCTTCAAGTGATCTGTTGTAGACAGGCAAGGGTTCCTGCCGTCCAAATGTTTAACACTAGTGGCATAATATTACTTGCCCAGCCACCCTAAATTATATTGCTGAAATAAAGAGGGCTTGGGAATGGATTTTTATGTGAAAGGATTGTGAGCTCCATTCAGTTCTGATTCTCAGAAGAAATTCCTAGGTTTAGGATTATTTAATTCTGTTTTGCGTTTTGCACAAGGCTCAGGGTTCCAGTAAAAAATAGAGAAGATCCCACACATCTGAAGTGTGCTTATCCTTGCTGTAGGTTGAGATCTCTGTAGAAATGACTTGAGGGTTGCAACTCTCTGTGCAGTTAAGCTGCTTACATCACACAGACGGGAATGGGTTTTAAAGCAGTCTGTCTGCAAATTTGCAATCGTATTGTCAAACATAAGGATGCTCAAATCTCTTCTCTCATATGTCCAAATTTGCTTACTCATAAATATGAGCACTGCATACATCAATACATCTCTTCTTGACTGCTCCTATCCATGTATTGCCCTTCATTATTCTTAGCTCATTATTATTAACTCATACATTGGCTGCATTTTGACATAACAATAAGCTGTGATTTATCATTATGTGAATGAGCTTAGGTAAGCCTTGCACTCGCACACTCCTTTCCCTCCTTCAGCCTGCCAGCCACTTCTGTTTTTAACTAACCACAGTTGAGTGTTAAGCCGGAACCTAGAAGTTTTAGTGAAACAAGTCAACTTATTTTATTTTATTTATTTGTTTATTAGATTTCTATCCTACCCTTCCTCCCATTAGTAATCCAGGACTTCAAACCTTGGTTTATCAAGCTACCTTGTTTCAGTACACTATGGTAAGACTAATCAAAATGTAGAGTTCAGATGTAATGCCAGTGTGTGCATAACTGAAAATGGAAGCAAAACCTGCACTGGAGGAGAGGAACAGAGAGTGTCCATGCAGCTAGTTCAAATAATGATAAACCATATTTTACCATTATGCCTGAATGCAATCATTGTGGGGTCAAGAATCATCTCTTTGCATTATTGAACAATGCCTGTTATGGGTGATGTATGGAATACCCCATTAATCCATACTTCTCAAACTTTTTTAAAAATTAAAAGTACTGCCAAGGTTCATCAGGTTTTCGCAGATACCCCCTTCTTGGGGAAGGTGGTGGAGAGAATAGTGGTGGGGCAGCTGTAAGTATTCTTGGATGACATGGATTATTTAGATCTGTTCCAATCTGGGTTCAGGCCTGGCCATGTGCCCTTCTCAGAGCCCGACACAGGAGACGGAGGCGAGACTGGCAATAATTCCTGCTTTATTAAGAGTCACAGTTACATCAAAAGCAGTGCGCTTCATAGACCTATCTAGGGTGACTCACTACTGATGCTAACTAAGCATTCTTGGCAGCGTGTGGAGTAAATTGACTCAGCACCCCAATCAGGGGGGCGCCGCCTTAAGTAGGGAAGGTCTTCACCCATAATCTCCGACTCCTGCGTGGTTCCACCCTCTGATTGTCCAGTTTCTCACGTCGTCTTGCGCAGGGTGAGCCTCTGACTGCTCATTGGACACTAGAGGCTCGAAAGGTGCTGACTCGACTTCAGGAGGCGGGGAGCAAGTTGGTGGGGAAACATTTGAAGGTCCAGGCAGAGAGTCCTGGGGGGGTGGAGTTGGTGCGCGTGCACGATCACTCCCCAACGGCTCTGGCAGAGCGCTTGCAGGTGGCAAGGCACCTTCAAGTGGAGCGGGGTTTAAGTTGCCTGGAAGATTGTCCAGAGAAACTGGATACTGCTAGCGCTCCCCCCTCCCTCAATGCTCTCAAAGGTCTCATCCTCCTCTGCCCCCTCTCCCTGATGCGCTTGGGATAGCTGGGGCTCAACACCATGGGACTGAGTCAGCCCTGGTTTCCCTGATGGATGACCTTTACAAAGAATGGGACAGTGGAAGTGTGACCTTGTTCCTGCCTCTTGATCTCTCTGTGGCTTTCTATACCATTGACCACTGAATCCTGGACCGGCTGCATGGAATGGGAATTGGGTGCACCATGGTACAGTGGTTCTAGTCCTACCTACAGGACGGAGTCCAGAGAGTAGCACTGGGTGATTGTCTTTCGGGCCCACAGCCGCGGTGTTGTGGGGTGCCGCAGGGTGCCATCTTATCCTCAATGGTATTTAATATCTATGTGAAGCTGCTGGAAGTGGTCATTAGGAGTTTTGGAGGCAATGTGTCACGCTGATGCTGATGACACTCAGCTCTACTTCTCCATAACATCTGAATCGGAAGAGGCTGTGCAGGCCCTGGACTGGCGCTTTGGCGCAATGTTGGGATGGATGAAGGAAAATGAGCTGAGCTTGAATCCTGGTAAGACAGAGGCACTATGGGTGGGTGCTTCCCGTGTCCGAGAAAGTGATCAGTTGCCTGCCCTGGATGGGATTGCGTTCCCTTTGAAGGAGCAGGTACATAATCTGAGGGTGCTTCCGGACTCAGCTTTATTACTGGAGGCCCCGGTAGGCTCAGTGGCTAGAAATGCCTTTTATCAGCTTCACCTGGTAATACAACTGGGAGAGCTTGGCCACAGTAGTTCAGGTATTGGAGAATTCAGGACTGGACTACTGCAATGCACTCTATGTGGAGCTACCCTTGCATTTGACCCAGAAACTGCAATTAGTGCAGAATGCTGCAGCCAGATTGCTGACAGGAGTGAAACCCTGTCAGCATATAACACCTCTGTGCAGAAATCTGCACTGATTGCCAATTTGTTACTAGGCCAAGTTCAAGGTGTTATTCCTGGTATATAAGGCCCTTAACTAACACCTTGGGACCAGTTTACTTGTGAGACTACTTTACCCCATGTGCCCACTCGAGCACTGTGATCTGTGGACCTGGCCCTGTTACAGGTGCCACATAATACTTGTTCTGCATTTGTAAGAAATCGTTCTTTTAGCGTGACAGCACCTACTCTTTGGAACTCTCCACCTATTGACATTGGGCAGGCTCTTTCGCTGTATTCCTTTCAGCGGTTGCTTAAAACTTTTGTTTAGGCAAGCCTATCCAGACACATAGATGTTGATGTGTTTTAATCTTTTTAGTTTGTTGTTGTTTTAACTTAAAAAATTTTTTTTTTAATTCCTTGTTTTTAACCGTTTGATCATGCATTTTGTAAACCATTTGGAGGTTTTTACAATCAAGCAGTATACAAATTTTGTTAAATAAAAAATAAAATTTATCCTTCAGTCCTGATGCAGGACAGGAGGATCTACTGAACATGTGCAAAGTGCTTTTGTCTTACTGTTGAGTAACCACAAGCAGTCCACACTGATCCTGTATTTAGGAGATAGGGCTAACTTAGGCTACATTCACACAGGTGGGAGGGGCCAATTGCCCAAGTCTTTCTCACTTATCATTGGCCTTCCTCCTGATCTAGTAATACTGGGATAAAAAGATCCAATGTGGGTTCTTCATGCATACACTCTCAAACTGTTGTAGGTGTATTTGAATGCAGCTTCAGTAGGTGCAGCCTTCAGGCACACCAATTGCAAAAGGAGTGGATGAATCTTGCCCATTTCTGATCTGTATCGCTTTCATATTTTTTTACCCATAATTCCAATCTATTTCCACATTAATCTGTGCATTAAAAAAATATTCTCCAAAATGTGTTGAAGTGCACATTTTGATGCATTTAAACTAGTGCAAAATTTGGAGAAGTGGAAAATCCAAGGTATATCTAAGCTCCAAGCTGCATGTTACCCAGAAAGGTGCAGATCAGATCATTTTGTAGAGGAATCTGCAGAGATAAAATTCATCAAGCATCCTTAAACTGCAACAGAACCTCTTGTTCTATAAATGGGAGAACTCACCTAAACTTAACTTGCACATGAAGAGGGCTCTTTTTTTTTTTAATGGAGTGTGGCACATTCACTCTCTGTCCATTTCCTAAAATAATGTTTCCCTCCACCAAGAGAGGGAAACTTTTTTTTTTATCTCAAGGGCCACATTCCCTTCTGGGCAACCTTTGAGGGCCATATGCCAGTTGTGGGCGGGGACAGAGGCAAAAGTGAGAGGTGCAATAATTATAAATTTTACCTTTGTGCAGTAAACTAGTTTGTACATACATTCACACATCCCTCTCTATCCTCTATTGAGACAGGTAAGGAGCCTTGCTGGAGTTCAGGGACACATTCCAGCCAGCCAGTAGCACTTGGTGTGTGAAGCAGGACCAGTGAAGGGTGTGGCCTGGAGGGCTACGTTCAGTCTCTGGGCCTGAAGCCCCACACCCCTGCCCGTGTAAAGAAAGTCAAGGCATAAGAATGAGGCCTTGCTCACGAGACTACAGCAAGTTTCATGAATGATCCTTGGGCACCGCCAACGTTGATCAAGCTTAGGTGGCATTGCTTCCTTTTGTTGATTGGTAAAGATATGCAGAAGAATGATGTGGGAGTGAGGGGTTAAGTCGGGGCCACCATTCCGTCTCCCGTAGGTGCCATGGCTTAGGGTTGGCACGGGGGGGGGGAAATAGGGGTGTTGTTCCTTTAACAGCTGTATGGAAGGCAGAAAATCAACAGGTGAAGCCTTTTCTAGTATGGAAATACAATATGGGCAAAGCTTCCCCATGATTACTCTCTAATTTTGTGTTATCCCATGCCCCCCATGGCAGCCATTTTTGGTTATGTCACGCCCCTATGGCAGCCATTTTGTAACTGGTGACCCCAGTACTCTCTCAAATTTGAAATGTGCCCCCTGCTCCAGAAAGATTGGTGACCCCTGGTGTCAAGAGTTCTGAAAAGGCATAACTTAAGGACAACCCTGCTGAATCAGGCCAGTGGCCCACCTAGTCCAGCATCTGGTTCTCACAGTGGCTAACCAGGTACCTATGGGAAACCCATAAGAAGGGCCTGCGTGAAACAGTACTCTCGCTGCTTGTGGTCCCTAGCAACCAGTATTCAGAGACACGCTGCCTCCAACAGCAAAGGTAGAACATAACTATCATGGCTGGTAGCCATGGATAGCAATATTTATTTATTTATTGTTGTATTTATATCCCACTTTTCCTCCAAGGAGGTCAAATTGGTATACATGGTTCTCCCCCTCCTAATTTTAATCCCCACAACAACCCTGTGAGGTAGGTTGGGCTGAGAGGCAATGACTGGCCCAAGGTCACCTGGCTGAATGGGGATTTGAACCCTGGTCTCCCAGGTCCTAGTCCAACACTCTAACCACTACACCACACTGGCTTTCAATACCCTTCATGACTTTGTCTAGCCCTCTTTTAAAGCCATCCATGTTGGTGGCCATCACTGCCTGTTGTGGAGCAAATGCTGTTGTTTAATTGTACAAAGAAGTTCTTTCTTTTGTCTGTCCCGAATCTTCCAGCATTCAGCTTCGTTGGATGCCCCTGGGTTCTGGTTTTATGCGAGAGGAAGAAAAACTCCCTAGCCATTGTCTCCACACCATGCATCATCTTGTCCATCCTTAGTCACTTATTGTCCAAATATTGTCACCTTTCCTCATAGGGGAGGTTGCTTTAGTTCCTTGATCATATTGATTGCCCTTTTCTGAACTACTGCTAAAGACCATAAATTAAATGGGAAGGGGACGGAGATCACACTGGCGAATGCTCTCCTTTGTAAAATATTCCCGGCAAGTACAAGTCTAGCCCAGTGCAGGGAGAAGTTCTAGGCCAGCCTGGTCACTTTCTGTGCTACTTTTCCACCTGCAGGAAGTTTGTGTGTCTGTGTTTTATGTAGGGTAACATTCAAAATTTAAATGGAGTGTACTCCTCAGATCCACTTACAGTCGGAAGAGGGTGCATAATCACCTCCTCCTTCTGTGTGCATATACCAGATTGCAGTCTCCACAAAACGAAATAAGGTGTTCTGTACATTTGATTTTCAAAGAGAGTAGAACCTTGTCTTCCAGGCCACATACAATGATGGGGTCAGGTAGCCTCTGGGACTTGCCACAGGGATTGCCCACAGCTTTTGAGGAACGCTTCATTCGTTATTTCATAGAGCAGGTGCTAACTGGTGCAATAGTCCCACAGCAGGGTAAAGAATGACTCTTGTTAAACCAGGCGTAGCCAACATGCTGCTCTCAAGTTGTTGTTGTTACATTTCTCACCTGCCCTTTGCCAGGGTGGCTTGCAACAATTTAAAATTCAGTATTAAAAACAGTGAAAACAAATTGCAGTCAGAGGAATAGGGTATGTCTTGAAAACACACGTCTCGGGTATCAAAGGCAAGGGTAAAGATATGTGTCTTCATCATCCGCAGAAAACTGTATAGTGAAGGTGCCAGACATATCTCTGTGGGGTGGGAATTCAACAACCTGAATTCTCTGCCACACAGAATGCCTTCCCCTGGGCCATCATGTTGTTGGACTCCAGTCCCATCAGGCCCAGGCAGTATGGCCAGTGGTCAAATATGAAGGTAGTGGCGGCTGGTGGTTCCATGTTGGTGGGGCAGCGGAATCCACTCTGGCTTTTAGTTCAGACTTTCAAGAAACTTTCAGCACCTCAGACAGCTCCTTGAAAATTCAGCCTAAAACCTGTAGTTGGTTCCATTGCCCCACTGTCATGGAGCCACCAGCTTCCACTGGATGAACAGATTTGCAGTCCAAAATGTCTGGAGAGCAACACGTATTAACCCAAGTTAAATCAGGGAGAATTTTTAGTCTGTCTTCCAGCAAGATGGTTTTAAGTACAAAATATATGTGTTATTTCCTTGAGGCTCATGTGCACAAGCAAAATTGCTGGGACTTTAAATTTGGCTTTTGTGACTCATTGAACTTACTACTTTAATGTTTATCTTTTTTTAAAAAAAAATGTTCTCCCTCATATACACACGTGTGGGTGCACACAAACTTTCAAAATCCAAAGAACTTGGATTTCAAAACTCTTGTTTCCCTTTTGTAGGTCATGAACCTGGACTTGTACAGCTGGTGAACTACTACAGAGGAGCTGATAAACTTTGTCGCAAAGCTTCTTTAGTGAAGTAAGTTTTGTTTTTGGGAGGGGGTTGGACTTTGGCTATAAGGGGCTAGAGATAGATGGGATTAAAGCCAGGGGGGGAAATGGGGGGGGATGTGTCTTTTTCTCATGTTTTTTCCCCTGAGGATTTAAAAAAAATGGAAGACTTGGAAATTTGGGGAGCAATGAAACTCATAGAAAATGTTTTCTCTTTTGGAATAAATAGAATGCTCTTTGAGAGAGTCAAAATGTAGAGTATGAAGGTTTTTATATAAGACAATCTACTGCAGTAGAGAATGATGATTCTTGTGTGTACTCTAGACATGAAACTCTCAAATCCTGCACCTGGGGGGATGCTGCCATCTTCATGAAAAAAGCCTACGAGACCTTTGTTGTTTATGAATTGCCCTTTTCTAGTGGTCCGTTGGTGTAGTTTGGAGATACTTGAAGCAAGTTTCTTGCATCTGCTCCTGCTCCCATGTGGTCAGCTTTTTCACTGTTTCTCTCAAATGACTATTGACACAAACGCACCCTGCTACTAATCTAAGGCATTTATACTTTTGAGGCTTCAATCGTATGTGTCCTTACCTGGGAGTAAGCTCCACTAAAAAGGGTGAATAAACATGCATACAATTGCTCTGTAAATCTCATAAATGCTATTCATTTTATTTATTTATTAGATTTATATCCCACCCTTCCTCCCAGCAGAAGCCCAGGGCAGCAAATATGCCCCAAAGTGCAACTCTTTACCCAGGCATCTGATGGCTCAAGGGGTAGTTTCTGGCAACCTAGAGATCACTGGATGGAAGAATGTTTTCAAACCGTAACTGTGTTTTAGAATGCTTTTAACAGTTTTTAGAATGCTTTTCTTTTTGTTGCTGTTAAATTGTTTTGTTATTTTTTCTGCCACATGTCCTTTGGGAGGAAGGGTGGGATATGTATTTAATAAATAATACTGAATAATTTTATATGCTACATTTTTTAATGATGTATTTTATGTTGTTAAAGGAGTACACTAAGTTTAGGTTCGATGGGAAAGTAAGTACCGCATATATTTAATTTCCTCCAAAAAAAAAAGTTTGGGTTTTTTTCTGAAAAAATCTGGGCAGAGGGACAGATCCCCCCTCAATGGCTTCAAAATATCTTGTCCAAGCCATATCTAAATACTGTGACTGTTTTCATCAAGGAGAAGAAACATTTACAATCTAAGTTTTTATTCAAAAGAAAAGAAAATGTGTGTTTATGAAAACTGTTCCCTGTTGTATATGACAGCTTTCCCCAACCTGGTGCCCTCCAGATGTTTTGGTCTATAACTCCCATCAACACCAACCAGTCTGAAACATCTGGAGGGCAAATAAAGGCAATATATTTTTGAGTGATATATTTGTCATGCAAAATATAGTATAACAGCCAAGAGTCTTGTGGCACTTTAATGACTTCACAAATTTATTGCGGCACAAGCTTTTGTGGACTCGCACAATCCCACTTTATCAGCTGCCTCCTCTTTCTTCATGCTCTTCCCCCCTATAGCAGCAAATGGGATATTTTCCCTGCAGCAGACTGTGCAAACTACTCCTTTCACCTTTTAAGCATATGACATACAGAGCACTCTTTAAAATAAAATTAATAACAATAATATGACTGGAGGCATTTCTTTAGAGATCTACTTTCAGAACATGCTTGATTTCCATAAAACTGTTTGATATTCTACTCATGATTCAGTGAGAGAGATGCTTGAGGGCTCATTTTAACAGATAATATATAGTAGCATTATTTATATGGCGTTTTTATATGGCATTTTTTTGCAGATAGAGATAAGCCATCATCTTGTGTAACTTATTAATTTCAAACTAGCCTTTCTAAAAATCCCTGACCTTTTCCTGTGAAGGCAAAATAAATTACTGGATGATTCTGCCATGGCTGTATGAGCTTTTAAACATCTGCCTCTTGACCTTTGCAAAATTATATACAGTTCATCCTTTAGTGCTAGAAATCAAACTGGAATAACGAGGTTGTCTTCCTCCTAAACCTGCAGCTCAGTTTAATTCTAGGACTATCAAAACTGATTGTAATCCTCCTTGACTGTGACCAAAACCATCCCAACAAAATGCTCAAAAGTTAACCTGTTGCACTTTGGGAAGTGAAACCTATTAAAATGGCAAAATGGCTTCCTCGGAGCATTGCAAGCAACAATCTTGGTTTTGCACTGCCCTCCCAAGGCCCACACTTAAGCTAAATTCAGATCATAGCAGCAGGTGCGCTTGGAACATTTGGAACACGGACATTCCATTGCATGGGGGGAGGAACCTTTAACTCTGCCATGAAACACAGTTCACATGTAGACCATCCCAGGTCCATTTGCTTGTATCTCCAGTGAAAGCAAGGGTAAAAAAGGACTCTGACTGAGGCCTTGGAGAGTATCAGCTATGCCAGGTAGAGTAGACAGGTGGTTCCCAAACTCCCCCCCCCCAGCTCACTTGAAAATTGCTGAGAGTCTTGGGGGTCCACTTAATGATTTTTCTGCTAGTTGTAGCTATTCTTATTATTAAATTTAAACCCTTCAACTGTAGGTCCCAGGGTCACAACAATATAAAATACATTACTAAAACCAGTTTAAAACAAATTACTTTCACAACTAGAGAGGGTCCTAAAATAAAATAATTGTATATCTCAAGTGTTAAAATTCAGGGTGAAGAGGTGCGTCTTCAGCATACAACAAAAGCTATACAGTGAAAGTGCCAGATGCAACTCTGTGGGGAGGGAATTCTACAACTTAGGGGTCGCCGCAGAGAATGCCCTCTCCCTGACCAATACCCCCCAACCTTCTGAAGGCAGCGGAACTACCAAGAAGCCCCCTTCTGCCAGTCTCAACATCTGAGAGGGTCTGTAGGGAAGGAGGTGGTCTTTCAGACATTTGGGGCCCACATTATTTAGGGCTTTAAACGCAAGCATGAATGTGCTGTGCTAGATGCTATTTAATTTTAAATTGTAATTTGTTGTTTCTTTTATTTCTTATATTGTATTTTATTGTATTACTAGTGCAATTCCATAAAGTTCAAATTGTGAGTGTTCTTCGGAGACACACCGCACACCACCTGAATGAAGCTTGCAGATCAGTGGGGGGACTGTGGACCACAGTTTGGGAACCTCTGGAGTAGACAATTCTGTGCCAGATGAGCAGTGGCCTGACTCATGTTAAAGCAACTTCACATGCTAATAGGCAGGGCCGATATGGTTACATAGGACATTGCTTTACATCAAGACAGACCATAGAACCCTCTAGCTGAGTATTGCCTATACCAGTGATGGGAAACCTGTGGCCGAGGTCCAGAGATGTCCCCACACACGCTTAATTTCCTCTGGTCTTGAGCATTTCCAGGAAGCTCCTCACCTTCCCAAAAGTGTCAGCAAGGAGCGGTCACTTAGGCAGTGGTGCCCAGTACCCATCCACCACCACCTTTTCCCAAGGGCTAGCAAGGAGAGCAGCCGACTGGACGCTACTTCTGGAAGAGGCTCTTGAGTCCAGCCCTTTCCCACCCAGTGTTTCTGCTCTTGTGGAAATATTCCCTGATAGAAGAAGCAGGGAATTTTCTTCATTTGCTTCTCTCTCCAGGGATAGTTATATTATTTATTTATTTATTTATTTTATTTTATTTTATTTCATTTATATACCGCCCTAAGCCTGACGGCTCTCTGGGCGGTGTACATAAGAGATAAAAACAGCACAATATATAATTACAATAAATATAATAAAGTCAAAAACCAAAAACAAACAAATAACAACAAAAAGCAAACAGCATCATAATACAACATAAAAAGTACAGTTAAAATACACTTTAAAAACAGATTAAAATACACTTTAAAATGCCTGGGAGAATAAAAAGGTTTTCACCTGACACCGAAAGGATAGCAGCATCGGCGCCAGGCGCACCTCATCGGGGAGACTGTTCCACAATTCGGGGGCCACCACCGAAAAGGCCCTAGATCTAGTCACCACCCTCTGAGCTTCTCGATGAGATGGCACTCGGAGGAGGGCCTTAGATGTTGAGCGCAGTGTACGGGTAGGTTCATATTGGGAGAGGCGTTCCACCAGGTATTGCGGTCCCATGCCGTGTAAGGCTTTATAGGTCAAAACCAGCACTTTGAATCTGGCCTGGAAACAAATAGGGAGCCAGTGCAGACGAGCCAGAACAGGTGTTATATGAGCGGACCTTCTGGTCCGCGTCAACAGTCTGGCCGCTGCATTCTGGACTAGCTGTAGTTTCCGAATTATCTTCAAGGGCAGCCCAACGTAGAGCGCATTGCAGTAGTCCAATCTAGAAGTTACCAGAGCAGGAACAACAGAGCAGGAACAATATTATTGTTCCTGTTGGTGAGCAAATCCCAGTGTAAGCAGTCAGTTTCAGGAGAGAGCAGTGCCCCAGAACTCTTTTCTTAGGCCTCACAATATTTGTATGTATTGATGGTATTTATAATATAATTACAAGCTTGTAATTGAATAAATATGGTTAGTTAATACTTGTGCATGGCTCTCAGTTGATTTTTTTCCCTTGTGGGCCAGTGGCACTTGATAGAAAAAAGGCTGCACACTCCTTGCCTATGCTCTTTGCCAGAAGCAGCTCTCCAGGGTTTCAAGCAGGGAGTCTCTCCCAGCCCTGCTTGGAGATGCCGGAGATTGAACTTGGGGCCTTCTGAATGCAAAGCAGATGCTTTACCGGTGAGCCACGGCCCTTCCCGAAGTCCAAAAGCTGAGATTAGTAAGGATCAAAGTGCCTATTATTATTGCCATTGGAATGCTTCCATAGTCTTCCCATAGTAGTTTTCCATAGTGTTGCCCTGGGCTCCCTATTGGGAGAAAGGGCAGGATATAATAAATAAATAAATAGTAGCTCTGTGAGGGGAATAGGGGTCCTCTAACAACTCTTGGAACTCTTCACAAACTACACTTCCCAGGATTGTTTGGGGGAAGCCATGACTGTTTGAAGTGGATTAATAGTGGAATAAATGTATGGTGTGAATGTGGCCTAGGTGGAGATTTTTATCGCAGACAGCACCTGTATTGGAGTTTACATTGTTTTTATATATGTAAGTGTTTTAACTGTTTCTATATGTGCAATTGTACTGTGACATTACTTCGAGATAATTCATAGGAAGGCATTCCTAAATGAAATAGTTATGATGATGATGCGAAAGGTATTGCAATGTAATGTGTCCTAATGAAAGCATACAGCTCGCAGCTGGTGGCTCCATGTCAGTGGGGCAGTGGAATCCACTCCGGGTTTTAATCCAAACTTTCAAGGAGCTTCCAAGGTGCTGAACTGAAATTTCCACCTTTTTGTGTAGACTAATCAAGACAAGTCCTGAATTGGCAGAGTGTTGCATGTGGTTCCCAGAATCGTATGTGATTTATCCAACTAATCTAAAGACTCCAGTGGCCCCAGCACAGAACGGGATTCATCACTTGATAAACAACACAAGAACAGATGAAAGGGAAGTCTTCCTGGCATCCTACCAGAGGAGGAAAGAGAGTGGAGAGGGAAACATTTGGATAGCCAAATCTTCGGCAGGCGCCAAAGGTTAGCATCTAGCAGAGACTCTGGAATGTGTTACTTTTCTTCTTAAGAACACTTTTTTATTTATCCAAGAGATGCTAGAGTTGTGCAACAGCTAAGAGTTGTAAATCAAAAGAGGCACGAGCTTGCTTACTGGTTTTAGTTAAGTCATTATCTCTGTGTCTGACAGCAAAGGGATAGTAATAGGATTTATTTATTTACACAGTATTGTTTTATCCTGCTCTTTAGCCAAAAAGGTGTCCAGAGCAACTTCCAAGTCCAGAGCAGTAATGCTGTTCCTGCACACAGGTTTACAATCTAAAAGGCATGGCACACAAGGATTGGGTAGGGAGGAGGTGGGGGGGAAAGCACCATTTCTTATTTTGTCATTGTTATATTGTGGTGATGATGGTCTTTCTGACCAACTTTTTGACTTTTATTTTTTTTCCTGGTTAGGTGAAGGGATTCTTATTTCTTCAGAGGCTACTGAACTTCTGGACTTTATAGATAATCAAGGACAAGTGCATGTGATTCAGAAATACCTTGAGAAGCCTATGCTCTTAGAACCAGGTCATCGCAAATTTGATATTAGGTAACTTTTTTATATATTGATATCTCAGCTCAGTTTATTTAATAACTGAAATGAAATGAAATACTGGCTATTAAATATGTTTGATCTGGAATTTTGATTAATGCATTTTAAAAACATCTCTGATTTTTCCAATTTCTAGAAGCTGGGTGCTAGTTGATCACCAGTATAATATCTACCTCTACAGAGAAGGTGTTCTACGGACCTCTTCAGAACCTTATAATAGTGCTAATTTCCTGGACAAAACCTGCCATTTGACCAATCACTGCATACAGAAGGAATATTCGAAGAACTATGGGCGATATGAAGAAGGGAATGAGATGTTTTTTGAGGAGTTCAATCAGTATCTGACGAGTGCTTTGAACATTACTCTGGAAAATACCATTTTATTGCAAGTCAAAAATATAATAAGGTAACGTATGTTATATTTCTTAACAGTTCCATGAGGATTCTACCAAGACAAAAGGTTACCATTATTAATTCGTGATTGATTTTGTTTTCTTTTTTTTAATGGGTACTTTTAGAATTAGTGTATTATGTTAATTTGTATATTTTATGTATTATATTTGTTGTACTTGAGTATCATGGCTAGTCCCTATAAGACTGTTGCACGGGAAGCAGTACAGAAATTGAATCATTAATACTAATATTTTATTTTGTCCCATCCTTCCTCCAAGATGCTCAAAGCCGTCAGTCTCCCTTCCCATTTCTGCAGCTATTATATGTGTACAAATAAGATTTGTCTCCTAGCTCAAGGTTGCACATGGCTGTCCTTGCTTCCCCTTTAACTTCAGTGGAGAGGGCTGCGAGGCCCATCCATAGTTGTGAATGAAGAAATCCTTGTAGGCAGAAGAGTCCCATGCCCCAATAAATACTCCTGCAGTTGTAGGCATCAATGGAATCAGACATTCTTAATAGCCATAGTGTTACCTTCAAAACAAGGGAACCCAAGGTCCTAGATATATAATATTATTTATGTAAATTGGCTACACTATTTACATACTGCATATACATTAAAAAGCATACAATGGATAAGATCCATTAAAATTGATCACAAAAATAGAAAACATCCTTAAAATGTCTGCTGAAATAGAAAGGTCTTTGTCAAGCACCTGAACTTCAACAGGGAGGGGATTTGCCTGAACTCAGCTAGGCAGGAGTGCCATGGAGTCAGGCCCAGAATACGAGCCTGGTGAATATGAGCCGTGCATCTGAGCTATGAGGGACCACTAAAAGAAGCTTGATGATCAGGCAGGGATATGAGGAATCAGGCAGTCCTTAATATATCCCGAACACAAGTTGGTAATGGCCTTGTCAATTAATACAAGGACCTTGAACATGGGCAGCTTGAGCAAGTTTTTAAACCCTGGAGTTAAAGCCATTATTGGAATGGAACATATTTTACAGCCATAGTATTATCTTCAGAAAAGGGGGACTGAGGGCATGGCTACGTATGCAAAGCACATAACCAAACCACAATAACTCTCATTTTTCCTGGAGGTGGAACAGATAGGTTGGGGGGAGGGGGGAGGATTAAGGATCCCTCTTTCATACAGCCTATAACTTTTCCACTCGAGTGCTCTCTCCCCAAGTGGCCTTTCCTGGAAAAATTGTTTGGCAGAGTTCTGTTATGTGAATTTGTATGTAATGTGTAACTAGCTATACCCTAAAGGGGTCTGAGGAAATGGAGGGTAGAGACATACACTGAAACCAAGCCTGATTACCTACTGATCTAAGCTTTATTGTAGATGAGTAGTGAGTGGAAATCTAAACTTGAAAAAAGAGTATACATCAGTGTTGAAAGAAACAATTGCTCAGAGAGACAGTTTTTTGCATACTAAAAGTTGTCTAGCTCTAATAAGCATAAGTGGCCTCCAATCCAATGAAATTCTTGTTTTGGTACTAAAGTATGGAATTTGGAACTCGGGGGACTGTCATGTCAGAATTGGGACTGAAGGTAAATGTCACGTTTCTGGAATGAAATGCACAGTCCGTTACAGTCTGCAGTAATACAAGGCTAGGGTACTTTGCCGATAGCATTGTTGGTGGAAAAGACAACAATGACTTTTGTTGAAACAGGCTGTCTTTCAGCTCATTACACATTTAAGGACCAAAACGTTGTAGCTAAGTTTGGATAGTCATAGATGATGCTGGATGGCAGGTCGTCATGAAGAATGGATAGATGCTGTCATCCAGTCCACATAAGTGCTTTTATTTGCTGTCCTGTATGTCGTATCCAGGGTACATTGTACCCATTGACATTAATGAACATGGCTACCTTAGGTTTATTAATTTCAATGGGTCTGCTCTGAATAGGATGCAACCTTCAGTCTTTAGCTGGCACTTCCTTTAGGTACCCAATCACTGAGGGAGTTGCTTTCCATCTCAATTTAACATGCCTTGACTATTACATCATCTGTCTATCTAATCTATCAAATTTATATTCCGCCTTTCCTCCTAGAAGGAGCCCAGGGCGGCAAACAAAAACACTCTAAAACATCATAAAAACAGACATTAAAACATATTAAAACAAAACGTCTTTAAAAACATCTTAAAAAGAAATTCCAACACAGATGCAGACTGGGATAAGGTCTCTACTTAGAAGGCTTATTGAAAGAAGAAAGTCTTCAGTAGGCACTGAAAAGATAACAGAGATGTCGCCGGTCTAATATCTCCCTGACGAGGTGCTCCTGGCGACATCGCTATTCTTAATGTTTTAAATTGTCTTTGTATCTTAAGTGTATGTTTTATGGTTTTAATGTCGCGAATAGTTTAATTCTATTTTAATTGTATATGTTTGTATGTTTTTTTACCTATGTGTAGTTTTTATTTGTAAGCCGCCCTGAGTTCCAGTTTTGGAAAAAGGGCAGGGTAAAAATAAAGATTCATTCATTCATCATTCATTCACTGTTATCTTTTCGGCGCCAGGTCAAGACTTTCCTCTTCTCCCAGTCATTTTAGCATGTGTTTTTTAAATTGTTTTCAATTTTTTAAATTGTGTTTTAAATTGTTTTTAAAAGATGTGTTTTAAATTTGTATATTTGTTTTTAATGTTTTTAGTTACTGTAAACCGCCCAGAGAGCTTCGGCTATGGGGCGGTATACAAATACAATCAATCAATCAACCAATCAATCAATCAATCAGTAAATAAATAAATAAGGGGAGGGAATTCCAAAGGGTAAGTGCCACAACACTAAAGCTCCGTTTCTTATGTTGGATGAAACGGGCCTCCTGATAAGGTGGTATCTGCAGGAGGTGAGCTTCATGGCTATGTGGGGATTTGAACCCTGGTCTCCCAGGTCGTAGTCCAACTCCTGCCAGTCACTGCCTCTCAGCCTCATGAAAACCCTATTCATAGGGTCGCCATAAGTCGGAATTGACTTGAAGGCAGTACATCTGCAGGAGGCCGTCACCAGCAGAGCATAGTGATCGACTGGGTATATGAGGGGTAAGACGATCTTTCAGGTACATGGTGGTAACCGAAAATAATTCTGTTGACTGATAACGGGTGTGTTCCATTCTTTTTCACAGAAGCTGCCTTATGTGTATAGAACCTGCTATCAGCACCAAACTCCTTCACTACCAGAGTTTCCAGCTCTTTGGCTTTGATTTCATGGTGGATGAGGACTTGAAGGTCTGGCTGATCGAAGTAAATGGTGCCCCTGCATGTGCCCAGTAAGCATCCTGTTCTTGTTGCACACAATTACACTTTTCTCATATGTTTGCCGTTGCAATATTTTTGGACAAAAATATTTTGTTAATTTAAGGCTGTCATTTTTGGGGTTAGTTGTTTTTTTCCTGGTGCCAGGAGATGGTGATTACGGACACGCAAGCATTTATCCCTCCTCATGTAAAGCTGCTGTTGATGCACAGCATCCTTGGACCTCAGCATAGCCCACCCCTGATTCTTGTCCTGGGATCCCTTTTAAATATATATTTTCTGTCCTGATGCTCAAAGCAGCTCTAGCTGCCTTGTTTGTTTCCCACAATGCCTGAAAGTAACACTATACCATGGGCATTGTGGGAAATCAAAATGGAGGCTAGGTCTATCTGCCTGGTCCTGCTTGGAGCACTTTTGCGGCCACTAATGATCCCCTCCAAGTAAGCCCACCAACTGGGGAGGGGCACATTTGAGGGCACTTTACCCAGAGTGCTCTCAAATCTGTGCTGTTCCCTTCCCCACTTCTCCCAGACAATTTAAGCTTCTCCTCTCCAAGCTGGTGGGGAAAGCACTTATCAAGGATGTTGCTTGCAGGAGTATAGTCATCTTAATAAACTGCCCACCCTTGTTTTCTCTTTATGCCAGGGGTAACCAATGTGCTACCCTCCAGACTTTGTTGGACTACAGGTCCCATCAGCCCATGCCAGCATGGCCAATGATCAGGGATGAAGGGAGTTGCAGTCCAACAACATCTGGAGGGCACATGTTGGCTACCCTTGCTTTATGCTGTATGTTCACCTTAGCAGAAGTGGGTGATGGAAAGGAGAAAGAGATGGGGGCAGAACTGAATAGGAACGACCTCTCTGTACTGAACTATGAATACAGGAAGCAGTGGTGGCTGGTGATTCCATGTCAGTGGGGCAATGGAATTTGCTCCAAGTTTTAGTCCAAACCTTCAAGGAGCTTCTGCACCTTGGACAGCTCCTTGAAAGTTTGAACTAAAACCCGGAGAGGATTCCACTGCCCCACTGACATGGAGCCACCAGCTCTCACTGATAGGAAGTTCACTTACATAGAGTTAGATCATTGGTTTTGCCCAATACTATGGATGGCAATAACTCCTCAAAGCCTTGGTCAGAGGTCTTTCCTAGCCCTGAAATTCATTAACTAAAGATTCCAGAGACACTGGACCTGGGATCTTCTGTATGCAACTCTTGTGCCAAAATGCATCCTACAGCTGATGTAGGAATATCTGAGGAAAGGGAAAATCCCCATGGAATGCAAGGATAGCATACTGCTGCCATGTATATAGATTTGGATGAAAACTCATGTGGTGGCAGATAAGTGCTCTCCCTCAGCAAAGCTCAGGGAGAAGCTTAATAATTTGGTAAAGAGAAATCTATGTGATTGGACACATTTCTGCTGCTTCCAGAATCTGCATTCAGCCCATTCCCTGTTGAGGCAGCTCCTGGCAGTCCCACAAAAAAAGGCACACAGCTGGTGCATACCGATATAAGATGGAACAAATGCAATCCTTTAACGTTCAGAATTAGGAGTTCAAAAGGCCTCCACAGGTGGCAGGGCTATATACTCTTGGAAGGCCAAATCCTCGTTTCTCGACTGTTCAAAAACATTCCTGCTCTCCTATAATAGGGAAGGGATGGTGGAGGTGAGAATTGCTATGAACACCAGCAGTTTTAAATTTTAATCTCTGAAAATAAAATAGCTAAAGATTTCCTTTGGAGCATGGAACATGTTGTGTCACTGTGTTTTTTTTAATAGCAATTTGCTAACAACACTGGATACTATTTTTGCATCAGTAAAATGACATATGGAAGCAAACTGGTCTAGTGATAAATAACAAATGTGCATTCCTAGACCCTTGGCCAGCTGGCCTGTCCACCCTCTCTCTGTCTGTCTGTGTTTAGTATCCTTATGGGGTGGTGGTCTGTATTCAGGATGGATCCCGGCAGAGATTCTGATTCCTGTTCCTCCCAGCAGTGTAATATCAAAGGAGGAAGCGTTTCTGTTTTCCAACAAGAACACTGAAGATAATTTTGAGTGTGGGTTTATATAGGAGCTGGGAGGATGATAAAAATCACTAGTTACGAAATGACATTTAAACAATATATACCACATATAGCTTGACTCCTCAAACCCACGATATACCTTCTATTCTCCCCCATAGCTGAATTTGTTAGCCATACCAATTACAGAACATTGTGATATAAATAAGTTTCAATTTTAGAGTGATTAAAAAAATGGATCCAGATAGAAAGCAGAAGGGGCGTCAGTAGTCCCTTGCCATGCTTAATGAGAATCTGCATGTTAACTGCTGTGCAGTGCAATCCTATGCATGTTTACTCCAAGTAGGTCCCAGTTTGTTCAATGGCACGAACCCCCAGGTACATGTACACAGGATTGCATCTTGAACACATTGGTGAAAAACACAAAAGTGGTGATCTAGCACAGGGGTGGGTAACCTTTGGCCCTCCAGATGTGGCTGAACTCCATGTCCCATCGACCCCAGAAAGCCAGGCCAATGTCCAGAAATTATGGGAGTTGTAGTTCAGCCACATCTGGAGAGCCACTAGATCTAGCGGTTAGGATTCATGCTTGCAAGTTGAGATGATGGGCTCCTGTCTCTAATGGACGGAGAAAAACACACACACACACACAAGGTTAGTGAAGCTTGAATCTGCCACAGTTCTAGTGTCTTGCTCCTTAACAACACTCTGCAAAAGCAGAGCCAGGGATCAGCCATAGCTGTCAATGGGAAGCATATAGATTTCTCAGCTGGGTATGGTGATGAATCATATAAAACCAGTTTGTTGATGGGGCCAACGTCGCAGCTGCACTCAATCAACACTTGATATTTTTTTTCTAATTTAAATTTCTAATTTTAACTTGTCTCTTCTTGGTTTTGATTTTTAGGAAACTTTATGCAGAGCTTTGCCAAGGTATAGTGGATGTAGCCATCAGTAGTGTCTTTCCCCTTAGCGACACTCTGCAAAAGCAGAGCCAGCAATCACTATTTATTAAGTTGTGATTATTATTTGATTTTATTTTTAAACGACTGTCAACATGGCACACATGGAAGAACTGCTGCCTGTTACAGATTCTATGGACAAAGCGGAAACGTGGTTCGATCATTTTGTTTGCACATTAGGCCAGAAGAAACATAAAGGATAACGACTGTCATCTTGGAATTTCAGCAGAGAAATCAAGTTTTCAAGAAAAGTCCAAAATGAACCAAAGTTGTCTCATCAACTCTGTCTATGTTTCTGTGTGTTTTGGAAAACCTTTTCTTTAGAAATGATTCCTGTAACAGAAGCAACAATTCCTAGGAGAACAGAAGCAACAATTTTGTTTTTAATATGAGCAAAAATAGGGATAAGTTTCGTTTTTCAACCTTCTCTCTCTCCTCCCTCCCCCATGTAATAATTTATTTTAGCAAAATGTCTTTCCAGGGATTTCATAGCTTGGAGGTTTTGTCAGCTCAACACATGTGAGTGGTTTGTTTGTTTTTCCTCACCGGCTGCAGTTCCAGTGCCTTAGCTTTGTTCCCAGTAACTAACTCATTTTATTCTTACTTTGTTCTGTAGATTTTTATTTTTAAAAAAGCCTTTCTGTTCTGTAGGGTATAAACTGTTCCTTGAAAAACTGTTTTGTACATATGTGTGTGTTGACTTTTTAAAAAATGGTGTGTTTTGTTTTGTTTTGAACTGAACACTACTAAGTGCAGAAAACTAACCTGAAGCATGAAAGACTGCTATTCCTTTCCTCCTCCCCGCTCTCTAATAATACAAGAGTAGAGATCCTGTGGCCCTCCAGATGTTGCTGGACTACAGTTCCCATCATCCCTGACTATTAGCCATGCTGGCTGGGGCTGATGGGAGTTGGAGACCTGCAACATCTGGAGGGCCCAAATCCCTCACCCCTGCTCTAATACAAGCCGGCACAACTTGTGACCTACCAAGTCAAAGCAACCAGCCATGTTCCTGTGGCTTGGCGGGCCCTTGACAGTCTCTGGCAGGCAGCTTAAAATGAAAGGTTTACTAAGGTTGTTCACTTATCTGTAAGTCCCATTGAATACTGTGGGACTGATTTCTAAATAAACAGGCACTGGGATTGGGCTGTAAGCCTCTGATAGGTTGCTGTGTGTGGTTAATAATGGGCACCATTCAGCTTGGATGGCCAAAGGTTGTGCAGGCCATTCATAATGTGGTTTCCATCCATTATTTGTCAGAATCTGCCATTGCTGAACCAATAGAAAAATCAAAAACAAAAAAAAGCACTGAAACTGTGGCACCTTTTGTTTAAGTTGTTCACATCATTTGGGCTCTAAAGCTCTGAGTGTCATTGGCTGCAGATCCCCTTTCACTGTCTTTTATGTTTCTATCCTTTTGCTTAGTTTTATTCACCTTTCATAAAGGAGGGAAATAACTGGAAAAGAACATTGCCATCTTCTGTCACTTTTTTTTGAAAACATCCAACGTTTAGTATGTCTCTCCATCTTGTTCTAATGTTTCTGAGGTTCTGAACTACAGGGTGCCAGTCCCTTTCCTGTTTGACAAACATTGTAGCTCAGTTCAGATGTCTCAGCCGGACAATGGTTTTGTAGTTGTGAAGGGGCTTTAGGGTTCATATGCTCCCACTTTTCCCTTGTATTCCCTGCCTCCCTTTCTCCTTTGCCGTAACCATAGTTTGCCATGATTGCCAAATGGGCAGATTATGGTCAGCACCACTATAGGCTGGTTCAAATAAAACCCGTAACCTAGTTCAAACCATGGTTTGGAGGCACACTTTTTGTGAAAAGCATATTTTGCCCAATTTGGACGAGATAGCAAGCTACGGTTACTGGAAACTAGGGAGGCTAGAAGGAACAAAGCCTATTCGCAGCAGACAAATAATTGTTTTCTGCCATTATTTCTTTGAAACAGTTTTGTATATTTATAACTAGCAACTAGAACACTCCCCATAAAATATTTTAAGATTTAATTTATTTTATAAAGAAGTTGGTAGTATTCCCTTTTTAAAGAGCTCTTGATTCAGTCATAAACATATTTACATGCAAGTAAAACAGTGCAATAGAAAAACGTGCCAGAACTTTTTTAAAGATAGGAGTTTTAGAAATCCAAGACATAGGTTAAATTAGATCTCGTGTGTAGTCTGTTGCACTTGTGGTGCCTTGAATGTTTAGTATGAGATGAGATGCTGATTGCAAACATAACCCTGATCCTATACATATGTACTTAGAAATAAGTTCTCTTCATTTCAATGGAATTTGCAGAGCTTGGAAAAGTTACTTTTTTCGAACTACAACTCCCATCAGCCCAATCCAGTGGCCATGCTGGCCGGGGCTGATGGGAGTTGTAGTTTAAAAAAGTAACTTTTCAAAGCTCTGGGAATTTGCTTCATATTTGGGTGCTTAGGATCATAGCTTTACTTTTAATATTCAGGAAGTTACCAGAGGCTTTGCAAATGTTTGTTAAGAACATAATGAGTGGTAAGCAGTCTATAAACTATTATATATTGTCATTTCTAACCACATGGCATGTTGCATGCTAAAACAGCTTAGTTCAAAGGTACTGGATGACTTTTTCATGTGAGATGTTGGTGAAATTAAGTTGGCTGACAAGAACATGCAAGATTAAATGGTTCTAACAAGACCTTTGAGTTGAGAACATCGTTATATGGCAAAACAAGCCTTTCCAACAAGGGCTCTGGCTCTGCCTGTTGTGGTCAGGACAGACCTGTAGCTGGAGGGGAGCAAGTGGGGGCACCCCCAGAGCTGTGCTCCCCCCCGGATATTGGGGATATTGTTTTATTTTTAATTTGTGACATGACAGACAATGACAACTTCCATTTAAAGAATGACAGCTTGTTTTAAGAACAGGAGCAATTTAAGAACAGGAGCCTCTGAAAAATTCAGTGAATAAGACAGGGCAAATGCACAACAAAAGCCTCACCTGGAAGGGCCCTCAAAGTCTGCTCACTCAATATTTTCCCTAACGGAGGGTGGATTTTTCATGATCACCCTATACTTAAGTGATCCTGAAAAAAACAGCCTGTATAGTGACATGACTCTTGTAGCATTAAATATTAGATCTTTGTATTATGAGCCACAGGACTTTTCTTCACTCTGCATTTCATTGTCATTTCATTTGTGTTCTCTATCCAGCCAGCAATAAAGAAGCGTGTTTGTTTGCCTGCAGTAAAAAGTAAGAGTGTGTTTATTCTACAGTTATCATAATGAATAGAGCAGGATTGGATGCTTGTTGCTAAAGGGTGAAATAAAGAGATAACTTAAAGTGATCTGAAAAAAATGGCTACCCTTTGCTCTTTTAAAGCACTCACTATACTCACAATCATAGTGGCTATTTTTTCTTTTTCTTGAGAACTTCATGGCAAAGGATGAAAACAGCCCTAGAGGAACAGAAATATTGTTGTGTACACTGCAGCCAGCTAGTTGGCCAGCTAGGCTGCAACTCAGGACTAATTTCTAATTTTTCCAATTTGCACAGTTAAGCATCAGGCCTTTTCAGGGTTTCTGAGAAAAATCAACACAGCAACCAGTAAAAAAAAAAAGAATCTAATTGCTTTCCACAATTCTTTTCCAATTGCTTAGTTAGTCCTTTACATAGCAGCCATTTAAAAAGTGTTCCCTTGATTGTCCAACAGGAAAGGAAATCTAAAAGGCAGGAACCAGACTGCCTTTGAGGGACTCTCAAGAAGGATTTAACAAACACACCCTAAAGTTTTTATTTCCTCTCTGCCCTTCGCTAAACTTGTAGTATGGATAAGTTTGTTTTTCAGGTGGAATCTAAAACTGAGATACCTAATGCAGCATTAAAGCCAAGCTCAGGAGCCCATTGTCATTACCAAAGTAGTTCAGTTCATGAAGAATAAGAACACAGGGACAGACTACAGGAGAAAGAGGACTGTAGCTATTGGCAAAGGCAAGCTTTTGAGTATGGTGTTCCTGGGGATTTCTCAGAAAAGGGTGAAACAATGCACCAAATTAAACTTCATTCATGTAAGTTAACACACTATCTGAATGGAGGAGGAGTGAAGGGGAAGGTCACTGCTTTTCCCTTCCCCTGGCCTGGCCCTCACATCCTCTCAACCAGTGGGGGGAGGCATTGGCTGGTGCTTTGCTCCTGTCCACCCCTCCAAATGCCCCACCTAGAAATGTGACTGCCCCACCTAACAAGGAAGGCTGGCTGCAGAGCTGGGTCAGGAAAGGTAATTTGGATAGCAATGTCAGGGATTCTAGAACGGCAACCCTACACCATCTCACTTAAGAAGTTAAGTCCTATTGCACTGATTTACTTCCAAGTAAACATACTTAGAGTTGTGCCTTAAAGCTGCAGCCCTATGCACACTTACTTGTGAGGAAGTTCCACTGAACCCTGTAGGATTTATAACCAAGTAAAACATGTATAAGATCGGGGCTGCGAGTGTGATACATACAATGATGGGAAATGGTTTGCATGCAAATAAAATAAAAAAAGATACCTGTTAGAGAAAACAACCTCTTCAGATTTCAGGCTTCTGGCCAACTAGCTTGGATTAGCAACAAATGTGCCGATGTAGTTTTCACCTAGTATGGATCATGTTGACATGCTTGCAAATGATGCCTGTTCAGCATGGATTGCTCAGCTGCTGCATTTGGCCATGACAGAGCACTTTAAACAAATGTTAACTGCTCTTTGCTTTGCCATAGTATGCAGGCACTGGGTCTATAACTCTTGCTGCCCTAGCAAACCTGGCTACAGAAGCATGCCTGACACTTTATGAAACCATATTAAGTTGCCTGACAAGTTTCATTAATATTTTTATCAGGGTTACAAATTTGTAAGTTCTTTGGTGGCAGAAAGGGGCCTCTTACGTATTTAAGTTAATGTCTCCTTTTGGAAAAAACACAAATGCTCTGGCTTAGGTGGGGTCAGGGTGGCCAACTTTTACTCACCCTGGATTGTAAACATGCTGACCTGCAAATTAATCCACTGTCAAAGGGGCGGGGGCAAGCCAAGACAGTTCCCCCCCCTAAGTTGGCAAATCTAGCTGGACTTTGGATTTGGCTGCATGCCATCTTAGGCTAGTCATCCCCAGTCCAGTGTTCTCAAACATACGGGGCAGCTCTTCTATAGCAGTGCGCCCTCCTCTCTGAATGTAAAATGGTTCCCAAGGCAAAAATGGCAGAAAGTCTGACTTCTCTTCCATCTTGCAGCAGCAGTAGTTAAACATCTTCCTTTCAGGGAATCTTTTCTTATTGACTTGCCTGCTACGGAACACCAATAGTTACCTTATCCCTTTCCAATCTCATTATGGCTCACAGGGGAAGCTGACTGCAGCAGAGGCACTTACTGGTAGGGCAGAGTCCAGACAGGTTCACATCCGGGAAGGCAGAGTCTGCCAGCACCCTGGACAGAGCGCTATAGAAGTTGCTGCCTAGAGGAACACTGTTGCCTTAGCAAGATGCAGAGGGCTGGCTGGTCTAGTCCTGCTGTTGACTTCATCTCCAAGGAGCTGTCTGTGCTCTTAAAGAGTTATTGTCTGATTCTGCCACCACTGTCTCTTATGGAATGAAGGGAGTGAGGATTGTGTTAGGGTATGTTATCTGAGTCCGAGTAGTTGAAAAAGCAACATCTTCTGGCCTGGAAGGTCTGGAAGTTGGGGATGATGATTCCTCAAGAAGTGCCTCCTCCTCCTCCTTGTCTTCCTCTGAGCTTGATGGGGAATTGAGTCAGGAGAACATGACAGACTATTTGTCTGTGTGGCCCAGTATTGTCTACTCTGATTGGCAGTGCCTTTTCACAGTCTCAGGCATGTGTTCTATCTCTGAGCTATATCACCAGCCTCTCCTATTCAGAAGTATATCTGCTATACTATAGCATGGCCTGCTATGGAACATCTGTATGCTGCAGAGGATTCATGGGGTGTTTTGGGTTGCACTGTCAGTTCACATATGGTGCTGGTCACATTTGTCGGGCTATCTCAGTCTGCAAGAATGGAGAGTGCACCTTAGCACTCATCCAATGTTTTCCTCTGTTATTGTTATAGTCCCCATGCACCCTATCTACTGTACCCCTCTAATCCTAAAAAAATTCTCAACACCCTCCCAATCCTATCCCCCCTAAAAACACACACTAACTCTTCAAGATCTAATCCCTCTCCTAACTGACAAGACAAAACGCTTTTCTGTTCAAACCTTGCTCGGATGCTCACTCACACAAACCCTCCCACTTGGCAGTCTTACATCATCCATACCTCCTAGTATTCCATTAACTATTTCATAACAGAACACATTTTAAAACCAGGTTAAACAGATGGTTTTGTCACACGCACACACACACACACACACACACACACACACACACATACATACACACATACATATATATATATATATATATATATATATATGAACGTAATTGTGATTAACCAAACAGAGGTTTTTATTGTATTAACAAAACGTTTCAGCTTCCACCTTCATCAGCTGGTAACATACGAATGCTGTTACCAAGGTGGCACTTATAGAGCTTTGAGGATGGAATGCTCAGAGGGGCTTCATTTGCTTCATTATATATATATACAGTGCCGTGAAAAAGTATGTCTGATTTTCTGTGTTTTTGCATATTTTTGGCACTGAATGTTGTCAGATCTTGAAACAAAACCTAATATTAGAGAAAAGAGAAGCTGAGTGAACAAACAACAGAAAATATTGAGGTCACAGGTGTGTGTGTGTATACTCACACACATTTTAAAACAAGGTTAAACAAATGGTTTTGTCACAGTTACATAGAGAGAGAGAGAGAGAGAGAGTGTTTTGGGGATCATGGAATGATAGTTAACTTAAGAAATACATAGAGAGAAAGTTTCCATTGCCTACTTCATCTTGCAGCTGGCTGAAAAGCCTCTCTGGAAGGTTGGAAGGACCTCCTGAACAATGTGGGGTTCACACGGGCCTAATGGGGGAGATGAAATTGCCTAAACTTGGGTGGAAGAATTTCAGACAATTCTCCACTTCCTCCAGAAGTCCCCCGTGTCCCACACCAGGTTGTTTCAGAGGACCCTCTGGAGAGACGTTTCAAAATGGCAGCATCCTTAAGTTAACTTACTTTAGGATTTAATCTTATTGCTTTATTTTTCCGTCTACTAATACTTTATTGTTGGGTCTCTTCATTTAAAGCAACAAACAGAACACTCAAGCTTGCTCTGGATCCCTATAAGGATTCCGTTAATCACCTAAAATATATATAAACGTAATTGTGATTAACCAAACAGAGGTTTTTATTATATTAACAAAACGTTTCAGTTTCTGCCTTCATCAGCTACTAACATTATATATGTGTAATCTCCATTCATTGTCTCTTGTCCCTGCCAACCTTTTGCTGAGACTGCATATGTTATTCCATTAATTACCTGGATTTCCCACCCACCCCCCATAAAAATTCTCTATAAAGTGTCAGTTTGATGGCCGAGGTGGCAGAATGTGAACCATTGATGAAAACTAAGATTTCCTTGGATTATTTGCATTGTGCAACCTCATTTTTTCAAAATAATTTAAAAACATGCAGTACATTTGCTGCAAACTTTACTACAGAGATGACTTGGGTAGGCAACTTGCAGTTATAAGATTGCATTTACATGGTGATGGGATGGAGTCATGGAGGATAAGGCTATCAGTGGCTACTAGCCATGATGGCTATGTGCTCCCTCCACTTTGCCTCTGAATACCAGTTGCTGGGAATCACAAGTAGGGGAGAGAGCTCTTGCACTCTGGTTGTGGGCTTCCCATAGGCATCTGGATGGCCATTGTGAGGATGCTGGATTAGATGGGTCCATTGGCCTGATCCAGTAAGTTCTTATGTGTTCTTATGTTAAAGGTCTCTCAAATTTAAAAAGTAAGAGAACTGGATAGCAGAGATATGGATGATGGAAGTTTTACCAGCCTTTGAATGGTTCCCTGAAACCTTGGGTGTTGACTTGATTTGAAAGAAGGCAGCAAACAAAATGTGATGCAGGGGATGACTTTTTGAAAGAGTTTAACAAATGCAGAATAACAGGGAAAGTGCTTAAAAATGTTAATGTCCAGAATTAGAATTTCTGCCCATTACTATGAAAACTCTTTTATTGATTTTGTAATGTTCTGTGGGAAAGCCTTGTTTAGGAATACTAATATAGCACATATGGGGCTGTTTTTTTTTTAAAAAAAATCTCTTTAAAAGGGCTGTATTCCATTGTAAGACAATTATGTATGTAGCCTCTTTTGATATTTGGGGATATATTTTCTACACTGTAACTGATTTGTGTGTCCTTTGCAGCGTGGTGGAATCATACATGCTGGAGTTTGTTATGTTGTCAAAATCCAATGACTAGCAGATTTTTCCAATAGAATTTAGGAACTGGTTTTCTGCTGAGCAAATCTACAAAGCAATAAGAAAATCAATTCAAGTACTAAGGTATAAATAACCACATTCTCAGTGAAGGCATTGTGTACATTTGTTCCATAAAATGACTGAAATGTTGTACAGTCGATATTGACAAGAAAGATGGTCTGAAATACAGGTTGAGACTGTGAATGAGTGAATGAATGCAAGATCTGAAGTATCAAGTCCACAAACAAAAATAAAAATGGGTACTTTATGTCCATGTCCAGGTGCAGAAACATGTTACCCAATTTTAAAGTGGAAAGCCCAACCATTCCATGAAAAAGCCAATACCAATACACCTTTTAAAGTTAGTAAATGATATTATCAGTCCATTCAAATGAATATTTAGCACAATCTTTGCTTACATGATTAGCTGGGGCTGCAACCCTACTGTCACTTACCTGGTAATAAGCCTTATTGAAGTCAGTGGGACTTGCCTCTGAGGAGACACATATAGGATTGCACTGTTTTGCTTTAATTTCTGGAGGAGGCCTACTCTAAAAGTTTGAGGTTTTAAAAGGATTTGCTCAGGTGGGCTTTGACTGCAGTTCACACAATTTCCTACTGCAGGAACACCTACTGGCCCGGTTCACACATCACACTATGCCAAACCATAGGTTAGTATGAGCATGTGGGCTTCCGGGGAGGAGGTTGTGGCTGCCTTGCTCCTCCCTGGTTGTTCTGTGCTGTGCTAAACCATCGTTTGGCTTAACATATCATTGAAACCGCAGCTCATGGTTTAGCTCTCCCAAACAAACCACAAGCTGTAAACCACAGGACAACCTTGAATAGAACTTGTGGGTGGTTTGGGTTTGGACAACACATTTATCCAATCTGTGGCTTAGTTCGGTGCAGCATGCCAGATATTCCCACATAGGTGCATGATATACAGTAGCTCTACTTTTTGAAGATCGAGTACGGTTAAACTTCTTGACTTCAGGTAGCCCTTTAATTTATCTATCAAGGAACCCTTGGATGCCTGTCATAGAACTCACATATTTTACAAATGCAGAGCTGTGGTCCTCTGGATGTTGTTGGAGTCCAACTCCCATCAGCTCCAGACAGCATGGCCAGTAATTAGGAGTATGATGGGCACTGTAGTTCGGCAACATCTGGAGGCTCAAAAGTAAGCCACTCTTGTTTTAGGATGCTCCCAGATCATGCAGGACACTGATCTTGCCTGTTGGGCCATAATGTCACTATATGTAAATTGAGAATCTTCTGTAACCCTTTCAGCTGCACATTGTGGAGAAAACTCAGCACAGGTGAGGAAATGTTTTCTCTTAAAACTTTGTAAAACATTACTGATTTTTATTTTTTGCATTGAAACAAATAAAAAAACAGTAATGATGGACAAATTTTGGACTAGAATAAGCTTCTAACAAACTCCAACATTGCAAATTGATGTAGCATTATGATAACTATGGTCCTTAGTTTGAATTTGAAATGAGTCTATTTTTTCTGAGCCAGTCCTTTAATCCTTTTAAGTAAGGAGTGTGTGTGGACTTTGCTGTTTAGCAGCAAAGAAATTCCATTTCTGCAGCATGATATTAAGGACAGTGAAGATAGTGATATTAAAGTAGAAGCTCTTTTTAAATGCAAGCACTTTTGAAAACGTAATCATGCATCAGAAAAGGTATGTAGGAAACTAAAGTGTTTAGGTTGCAATCTATGTACTGCAGTACATACTATGTACTATATACTGCAGGGAGTAATGCATACTATGCATACTGTGGAAGGGAGGAAGCCCCATGGAACACAGTGAGACTTGCTTCTGAAATAAAATAGGATTGTTACTCATGGTTGGCCCATCAGACGGTTTCCACTTGTATCCTCCTTAAAAGTTCTGGCTAAGTCTCAACAGCACTTTTGAAAAATGGAAAGGGGTGAATTGGCCACAGATGGAAATGGAAAAGCTGTCTTCCAAAGGCAACTTTCTAAGCAGTGATTTTGCCATTCTTTTTCTGGCAGTGAGTCTGCACCTTCAATAGCTTCATGACTGGCAGAAATTCAATTGGTGTAGCTTTCCCATGCTGTAGGTTGGACCTACTGAATTCCTGCTGGTTGTGAAGTTGTTAAAGGGACTGAGCCTCTTTTAAGAAATGTGGATGGCAATCCTTATCGCAAAAAAGCAGCCCTTGATATACAGGAAGTGATGGAAAACAGCAAGATGGGAAGGAGCTTAACATTTCCCTTTTTCGCAGAGAGGATATGGCAGAGTAGAACTGCTGGATGAGTCCAGCAGGCAAGGTGCTATGGAGTAAACTCCATCTTAACTCCACCCAGTGTGGTGTGGTGGTTAGAGGAGAACCTGGGGGACCAGGGATCAAATGTCCCACTCAGCCATGAAGGTCCCTGGTGACCTTGGGCCAAGTCATAGTCTCTCGGCCTAACCTACCTCACAGGATTATTGTGAGGATAAAATGAAGAGGGGGAAGAACTGTAGGCTACCTTGTGCTTCTTGGAGGAAAGGTGGGATATAAATGTAATAAATACATAAAGACATGTGTAAATAGACTATTTTGATGATTAGGTTTTATGGTGGGATATCATAGTTTAGACATGAGATATACGGAAGCTTGCCTTAACTTTACTGCATCTTTTCCCGATGGATTCTTGTTTCATCTCGTAAGAAAATATCCTATTTAAAATTGCCCCTTCTGTGCTAAAAACTGTACAATGTGCTCCTACGATAAGTTAAAAGGTTGGCATGCAGACCATTATGAACAAATTAATACTGTTTCTGGCCCCAAAACCAATTTCATCCATGTGGGCAGACTTGCATATTGCACTGTATTTGAGAGTCTTCAGTACTGAATGTGTGTGAATGGTTAGTGCATGTCTCATTCTCTGAGCATTGTCTGTTTTGTTTTGTTTTAAAAAGCTGAAAAACTGCATTGGTAGTGTTGGCTAAACTGGGCTGTGGAAGAGCAACCCAATTTCTATAGGATCTGAAACCATCATGTCATGTATACATGTTGTCTGAAGTTACATCATATAGATCTTCAGTTTGTCTTCAGAATATTATAGTGTGTGGATGTTTGTGTTGGATGGAATATGTGACTGTAAGCAATGCATGGTTTGCTGGCATTCATATTCAAACCTCTCTTAAGCAAATAAAAGATATAAAACCTTAACTTGTTTGTAGCTTCTGTATGTGTGTCTCTTTCTCTTTCTCTCTCTTGAAAAAACAGCATTAAAATATATGACATCAAAGGTACATACACAAAAGCAGATAAGCAGCTTGGTTTTTGAAGCCTTTAAATCAGTGAGGGGGACCTGTGGGCCTCCAGATGTTGTTGGACTTCAAATCCCATGAGTCCCAGCCAATATGGCAAATACTTGGGAATGATGGGAGTTGTAGTTCAACATGTGGAGTGCTACAGGATCTCCATCCCTGCCCTAAATGCTGGCTGTATATCTTCCTACTAATGCATAATTCTCTCAAGTAGTTAACCATGGAAATGCTTCAAAGTAGACGGAGTTTATGGCTAAATACTGAGGAGGAAGGACAGGATCTTACCTTTAGCCTCTGTGTGTTACAACATTATAAATAATTCTGTAATAAAGGTTGCTGTTATCTTTAAATTAAAGAATCTTCCTCTTGGCCCACAAAATCCTCAAGAAGGATGCAGACAAACTGGAACAGGTTCAGAGGAGGGCAACAAGGATGATCACGGGACTGGAAACAAAGCCCTAGGAGGAGAGACTGAAAGAACTGAGCATGTTTAGCCTGGAGAAGAGAAGATTGAGGGGAGATATGATAGCACTCTTCACGTACATGAAAGGTTGCCACGCAGATGAGGGCCGGGATCTCTTCTCGATTGTCCCAGAGTGCAGGACACGGAATAATGGGCTCAAGTTGCAGGAAGCCAGATTTCGACTGAACATCAGGAAAACCTAACTTAGAGCCATATGACAATGGAACCAATTACCTAGAGAGGTAATGGGCTCTCCGATACTGGAGGCATTCAAAAGGCAGTTGGACAGTCATCTGTCAGGAATGGGGATTAGATTTGTTGGCCTTATAGGCCCCTTCCAACTCTACAATTCAATGATTCTATTATTCTATCTGCATCAGGTCAAAAGGTTGATATTTTCAGACTAGTCTGACCTTCATTTTATAGCTTTTCCTTTTGATTCTAACTGCTGTCATTCTGACTGATATCTGTGTAACTGTTCCGAAACACTTGACTAATTATGTTTCATTAGCTTGAAGCTTTTTTCCATCCTGCTTAACCCCTTTGAAGTTCATCTGTGTATTAGTTATCCTATTTTTAACTAGACAACTTCAGGAAGTTGTTTGTAACCCTTATGGGGCTATGGGATCACTCTGCATTGAAGAATTTTGTTCCAATAAAGAGGGATTGGTTTTCTGTCTGTAGACATTGTTTGCCTACACACACAGCAAACCTGAAAGGCACTGGGGTTCCAAAACAGAACTTGTGCTCTAATAAATGTGTTGCATAACACTAGGGACACTCTTAACCCTCTCTTGTTCTGTAGAACCAAACATGTATATTTTAGAATGCTGTTTTGTTTTTCTTTTAATTTCTTAAATGCCTGAATTTATCCTATGTGTACTTTCTTCCTTAATAAATTATGTTTGTTGAACAATTTTTGTTTTGTGCAGGGTCATTTAGAAGCTCTAACATACTTATAAAAAACCCAGCTGTTTGAAAACATGTTATTTTTTTATACAATATAGATAGGAGGTGAATGGCAAAGATGGAAAGCCACCTGATTTTTAAATTGGAAAGGTGGATGGGGACATAAACTTATTTTAACTCAGTTGTTGTGTAGTTGGATCCCTAGGAACTTCTGTCATTTAATATTCTAGACTATGATGGACAGTTCTTCAAATACATTGGAATTTCTTTAAGAAACTAAGGCAGCCTTTCCCAACCAGTGTGCCTCCAGATGTTGTTGGACCACAACTCCCATCAGCCTCAGCCAGCATTGCCAATGGTCAGGAAGATGGGAGTTGTGGTCCAACAACATCTG
This sequence comes from Rhineura floridana, assembly GCF_030035675.1. Classification (NCBI taxonomy): domain Eukaryota; kingdom Metazoa; phylum Chordata; class Lepidosauria; order Squamata; family Rhineuridae; genus Rhineura; species Rhineura floridana. The sequence continues at coordinate 186,788,310 of NC_084483.1, read as the reverse complement.
GAGGCACACTGGTTGGGAAAGGCTGAGCTAAGGTATAACACACAACATGATTTTAAAAAGAAGACATTACAGTGCAGCCCTAAATGCATTTGATCAGATGCAAGACCAACTGCATTAAAGTAGATTCTCTTTCTAGAAAGTGTGGTTTAGAATAACGTTGCATTCCTCTGTACAGTTTCCTAGACATAAGCTTCATTGAACTTGGTAGGTCTTGCTTGTGAATAAACATGCATAGGATTGGGTTGTCAGTTTGGGGCTGCAATCCTAATCCCACTTAATTAGGAGTAGGGGTGTTGGAGAATTCTGATGAAAAAAGGGAAAGAAATGGATATTGTTGCAGTTCACATGTTCACTTATGGTCAGTCCAGCAAATACTATCGTTACTCATTCCCATTGTTGTTTTTAAGTCTGCAACAATATGTAATTAATGACTTTTCTTACATTGTTTTTGCTTTTACTTTACACTGAAACGAATGTAGGTTACATAAATAGTTACATGACATATTAAATAGTGGACAGTGAAACAAATAATGTAGTATTTGGTGGAAACCAAATTGCAGCAGAACAGAAACAGCACTGATTGTGACAAATACAGGTAGGAACAGAAATTCCTGCCTTCTTAAAAGCGTACTGAGTAAGCCCCATTGAATTCAATAGGACTTACATTTCAGTAGACTTGGTTAGGTTTGCACTGTTAGCTGTCCGTAAAGAAAGACCTTCTCAAAAGAAGCTAGAGCTGTTTATTTGCTATTTCTGTTAAGATCTTTTCATTCCTTTACACAGTCCTACGTTACATTTCTGAGAATGAGGAATAGTTCTGATAAAAATTCTAGGGCTTACCTAGGAAATATATGAGTGCCAGCCCATACCATCAGAAGAGTGCAGCTGGATCATGTCAGTAGCCCATCCAGTCCAGCATCCTGCTTTCGCAGCAGTTGACCAAATGCCTATGGCAAGCACACAAGTGGGACCTGAGCTCAACAACACTCTTCCCTCTTGTGGTTTCTAGCGACTGGTATTCAAAAGCATACTGCCTCTGACCGTGGAGGTAAAGCATAGCCATCATGGCTAGTAGCCACTGATAGTCTTATCCTCTATGAGTTTGTCTATTCCTCTTTAGAAGCTATCCAAGTAAGTGTCTATCAGATGGGGAAGCAGCCAGAGTGTGTCTTTGCAGATTATCTCAGTACATGGGCAGGCTGATGTCCGAGTAACTGGTCCTCCCACTACCCGGGTCCCAAACCATCTAGGCCTTTAAAGGTGAGCACCAGCATTTTGAATTGTGTTCAGAAATGGACTGGGAGTCAGTGGAGCTCTTTGTGCTCTTATGTGTTATGTTATGAGACAGCTGGTGCATCAATGCCAACATGTACACAAAAAGTGTGTGGGAGTGGATCATAAAGCACTGAAGGGGCATGCCAGAGATAGAATGGCTAGGTTTCCTCCAGTATCAAAGGTAATACCTCTGAATACCAGGCTGTGAACTAGGGTTGCCAGGTTCATGGCCTGAGACTGATCCTGTATCTTTAGGAGAAGGGAAAGTCAGTCAAGTGCAGGTGTTCTTGCGACTCTGTAATGGGAAAAACCACAAGGTGGAATTCTCCCTTCCCCCTGCACAACTATTAAAGATACAGAAGACCTCTTGGAGGCCAGGCCTGGCAACCAAGAGGTCTTTTTTTAAAAAGTTGTGCAGGGGGAAAGGAGAATTCCACCTTGTGGTGTTTCCCATTACAGTGTTGCAAGAACACCTGCACTTGACTGACTTTCCCTTCTCCTAAAGATACAGGATCAGTCTCAGGCTCTGAACCTGGCAACCCTATTGTGAACATTTAAAGCACATGGCTTCCCTCCCAAAGAATTCTGGGAATTGTAGTTTACACCTCACAGAGCTACAATTCCCAGCACCCTTAACAAATCATCATCCCCAGGATTCTCTGGTAGTGTGCTTTAGATGCATGGTGTATACGCAGCCCCAGTTGCTGGGGAGCATGAGCAGGAGAAGGCTCTCATGCTCATGTTCTCCTTGTGGGTTCTGCATAAATATCTGGCTGGCTACTGTGAGAACAGAATAATGAACTAGATACGTCTTTAGTCTGATTGTTTTTATGCTCTTGGATAAGCATCCCCCTAAAGCAAGTAGCTCTTCCACTACCACCCATTGCTAGATGTACTTTTCACATACAAATTATAATTAAATTCTATGCCAGAAATGATAATAAGGCTACAATCCTAAAAGTCCTTGGAAGTTAACTCCCATTAAAATCAGTAAGAGCATAAGGCTCCCCACAGGCATCTCCCTGGCCACTGTGAGAACAGAATGCTGGACTAGATGGGCCATTGGCCTGATCTAGTAGCCATTATGCTCTTATGTTCTTAAGAGTTTTGCTGCCGGATAAGGCTGAAGTCCCATCTAGTCTAGCATCATGTTTGCCAACAAGATGCCTATGGCAAGCCTGCAAGCAGGCCCCGAGGAGAGCAGTGTATCCCCACTCAGTGACAGCTGGTGGCTCCATGTCAGTGCTATCCACTCCAGGTTTTAGTTTGAACTTTTAAGGAGCTGTCCAAAACCTAGAGTGGATTCCACTGCCCCACTGACATGGAGCCACCAGCCACCACTGTCCCCACTTGTGATTCCTAGCAGCTGATATTTAAAGGCACAGTGCCTTTGACAGTGGGGTAGAACATACCTATTATGGCTAGTAACCATTAACAACTTCACTCCCCCACCCCGAGGACTTAACTTCCAAGAAGATTCATTTAGGATGGGACCTACAGGTAAAGTACACCCCATAAAAGTACTTGGCCTCTTCTGTTTTTCCTCCTCTTTTTTATTTTCTTTGTTATTTTCTTGTACAGGGCCAACCCAAGACATTCTGCTGCCTGAGGCAGAACAGCAAATGGCTGATCTCCCCATCTTGGCCAAGTCAAGATGCGTCATATCCAAGACTGGCCAAATTAATTTGGGACATGATGCAGAAAATTCCAACAACTGCCTCTCCCTGGGAGTATAAATGCCATGATAATATATTATATAAATATTTAACATGGCACCCAAAAACAGTTGCCCCACTCTGCCCAATGGTAGGTAGGCAGGCAGTGACTTTCAGCCCATCAAGAAAAATGAAAACCCATTAGAGGGCGAGAACTACCCTCACCCAACGACAGGCAAAGCTCAAAAACAGCTGGTACTAATGCGCACGCGCGAGAGAGAGCGCCCAGGAGTTTGGAATGAATATGGTGAGCATAGAAATAAAAATAGTGACACGCTGCCTAAATTTCTGGTAACGACTTAAACCCTCCATTGGGCCTTGATTCTCAGTAGCGCCGCTCTAGATCTTCAGCAGAATGGCATCGGAAAAACTCCTACCTGGAAATTTGGACTAAAAAACAAATCTAGTTTAGATCTAGTGCCAACAAGGACTGTGGTGTGAAATGTGTTTACACATTTCTCTATGGATCACAATTAAGTTGACGGAAGGGTCATCGCACTGCATTTCGGGAGCTGGAAGCCTCTCTCGAACTGCAAGTCCCGCCATTAAGCTCCGAGAAGAACTACAAGTCCCAGCAAGCAGAGGAGGCGGGCACACGAGATCTTTCCGGCGAAGGCGGCGTCCTATGGTGGAGCGTTAAAGGGGAGAAGCATGGATGCTGCGTGCAAGTGGCGGAATTTACCCGCCGGCCCCAGCCTCAAGCACCTCGCGGCGCCGGACTACGGGCTGCCTAAGGAGCGGCAGCGGCCGGCCCTGCAGGATCTGTCGCGGGTGCACATCGAGTCCTTCAACTATGCCGTGGGCGAAGGGCTGCTCCGGGCCGTGCAGGTGAAAAGAGGCGAAGCGGGGAATGGGAGGCGTGCGGGGGCAAAGAGGTGGGTAGGGAGGTAAGGAGGACGTGAGGGAACTCAAAGGAGGTCGAAGAAGAAGAGAGGTCAAGGGAGGCCAGTCTGAAAAAACTGTTTTTGTTTTGTTTTGTTTTAATGTTTTTGATTGCTGTAAACCGCCCAGAGAGCTTCGGCTATGGGGCGGTATACAAGTGCAATAAATGGATGGATGGATGGATGAAAATCCCGCTACAGGTTGAGGATTCCTCGCCTCACAGATGATGAAGATGGGAGACAAGAGCTAAATGTCACCGTGTTTTTTCCATTAAAAATGGTTTTTATGCGTGAAAACCCCTTAAGTGATGCTGGTGGTGGTGTTAAAGGGGGAGAGTTTTTTTTAAAAAAAGTTGTGGCTTTATTAGATTCAACTAAGAAGTTGTGGGGAAGAGCTGTAGCTCAGTAGGAGAACATCTGCCTTGCATGCAGAAGGTCCCAGGTTCAATCCCTGGCATCTCCAGGTAGGGCTGGGAGTGTCCCCTGTCTGAAACCCTGGAGAGCCGCTGCCAGTCAGTGTAGGCAGTATTGAGCTAGATGGACTAACCGTCTGACTCATTAGAAGGCAACTTCCTATGTCACAAAGAAGTGTGATGAGTAGGGAACATAAGAGGAGCCCCACCAGATCAGGCCAATGGTCTGGCTAGTTTAGTCTTGGTGAACCTTTGGCCCACTAGATGTTGCTGAACTGCAAGTCCCATCATCCCTGGCCGTTAGCTATGCTTGCTAGAGCTGAAGGGAGTTGTAGTTCAGCAACGTTAGGAGGGCTGAAAGTTCCTCACCCCTGGTCTAGTTCAACATCCTGTTTCTCAGATGGCCAGTGGGATGCCCCTGGGAAGGCTGCATGGGGGCAATACCCCCCTCCTGTTGCTGCTCCATAGCAATTGGTATTCAGAGGCATGGAGGTAGCATACTGCCCTTGTGACCAGTAGCCAGTGATAGCTGTACCCTCCATAGTCTTCCCTTGCCCACCCTCCCTTTCCCAGGAGCAAGCAGCAGATCTGATGATAGACTGTGACGAGAGGAGGAGCCTATGCTAACCCTGGTGGTGTGCTCTGCCTCCATGGTTGGCTGGAAACTGCAGGAAGGGAGAGTGCTGGTGCGCTCAGGTCCTGCTTGTGGCCTCCCCATAGGCATATGGTTGGCCACTGTGAAAGCAGGATGCTGGACTTAGATGGCCCACTGGCCATCTTTTCTTTATGTACTTATGATAAGCATTTTGATCATCTGATAAACGCTAGATTTATTGCACAGCGTTTTTCGTGGAGCTGCCCTTGAAGATGACTCAGAAACTTCAGCTGATCCAAAATGCAGCAGCCAGATTACAAGCTAGGGTTCCATTTAGATTTTTCATAACCCTTGTTTTAAAGGAGCTACATTGTTGCCAGTTAGTTTCTGGGCCCAGTTTAAGGTGCTCATGGTAGTGATTAAAGCACTAAACGACTTGGGTCCAAATATCTGAAAGTCTGTCTCTGTCTCTACAAACCCTCTCGGGTGTTGAGATCAGCAAAAGGGGCCCTCTGGGTAGTTCTGCTGCCCTCTGAAGCTTGGGGATGGTGGCCTGGGAGAGGGCATTCTCTGTGGCGGTCCCTAAATTGTGGAACTCCCTCCCCACGGAGGTCCATTTGGTAGCTTTACAGTACAGTTTTCAGTGAAAGCTGAAGATGCACCTCTTTACACTAGCCTTTGTCACCTGAGATGGATATTTGTAGGACCCACCCAAATTTTTTGTTACCTTCTGATTTAAGTTGATTTTAATGATGTATTAAAAACAGTGTATTATTTATGTTGTTGTTGTTGTTACTATTATTTAAGCCATTTCTATACCGCTTAATATATATAAAAATCTCTAAGTGGTGTACAGAAGATAAAACAGCAAATATTATAAAATATCATAAAACCACAATACAAATGCATACATAATACAAATTAACAAATAAATATTAAAACAATTGCCTTGCACTTCTCCACTCTCAATCTCCTGGCTCCCACCCAGGACTTCACCCATCCACCCTGGCTCTCACCCAGGGTCCAACACACAGAAATCGCCCCCAAAGTCTCAAAAGCCATGGATAATAAAGTCATAATAATTAATAATAGATTATTTAGTCCCTTTCTATTTGTAATCAGCATTGGTAACGTGTGGATTTCTCTCACTCTTCCTCTCTTTTAGGCCATTCCACCTTTGGAGTTTGCTTTTAAGAATGATCGGATCACGTTGGCTATCGTGGGGGCTGTCATCAGTCCTCCTATGGTACCAAAAGGGAGTATATGTAAAGAGCTAAAAGTTTACCCGGCAGAATGCAGGGGACGCAGAAGCACCTACCGGGGAAAACTGATTGTAAGTAACTTTAAGGAACAAATTGTAAAGGGATTAAACAATGCTTTAGGGTTTTGTGGCGGAGTCCTATGAACTTTAGAAATCCAAGATATGTAGAGACCTGGTTAGAGATATGAAGGCACTGTGGGGGGGGGGATGTGATGCGTCCTTCCCTGGCTCTCCCTGTCAGGTTCCTACCTGCTCGTGGTTACTGCCTGTCTCTAGGCACCACCAGGGACTCCACCAGTCCGGACCGCTCTCTTATGATTTCTCTCCCCGCTCTAGCACAGATCTCAACAGATCCCCCTGCTAGGCAACCACCAGTAACGTCCCAATACTAGTATTCCCAGAGACTCTGAATACTGTATTGTTATTCTCTTCACCGCTGCCACCATTTGTTACAGTTCCCCTTCAGCCTTGGTCATTACCTTACCCTCCCTTCTGGTCTGTGAAACCCCAGCCAAGGATCAGGCCTTTGGTAAACCAAATTAAGTATTTATTACAGATAACAAAGCTAACAAGATTAACAAGATTTCTTCTTAAGGCACATAAGCATATGGTTTTACTCAATACTAATCCGAACTCCACCTCCCTCCTTCTCCACTCTCTCCTGGCAAACAACTCTCTCAAATTCACACCACATCCACCTATCAACATCCACCTCTTTCTCTTCTCCCCCCCCAGATTCCACAATTCACCACCTCACATTCACCCAGATTTACCTGTCATCCTTTCATTTATACTGTCAGCCATTTTAAACATTCAGCCAATCATCAAGCATTCTATTGCCCATTCACTCCCCCTCCTCTTTCACTACTTACCATGTATACTCTAAACAACCAGCACTTACCATATATACACTAATATATAGGAACATCACATTTCCCCCCCCTTAAACAACGGCAGAGTATTATTCCTGTTCCAGGATTTATACGTCGCGTTAACAAATAAAAGTCTCTATGGGGAAAATGTCTTTCTTTGTTCCTCTGTCTGGTCACGTCACTGCAGTCCCAGCCACTTGCCTGGAAAGTCTATCGGCCAGTACATTGTCCTTGCCTTTGATGAACTGGAAGTCCACTTGATAGTCCTGTAGGCCCCAGGACCACCTCTGCAGCATAGTGTTATGGTTTTTCATAGTCTGCAACCATAACAAGGCCCGATGATCCATAGTCACTGTGAATCTTCGTCCCCACACGTATGGGCGCAACTTGTTCAGTCCCCACACGACCGCTAGGCACTCCTTCTGGACCGACGAATAGTTTTTCTCCCTCGGCGTCAGCTTGCGACTCAGGTACGCCACTGGATGTCTGGTGCCTTCTCTCTCCTGTAGCAAGACGACTCCCAGCGCCAGGTCCGACACATCTGTAGCCACGATGAATGGTTTCTCATAGTCTGGTGCTATTAATATGGGTCCTTGGCACAAGGCTTGCTTCAGTAGATCAAAAGCCTTCTGACATTCATCCGTCCATACCACACGCTCAGAACACTTCTTCTTTGTTAATTCATCCAAGGGGGTTGCTATTTCCCCAAAATTTCTCACAAACTTCCTATAAAATCCAGCCACACCCAGAAATGCCCTTACTTGTTTTTTGGTTAAGGGGATCGGCCACGCTTGTATTGCCTCCACCTTGCTCCATAAGGGGGTGATTTTCCCACTCCCCACCTTATGTCCTAAATAGATTACTTCCTTTAGTCCAAACTGGCATTTCTTAGCTTTTATTGTGAGGCCTGCTTTTCTTAAGGCCTCCAATACTGTTGTCAGGTGTTGGACATGCTCAGGCACCAACTTGCTGAAAATGGCCACGTCATCGATATAGGCCACTGCAAAATCTGACATGCCTCGCAACACAGTATTGATTAGCCTCTGAAATGAACTTGGTGAGTTCCTTAGTCCCATGGGTAAGGTCACAAACTCATATAACCCATCTGGTGTACTGAAGGCAGTTTTGGCTCTGGATTGCTCATCTAGTTCCATTTGCCAAAATCCTTTACAGAGATCTAGTGTAGAGATAATGGTTGCTGCCCCCAATAACTCTAACATAACGTCTACCCTAGGCATAGGATACGCATCTGGGACAGTAATTTTATTGATTAGCCGATAATCAATGCAAAACCTTGTCGTTCCATCTTTTTTCGGAACCAGGACAATACTTGAGGCCCAGGGACTGATGGATTCCCTGATCACTCCTAATTCCAGCATATCTTCCACCTCCTTTTTGATCTCATTCAAAACTTTCCCATTCGCATGGTACGGAACAGATCTGATTGGGGCATGATCTCCAGTATCAATGGAATGTATAACTATACTGGTTCGGCCAGGTTTGTTGCTAAAGAGATTCCTATAGGTTTTCAAAACTCTCAGAATCTCTTCTTTTACTTCCTCCTCTATCTCCTCTGACCGTTCCACTTGATCTACCCCTCCTTTGTCTTTGCTTTCCTGTACCAAATCTGGAAGTTCAGGCCCACTTCCCTCAGGGAATAAGGTAACTTGCAATACCTTTGCATCCCTGGTATGGTAAGGCTTTAACATATTTACATGAACCACTTTGCTTTTGTTTAATTGGTCTGTGGTGATTACATACGTCACTGTGTCAAGCCTTTCTCTGATGGTATATGGTCCTTCCCAGTTAGCCTGTAATTTGTCATGTTTCCTGGGTATGAACGCCATAACCATATCTCCCACATCATACACACGTTCTCTGGCTGTTCTGTCATACCAGTAACTTTGCTTCTCCTGTGCATGACTCAAATTCTCTTTCACCACTTCCATCATTTGTTTCATTGGTTCACATTCATCCTTTCTCTCAGCAGGCATCCACAGTCTATATAAAATCCCATTCTCACACACAACTTGATTCCTCAGTTTGTCAGTGAAAGGAATCTGTTGGGCCAGAGCCTGTTCCTTTATTTGATTCAAACTGGTATCGTTATGCAGCTCTTCCCTGAATTGATCTGCTTATTTCGTATCAGAGACCACCTGATACAGTTTGTCTTTTTCAGCAGGCCTGCTAGTGGTTGCTATGGTGACCTGAGGCTGGTTAACAGATTCCACCCTGTTTGTTTCAGCCCCCCTTAATATGGCTTCTTTTTCTCTGCCAATTTGCTGTCTGGTCACTACATAGATCTTTCCTTGGGCGCCCATTACATCCCTTCCCAGTATTACTGGTTCTTGTTGCTGGGCATTAATGCCTACTTTATATTGGCCCTCTCGGCCTCTCCAAGTCATTTCCACCAGGGCCACAGGCAAACTTTCTGGTTGACCCCTCACTCCTTGGATAGTCACAGTTTCCTGAGGTAATATTACCTCAGATTTTATTAAATCTGGCCTCAGTAATGTCTGAGCGGCACCAGTATCAAGCAATGCCCAATAAGTTGCCCCTTGTACACTCACTTCCTCTCTCAGACTTGAATCAAGGTCTGTTACTTCTGTCCAGTTTATCTGGCAAAACTGAACCTTTTTCGCTGTTTCTAAAGCCTTGGGCTCTGTTTTCACTGCCCTTGTCTGAGCAGGATTACTAATGGGGTTGGCAACCTCACATTGAAAACGTAGGTGCCCTGGTCTACCACATTTGTAGCATAATTTCTCCTCACTTTTAGGGTACACAGATCCACTCTGGGGTGTCCTGTGCCCTTCAGATTTTAATGGAGGACTCACTCGCTGTGGTACCACATCCCTTCTGCCAGCACTATATGGTCTGGGTTTAAACTCTCTTGATGTTTTCCCCACCCAGCCAGTTCTATTGGAGGCGAAGTGATCCGCCAGCTCTGCGGCCTCCTGCACCAATGTAGGGGAACGGTCTTTGACCAGGAGCCTTATTTCTGGTGGTAACTGATGGTATAATTGATCCAATATCATGAGGTTTTTCACCTCTTCCACTGACTGAGCTTTGGCACTACTCATCCACTTTCCAAATATATCCATCAACTTTGCTCCCAGTTCCACAAAAGACCTCCCTGTCTGTATCTGGCAGTTTCTGAAAAGCTTTCTAAAATAATCAGGCCCCAGTCTGAATCTTTTAAACACTGCTTCTTTGAATTCAGCATAGGTGACGGGCCTGTCTGAGGGGAAATATTGGTATACCTCAGCCAATTCCCCTTTAATCAGGTTTGATAAATACTGCATGTATTTATCTTCAGGTAGCCCCCACAACTGAGCTGCTTTTTCAAAGGTACTGAGGTAAATTTGAGGATCTTGACCAGGCTCATAGACAGCAAAGTCCTTTGGAGTAATTTTTATTCTTGCTCCATCTCTGTCCTTTCTTGTTTCATCAGAATGAAACTTCTCTCTTTCAAATTTTAACTTTTCTACTTGTAATTCGGCATCCACTGCTCGTTGTTTCTCCTTCTCCTCAAACCCCATTCTCATTTTCTCAGCTTCCATCCTCAATCTCTCAGCTTCCAACTCTCGCTGTTTATCTTTTTCCTCAGCCTCCATCCTCAATCTCTCAGCTTCCAACTCTCTCTGCTTGTCTTTTTCCTCAGCCTCCATCCTCAATCTCTCAGCTTCCAACTCTCTCTGTTTTTCCTTCTCTGTACCTTCCATCCTCAACTTCTCTCTCAAGTACTCTATATAAGCGGGATTGCTTAAATATCCTTCTGGGGTCTCTTCTCTGACAGGTTGTTTTTGCTGGGCAGTTGCAAATCCTATAAGTGCTACCCTCAATTCATCTACCCCTTTACCCTCATGAGGTAAATTGAATGTTATGCACTTCTCCACCAGCTCCTCCCTTTTCATTTTTATGTATTCAGCCATGGTGTTTGAGTTCACTCAATCTTTGCCACACACTCTTTGCCAGTCACTCTCACAAGAAATCTTGTTTTGTTATTTCTGTTTGCCACACAACTATTAGGGATTGTCTAGTACTCTGAATACTGTATTGTTATTCTCTTCACCGCTGCCACCATTTGTTACAGTTCCCCTTCAGCCTTGGTCATTACCTTACCCTCCCTTCTGGTCTGTGAAACCCCAGCCAAGGATCAGGCCTTTGGTAAACCAAATTAAGTATTTATTACAGATAACAAAGCTAACAAGATTAACAAGATTTCTTCTTAAGGCACATAAGCATATGGTTTTACTCAATACTAATCCGAACTCCACCTCCCTCCTTCTCCACTCTCTCCTGGCAAACAACTCTCTCAAATTCACACCACATCCACCTATCAACATCCACCTCTTTCTCTTCTCCCCCCCCAGATTCCACAATTCACCACCTCACATTCACCCAGATTTACCTGTCATCCTTTCATTTATACTGTCAGCCATTTTAAACGTTCAGCCAATCATCAAGCATTCTATTGCCTATTCACTCCCCCTCCTCTTTCACTACTTACCATGTATACTCTAAACAACCAGCACTTACCATATATACACTAATATATAGGAACATCACAGGGGAACCTGAAATATTCAGGGGAAAGCTTTTTTTCCTTTTGGGGGGAATAATAAGAAAAAAATGGGGTTTTCCCCATTTTTCCAGTTTTTTTCTGGGGTTTTCCATTTATGTACCTTGTGCCATAATACGTTGGAGATAAGTGTACTCTGTCTGGCATATAAGGTGAGCTGTTAAGGCAGCACATGGAACTTAAGGCTCCTAATAATCTGTTAGCTGCTGCGTCCTTCAATCAGCGTGAACCACGGTTAATTTTTAAGATTCTTACAAACATTAATCTTAATACTAAATATTAAGTAGCTCCAGCCCAGAGTTTGCCCATCCCTCTTGTAAGCATGGTTGCAAACACTGGCTTGTAATATGTAGCATTAAGAATAGTTTGCAACCATTTTTGTAGATTTGCACATGTAAACCAAACCATGGTTAGCCTGAAAAGGAAAGGAGAACGTGCACACAAGCAGGGACAGCAGGAGGGAGCATGTGAGACTTCAGAGTGGTCATTAATATCTCTTGATCATGGTTAGAAAAACAGGCAGTGCTTCATTTGCACTAGGCCACACTCTGGTCTTTCAGAAAACTTGGATAAGTTTCACGCCTGGTGTCTAACTAGACATCATAGCAACTTAGGAAGATGCCTTCTGCCGAGCCACGGCAGTATAGCTCAGTACTGTCTATACTGACAGGCAGCTGTTCTTTATGGTTTCAGGCAAGGGTCTCTCCCAACCCTATTTGGAGATGCCAAGGATTGAACCTGGGACCTTCTGCATACAGCCCTTCCCCATCATTGAGAAGTTCCAAAGAAATCCCCAGCCCCAAGTCTATTTAAACGTTTGGCTGCCTGTGAGTGACCAGACCCAGTTTAAGGGGTTAATACTAGTATACAAAGCCCTACATGACTTTGGACCCAAGTGCTTGAAAGAGTGCCTTCACCAATAACTTCCAACCTAAAATTTGTGGTCTAGGGTAGGGAGAGGCCCTGGTTATGGTCCTATCAGTAGGAACAGTAGGGCGGATGGGGACCCAAGACTGGGGATTCTCAGCTGTTGCACCCTGGTTAAGGAACTCCTTCCTAAGGGAATCGGACCATTCAGGCAGAATGTTAAGACTTTGTTTATTGGTCCAAGCATTTAGAACATTATTTAGGGACACTGCAGATATTATCTTTTGTCCCTTAACTGTGATTTGCTTGAAGTTCGAATCGTTTTTCTACATAGTAATTTATTATTATTGCCACCCTGGGCTCCTGCTGGGAGGAAAGGTGAGATATAAATCAAATGATAGATAGAGAGATTGATTGATTGATTGATTATAGGAATATAAGAAGCTGCCTTACACAGGGTCAGACCACTGGTCCATCTAGCTCAGTATTATCTGCACTGACTGGCAGTGACTCTCAACTGGTTTCAGGCAGGGATCTCTTCCAGCCGTATCTGGACATGCTGGGGATTGAACCTGGAGCCTTCTGCATGCAAGGCACATGCTCTACCACTGAGCTACAGCCCTTCCCTGTTGTTACTGGCCTTGGGCTCTCTTGGACAGAATTTAACACAATAAATAAATATATTACAGGTGGTTTTTCTTTAGGCACAATATTTTTCACCTTTGTAAGATTTTTACAGTGTAGCTATTTCACTGAGCAGAGAGCCATATTCTTTCAGTGATTATTTAGAGCAGACATCTTTTTTAAAAAAACAAACTTATTTTCCTTCCTATATAGGCTGATGTCAGCTGGGCAATGAATGGTATCCCTAAAGGCATTATAAAACAGTCCCTCGGAAATGCTCCAATTATGGTGAAGTCCAAACTTTGCAATCTGCATGGCCTCTCTCCCAAAGCACTCATTCAACACCATGAGGAGGAAGAGGTATTGCTGGATTTCCTTCATTTGGCTTTCTAGTTTTATGTGAAGCAAGAGAGAGCGAATGTTGTGTTCTATTAGTGTTCTGGTGTGTCTCCTTCAAAAGTCAGTTGTACCAGGGATGTTTTCTCTCCCTTTGGGGAAAAGTATCCATTGACTTCTGTGAAGGCCTAGGACTGCTATTATTATTATTATGTATTTTGTACATGATTGTGATTTGTTTATGTTTTAAAAAATCAATGGAAAATTTGGTAACTTGCCTTGAGTATTCCCTAAATGGAATGGACAATGCAGGTTATAAATATTTTAATGAATAAAAAAAATAAACTGGGTTCCATAGAAATATATGTTACAATGTCTGATCTGATTATAATTAGAAGATCATATGCACTTCACAGCCTCCTTCACTCTTGCATGGACATTTCCCCTCTGCACCAAGCTACAGTTTCTAATTGCAGTTCAAAATGACTTTGCAAACTATGGTTTTGGCAAAAACATGGTTAGACTAGGTAGCGTATATCTCCACCAAACAGTAGTTAGGAGTGCCCATCTTTTTTGTGTGTGTAACACACTCCAACCAAAACAATTTCAGAATGAACAAGTGTGCCCTTCACTTACAGACTCAATGACATTTGCCTTTGTTGGTCCACTGAAACTTATTTGACCGATTTACCAACTCAGTCTTACAGCCCTGTTAAATGTTTTTTCCTGGCAGGAAATGGGAGGTTATTTCATAATTCATGGTATAGAAAAGGTGATCCGAATGGTGATTATGCCAAGGCGCAACTTTCCCCTTGCCATGATAAAACCAAAATGGAAATCCAGAGGCCCTGGTTACACAAAATACGGTATTTTTTTTCCTTACAAAGTAACTTAAAACAATTCTCTGTGTTGTGTTTTGTTAAATGTTTATTTCATCAGACAAGAGGATAAACATTGTAAGGACAGAGCTAATGCTGCTGTTCTTGTGTTTGGTCTAATTCAGGTAGTTATGCATTACTGACTCTGTTAATTTTTCTAGAGATCTTTGCAAATATTGTTTTACCACTTCGATGTTTGCTCCCCTTGTCTCCTTTTGGGAGGAAGAGCGAGATAGACATTCATGAAGTAAATGAAAATTATTATTATTAAATTGTTTTTGGAAACTTCTGAAGTTGAAAACCTCTGTGTAAGTTAGTAAACTGGTTACGCTTGCATCCTGCTCTTATGTGGGCCTAGCTCTTGTTTCCCATCCAACGAGCAGATTCGGTCCTTTTGCATCTACCTGCAGTAATGCTGCAGCACCAGTGGTGCTCAGACCTTTCACTTGGCCCTTCATCACATCTGTCTGATACCCTGTTTTGTCTGAAAGCCAGGCTCCACCTTTTTGACAAATGGCAAGTCATTAGTGGCCTTTACAATCTGTAGGCTGATCATGTACATCATCTTAATGCAGAGGAAGCCAACGTAGCCAGATGTTGTTGGACTCCCACCTCCCATCAATTGGCCATGCTGGCTGGAGTCCAACAACATCTGGAGGACACCACATCGGCTTCCCCTCCCTTAACAGTAATTCCTTTCTCATGTCAGTCTTAATCCTGTGCAGCAGCTTGAGGCAAGGGCAGCCTTGTAGATCAGGTCCATCAACTGTACATTAAGTGAGCACCACATTGAAGGTGCAGTCCTCCACTCTTGGGAGGGACCGTCCTAGAGGTTATGGGCTTTTTTCAGCTCTCCTTTTCCAAAGCTAGAGCTGGAAGTCTGCCCTGGGAGAGGGAGATCCAACACTGCAAGCCTTCTACCTGTGGCTGTGGAAAGGTCTGCTGCTGGTGATAAAAGGGGAATTTTGGGGGAGAGACTCTGGATTCACAGAAGCCAAAGGCCTCCCGTTCTCCCAATGTGCCCCTGGAGCAGGGGGGAAACTATACCAGCCCTGGCTTTATTTCTTTCCCATTGGCAGCAAAGTGCCTGAGAAGAGGGGGTGGGAGGACAAATGACACTCCCCTTTTCTTCTCTTCCAGCGAGAGCCTTTGGTGGTTCATCTGCCTTTGATTCTCCCTCCTCTGACCCGGTAGGATTATTCTGCCGACTTTCACAGACACTTTTATAAAGCAGGAGGTGCCATAGCTCGTGGGCCAGAGCACATGCTTTGAATGCAGAGGGGTGCAGATTCATTTCCCAGCATCTCGGTTGGCCAGACTGGAAAAGAGCTCTGGCTGAAAGCAGTGGTGGGGAATCTCCAGCCTGCTGTCCCAGCTGGGCCCATTCAGGCTGTTTTGGGTGAGCCACAACCACCTTTCTTGTTCCTGATGCCATATGATGTTAGGCATGGGGAAAGTTTGGAAAACAAGTTCAAGCTGCATTTGCAAAGGAAGTGCACCCCCATTCTTCCTTTGCAGCTGCAGCTTGATGATGCAATTGCCTGGAGTCGCATGACTTCAGGTGATTGACAAGTGGGGAGAACTGCAGAATGTTGGCCATTTTGGATCCTGTCCGCTGGCTAGATCTTGTTTCCCACCCCTGCCTTAGGGTCTCTGCCACTCAAAGCAGACAGTGCTGGCTTTGATGGAACAGTGGTTTGACTCTGTACAAAGCTAGCACGTGCTTTCAATTTTTCTCCCCCCCCCTTTCCTAAAAACATACATGGTGTTGTAGCTGAATTAAGAACCATTCCTTGCATATGTGACTTGTCATGATTAGGCATATGCCTTCTCAATTTTGTAGCAGTTTTGATTTCTTTACCAAACCTATTATCTTGCAGATGTGGGTGTTTTTTAAATGTGTATATGTTTATTCATAGCTTTTGCATTTCAAAAGGCTGATTAATTTTGTGAGTAATCAAGTCATTATTGCAGGTAGTTATATCAAATATTATATATTTGGTGATTCAAATGTGTGTGAATAGGGCCTTATTATATCAAGGTCCAAACTAATTTCCTATCTTTGATGATTGCTGAGGTTAAATACTAGGTAAACTGTGCATGACTTCCTCTTTTGCTCATAAAAATTAACCATGACATTTTATTTTATTCAATTTATTAGTCGCTTTTCTTCGCAAAAGTGAATCCAAAGCATTCACTCAGATACTGATGCTTAGGTTTTTGTTGAGTTAAGCAGTATATAAATCTTGCTTAAATAAATAATGCTAAGGTTTGCTTCCTTTGGATGGTGCTAGGTATCTCAATACACAGCGTTAGAGATGAACACACAGCTGTTAACATGACCCTTCACTACCTTGAAAATGGCACGGTAATGGTAAACTTCGTTCATCAGAAAGAGCTGTTCTTCATTCCACTGGGATTTGTACTGAAGGTATTTCAGCTGTGCTATCTTCTTAGAACCCTTGCAACATTTTAGGTTGTCCTTTTTCCAGGAGACATACAATAACTTTGCAAAGAAGTGCCCGAAGTTATTTGTCCACCTGCTTATACACACTGGTCTAAATTATTTGTGGCATGCAGAAACAGCCTGAAAGGAGAGGCAGGGAACTCTTCCATTTTACAAAGACTTTCTGTGCTTAGTTGCCTAGAGTCCATTTTTACTCATTGCAGGTTCAGGTAGGCAAGTGGCTATTTACCCTAATAGGGAAAGACTTTTTATTTAACTGTATGTAATTTATTACAAAAATGCATTCAATTCAAGTTTACATTACATCCATCCGTACTGATGCCCTTGTATGATGCAAATTCTAGGAAAGAATAAAAAGAGTTCTAATTTTTCTGAAATATTTCTATTGAGCTGATTCTTCCATCCCATAATTATTTATATTGAGTTATTCTGTTCAATAAAGTCCCAGATTTTCCTCTTCCACTCGTCTATTGAGGGTATTCTGTCTGTTTTTTTCAATGCCACTGTGATCACTATGCAAGCTGCTATAAGCATATGAATAACGAAATACTATGATTGCATAGTGTCATACTTTTCAATGTTACAGCATTACAGGCTTTCAAAATGGTGGTGCTTTTAGTGATTCCTGCCTAATGTGTTCCTGCCCCCCCCCAACTCATTTCTTTCAACCTTTTCTTTCTCTGCTCCAGGCATTAGTTAGTTTCCCAGATTTCCAGATTTTCCAGGAGTTGATTAAAGGAAAAGAAGAAGATATGTTCTATAAGAATTGTGTGTCTCAAATGCTGCGGCTGGTAGCCGAGGACGGCTGCATGACGCAGAAACAGGCCCTCATCTTCCTGGGGCAGCGCTTCAGGGTGAAACTCAACCTTCCTGACTGGTACACCAGTGAACAAGTTGGAGAGTTCCTTTTTGAGTATGTCTCCCCATATTCGTAATTTAAGTTTTTATCTTCCTTTGAAATACCAAGGGCCATATTCAACCAGCTTGTTGCACTAGCAGAAGCCTGCGCAAGGATTCCCGATAGTGCAGTGGGACTCCCCCTTGTCCCCCTGTGCCCCTCCCCAAATCGACTCTGGAGGGTCAGGAGAATCCCTAGAACAGCACGCAGGGGCCGTAGAGGAGAGTTCATTCCATCAGGAAAGGAGAAATCCTTGTGCTGACAGAACAATCTCATTAGCACTACTTTGAATACAACGTGTTCTGATTCAAATAAGACTCTAGTGCAGGGGTCCCTAACCTTTTGGGCCTGGGAGCTCATTTGGATTTCTAAGGGTTGAATCAAGGTAAATCATTGCGCAAGCAGAATGTCCTCTCGCCCCCGGCACCACCCCAGATCAGCTCTTGAGGGTTGGGGGGGGAACCCCAGAAAAGATTTGGGACATGCTTGCATTGCATTCCGCCCCAATCCAATGGAATACTGACTTTCTTCCAATAAAGAAGGCTCCTGCCAGGAGGAACGGCATGATATAAATCAAATAAATAAATAAAAGAGGACATTTACCAACGCTGATGTCAAGGTGGCTCCCCCTGCCTCCAAGCCTAGGCTGTATTGTTTAAAGCACCAAGCACAAGCTGTAAAGACAGCATGTGTTAAAATGACTGCAGAGCTTGGGTTTTGGAGTAATGAATGCTGCTTGGTTAAAAATGGTGATAAAACCACATGTTGCTTCCACAGGCAGTGCATCTGCATACACCTGAAGACCAAAGCTGAAAAGTTCTACCTGCTTTGCCTCATGACGCGAAAACTATTTATTTTAGCTAAAGAAGGCTGCATGGAAGAGAATCCTGACAGCTTAATGAATCAAGAGGTGCTCACCTCAGGGCAACTTTACCTCATGTTTTTAAAGGTACTTCTTTCAGGGTGGTTCTCCTTTTCCCTCCCTCCAAAAATATTGCCAGAAACCATGCTGTTAATACTTACCAACAGTGCTGATATTTCTTGCCTAGCATGCAGGCCACAGGTTTCCTGACTGCAGTGTTACATCCAGCTCTTGTGGTTCTCACAAAAATTATTTCTATTATGAATTTTGCAACATTTATAGGCTACCCTATTACTGAAAACTCCTCTGGGCAGCTTAAAAAGGTAAAGGTGTCCCCGCACTTGTAGTGCGAGTCGTTTCTGACTCTTAGGGTGACGTCTTGCGACGTTCTACTAGGCAGACTGTATATATGGGGTGGGATTGCCAGTTCTGTCCCCGGCCTTTCTTTACCCCCTAGCATATGCCGGGTATGCATTTTACCGACCACAGATGGATGGAAGGCTGAGTGGACCTCGACCCCTTTTACCGGAGATTCGACTTCCTCCTTCCGTTGGAATCGAACTCTGGCCATGAACAGAGCTTCGGCTGCTTATGAGGATTAAAACAAACAAAATTGCTGTAAAAATAACAAAAAGCAACCAATGTCACACCATGAAAAAAATCACAAAAATCAAGTTAAAGGGGAGAAGGCAGGTTTTGAAGCAACAAATCACCTTAAAACTGAGGGCAAAGGGATAAAACCCACAGGGCTAAAATAGTAGAATCTGGGGATAGGCAATGTGGTGCCCTCAAGCTGTTGTGGACTACTACTCCCATCAGCCACAGCCTGTGTGGCCCATAACCAGGGATGATGGGGGTTGTAGTCCACAGCCTTTGGAAGGTCCATGTTGGCCACCCCTGATATAAACCATGCCCTAGGGTTGTATCCAGAGTAGACCCATTGATAGTACTAGTGTCTGTGAACTTAGGTTCATTAATTTCAATGTGTCTAAGTAAACTTTAATTTTGGATACATCCATAAGGCCTAGAAAAATGAAAAGGTCTTTGCCTGCCTGGCACCACCAGAAAAAGATTAAAGTATGTGTCAGGAAGGGCTTTCTGTTGTTGAAGGGCCACTCCTGAAAATAGTAGAATATGAAATTATTGAAGGTTTCCTTGGATAAAATAACTGCACTGGATCAGTCCATGGCAAGAACTGTGGCTTCTTATCCTGGGTTAGTTATGTCTGGCAGTTTAGTGTTCAAGTAGTAATGCTTGGGGTTCTGTTCTGTGTGATGAAGCCAGAGAAGGAAAAATACTATCCCGATTTGCTTCCTTGTAGTGATTTCTCACTGATAACCTGCTTCATACTCCTCCTTTGACAGGTCAGATCTGAGCCCAGGGACAAAAACGCAGCTTCCTCTTGCATACCTGAAAGCACTTCAGCGTGAAAGCCAGCAATATCCCAGTGGGCTGGTTCAGTGGTGACTTTGAACTATGGCTTGGCCCTACATGAACAAGCTTTAAGGGCCCTCAGGCCTGCGTGCTTCCCATTTGCTCTTGCAATGCAACTCCCTCCCTCTGGCGAAACCAAAGCTTGCCATTTTTGTCTGAACCAGCAAACCCTGGCTTGTGCTTGCCCTGCAAATCAGGATTGGAAACCCAGAATCACTCCAGTCCTCAATCGCAAGAACTTCAATTGACAAGCCATTGTTTTGTCAAACTGTGTTAGTCACAAGCCAGGGAGGGAGCGGTAGAAAAACCAAGGGGAGAAGGAAGCATTCTACTGCAAGGGTCCTTCAAAGGTGGGTTCATGTTGCACCAAACTGTGGTTTAAAATTGCATCTCAACCAAGCTAATGTGGCTGTCAGCTGCAGTTTTGATTTCCCCGTTTAAGTTGCGTATCTGTTGTAACCTAGGGTCTGTATATTTGGCCACATCATTGAAATCTGCATTGGTAGTGGTATAATGCATTTGGCAATAGGATGTAAAAGTTCAATTGCATATGTACATAATACATATTGCCATTTTGTTTATGGGCCCAATTCAAGATGCTCACATTAGTGTTTAAAGCCCTAAGCGACTAGACCCCAAATATCTGAAAGTCTACCTCCTTCCCTACAGACCCACTTGAGTGTTAAGATTGGCAGAGGGAGCCTCTGGGTAGTTTCACCACCCTCAGAAATGTGGGTGGTGGTGGCCCAGGAGAGGACATTCTCTGTAGCAGCCCTTAAGTTGTGGAATTCCCTCCCCACAGATGTGCATCTGGCACCTTAGAATCATAGAATACTAAAGTTGGAAGGGGCCTATAAGGCCATCAAGTCCAACCCCCTGCTCAATGCAGGAATCCAAATCAGAGCATTCCCGACAGATGGCTGTCCAGCTGCCTCTTGAATGCCTCCAGTGTCAGCCCAATCCCTCTCTAGGTAATTGGTTCCATTGTCGTATGGCTCTAACAGTTAGGAAGTTTTTCCTGATGTCCAGTCGAAATCTGGCTTCCTGCAACTTGAGCCCATTATTCCATGTCCTGCACTCTGGGACAATCGAGAAGAGATCCCGGCCCTCCTCTATGTGACAACCTTTCATGTACTTGAAGAGTGCCATCATATCTCCCCTCAGTCTTCTCCAGGCTAAACATGCTCAGTTTGTTCAGTCTCTCCTCCTAGGGCTTTGTTTCCAGTCCCCTGATCATCTTTGTTGCCCTCCTCTGAACCCGTTCCAGTTTGTCTGCATCTTTCTTGAAGTGCGGAGACCAGAACTGGATGCAGTATTCAAGATGAGGCCTAACCAGTGCTGAATAGAGGGGAACTAGTACTTCACGCGATTTGGAAGCTATACTTCTGTTAATGCAGCCTAATATAGTATTTGCCTTTTTTGCAGCCACATCACACTGTTGGCTCATATTCAGCTTGTGATCAACAACAATTCCAAGATCCTTCTTGCATGTTGTACTGCTGAGCCAAGTATCCCAAATCTTATGTGCGTTTAGTTTCTTTTTCCTAAGTGTAGAACTTTGCATTTATCCCTGTTGAACTTCATTCTGTTGTTTTCAGCCCAATGCTCCAGCCTATCAAGGTCCCTTTCAATTTTCTTTCTGTCTTACACGGTATTAGCTATGCCCCCCAACTTTGTATCATCTGCAAATTTGATAAGCATGCTTTGTACCTCCTCATCCAAGTCGTTAATAAAAATGTTAAAGAGCACTGGGTCCAGGACCGAGCCCTGTGGTACCCCACTCGTTACTTCCGCCCAGTTTGAGAAGGAACCATTGATAAGCACTCTTTGAGTATGATTCTGGAGCCAACTGTGGATCCATCTGATAGTTGTTTCATCCAGCCCACATTTAGCTAGCTTGCTGATAAGAATATCATGGGGCACTTTGTCAAAAGCTTTGCTGAAGTCGAGATATATTATGTCCACAGCATTCTCATAGTCTATGAGGGAGGTTACCCGATCAAAAAATGAGATGAGATTAGTTTGGCAGGATTTGTTGTTCATAATTCCATGTTGGCTCCTAGTAATCACTGCATTGCTTTCAAGGTGCTTTCAGATTGACTGCTTTATAATCTGCTCCAGAATTTTTCCAGGGATTGATGTTAGGCTGACTGGTCTGTAGTTCCTCGGTTCCTCCTTCTTGCCCTTTTTGAAGATAGGGACAACATTAGCTGTCCTCCAGTCATCTGGCACTTCACCAGTCCTCTTATGATTTCACAAAGATAATAGAGAGCGGTTCTGAGGGTTCTTCAGCCAGTTCCTCCAATACTCTAGGATGCAGTTTATCGGGCCCTGGAGATTTGGACTCGTTCAAAGTGATTAGGTATTCCTTGACCATTTATCAATCTCAAGCTCCAATCCTGCCCCTTGTACTTCATGTTTCCCAGAAGGGTCATAGACCCTTTTTTGGGAGGACTGAGCCAAAGTAGGAATTGAGCACTTCTGCCTTTTCTTTGTCATCTGTTATCATTTTGCCATCCTCATTGAGTAGCTGTGCCACCATTTCTTTTCTCTGTCTTTTACTATGGACATACCTGAAGAAAGCTTTTTTGTTGCTTTTAGCATCCCTTGCTAGCCTCAGCTCATTCTCAGCTTTAGCCTTCCTGACACCATCCCGGCAATTCCGTGATACCTGCCTGTACTCTTCCTTTGTGGCCTGGCCTTCTTTCCACTTCCTGTATGTGTCCTTTTTTGTTTTCAGGTCATCTCTAAGCTTTTTGTGAAGCCACATTGGCTTCTTCTGTTGTTTCCCCCCTTTTTTCCTTGTTGGAGTTGCTTGCCATTGTGCTCTTAGAATTTCCTTTTTTAGAAACTCCCACCCATCTTGGACTCATTTTCTCATTAGGGTGGCTTGCCGTGGAACCGTACTTACAATTGTTCTGAGTTTATTAAAATTAGCTTTCCTGAAGTCCAGGGTGCACGTATGGCTACTCTCAGCTTTTGCTTCTGTTAAAATCAAGAATTCAAGTATGGTGTGGTCACTTTCCCCCAGAGTTCCCGTAACTGCCACTTCATCCACCAAATTATCTCTATTGGTTAGAATCAAGTCCAGGATAGCTGATCCTCTGGTTGCTTCCTCCACTTTCTGTAGGAGGAAGTTATCTCCAACACAAGTCAGAAATTTCTTGGAGGGGCCGTGTTTCGCAGAGTTTGTCTCCTAACAGATATCGGGATAATTGAAGTCCCCCATTGCTACTACATCATGCCTCCTTGAAACATTGGCAATTTGCTTTTCAAAAGTTACATTCTCATCTTCTCCTTGATTGGGTGGTTGGTAGTAGACTCCAAGCACCACATTCCTTTTATTACTTGCCCCATTAATTTTAATCCAGATACTCTGGGTGGATCTACCAAGCTCATCTTCCTATATTTCTGTGTAGGGATATATATTTTTAACATATAGCTCGACTCCACCTCCCTTTTTATTCCTTCTGTTCTTTTTGAACAAGTTATATCCTTCAATTGCTGTATTCCAGTCATGGGAGTCATCCCACCAAGTTTCAGTTATACCTATCAAGTCGTAATTGCCCTCCTGTATTAAGAGTTCAGGTTAGTCCTTCTTGTTTCCCATGCTCTGCACATTAGTATACAGACATTGAAGACCATGTGATTTATGGCTTGGTTTCCTTACTACATTTTTCTGAGGGCTGTTACTGGGCCCTATTAGAGCCGATCTCTCTGGTCCCACTACTGTGCACAAGCCTTCATCAGTTGTTACCACCAAGTTTACATCTCCCTCCCCTTTAGGATTCAGTTTAAAGACCTCCTGGTGAACTTCTCCATGCTGTAGCCAAACGCATTCTTCCCAGTCCTTGTGAGATGCAACCCATCACTTGCCAGCAGTCCATCTTCCAGGAACCATAGCCCATGGTCCCAGAATCCAAATCTCTCATGTCTGCACCACCTTCGTAGCCATTCATTCACACTGAGTATTTTTCTTTCCCTTTCTACTCCTCTTCTAAGTACTGGAAGGATGGATGAAAAAACTATCTGGGCCCCAAAGTCCTTCCCAGAGCTTCAAAGTCTGATGCGATTTCTTCATAGCTCCGTTCGGTAGTATCATTTGTTCCCACATGGATGAGGAGCAAGGGATACCTGTTGGTGGGCTTGATGAGTGATGGCAACCTTTCCGTCACATCTCTAATCCGTCCTCCTGGTAGACAGCATACCTGGCGAGTCCACAGATCTTCTCGGCATACTTGGGTTTCGATCCCACGCAGTAGGGAGTCTCCCACTACTAGTACTCTTCTCATCTTGTTGTGGGGCATGGTTTCATTGTCCCTGCTTGATTGAGCTTGAGCCTCTTGCTTGTTGTCGCACAGGGTCTCCTGTAATTCTTCCACCACAGACAGTCCTCCAGTCTCCTCGAGTGGTTGAAAGCGGTTCCATAGTTCCACTGGTGAAGGGTGTCTTCTAGCTCTTCTGCTCCTGTCACCCTTTCCCACAGAGTTTCCTCCACTTCGTTATTCCTCTCCAAAGCAGTCTCCTCTTCTGCTACCACATGCTGTTGCTCCTCCGCCTCCACGTCTCTTTGCTGCCGTTGTTCCAGCGTTCTGTCTAAGAACTCTTTATCTTCTTGTATAGACTTCAGTGTAGCCACCCGCCGTTCCAGGCCTCTCACCTTTTCTTCCAACAGTGCCACGAGCTTGCACTTGTTGCACATGTACACCATGTTCTCAGGCAAGAAAACAAACATGGCACACACCTTGCAGGTCGCAACCACTGGAGAATCCTTCCCGTTCATACTCTCTTCTACCTTTTGTTTCTTTCTAACTACTTGTTTTGGAGTGGCCTGTGCTTTGTCCTGTCCTACTTCAGGGTAAAGCTTTGTGGTTTGATGTACAGCTTTCAGCATATGCTGAAGACACACCTCTTTATCCTGGCCTTTGACACTTGAGACATATGTTTTTAGGACTATTGTTTTAAACTATTCTTAATATTGTATTTTCAAGTTGCTGTAACTTGCCCATGGACCTTATGGTGAAGGGTGGGTAAATAATCAAATAAATAAGAAGAATTGTAGAAGTTTCACTGGGAGGCCGTTTGAGAGAGGCCCGGTGCAGATGGGAGACTTTTTCCGCTGTCCTTGCGTTGGTGCAGGAACATTTCTTGCCCCACACTGCCTTGTAGCATGGCCAGTTTATATCGAAATGTTTTGTGTCTGTCCTTGAAGCTTTCTCTCTCGTTTTTATTATCACAGGAGAAGATGGAAACTTGGTTACAGTCTGTGAAAATAGCCTTAGATAAGAAAGCTCAGAAGTCAAGTATAAAGATTACTTCAGAAAACATGATGAAGATCCTTGGCATGGGAACAGACCTTACAAGGATGCTTGAATATTTCCTTGCCACTGGTAACCTGCGCTCTAAAACAGGTAAAAATGTTGGAAGCCTTGTAGTTGTAATTCGTTGTTTTCATGTAGGAGCCCCCCTTTGAAATTCTTTTGTTCAGGTATAATCACCTTAAGATCAGTAGCAGTGTAGACTGAAATGTTCTGCCATCGGTATCTGAATATTGTGATCTCTGATGTCAGATTTGTGTTCATTGGTTCTTTGTAGAGTCTGGCCTGTTTGTCCTGTGTGGAATGCAAAAGGCCATTACTGACAAAGCTGCCCCTGAAACTGACTGTTTCTGGGATCAACCACCAATACAATGCCTAGGGCAGGGGTGGGGAACCTGTAGCCCTCCTGACATTGTTGGACTACAGTCCCTTTCATTTGTGACTGTTGGCCTTCCTGGAATGGAAACATCCAGAGGACCACAGGTTTCCCAGCCCTGGCCTGGGAGCTGGGGTTAGAAAAGGAGATTAGAGAGGCCTTGCTGTACGCGCAGAAGCTCTTGCTTGCACCCACACACCTTTTGAATCCTGACCCTGAGTTTTACCTCCTCTATTTTTAAAAAAATATAAAATCCTGGCAGGTGTTTACTGAGTATGCAGGGAGGAATAAATGCAGAAGTGGTTGAATATTTGGCAAATATCACATAAGTCAGTGGATGTTGTTGTTAAAACTGCTACTGTGGGCGAAGAATTGTTCTTAAACTAATTTTCAGAAGATCAAAACTGATTTTTCTGCCGCCATCTCTTTCCTGTTCCAAGGTCTGGGCATGCTTCAAGGTTCCGGTCTCTGTGTGGTAGCAGACAAGCTGAACTTTATTCGCTACCTCTCCCATTTCCGCTGTGTGCACAGAGGGTCAGATTTTCTCAAGATGAGAACCACCACTGTACGCAAGCTATTGCCGGAGTCCTGGGGCTTCCTTTGCCCTGTCCACACACCGGATGGAGAACCTTGCGGTTTGATGAATCACATGACAGCTCCATGTGAAATAGTTACACAGGCTTTGTACACAATCTCCCTGCCGCCCTTGCTTTGCTGTTTGGGTAAGCATGGATCACTTTGGCCTATTTGAAACGTTTGCAGGAAAAGAAAGTCTAAAATGAGTATGTCCGCCCTTCTATGCAGACAGAGATGCTTATAAAGCAATGGTTTTCAAACTGGTTCTGGGCACCCTGAAATTCCTTGGGAAAGTATCTGGGTTCCTCAATGAGAAGAACAATTATAGCACACGCACGATTCCTTGAACAGCACTTTCCCAGACTACCGGTCTTTCCTTGCAATCTGCAGTCACAAGAGTGTTAGTTGTATCCCTTGAGTCATGCTGGACAGCAGTGAGGCCCAACAGGCCTTACCAGTGGCCCAGTTAGTACTGAACATGTGTCCTAGCCTAGAAACATGTTCCAGAAGCCTCTGCAACGTACAGGAGCTTCATGGCAGAACACAGAAGATCCTTGGCAGGCAAGTGGAGGTGGAAGGGATCTTCTGAAAGTTCAAACCTTGGGAAAACGAGGGCCATCGCTTAGTGGTGAAATCCATGCATAACAAGCATATGGCCCCATGCTCAACTCCTAGCATTTTCCACAAAAAGGATCAGACAGCAAGTGATGGGAAAGAACTCTGCAGATGACCCTAGAGGGACACAGCCAGTCAGAGGAGACAGTGCTAAGCTAGATGGACTAATGGACTGATTCCATACAAGGCAAGGTCCATATTTGAACCACTGGCTTAAACCACGTGATTGCTGGCTGCAGGATGTGATCAGGCATGGCCTTTTCTTTTCTGCAATCCAGTACTTGATCAGTGACTTTCAACAACTGGCTCCAAGACTACATTACTGAAATATATTTCTGCAGCCTATTGTTAGAATGCAAATAAGATTATCTCTCTTGCTGAACCCATGACCCTTTGGCTCAAACGAAACACTATTTTGTCAGTGCTTCACACTGTCTTTCAAATGAACTAGAAATCTTTTCCAACATGTCAGTTTTTTAAACGGAAGAGAAATTCTAGGGTCATACATGAATATTTCTCACTGCAGAGCAGGGCTGGGGAATCTTTCAGCCTATGGGCCGCATTCTGTTCTGGGCAACCTTCCGAGGGCCAGGAAAGAGTGGTGGGTGGAGCCAAGGCAAAAGTGGGCAGGCCCACAAATGTAAATTTTACCTTTTCACAGTCAGCTAGTTTCTATACACACCCGCACATCCTTCTTTCCCTTTCATCCAGACAAGCAGCAGGCATATCGGAGTTCAAGGACACATTGAAGCCAGGCAAAAATACCCTGGGTGCAAACCAGGGTCCATGAGTG
Organism: Rhineura floridana; assembly: GCF_030035675.1. NCBI lineage: Eukaryota > Metazoa > Chordata > Lepidosauria > Squamata > Rhineuridae > Rhineura > Rhineura floridana. The sequence goes on along the minus strand of NC_084483.1, from coordinate 186,760,672 downwards.
GTGTGGTCTTGAGAGAGTTCTGAGGGCCAAATAGAGAGGCATGGAGGGCCACGTTTGGCTCCCAGGCCTCAGTTTCCCCCACACCTGCTGAAGAGAGATGTAATAGAAGCTCTTCAGTTGCAATAAAGCCCTGCTACATATTTTGTGTAGCCACTAGTAAAATGTTAGATCTGTTTGCTTCCTGAAGGGTGCTTGTAGGTGGTGGTGTTGATGCACTAACTATTGCTGTACATTTTTCCTTAGGTGTCACTCCAGTTGATGGCATGCCAAGCCAACCCTACTCTGAATGTTACCCAGTTATGTTAGATGGCTCCCTGGTGGGCTGGATAGAGAAAGATCTGGCTCCTGGCCTGGTGGAGACACTCAGGCGCTTTAAGGTGAGCCTTGCTTGCACTGCAGTGCTTAAAAGTCTCCATGCTCTGGAGAACATCTTGTAGCATTTTTGATGATCAAGTGGTCTTTAGCTATATTTGCCCTTCAGAATTAGAAGATTCCCCTGCTGTGTCATTTTCAGCTTCAAAATTCTCACCATTTAATTAAACCTCTTGTTCCTCGCTCCTTCCGTATTTCTCACTCTTGCTCTGTTTTCTCTTTTCATTTGGCCCTATTACTTGTGTGTGCTTGGCTCTCTGTCGCTTTGGTTGAAGGATACAAAATGTTAATGTTTTATATGCTTTTTTCTTCCGTTGGCTTAATGTATTTATGTTTATGTTTTTAAATGGAAGTTGCTTGGAAACCTTTTATGTTACAAGCGACTAATACGTTTAATAAATATTAATAATAACAAAAATAAAATTGACTCTTCTTTTGTTGATTATGTGCTAATAGGCAATGCAAGAAAAGAAAATTCCGGTTTGGACAGAGGTGGTCCTTATCCCAATGACGGGAAAGCCCAGCCTTTACCCAGGGCTCTTCATTTTCACCACCCCTTGTAGGATGATGCGTCCTGTACAAAATTTGGCCCTGGGAAAAGAAGAGTTGATTGGCACGATGGAACAGGTAACTGTGATGTTCCTATATTAATGTATATATGGTAAGTGTTGGTTGTTTAGAAGATACATGGTAAGTGGAGTGAAAGAGGAGGGGGGGTGAATGGGCAGTAGAATGCTAGATGATTGGCTGAGTGTTTAAAATGGCTGAACGTATAAAAGGAAGATTGAGTGTGGTGGATGAGGTGAAACTGAGTGGGTTGCTTGGTGGGGTTTAGAGAGTTGTTTGCCAGGAGAGAGTGGAGAAGGAGGGGGGTGGAGTTCAGATTAGTATTGAGTAAAACCATATGCTTATGTGCCTTAAGAAGAAATCTTGTTAATCTTGTTAGCTTTGTTATCTTTAATAAATACTTAATTTGGTTTACCAAAGGCCTGATCCTTGGCTGGGGTTTCACAGACCAGAAGGGAGGGTAAGGTAATGACCAAGGCTGAAGGGAAACTGTAACAAAGGGTGGCAGCGGTGAAGAGAATAACAATACCAGTATTCAGAGTCTCTGGGAATACTAGTATTAGGACGTGACTGGTGGTTGCCTAGCAGGGGGATCTGTTGAGATCTGTGCTAGAGCGGGGAGAGAAACAATAAAAAAGGACAGTCCGGACTGGTGGAGTCCCTGGTGGTGCCTAGTGACAGGCAGTAGCCACGCGCAGGTAGGAACCTGACAGGGAGAGCCAGGGAAGGGCCTCACAGTAACTGCGTACATACTGATCATAAAGAGATGATCTTGGGAATCTGTTTGGTGTATTTGAACAATAGTATCCTATCTGGGTCATTGAACTCCCTTGGGAGTTGTTTTCATAGGATCATAGATCTTGGAAGGGATCTTGGAGATCATCTAGTTCAACCTCCTTGCTCGGTGTAGGATGCAACTTAATATTGGTTTCGAAAGGGAAGGGCTGCTGGTCAGAGGTAAAGCATATACTCTGCATGTAAAAAGTCCCAGGTTCATTCCCTGACAACTCCAGGGCTGGGAAAGGCCCCTGCCTGAAATCCTAGAGAGCTGCTGCCAGGCAGCAGAGACTAGTGGTTCCCAGACTCTGGTCTATGACATGGCTTGTCTCTGGAATTGTAGTTGAAGATGGGAGATGGAACATCCATTGCACTTAATATTCATATTGATTTTAACTGTATTTTTATTGCTGCTTTTGTTTCTTAAATTGCGGAATGTGAGAAATGAAAGATGCAATAAATCACATTTTTTAAAAAAATCATCTAGCACAGCATATTACAACTGCTGCAATAGGCAGAAAGTCATTAACTGGTCCACCAAGACCCACGGCGAGTTTCAAGTGGTCCATGGCGTGAACCTCTGCTCTAGATGAACCCATGGTCTGACTCAGTCTCTTGGGGTATATAGGCATATGTCTCTCTTTCTATATGCTACTGCAATTTTCTATGTAATTTTGGCTTGCATAACTACTTTTTAAAAAGGCTGTGAACTAGACATTGTTATAAAGAGTCATTGCTAACAAGGTAGTCCGGTAGATATTGCACATCTGTGACCATTTATTCTGGGTGCTCGTGTTAGTAGTTCTGCAACCACAACCATTAGTATTGATTTTGCCAGACATGTTTTAATACTACTGTTGTACGTGACAGTCACCTTATCTTGTGGAATATTCCATCCAGCAGGAATATATTTAAAAATGATCTACCATTACCAAGACTGTTAAATCTGCTGTAGATAGCATTGAAGGTACTCTTTTGATTTTATGTGTTAAGACTTATTTTCTCTTTAATAACACAGGGTTGAATATTGCTGGTTTTGCTTTGTGCAGAAATCTTTTTTCCAAAAGCTTTGCTTGAATTTAATGTGCTTGGTTACCACTCATAGGAGCTAGAAGTAGCCCAGTGGGTTTAATCTGTTCTCCCAGTGATTGCTTCTGAAAGTGATATAAGCTGGACTCTCCTTATCCCAGGTCTTCATGAACATTGCTGTGTCTGAGGATGAAATCAAACCAGGGCTGACCACTCACCAGGAGCTCTTCCCCCACAGCATGTTAAGTGTGGTGGCAAGTTTCATTCCCTTCTCTGATCACAACCAAAGTCCCAGAAACATGTACCAGTGTCAGATGGGTAAGTATCTTTTTTTTTTTTACCCAGGCCTTTGGCACCTCTAGATGCATTTTTAGGACCCACCATATCCTTCTGATGTATGCTATTTTAACTGATCTTAATTTTGTGTTTTGTTGTGACCCATTCTGGGACCTTACAGTGAAGGGTGTGCAAGAAATCCTACAAATCAAAGGCTCATAGCAACATCATCCTCCAAGTGTGGATCCTTATGTAGCGAGATGGTTCCTGTCCACACCAGAGTGAAGGCATCAGCTGGCTTGGTGGGGGTGGGGGGGATAGCAAGGTTTGAAAAAAAAATAGACATTTGGAGGGGGGAAAGAACCCTAACAGGAGGGGGAACCTACAAACAGCCTGAGCGTAGTCAATGGATACACAATGCTGATTGATTGTCGGGAGAAACAGAGAACCAGGTTGGGAGAGGAATGGAACTGAGTATCATGGAAGGCCGATGGCCATGCTGGCTGGGGCTGATGGGAGTTGCAGTCCACCGCACCTGTAGGATACCAGATTGGTGAAGGCTGCTCTACACAGTACATAAATCTGATGGTGATGATAATATACTTTGTCTTATCTGTCCTCCCACCTACCCAAGCTTCTCCGTCCTTTCCGCCTCTCCTTTTCTCAGTCCGCTGCTTTCTGTGCCATTTCTTCACTTTTCCTTTGCATCCTGGTTTCTTGAACCCGATCCCTACTCACCTTCCTTACCTCTCCACGCAGCTCTTCTTTCTGGTCACATGCGAGACTTTCCCCCTATCAAAAACCAGTCTTTCACTGTCCTGGCAGGGGACGGGCTGTAGCTCAGTGGCAGAGCATCTGCCTTGCCTGTGGACGGTCTCAGGTTGAATCCCCAGCATCTCCAGGTGTAGCTGGGAGAGACCTGAGTAGTCTGAACCCTGGAGGGCCATTGCCAGGCAGTGTAGACAGTACTGAGCAAGATGGATCCCAACGATCTGACCCTGTAAAAGGCAGCCAGCTCCCTATGCTCCTAAATCAAATGGTTTGCAAATATTTTGTGGTTGGCAGTTTCACACTCTCAGCACCAGGGCCGGTGCCAAAGGGTGGCCAGGTCGGGCCCCGGCTGAGGGCCCCACGGCCCACAGGGGCCCTTGAAGGGCCCCTCGTTTGGGTGGGGGAGTAGTGCTCCCCTTATTGCAGGGAGGGAGCTTCCAGGCTGCCCGCCCGTTCCCTTGCTTCACCTACCTCTCCTGTTTTCTGCTGCTGTGCACGCTGTGCATCCAGGGTTGCCATCAACTAAGATGGCGGCGGAGGCTTCTTTAAGGAGCTGATGCCCCTACGGCCATCTTGGTTGATGGCAGGCATGCACATGCACATAGCATACAGCGCTTGCGTGCCATCAACCAAGATGGCGGCGGGGACATCAGCCCCTTAGAGAAGCCTCCACTGCCATCTTGGTTGACGGCAGCCCTGCACATGCTGCACGCACAGCAGCAGGAAACAAGGGAGGGAGGTGGAACAGGCAGGAGCTGCGCCCCCGGGGCAGTCTGGTGCCGGCCCTGCTGAGCGCCCGGACTGTTAAGAGAATTTTCTTCACCGTCAGACTTCATTTTGACATAACGAGCATGTACTAATGAAGTAAAATTGTCCTATCGTGAAAAAGACCACAGGAAGAAGGAAGGGAATTCTTCAGAACTTAAACCTCAGGTTGCAGGAGGCAGAGACCTGATGCTGGAAACTTTGGATTGCACATAGAGGGTCCTCACATATTTGAAATAAAGTCAATACGTGGAAGTGAATGCCTTAATGCTCTGTTATGAAACACAGGTGCCTTACATCAGCTCAGACTAATTTGTCCATTTTATTTATTTATATTTATTATTACATTTCTACCTCACCTCTTCCCCCAAAAGAGCTCAAGATGGTGTACATGGTTCTCCTCCCTGTTTCATCCTCACAACAACCCTGTGAGGTAGCTTAGGTTGAGATACAGTGACTTGCCCAAGGTCACCTAGTGCATTTCATGGCTGAGTGGGGATTTTGAACCATGGTCTCCCAACACTCTAACCGCTATACCAGTATTGCCTACTCTGAGTTGCAGGGGCTGTTCAGGATCTTGGACAGACACAATTATTTATTTATTTATTTAATTTGTTCAGCGCCTCATACCTAGTAGTCTCTAGGCGGCTTACACTTTAAAAACACACAATATAAAATGTATTTTAAAAACCTACAATATGCAAAATTTAAAAACCAAACAGACCAAGGCACCAATTCCCATCCCCTGCTACCTGATTCTGTGGAGATGCAAGGAGTTGAACCTGTGACCTTCTGCGTGCAAAGCATGCGCTCTGCCATTGATCTATGGTCTTTCCCCTGTGGAAGACACACAAAATTTTGCATGTCTTTCATTTCATCTTACGACTACCACTTGGATTTTCCAGGCAAACAAACTATGGGTTTTCCACTTCTAACCTTCCAGTACCGGTGTGATGATAAACTCTACCGGCTTCAGACCCCTCAAAGCCCCCTGGTACGGCCATCTATGTATGATCATTATGACATGGACTCCTACCCAACTGGCACAAATGCAGTTGTTGCTGTGATCTCCTATAGTGGCTATGACATGGAAGATGCAATGGTAAGTCCTCAGTTTAGAAAAAGAAGAGAAGCAAACTTGGACCTAATTTCTCCCTTCCTTATTCATCAGCTCAGGGTGAAAATTAGGGGGGTGGGAGTGGAACTTTATCCTCCTGTTACAAATGAAAACATTCATTGAAGAAAATCTACCGTCTCGCACCAATAGCCAGAAATGAGAAGGCATATGCCTTGGAGAATGCATCTGGCAAGTGTCCACCAGGGAGGATATTCTGTAAAATGGGTGTGGGGAACATTTGACCCTCCAGATGTTGCTGAACGACGACTCCCTATCATCCCCTGCCATTGGAGGGCCAAAGGTTCCCCACCCCAGCTGTAAAACAAGGACGCCACCAATCTATTTCTGGTCACGGTGGTCTCCTTTTGATCTCAACTCACTGTGGAGGAGTGCAAGGAAGAAGATTCTCTCCAAGGTGGGGATGGGGAACCTGTGGCCTTCCCAGATGATGTTGGACTGCAACTCATCATCCCTGATGGCTGGCCGTGCTAGCTGGGGGCCAGTGGGAGTTGGGAGTCCAACAGCATCTGGAGGGTTGCAGGTGCCCTATCCCTCACTTAAGGCTGCACCTGACTTTAAAGATGAAAAACAGCAGCTTTGGCTTATCCTGGAAACAAAATAGTTGGTTTTGACATTTTTAGGGCTTACAACATCTGGCCTATCTGAAGGCCTGGTTATTGCCATTTGAGCCAGACAGATGGGCTGTCTTCCGAGTCCCAGGTCATAACTTTAAGAAGCTGGAAATTAAGGGTTTAATGAGATGGGGGAAGTCCATAAGTGATTGTTGCCATATCTTCCCTAAGCTCTGCAACTAGATCACTTGAAAACCACTCTATTTGTTTAGTTAGTTGAAACATTTCTGTCCCGTTCTTCTACCCTACAGTGGGGCACTCAGGGCGGCTCACAATGCCATCACACACAGTAAATAAAAACACAAAAACATTAAAATAAATAAAAATACATATAGTTAGCAATTCAAGGGAGTGATATTAAAAGGGGACTAAAGAGGTAAAACTACAAAGGGGGGGATGAAATCAGCTTCAGGCTATACCTTCAGTCCCTCCCAATGGCCCTCTGGAACGAGATGATTTTCAGAAATCTCCAAAACACTGTCAGGGTGGGAGCACAGCTGGCTTCTTGGGGGTAGGGTATCCCAAACCCCGGGAGCCACAGCTGAAATCTCTCCCGCATGCCTACCAGTCTAACATCATAACCCAACATATTGTTTATGCCTAGGTTTTGTTTTTATGATGATGATTTAGTTTTCATTGATTTCTAGCTTGCCTTTTAGGGGGTATAATATCCCCCAAGGCTCACTACAAATAAATGAAAAGCCACATTAAAATTCAAGATTTAAAACACAAGTAAAAACAATGAACTTTAAAATAACTGCTGTAGACAAAACAGTTCTTAAATGGAACCATAATGAAATAGTCTGAATGCAGGGATGAAAAGGTCTTCAGGTTTTCCTGAAGGCCAAGTTTTTGTTTGACACTGATGTGTGTGGGGTTGTGTTTGTCTTTTGTTTAGATCTTGAGCAAGTCTTCATGGGAGAGAGGGTTTGGACATGGAAGTATCTACAAAACAGAGCGTATTGACCTTGCGGAAAAAATCAAGCAGGGAGAGGACAACCTGGTGTTCGGGATTGGCCGCGATAGTCTGATGACATTGCAGAATCTAGACGCTGATGGTCTGCCCCACATCGGAGCCAGGCTTCAATATGGAGACCCCTATTATAGTTATCTGAATCTCAACACGGGGGAAAGCTTTGTAACCTACCACAAGTGAGATCAAATTGCTTCTATCTAGCTACAGTTTTCAAGAGAAAGTGATTTTTATTTTATTTTATTGTAAATTGCCTACTACAGAGCTGGGAAACCTCTGGCCTTCTAGGTGTTGCTGGTTACAAATCCCATCATCCCTGACCATTGGCGATGCTTACAAATTCATAAAGGCTATCAATGGCTAGAAGCCATTGATAATAATTACATCAGTGGTATTGCAGGATCTTTTGTTTGTCTCCATCTTTCTTTTATTAGGTATCTGTACTGTGTGAATACGTGAGACGTCTCCCCCCCCCAAATAACTTGCAATTAGCTTTCCTGCAGAAGCTCATCTAACGCTGTTTCAAACCTTTCTCCCTTTTTTTTCTAGAAACAAGGAGATCTGTGTTGTGGATAACATCAAAGTATGCAGCAATGACACTGGGACTGGAAGCTTCAAGTGTGTGTGCATCACGCTGAGAGTCCCCCGGAATCCAACAATTGGGGACAAATTTGCCAGCCGGCACGGTCAGAAAGGCATCTTGAGCCGGCTATGGCCAGCTGAGGACATGCCATTTACTGAAAGTGGAATGGTGCCAGATATCCTCTTCAACCCTCATGGTTTTCCATCCCGAATGACCATTGGCATGTTAATTGAGAGCATGGCGGGCAAATCTGCAGCACTGCACGGGCTTTGTCACGACGCCACCCCCTTCACGTTCTCCGAGGAGAACTCTGCTGTGGAGTACTTTGGCGAGATGCTAAAGGCAGCTGGCTACAACTACTATGGGATGGAGAGAATGTACAGTGGTGTGTCGGGCGTAGAGCTTGAAGCGGACATCTTCATCGGCATTGTGTACTACCAGCGCCTGAGGCACATGGTCTCTGACAAGTTCCAGGTGAGGACTACAGGGGCCAGAGATAAAGTGACCAACCAGCCCATTGGAGGGCGGAATGTTCAGGGTGGCATCCGTTTTGGAGAGATGGAGCGGGACGCTTTGCTGGCTCACGGGACGTCCTTCTTGCTGCACGATCGCCTTTTCAACTGCTCCGATCGTTCGGTGGCCCACGTGTGTGTTGAGTGTGGCAGCCTGCTTTCTCCTCTGTTGAAGCCTCCTCCTGAGTGGTCCACCACATGCATCAGGCAACACGTTTGCACTCTTTGTGGCCGGAGCGACACTATTGAAACTATCGCTGTCCCTTACGTGTTCCGATGCTTTGTGGCAGAACTGGCTGCCATTAACATAAAAGTGAAGCTTGATGTGAATTAGTTCTGGCAATATGGACTGTCCTTAATGCAGGGAGAGAACAGCAAATACATTTTTCTTTTGGAACTATTTTTTTAAAAGCTGCTAACTCGTCATGAACTGTAACATTAGTCTGACATATATTGAAAAGCTTGAATGGAATGGGGTAACCCAGAATGACGAAAAAGCGTAAGTAAAAAGTCACAGTTTTATTCCATTTGTGTAAATTAAAATTGTATTTAAAAAGCCCAACGCGTTTTGGCTGATCTTATATAGCCTTCATCAGGGGATGCTTATTTTAAATTCTTCCTTCAAAGTAATGATGATTCAGATTCTCTTCAAAAGATTGTGGATTATCAGCAGCACATTCGTCAGGCCGAATCTAGTGAGCGTGACGAACGTGCTGCTGATAATCCACAATCTTTTGAAGAGAATCTGAGTCATCATTACTTTGAAGGAAGAATTTAAAATAAGCATCCCCTGATGAAGGCTATATAAGATCAGCCAAAACGCGTTGGGCTTTTTAAATACAATTTTAATTTACACAAATGGAATAAAACTGTGACCTTTTACTTATGCTTTTTCGCCATTCTGGGTTACACCCCTCCATTCAACTATTTCATTGAATGACATCCACTTTTTACCTACCCCTCATATATTGAAAAGCAAAATGGAACTCTACTTAGTGTTGAAATTTACAAGGAAATTAGACTCCTAGATCACATGGGATAAGGAATGGACTAATTAGAACAATTCTTGGAGCTTTCTGTAAATGCTTGACAGCTTACCTTTTTAAGGTAAATGTGCTCTGCAGCTAGATGTGGTCCTCCAGATTTGTGTTGGCTGTTGGACTACAGTTCCCATCATCCCTGATCATTGGCCTTGCTGGCTGGGGCTGATGGAAAATGGGGTTCAACAACTTCTGGAGGACCACAGCCTTCTTGTGTCTGAGCTAGGAGATCCAAATAACTTTTCTGTTATGTTCGGGGTTTTCCAGTGTGGTGATTATGCTGATAACAGAGGCTGGGAAGTTTAAAAGATGAGCCAATCAGAAGTCTTTGCAGTAGAAAAGAGACATGTGCCTTTTACGCCTCCATATGCTATCCCAATGTTAAACATTTGCTTACATTATTTGGATAGAAAATGGCTTTAGCCACAACTCCTCAGGGAGCCCTGAATGGGGGATGTCAGTAGAAATGCTGTAAAGGCAACAATTTTCTCCCTTCATCATAGTTGAGGATTGCAGCCTCTGACTTGAATGAAAGGAATTTTGTTGTAGAGAGAAGCCCATGATGGGTACCAAAAAAGTTCCTTATGATGATTTCTCCTTGTACTCTGAAGGCCAAGCTATATGCCCCATTACTATTTTACACCCATCATGCCATTTCTGAGCTGCGTGCTAGTGTCCAGAAAGACAAATCCATGTCTCTACTCCTCCAGATAGTGAACTGCTTATTTCCTCAAAGTAGGCTTCTGTGCAAGGATTTGGGGGGGGGTTGCTTTTTGTTGATCCATTTAATAGGATCTGATTAATATTTGCTGCTTTTTAAAAATGTTTCTGAAATGCTGCCATGTTTTGGCTGTGGATTCCCATTGTTTGCATCTGTGGAAGATGATTTATTTTCTTGAATTAAAAAAAACCCTTATGTCAGTACTGCTCTTGAATTTTATTCTTTGATATTTTGGTTTTGTTAGGATGCATGGCCAAGTAAACCTGATCTTGAACCTAAAACATCAGCTCAACAGTCCTTTAGTAATTATTCATTGTCTTTCACACACATGCTGCAAGGGTCAGGAGCACTGTGCATTGATACAAAAGGCAGAAACCAGGTGATGGGTTCAGATGTCTTACTGGCAAGGTAGTGCCATATGAATGTTGAACATGACAGTTCACAGGGGGTGGAATTAAAAAATGAAAGCATACTATGCTGTGCTTGAGTAGTAATTGCCAGGCAGCTGCAGGAGGGAGATCAAATTCTTCCTGCAGTGTCCCAAAGGTTTTAAATTCATTATTCTGTGTTATGATCTGTGAGAGATACACTATACCCCTCTCTGCCTGTGTTTTCCATAAGGCTGGATATTAATTTTTTAAAATCTGTTGCAAGGATCCAGGTGTGGGAGCGCAAGAAGTTGCTGTTCCCTAACACAGCATAAACCCACAGGTGCACTTCCATGAAATGCCTTTGTGCTTTTGGTTAAACTACAGTCTATCCGTTATTCAGGTGCATCCTTTGCGTTGCTCACTGCCAGCTGGAGGCCAGCTTTGTGGCTTAGAGATGTTGCCAGCCAACGGCTGCCCTGGGGTAGAAAGTTGGAGGTTTTAATTTTTCTGCGCTCCTTTCCCATTTTGTGTTTCAGCTGGCAAGACCACTCTTCAGATCAGGCCCCTGCTATAGGGTGCCCCAATAAATGAGTCACAAAGTAGGTATCATTAATCGGATTAGATATTTCATCCAGACCGGGCAAAAATACAGTATCACACTGCCTTAACTTGGGGGTATATTTGGCCCCTAATGAGATTTCCAATGGACGGATGAGGTCATTTTGTGCCTCAGACCTCTTAATTTGTCGCTACAAGTGTGCTTCGCACTACTAAAGTACCTTGAGCAAAAAACTTGTTCAGAGGAGGTAGAATATTTCTGAGCAGTACACATTGCCTCTTCCTCCAGGAATATTGAGTAAACGGGTATTTTTGGACACCAGTAGAATTATTTTTGGTTTTCAGAAGGAAAATGGAAAGTGGTTATGTGCCTCCAAGTCGACTATGACTTATGGTGACCCTATGAATCGGTGACCTCCAAGAGCATCTGTCATGAACCACCCTTTTCAGACCTTGTAAGTTCAGGTCTGTGGCTTCCTTGATGGAATCAATCCATCTCTTGTTTGGCCTTCCTCTTTTCCTACTCCCTGCTGTTTTCCCCAGCATTATCTTTTCTAATGAAAACAGAAGTGGTAACTGGCTGAAATTTGGGGACGTATTGGTGACAGTTTGTGACAATGTCCTAGAAAGACACCCCTGTAGGTCTGCCTATGTGTAAATTACACAATGAAAAGTGTACCTGAGGGTCCAAATGGACCCCAGAAGTCAGGATTGAGGTTAAGGCTTCATATTACTCTATTGACAAATGTTTGTCTTGAGAAATTCCTCTTTTAAAAGTTTTTTGCTTCTCAAGGCATCAACACAGTTTAATAAAGGGTAATTTGGCTGTGCCTGCTCCAAGCAAAGATAACAGGGGAGGGGGAATGGAATCAAGTTCCCTTTCAAATGTCCGTTTCCTAAAATATTCTTATATCAAACTCCTGATCAGGCAGCATTTACTTGATAGGTAAATCAACTCTATAGTTTAGAGAAAGGATAGCCAAACCCAAAGGTTTATATATCCATTCTGTTCTACTTATAGAATTCCTCCAAGGTGCTCAAGAGAGTGGACATGGTTCTCTCTTCTCCATCTTATCCTCACAATAGTCCTGTGAGGTAGGCTAGGCTGAGAGACAGCAACTGGCCCATTGAGCTTCATAGCCGTGTGTGGATTTAAATCCGGTCCTCTCTGGTCCTAGATCAACATTTTAACCACATTAGAACATAGTGACTCTTATATTTGCATTAGATAGGTTGGATTCACAGTAGTAGGTCTCTTCCATAGAAAGCATTCTTGTCTTAGTGGGATTTACTTCTATGTCCAGAGTTTCTTATATAAAATGCCCACTTTGGGTTTTTTTTAAAGCGATCCTTGGAGAGGCCAACAAGGAAACCCCAGTTCTATTTGTTAGTCTGCAGAAAATTGAAAAAGCTTTCTGTAGCAATAAATCACACCTTGATTTGTTAAAAAAGAAGCCAGGTTGTGGACTAGGCTCATTGATTTTGGATTTATGTATGCCATTATTCTGCCAAAACACTGAAAAGGCTCAAAATGGGGTAATAGGTACCATGTTCTGCTCCAAGAGAATCTCAGCTTGCTTTTTTTAAAAAATCAAGTTTGTAGGCCTCATGGCTGCAATTATATGTTTGAAAATGTATGGGAGATTATTGTTAAAATTTCAAACACCAGAGAGGTGGTTGAGGAAGATGAAGTGGGGGTTTTATTGTCTTTGCATCTCTCCTGACTAGCAAAAGCACAATGCATTATACAAAGTAAGGTAAGATACAAATTTGCTGAATTTCCATAATTATACAAATGGCAGAATCCAGCTTTTCTGGGTGCAATCTTGGGATTGCTTGGGTGTAGAACTGTATTTTTTTAGCACTACACTCGTACAATTTTAAATAAATGAACAGCAGCCTAAAGCACACTTTAGTAAAGAACACTTTGTATTACAACTTACAGAACTGATTCAGTGCAGTAGTAGCCTCTTGTCCACATGTTTTATGACCATGCAAACCAGCAGGGTTTAAAAACCAGTAACAGTGCTGTATATGCACACAGACATAGAGAAATTGCTCCTGAAGTCCACAAATCCAACAGGTTTGGTAAGTATTGCTTGTTTCTGGTGTGGAAATATTCTGTTTCTATTCATGAAGGGTGGTTTTCCCAAGGTTTGGGTCTTCGGGCCATTTGAGAGGGTGTAGGACTTCCATTTGTTGCAGTGATATTTAGCTTCTGGAGTCCAGGGATGTTTTGCCCAGTCTGGACCAAGCGAAAGATCTCGGAAAAAGACACTGAAACATCAGGAGGTTGAGGTTGATCAGCTGGGCCCTCCTGAGTTTCTTCCTTTCTATCATCCACAGTACTGGGAAGTGAGCTTGTTGTCTCTGCCGCTGTGGATTCCATTCTTTAATGAATGGCTGACTGATATCCTGCAAGAACTAGCTGTGTAATGTTCACCGTTCACTTGGGTATCAAAGAAAAGAGAGCCTCAGAAGCACACCTAAAAAAAGACATTTTTTCCATATTAAAGAGAGCAATTTGAGCTCCAGGTTAGGTTCCTCTTTTCTTGTAGATCTGCACTGTATATTGCAAGCATTATTATACCACTTTAAACAGTCAAGGGTTTCCCCAAAGAATCCTGGGAACTCTAGTTAGAGACCCTTATTCCCCGCAAAGAGTTATATGTTCCCTGGGAAGAGGGACCGTTAAACCACTCTGAAAACTGTAGCTGTGAGGGGGAATAAGGCTCTTCTGACAGCTCTCCATACCATTAACTATAGTTCCCAGGATTCTTTGAGGGCTGTTTTTAAACTATTAGGCTGTGTACACACCGTGCATGTAAAGCACGTGCATGCACACACACACACGCGAAATCTGGCAATTGTAGTTTGTTAAAGGTGGTGGCAATTGTAGCTCTTTCAGGGGAATGCTATAGTTCCCAGGCTCATTATTCAGCACGGTTAACAAACTACAGTCCCCAGGATTCTTGCGTGTGTGTGTGTTTAAATCAAATATATGGCGTGCATGAAGCTTCTGAAAGGGGATTCTAGAGTAGTCCCATCAGTTTCCCGGGCCTGCCATACTGTATAGCCTCCTTTTGGGGGAGAACCCCTATCCCCAGCCCACCAACGGATCAGCCCGGTCCTCTGCACCTTTACACAGAAGGTAAATCCCTACCAGGTTCAAATTGGACTACTCTACAGTAAAAGGGCACACGACTGCAATTCCCTAAAGACCCGCGGTCCCCAAAGCAGCTGCTGCCGTCGACGTACCAGACGTGGAGAGCGGTGCATGGCTACTAGCCGCGCCCTTCCCAAGCAGAGGGGCCCGGAAGGCAAAATCCATTCCCAGCCAGGCTGATCCACTCCGAGCAGACTTCCTGGAAGTTACCACCAGGGCAGAGAGGGGGAGGGAGGGCCATACCAAGAGCTATCTGAGGGGGGGGGGAACGAGGCGTCACAATCTCTCTTGAGAAAGCCAGAGGTATTCCTTGAGGAAAAGGAGTGCAGCCTCCTTACGATTTTAAACCTGCTTTTCCTTACTTGTGAGAACACGACAGAAATCGTATCGCATGCGCTTCATTTAGTCGACTGATCGAATGATTAAGCCAGGGGTTCCCAAACTGTGGTCCACAAACTTAATCCCAGTGGTCCACGGCATGTCTGGATTAAATATTCATATTGATTTTAATTGTCTTTTTATTCCTCCTTTTATTATTTATTTATTTAGACAATTTCTGTACTGCTTATATTTTAAGTGTTGTTCAACGTGAGTTAAAACGTCTTAAACATCAAATACAAAAAACACTACAGTCTATAAAGCACAACTAATAACTGGCCATCCTTTTTAGCATCAACATTGCAAAGCAATTGCTTTAATTCTTATATCGTATTTTATCGTATTACGGTTTGAATTCTATGGCATACAAATCGCTATAAAATACAATATAAGACACAGGTGGGAAAATCAGTGGTCTGCCAAGACCATCAGCAATTTCAAGTGGTCTGTGGGGGAAGAAGTTTGGAAACAACCAGAAGAAGTTCTTAAATCTGTATACATATGCATGTAAATAAAAACAATGGGTTGATCCAAAAGGGAAGCAAGCAAACAAACCCAAAAAACCTTACACAAGAATCTTTTCCATCTCCTCATCCCTGCAACAGCCCTCCTGCAGCTACTCCCTTGAAAAGTCTTTGCAGAGGGTCTCTAGGCCCTCTTGAACAGCCAGGAGATGAGGTAGGGGGATGCAGTGGGAAGTGGAATCACTCACACTTGGGTGGAGCCACCTTGCCCAAGTGTTTTATCATCACTCCCACCCACCCTGTGAGGCAGACTAGGCTGAGAGAGTGACTGGCTCAAGATTCCGTGGTGAGCTTCATGGCTGAGTGGGGGTTTGAACCATAGTATCCCCTGTCTTAATCTGGCACTAAAACTGATGACTAGGGTTACAGTCCTAACCTGATTTACCTGGGAATAAGCCCCCCTTGAATTCAATATGATTTACTTTGAGTAGATGTGGTTAGGATCGTGCTGTAGGGCTCTGTTTACTGCATGTAAAATCCTGCACCAAGAAAAGCTGAATTCTGCAACTTGCATGAATCATGCAGAATGAGCTACTTTGCATAAATTGCCCTTATTGAAGAATTATTTTTTTCAGTTTCTTCCTATTTTGTATAAGCCCATGTGATACATGCAACTTTGGCCCTCAAGGCAAAGAGTAGACAATTTGAATCAGGAAAATGGTGGGGGCAAAATATTTTTTAAAAACCATCCCTCAGTGCTTCAGCTCTGATCCAGGTTTCTGACCCTCACCCGTACACTTGCTTAACCCTGGGAGATCCTGGTCAGGGACCTCCTACTTCATGTCTTTTTTGGCCCTGAGATTCTCAGAATAATTCCAGGCCCAGCACCACATTTGTGCTGTTTCTTGCAGGATATATATTGTTGCTGCTGTTATATATGTATGATTTACAATTGTACCTGAGATAAGCAGGTAATAACTTTTGAAACTTTTTATGTTCTTATATGTTCTTATTATAATTGTTTTAAATTTGTTTGTATTGTATAGATACTATGTTATGTATTGGCAAATGTTGTTGGTATGTTATGTGTTGTAAACCACCCTGTGGCCTCTTGACAAAGGGTAGTGTATAAATTTAATAAATTATATATATCTATATCTATGTGTCTCAAATAAAAAGTGTAAGCTTTCAAAGTGCAATTGGACTCTGCAATCTTTATGTCAAGTTCTGGTAGCACTCATACAAGCCAGCCACAGAGCCGAAATAATCAAAAACAGTGCTTAAAACAAATGAAACACCTTGGTTGTTTACTATAGTGCAGCTGTGCAACCGTTAGCTGTGGGAAAGGAGAACTGAGGTCAGAAGGGAAGACTTGCTGAGAGATGAGCTGGGCACATTTGTCTGCTAGCGCACTCTCTGTTAGGAGCGCACTCTCTGTTAGGACCGCTGCTGCTGCTGCTGCTGCTGCTCTTCACAAAATGCCAGAGGCTCTCAGTGTTATATTGGCCTGGAGGCCACTTGGGCACCTCCTGACCAGCGCAGCACTCCAGCTTGTGACCTGTGAGTAAAACATGCCACCTTACCTCCTTGCTTGTTGGGATCCATGTTAGAGGGGGCGGGAGGAAAGACAGTTGCTTCTCCCCATATTTATATTTTTAAATAAAACAAATTAAGTTGAATTCCCAGGATTTTTGGGGGATGGGATAAATGTGTTTTAAATTTATGGTGTGTAAGTAGTCTCAAGTTTAGACTCCAAATAAAGATAAATCAAATTTTGACCCAAGAAATGCAAACTGCACTCAGGATAAATTATGCAAATTGTTACAATATATGCAAATGTGTTTTACTTAATTTTGCATGGTTTTGTCTGAACCAGACATGGTTGGGGGAGATAGTAAAAGAAGAAAATAATTCCAAACTATGCTGAGAGCAGTGACACAGCAGGAGGAACGCTGTTCGACAGGTAACCATGCAAAGCAGAGGAGATCCACCTGCATGGTAGAGCTGTTTGCCTGCACCTTTACTGAAGTGCCTTTTACTTGCCACAACCATTTGGTTGAGGCAAGTGGGCTGGTAGCTGCCGCAAGAATAGTGAAGAGGAGGTGAAAGGGAGTAAATGCCACTGTGTCACATGATCACTTGCCACCTCTCTGGATGAAGAAGGAGGCTGAGAAACCCTGTGCAATTGCTAGTGTGTTGGCTTGGATATAGGAAGTGAACAGAGGCTTTGGGAGGGTCTTGGGCAGGACTAGAGTGGAATTCAGGTGGGTCTTGGGAAGGCTTGTTCTCCTACCTAATTATTTTAAAGGGTGAGCTCAGCCTACCTAGTTGTTATTTTATTGAGGGTCTCATTACTTAACTTTTTATTTGTGTTAAAAAAATGTAAATGTACTGCCTTCAAGTCGATTCCAACCTATGGCGACCATATGAATAGCGTTTTTGTGAAGCTGAGAGGCAATCACTGGCCCAAGGTCACCCAGTGAGCTTCATGGCTATGTGGGGATTCGAACCCTGGTCTCCCAGGTCCAACACCTGTTTTAGGTTAACAGAAAACAATAGGGGGTTTTCATGTTTGTGTTTAGCTTGCCTCATGGCCTGCAAGGAGCTGCACTTTGATGTAACGTATACATTGCCCCGTATCATCCACAGAATTTCACCCCTGGGCATACTGCTTCCAACAGTGGAGGTAGAACTTAGCCATCATGGCTAGTAGCCATTGATAGCCTTACCCATCATGAATTTGTCTAGTCCTCTTTTAAAGCAATCCACATTGGTGGCCATCACTGCCTGCTGCGGGAGCTAATCCCATAGTTCAACTATGCGGTGTGTGAAGAAGTACTTTCTTTTGTCTGTTCTGAATCTTCCAACATTCAGCTTCAGTTCTAATGTTATGACAGAGAGAGAAGAACTTCTCCCTATCCACTTTCTTCACATCATGCATAATTTTATACACCTCTATCATGTCCCGCCTTGCCCGCCTTTTTTCTAAACTAAAAACCCCAAATGTTGTAACCTTTCCTCATAGGCTACAGCTGGTATAGCACAGTGGGGAGGAGAGCCTGGCTGGGAGTCCAGAGTCTGTGAGTTCAAATCCCCGCTCGTGTCTCCTGGGTGTCAAGGGCCAGCTAAAGATCACCCCCACAGTGAGTGGCTCAGGGGTTACGTGCCCTGCCACCTGTGCAGCCGTGGGCAAGCTGCATAGTCCCAAGGAGCCAAGTTGCCCCTAAGCTGGCTGCTGTGGACAAGGAAGGGGCTGGCTTGTGCAGCTGTGGCAAGTTGAGCAGACCCTAGCCAAGCTGGAGAGGACTAGCCTCAGAGGGAGGCAATGGTTAAACCCCCTCTGAATACCGCTTACCATGAACACCCTATTCATAGGGTCGCCATAAGTCGGGATTGACTTGAAGGCATATTTCCTCATAGGGAAGTTGCTCCAATCCCATGATCATTTACTGAGATACACAAAACTGTGGGAGGAGAAGAGTCCCATTTTTATGAAAGAGCACACAGAGGTAAAACCCAAGGAAGCTCCATGAAGAAAAAGAATCCCCTAAACATTCTGAGCACAATGTATAGAAAAATCAACAGCTCTCCAGTCCTGTAGTTTTGTGCATGCACCTTTATAATTAACTTTTTTTCCTGACAGCAGGTAGCTTGTCACTGAGCTTGTTTCCAACAATGACACCACCACTCAATGTGGTAGTAAATGGCGAAAGGAAGACACTGGTAGTATGTCTGGCAAGTGATCTCTCTGAGGATGCTTTGGGCACCATTTGGTTTTCCAACGGAAATGGGAGCCTGCTGGAGGCTTTCACCTATGGGATTTCCAGGGAAGATGATGGCACTTTCAGCACAGTCTCTCAAATCTCCATCAGCACCAAAGAATTTGAATCATGGGATATGGTTGCTTGCTATGTTGCACAAAACAAAACTTCAAGGCCATGGAGCAACACCTCCCTTCAAATCTCAGGTATTCATCAAGAGCGAAAAAGCATGGACCATAGCTTTAGGCTTACAATTGAATACAAAACAGACAGGGAGGGAAGAGGAAAACAAGCAAATTGTAGTGCATGGTACAGTTCTGGAACAGGTGATCTTATCCAGGCCACTGTATATTATGACTTCCCCCAAAGAATCCTGGGAACTGTAGATTTGAAAGGTGCTGGGACTTGGAGCTTTGTGAGTGTGATTGGTAAACTACAGTTCCCACAATTCTTCGGGGAAAGTCATACGGTTTAAATTTGCTTTAAATGTATGGTGTGTATGTAGTCTGAAGGGGCCTCACTATCTCACCTTTCTTTCCCTAACCTTTGGATGCAGCCAGAAAGGATTGCTGCTTCTGGAGACAGTTTGAGGCGCAGAAGCCAAATGACAGTTGGCCTTTAACAAGCTGATGGAGGAGGTCCCTCTGTCTCATCTTTCTCTCAGATGCAGCCAGGAGGGATGGCTACATATGGAGACAGTCTGGAGGAGGGAGGGACCACCAGTTGGCCATGGCCGGGGAGGGGGCCTTGCTGTCTCACCTCATTAAGGCAGCCAGGTGGAATGTCTGCTGAGAGAAACAGTTCAGGGAAGGAGGAACCTACACACTGATGACATGAGTAAAGTCCAAAGAAAGCTGCAACTAAACACCCTAAAATTACAGGGAGGAAACCAAATCCTCAGCTGCAACAGATTCATATACAGGCTATAGGAATTCTCTGCATCTAGGTCCTGGTCTACACACACCCCACACACACACAGAGACAGTCCTTGCCCTATTCAGGGTTCTATGTGCAAAGGGCAGAGTCTTCCTTCTCCCGATTGATTATATGCACTTTATTATTATCTTTATTTATACCCTGCCATTTTTCCAAAATTGGAACTCATGGCGGCTTCCAGATAAAAAATACAAATAATTAAAAACATACAAAGTCTACATTAAAATAAGATTAAACTATTTCCAATATTAAAACCATACACACATATAGCTAAAAAAGTTCAAACTAGTTTAAAAATGATATAGTAGACATTAGCAATGCAGCACCCTTCACGCCCTATCCTTAGCCTTCAATTCCAAAGGCTTGTTGGAATAGGAAGGTCTTTGCTTGTCGCCGGAAGGACTGCAAGGAGGGGGTCATTCTTACCTCCCTAGGAAGGGAATTCCAAAGCCTAGGGGCAGCCACCGAGAAGGCCCTCTCACGCGTCCCCACTAGTCGTACTTGAGAAGATGTGGGTATTGAGAAAAGGGCCTCTCCTGAGGATCTCAGGGCCCGGGCAGGCTCATACAGGGAGACACGGTCTGATAAATAGCCTGGACCTAAGCCGTATAGGGCTTTATAGGTCAACACCGGCACTTTGAATTGTGTCCAGAAACAGACTGGCAACCAGTGGAGCTTTTTTAACAGGGGTGTAGTACGGTCCCTGTAACCAGCCCCAGTTAGCATTCTGGCTGTAGCACGTTGTACCAACTGAAGTTTCCGAACAGTCTTCAGAGGCAGCCCCACATAGAGCGCGTTACAGTAATCTAAACAGGATGTAACTAAGGCATGTGTCACCGTGGCCAGATCAAACAGCTCAAGGAACGGGCGCAGTTGGCACACTAATCTTAATTGTGCAAAAGCACTCCTGGCCACTGCAGAAACCTGGGACTCCAAATTTAACGCTGAGTCCAGGAGCACACCCAAACTGCGAACCTGTGTCTTCAGGGGGAGGTAACCCCATCCAGCACAGGCTGTATCCCTATTCCCTGATTTGCCTTACGACTGACCAGGAGCACCTCTGTCTTGTCTGGATTAAGCTTCAATTTGTTCACCCTCATCCAGTCCACCACTGACGCCAGACACTGGTTTAAAACCGAGACAGCTTCCTTGGAATTAGGTGGATAGTAGATGTAGAGTTGGGTGTCATCAGCATACTGATGGCACCGAACCCCAAACCCCCAGACAACCTCTCCCAGCGGTTTCATGTAGATGTTAAATAGCATAGGGGATAAAACTGAGCACTGAGGGACCCCACAGGTCAATGGCCAAGGGGTCGAACAGGAATCCCCCAGCACCACTTTCTGGGTTCGTTCCTCCAGGAAGGAATGGAGCCACTGCAAAACAGTGCCCCTAAGTCCCATCCCAGCAAGGCGGCCCAGAAGAATACCATGGTCGATGGTATCAAAAGCCACTGAGAAGTCCAGCAGAACCAACAGGGACACACTCCCCCTGTTCTCTGCGTAGGTCGTCCACCAAGGCGACCAAAGCCGCCTCCGTCCCATAACCAGGCCTGAAACCAGATTGAAATGGATCCAGATAATCTGTTTCATCCAAGAATCCCTGGAGCTGGGAGGTCACCACACGCTCTATTACCTTACCCCAAAATGGAATATTGGACACTGGCCGGTAATTATCCATTATGGAGGGGTCCAGGGAGGGCTTTTTTAACAAAGGCCTTACAACTGCCTCCTTTAGGCAACCTGGAGCTCTGCCTTGGTGTAAGGAGGCATTAACCACTCCCCTCACCCACTCAGCCAGTCCCTCGCTGGCACTTTTTATAAGCCAGGAAGGGCAAGGGTCTAGCAGACATGTGGTGGCTCTCACCTCTCCAAGGATCTTGTCCACATCCTCGGGCTGTACAAATTGAAAAGAATCCATCATTATTGGACAGACAGGAGCCAAAGTTGCATCCCCTGAGACTGTATCAATTATAGCGTCTAAGTCGAAATGAATCTGAGCGACTTTATCTACAAAGTGCTGTGCAAACTCTTGACAGTGGGCTGTTGAGTGATCTCAGGGGCCAGAATGTAAAAGACCCCTGACCACTCGACACAGCTCCACTGGACGGCTCCCTGCAGATGCAATGGTGGCAGTTAACAGAGATCTGCGCGAATACAATCAATCAGGCACCTCAAATCAGTAAGTTGATAACCTGAAAACTTATGAGGCTACAACAAAATAAAGGCTTATATAACAAAGCAGGAGGTTACCCATCTTTTCCCTGCAACGTCTTCTCTAAATAATCATTTTCTCTTATAGAAGAAAATATGGAAGATCTATGCCTGGATGAAAACCAAGAAGGTAAGAGAAGCAATGTTTTCTTCCTCCCAGTCTCAGTTACACTAAGAGTTTGGGAGCAGGAATCCAGATGACACTGTTTACACGAGGGCAGCATTTCAACCCGAGTGCAATGAGGAACCACTGGACTCCAGAGAACTTGAATCCTTCTGTCTGAAAGACATTAGAGATAAAGGCTGCGATTCTATGCACAGTTACAGAGCTGGTGCCAGAGGTCAGGGGGCCTTTGGAACAATGCTGCCAATGCCCTCCCCAACACATGAACCCCACCACCACTAGTGAGGCCACTCATTTTTTTCCTGCTGCTCCCATTGCCACAACAGAGCAGACTCTTGCGGCTTCCTACATCAGAAGGTTGCTACTATTTCAAATATAAGTATGGTCTAGAAACTGTATCCAGATTTTGTTTAAGGTCTATTTGCTCATCACCTCATCCAATTATCTGTTCAAAGTTTAGTGCCTTTCTTGCTTTTAATTGGACATGATGCGTTGTGTTAACCCATGTGGAACAAGGTTAAAGCAAGTCAGCTTTTGGGCACTGACTTTTTGGAGTCAGCAATCACTTCTATTTATGTTTCATATATTTATAACAATACTTAGATCCCACAATTTCATTAAAAATATCATAGTGGTTTACAATTACACATACAATAAAAACACATAAAAACTAACTATTACTATTACAGAAAGATTTTTTTCATAATTGTCTGCGTAAGCCTGGCGGTTTAAAAACATTTTCAGCAAACATTTTTAAATTAATACTTTTAATGTTTAAACGTTTAAAAATTAAGATGCCTGCTGAATCTGTATTGGAGGAGCATTCCACAGGACTGGGCTAATAAGATTGAAGGCTTGATTTTGTGTTGACATCAGATGAGCCTCAACACCCCAGAGGACAACCAGCGATGCTCCTATAGATGATCTTGGTGATCATCCTGAGATATAAGGGTTCAGGTGGTCCCTAATACTACTTATGCAGGCTGAAAGTCTCTGGATTTGGGTCAGGTACTACTGTGGCCTGTTAAAGAATAGTGGTAAGGTAAAAGCATAGAAATGTTTGCTTGCTTACAAGTTAGGAAAACCAGGCTGAGATGCCGTCTCTGTCATCTTTTCGATGCCTCCTTGAAGACCTTCCTCTTTCAAGAAACCTTTTAAGTACAGATTTTCCCAGTCTGTTTCTGGGTTGGAAGTATTTTCAGATGCTTTCAGATGTCTTAATTGTTTTATCGCTTGTGTGTTTGCTGTCCTCCCCTCCTTTGGGAGCAAGGGTGGATATAAATATAAATAATAATTTCTCCTAATACTGTATATTTGGTATGGCCATCCAGAAGAAAGCCAGTCAAAGCACACTCATGCTGATTTGGAGAGTTGCAGAGCTGGCCTGTACCCAGAGTAGGGATGGGGGAGAATTTTGATTCAATGTTTATTTAAACGTAAAACTATCAAATGTGCACATTCCAAAACAATGTGAAACCTATAATGCAGCCATACTTCAAAATGTGTGCTTATACTAGGAGAAATTAACACTAAAAGGCTGATGAATTTTCATGAGGACTGTAAAAAAAATCACGAAGTGATGTGGAAATGTGGGGCTCTGAAGAAAGTAGAAAAATGAGAAAATGAAATTGACATATTTGCCCATCTCTAACCTACAGTGTCAGGGAAGCACATGAGTGGCAGTGGTAGATATAGCTCTGCTGTGCATATTGTTCTGCATTGTTTCCTTCTCTTTCTTTTTGGAGTGGCAGGCCAAGACCAGACTTTGGCCCCCGAACTTCTACACAGCCGCTCACAGATCTTGCTTCTTTTGGCCATCAGAATTTTGCTCTTCAAGCTTCTCCTGTTTGACGTGTTGATGACCTGCTGCATCCTTTACAAGAGGTAACTTTAACCTCAACATATACAACAAATAGACCTGATTAGGATATAAAGCTAAAGGCCAAACAGTGGCCTAGCACAAACAAGCAAATGTGCAGGTTCCTGGACTGAAGATGGTAACTGCTGTGCTTCTCCTCTGCTTCTGCTGCGCTACCCAGGACTAAGCCATGGTTTGGCTTAACATTATGTCTGAACCCAGGATCATGGTTTGTTTCTCTTCAGACAAACCACAAACTGTAAACAAGATTTTGTTTATTTTAAAAAGTACTTATGTACTGCAATTTCATTTTTAAAAAGTGGCTTACAAGAATTACACAAAATAAAAAACACATTAAAAAATTACCATTAGGTCATCAGCTATGACCGAATATGTTTTCTTAACTGTTTTCTTAATTTTCTTAACAATTCTTAAGATTTATTTTTGGTTTACCACTCATGGTTTGTCTGGGGGAGGCAAGCCACAAGCCTGGGTTTGGATGTAATGCTTAGCCAAACCATAGTTCAGCTGCGGCTAGCCTAGCAGTAGCAGACATGCTACTGAGCTCTTTGAAGGAAGGGTATGATGCCAATATAATGTTCCATTCCTCGCCTGTCATAATGTTCCATCTCCTTTCAGAGAAGAAGTCCCATTGCCTCTGACACCTCCCAACTGTTCTGCAGTTCATCCACACAGAGTCAGAACTGGTTCTGTCCCAGTAAATTGTTACTATGGATAGCCCAGAGAGTAATGGAGTGGGGGAGGATTAACTTTTGCATATCTGGCTGGACGAAAGGTACTACATATGCCAAGCTGAAGAAGATGGAATTCTTCACCTGAACCAAGAAGCGAGAGACTTGCCCGATCTGAACACAGGCTGAAAAACTGGCTTTGAGCTTCCTTCTCGCTTCCTTTTCTGTGACCTTTGATCTGGGTCCTTTAGTGCTAATAACTAATCAGACTATAACTATGCCAGACACCTAGGTTGGGGCAGGCAGCAGCGCGCAAATCCGCATGAATAACCAGGCTTGGCACCCTGTTGATAGTCTTGTGCTGTGTGCGCAGATGGAATGTGATGTCTTAAGAAGCATGTTTCTCTCTTGATTATTGCTGTGTGATATTTCTATTTGGACAATGGTATATATAACCTTGTTGATGTTGTGCACAAATACATAACTGGCAGTCATCTATATGTGAGGATGCCTAAGGCAGGGGTGAGGAACCTGTGCCCCTCCAGATGTTGCTGGACTCCAACTCCCATCATCCCTGACCATTGGCCATGCTGGCTGGGGCTGATGGGAGTTGGAATCCAGCAACATCTGGAGGGGCACAATTTCCCTTTCAGTGACTTAAGACAGAAGTTGGGAATATTTTTCAGCCCAAGGGCCATCTTCCCTTGTGGGTTGCCCTCTGGGGGCAGCACGCCAGTGATGGGTGTGATCAAAGTGAGTGTAGCCAGACACACAGCACTCTCCATCCAGACAAGGAAGAGGTATTTATCACTGTTCAAGGCCACATTCTAGCAAAGCACTTGAGAGTGCAGAACAGGGCCAGTGAGGGGCATGGCCTGAAAGTATGTGGTCTGGGTAGAGTCCCAAGGGCCGCATAGAGAGCTACATTCATCCGCTACTCCTGAGGTCACTGCGGTAGGGAGCAAGGTTCTGGGGTAGCCCTTCTGAAGCAGAAAATTATTAATTGCACAAGAAGTCAACAGGTGTCGGTTCACAAGTGCATTGGCATTGCTCAGCATCTGCAACATCATGCGGCAGGGGTACCCTGCAGATGTGAAACAACAGCTATCATCCCAGAATGTACAGAACAGATAGACATCACATCATTTTTAGCAAGTCGGGCTCTAGTTTTGAACCACGGCAGGTGCAGTGAGTAGGGTGGATGAGGTGACTGAGGAGGCATGAGGTGACTGGGGAGGCATGAGGTGGGACAGGTATAGCAGCTAAGTTGTTTTCTCTCCTGCATTGTTAGAACTGTTATTCAACAGACATATGGATATAGTAGACCACTGTGTGTGTGCTCATGGAACAGACAAAGAATCTCAAACATTTCAAGCAGAAGATTAATTTACCATTTTTATGAGGCATGATGCTACAATTCGTTGGATAATAACCATATAGGTTTTATCATTGTTAGGCTTGAGAAATAAATTACTTAACATTTACCGAATGCATGGGCGAGGGTAGGTAGTTGGATATGGCAAACCTAAATTCATTATAATCTGTAATATAGTGGTTTAGGCTGCACTCCTAACCTCACATACCTGAGAGTATGCCCCACTGAATTCAGTAGGACTTACTGAGTAAGCATAGGTAGCTGCGTTATACCTAGTAAAACCATGGGTCCACTTAGGGCTTATCCACATGGGAGCATTTCTTCGTAGCAAATACACAGCTTTTACCATCGTGATAAATTTGCAAGGCCCACACTTCCTGCTCAACAGTATCTTCAAATCCGTTGTTTTCCATTCACACAAGTAGGTGTTCCTCTGGAAAGGATTAGTGTTGCTGTTTCCTTGTGACCCCGCTCCAAATTAAATTAAGCTCTTAATTGATAGTTTCCAAATCTCATGAAGTATTAGTTAGGGTTGCCATATTCCAATTCCACAAATCCGGGCAGGCTGATTTGCATATTATGCAAATTATAAATTAGGTGCCTGCAAAGAAACCTGCACAGTCCTCCTCCCTTCCAGACCCACAGACCTCCCCCCAAACCCCATCCCCAGGGCTCCCTCCTCCCCCCCACCCCACCTCCCCACGGGGCTTCTCCTCCTGCAACTCACTCACCCCAATCACATGGGCCGTAGCATCCTTGGAAAAGGGGAGGGTGTTCTGGTCCCTCCCCCAGGCTTCCTCGCAGGGAGAAGAGGAAGAATTCATCCCTCGCGAGTTGCTGAAAAGGGAAACAGTAAAACTTTTGATCAGGGGACGACGTTTTAGTTTTCAAAAATACAGAGCTGTGAAAATAATGGGGAGAAAGGGGTGATCCCAAGAGTGTCTGCAGAAAAATTTCAGGGGGTGTAAAGTCTGTGAATTATACTACAGGTCATGAATTGGGAAACCACCCACCATTACATTCAGACTTCTGGGGGGTGGGTACACACTTCCCTGCCCCCACCTTCTTGACCCCCTTGTGTGCTCTCAGACCCCCAAGTGCACACACCTAGAATGGGCATTTTCCTGGTTTGGGGTGAATGTGCGTGTGAGTCTCTGTCTTTGTGTGCATGCTCAGGCAAGGGAACCTCCTGTGTTGAGGGGCTTTGCTTCCGTTCCCAAGATACTGACCTCGGGCGAGGGGATGAACTCCTCCCCCTGCAGCACCTGCGGTTCTGCAACGGAAACAGGAGGAAAGGCCTTGAAGGAACGTTCATGCACCTCTTAGTATTTCCTGCCCTGACCCCTTTAGCCATCCTCTTGCAGACCTTCCTGCTCCCCATCTCCTGGCCATTCTTCAGATTGCCAGGCCCGGCCTCCAAGAGGTCTTCTGTATCTTTAAAAGTTGTGCAGGGGGAAGGGAGAATTCCACCTTGTGGTTTTTCTCATTACAGTGTTGCAAGAACTCCTGCACTTGGCTGACTTTCTCTTCTCCTAAAGATACAGGATCAGTCTCAGGCCAAGAACCTGGCAACCCTAGGTTGATGGGAGTTGTACTTCAGCAACATCTGGAGGGATCATGAGTGGCAGAGGACTACCATCAAGGTGTCCTTTGGTGGACTTTCCCCTTGAAGCATCCGGTGGCCACTCTGGGAAAAGGCTAGATGGGCCTGTGGTCTGATCCAGCCGGGCTCTTCATTTGAGGGAGAAGATACACAGTATCTTCTACACCACACCACAGTAGCGTGGTGGCAGATTCAGAAGTGCAGGGTCCCTTCATGATTCAGGCCCCCTTACTAAGATTATACTACCTTCTAAAATAATAGAATAATCTGGCCAGGCTTGAACGCTGCTTTGTGCTTCTCTAGCAATGCCACCATTTGACTGTCCTTTCTCACTGTCAAGAGATATTGCTTGAATTACTGAGTTCAGTGTCTACACATTTATCTCCTGCTGCTACCAGGCTGTTTGAGGATGTAGATGGGATGCTATCCTCAGGATTCCCTCTCCCTTCTTCTGCCATGACAGAATTCTCACTCTCCTTGTCTTGGCTTTTTGAAGTAGGAACTCATAGAGGCTTGCTTGCAATTAACACTCACTGGGACTCTTTTCATTGGCTAACATGCTTCCCTTCCATACTGATTGGCTTGTAGGAGATATAGGGACTCTGATTTGGATCTGGCTCCCCAAAAATTAGTGGCCTACGACCTGTTGGGACCCCTGATAAGTACACCCTGTGAGGGATTCATGAGCACCAGCCGCCATCTTCCTGGGCTCCCATCCTAACCATCTCGCTTCAACCTAGAACAGAAGAGGGAGAGGTCAGAATGAGGCCCATGGCTGGAAAGGTTGTGGGGAGGGGAGGGGAGGGAGGCCAGGGATCAGAGCAGGCAAAACAGAAATAGGGGCGCCCACCCAAGTTTCAACCTCGTTCAGGGCAGGTATCGCCTTTCTCATTTCAGGTCCATCAAGATCACTCCGTGTGTGTGCATATGTCTGTGTGCTAAAGCTTCCGCTCCCCAACGATCCCAGCGAAGCCAAGATTCCTCTCCCCGTGTTGCAAACCGCAGCACGGAGGCAGCAATCTTTGATCCGTGGTGAGGATGAGGAGGCCACGAGGAGTGCCCTGCAAGCCTCCAGGTGTGCAAGAAGAGCCAGAGGCAGAACTTTGGGAGCAGACAGAGTGTGATGGAGAGTGATTGACAGGGAGGTGGAGAGGGTGTCTGCTGGGACTGTTGGAGAGATGGAAAATGGAGGAAGGAGAAGGAAGGAGAGGGGGGAGGAGCAGGGCTCCTGAGGAGGGGTGATTTGGCCAGGGTGTCAATATGTTTGTTTTAGCATTCCGTGCAAGAGGACAACTAGTTCCAAATATTATTTTCTTTAAATAAACACACATTTTCTATTTTAATCTAGCTGCACCCTTCTCTGGGTGTTCAGTGTCTTGTGGAGGGAGAATCGTGGGGCAACTTGCCTAAGTGCCCTTCAGGGACCAAGGCCACACAGGGGACCCCCCAGGATATCAACACAAAAATAGAAATAGTGTGAAGAAATCTTACTTACATTTTGAACGTATTGAGGCCTCTTTATAAA
Source organism: Rhineura floridana (assembly GCF_030035675.1). Taxonomy (NCBI): domain Eukaryota; kingdom Metazoa; phylum Chordata; class Lepidosauria; order Squamata; family Rhineuridae; genus Rhineura; species Rhineura floridana. Next base: position 186,731,513 of record NC_084483.1, on the reverse strand, counting down.
GCACCTACCTAAACCTACTCTAAAATACCTACCTAAACTAAACCGAGCCCTAATTCTACCCTGAGCCCCTCCCCCAGCCCCCAGCCCTAACCCGGTCCCAACCCCTAACAGAGCTTGGAAAAGTTACTTTTTTGAACTACATCTCCCATCAGCCCCAGCCAGCACCATGCTGGCTGGGGCTGATGGGAGTTGTAGTTCAAAAAAGTAACTTTTCCAAGCTTTGCCCCTATATACAAAAGTGATATACACAAATATATTCAAATGGCAAAGAAAAAAATAAACAAAAAGGTAAACAAAACAGAAGCAGCAAAATAAAAATCAACAAAAATATAAACAAAAATAAGATAAAATAAAAATATAAACAAAAACAAGATAAAATGAAATGTAAACAAAAATGAAATGTAAACAAAAATAAGATTAGAGAAATGAAAGGGAAATGTAAACCAAGAGTAGGGATGTTGAATAATCAACAGGGGAACACACTGACTGACTGTGATGAAATAAAAAGAAGATGGGAGCAATACACTGAAGAACTCTATAAAAGAGATGCAAGGATGACAGATTCATTCACGGAGGAACCGTATGATGAAGAACCAGAAATTTTAGAATGTGAGGTGAAAGCTGCTCTTAAAATTTGAGGGAGAAACATTAAGATATGCAGACGATACCATACTCTTAGCAGAAACCAGTAATGATTTGAAACGAATGCTGGTGAAAGTTCAAGAGGAAAGTACCAAAGCAGGACTACAGCTGAACGTCAAAAAGACTAAAGTAAGGACAACAGAAGATAAATAGACGCTAAAATGATGAAACTGAAGTTATCATGCTTTGGACACATCATGAGAAGACATGATTCACTAGAAGACAATAATAATGGGGAAAACAGCAGGGAGTAGAAAAAGAGGAAGGCCAAACAAGAGATGGATTCATTCCATAAAGGAAGCCACAGACCTGAACTTACATCTGAGCAGGGTGGTTCATGCCAGATGCTGTTGGAGGTCACTGATTCATAGGGTCGCCATAAGTCGTAATCGACTTGAGGGCACATAACAACAACAACAACCAAAAATAAACCAAAAGATAAATAAACCAAAACCTCCTCTCCTCTCTCTCCAACCACTACTTCTCTCTCTCTCCTCCACCTCCTCGCGCTCCTCCTGACTAACCCACACGGGACATCCCTAGTTGGTGGCTTTTAAGCAGGCAGCAAGAGATGTCACAGAGGAGGGCGGGTACCTGTTGCCTTGACAACCCTCCTCCCTGGACCCTGGGCAATGGCCCCTCCTGAATCTTCTGGAGGCGTCTTCAGAACTTGGAGGCCCTGCTGTTCCGCCGGCTGGCTTGCCTCAGCATCCCTCTTCATCTAAATGTGTCTATTTCTCTAATGAATCTGGTTGTTCTCCATTAAACAGCTTTTCTGAAGGGAGACGGTCCCCCCAGCCTCCTTTTATACCCATTGGGAAACTCACCGCCCCACAGTTTGGAGGCTCAGGGGGCAGAGCATCTGCTGTGCCTGCAAAAGGTCCTGGCTCAGTCCCCAGCTTCTCTAGGCAGGGCTAGGAAGGAAAGACCCTGTTTGATGTCCTGGCGGGCTGCTGCCAGTCAGTGTTGACAATACTGAGCTAGATGGACTTGAAATAAGGCAACTTCTTAGGTATCTTCTATTCCAACATTGATCCTAAGAACAAGCAACCTCCTCTGCGAGACACGCAGATTCACTCCTTCCCACAACATCCAATATAGAAAAGTTCTTTCAAATAGTAGCATAGGCACAGAAATTCTGACTACAAAAGGGAGGAAACTGGCAGCCTCTTCGTGCTGCAAGGTGACCTAAACCAACCCTCCAAAATGTCAAAGGTGAACAAGGGCTTTCCTGAACCCAATGGCACTGTGCTTGGGGAAAAAGAGGGAAGCTGTGTAGCTCTGTAAGGTTACCATCCTGTGGGTCCTTTCCTGGAAGGAAGCCCCATTGAGTCCAGTGGGGCCTCCTTCTGTGTCAACCTGCAGAGGATTGTGCTGTAAGTCCTGGCCTTGAGTTCCCCTCAATTTGGCCCTGGATTAGGCCTCATCTTGAGTACTGCTTCCAGTTCTGGACACCACGCTTGAAAAAGGATGCAGACAAATTGGAAGAGGTTCAGAGGTTCCTTCTTGGAGGGCTGGATGCAGAAGGTAATACTCGGAGACTCCCGCTCAGCCCCTTGGCCTTTAACCTGTGGGGTTCCTCAGGGTTCGGTTCTGTCTCCTTTGTTATTTAATATCTATATGCAGCTGCTGGGTGAGATCATTCGGAGGTTTGGAGTCCGATATCATCAATATGCAGATGACACCCAGCTTTATTTCTCCTTCCCTCCTGATGCCAAAGATGCCGTCCGACCCCTGAACCAGTGCCTGTCCTCAGTGATGGATTGGATGAAGGTCAATAGGTTGAAATTAAATCCAGACAAGACAGAAGTGCTTTTCGTCAGTCGTGGGACAAACCTGGAAATAGGGAATATACCTGTGTTGGACAGGGTTACACTCCCCCTGAAGACTCAGGTTCGCAGTTTGGGTGTGCTTCTGGACTCCGCTTTGAATCTGGATGCTCAGGTTTCGGCCATGTCCAGGAGTGCCTTTGCCCAATTAAGACTGGTTCGCCAACTGCGCCCGTTTCTAGAGACGCCTGATCTGACGAAGATAACACATGCCTTAGTTACATCCCGGTTGGACTACTGCAACGCACTCTACATGGGGCTGCCCTTGAAGACAGTTCGGAAGCTTAAATTGGTTCAACGTGCAGCAGCGAGAATGCTGATGGGGGCTGGCCCTCAAACCCATACAACCCCCTTGTTACAACAGCTCCACTGGCTGCCAGTTAGCTTCTGATCTCAATTCAAGGTGCTGGTCTTAACCTTTAAAGCCCTATACGGTTTGGGCCCTGTTTATTTGTCCGATCGGATGTCATTTTATGAGCCCTCCCGCCCCCGAGATCTTCTGATGAGTCCCTTCTTGTGATTCCCTCAGTTTCACAAGTCCATCTTTCGGGAACTAGAGATAAAGCGTTCTCTGTCATCGCCCCTACACTTTGGAACTCATTACCAGTTGAGGTGTGATTGACTTCTTCGCTTTTGGCATTCCGTCGCCAGGTTAAGACATTCCTATTCCGGGTGGCGTTCAATTTAAATAAGGAATAGGAATAAGAATAGGAAAATTTTTAAGGAGAAATGGTGTTTAACTTAAATGAGGAATGGTAATGTTCTAATTTTAATAGATTATGATAACATGTATATGTTACTATGTAGTTTTAGTATATTTATTTTTTGTAAGTGATTATAGTTTATTATGTATATTGTATTTATGTTTTTATATTGAAATTGTTCACCGCTTTGAGCTTCTGGAAAGATAAAGCGGGTTAGAAATGTTTTAAATAAATAAATAAATAAACAAGGATGATCAGGGGACTAGAAACAAAACCTTATGAGAAGAGACTGAAAGAACTGGGCATGTTTAGCCTGGAGAAGAGAAGACTGAGGGGAGATATGATAGCACTCTTCAAGTACTTGAAAGGTTTCCACACAGAGGAGGGCCAGGATTCTCAATCTTCCCAGAGTGCAGGACATGGAATGATGGTCTCAAGTAGAAGGAAGCCAGATTTTGATTGAACAGGAAAAACTTCCTGTCAAAGCAGTACGACAATGGAACCAATGGTGTAGAGGTGGTGGGCTCTCCAACACTGGAGGCATTGAAGAGGCAGCTGGACAGGCACCTGTCAAGTATGCTTTAATTTGGATTCCTGCTTTGAACAGGGGTTGGACTAGATGGCCTTACAGGCACCTTCCAACTCTACTATTCTATGATTCTATGCAGGATTCTTTGGGGGTAGCTATGCCTTAATACAGCTTTGAATGTATGGTGCAGATGTTGCCTCGGTACCTTCTCTCCTCCCACCTTGAGTACCGCTTCTAAGTAGACAAACATAGGACAGGATAGTATTCTCCCAGGGCGATTATTTAGAACAAGTGTGTATGTTTTGCACCTTTAAATAATCACATCAATTTATTTTTCCCTTGCTGTTTTCAAACTGATGTTGTGCTGCTATGTCCTTGGATTTTAGATCTTGGTTGTTTATGCTGATTTGTATTGTCGGTATAGTTGGCTTGTATCGTTTCTCATTTTTTTGTACTATATTCTATTTTAATAAGTTTGTAAACTGCCCAGAGGACTTGGTTGATGGGCACTATATAAAAAAATGTAAATTTACTGTCTTCAAGTCGATTCCAACTTATGGCGACCCTATGAAAAGGGTTTTCATGAGGCTGAGAGGCAGTGACTGGCCCAAGGTCACCCACTGAGCTTCATGGCTATGTGGGGATTCGAACCCTGATCTCCTAGGTCGTAGTTCAACACCTTAGCCACTACACCACACTGGCTCTCCAAGGGCACTATATAAAGGTCATTAATTAATAAGAAATAGTACAATCCTATACGCAAGTCATTGAGTTCAATCGAGCTTACTCCATGTAAATGGGTATAGGATCGCAGCCTAAGACAGCAAGAGAGCCGCTGCTCTGGAATTGGAGAAACGGAAAATCCGGATATAACAGTGAGAATCTTTCCCTCCTGACTGCCCCGTACAGCTCGCACTGGATCTAATAAGGAGGTAGAATCTCTGCCCCTAATTTGCCCAAGCCCTTTTGCAATGAATGGGGTGAGCGTTCCAGAACTAGGACGGACGCAAGCAAGCACCAATCACAGGACAGCGTAGGCAGCACTCCCATTGGCTGAACTATGGAAAGCAAAGCTTTCCCTCACTTCTTCATTGGAGAAGCGCGAGAGCTCGTCGAGCCTTCTCTGATTGGCTGGCAACTTAAAGAACTAGAGCCTCGCACCTGGCCGTTGGCCTGAGCGTGACACGCTCCTGGCCGTCATTGGCCGAGGGCTATGGTTGTTATAGTTACACTGGGAAGAAAGGGGAGATTCCCGGAAGCGAAGGGCGGGAGGCACGGTGCGCTCGGAGGGTTGCGTCGCGGCGTGGCAGCTTCTAGCTGTGGCTACCCCAATGGCTTCCTGGGGTCCCGCCGTCGCGCTCTTGCCGGTCCTGCTGCTAGTTCCGGCGCCTGGGCAGGCGGGAGCGATTGCCGAGGACAGCGATTGGGTCAAACTGCCCAGCAAATGCGAAGGTGGGAGCGCCGTCGGGATAGGCGCTTGGAGGGAGCCCAAAAGGATGGGCTACAGCGGGGGCGGGCAAGGTTCAGGAAAGGGGCAACCAACGTGATCAAGGGGATGGAGCGACTCCTCTATGAGGAAAGGGGATTGGGGTATTTTAGTTTTTTTTAGGATTTTTAGCAAAGGCGAGTAAGTGGAGGGACGATAGAGGTGTGTGTGTGTCAAATCATGCATGCAGGGAGGGAGTTTGTAGGGGGACGTTTTTTCTTCCCCTCTCATAATGCTAAAAAGGCGAGCCCAGGCTGAGCACACACCATAAATTTATAGAACATGTATAGTACTTTAAGGGTCATGTCCCCCCCCCCGAATTATGGGAACTGTAGTTTGCCCCTCACAGAGCAGCAATTCCCATCACAAACTACAGTTCCTATAGGATTCTTTGGTGAAAGTGGTGTGCTTTGAATGTATGTACCCACAGCCGGGGGTCATGCAGTGAAGTTGAAAGGGGGAAGACTGAGGACAGACAAAAGGAGGGATTTCTTCACACACCTTATAGTTAATCTATGGAATTTCTTACCGCAAGATATAGTAATGGCCATTCACTTGAATGGCTTTAAAAGAGGATTAGACAGATCCATGGAGAATAAAGTTATAAATGGCTACTAGCCATGATAGTTATGCTGTACCTCTGCTGTCAGAGGCAGTATGCTTCTGAATACCAATTTGCTGGAAACCACAGGAGAGTGCTGTTGCACTCGGATCTTGCTTGTAGGCTTCCCAGAGGCATCTCGTGCTCATTATGAGAACAGGATGCAGGGCTAGATGGGCCTTTAGCCTGATCCAGCAGGACTCTTCTTATTTCCTCTCGAGTGGCAGAAGCAGCAGCCTGACTGTGGTGTTAAGGTCTGTTGCTGAAAGATGTGGTGATAGTCAGTAACTTTAAAAAAAAAAGGATTAGACGAGGAAAATGGGTCAGTACTACTAGCTTGAGGATTTGGAGTTTGCCCTTAGGTACAGAACTCTCTGTACCTAAAGATAAATCTCTGTTATCTTTTCGGCACCTGTTGAAGACCTTCCTCTTTCAGTAAGCCTTTTAAGTTGAGACCTTATCCCAGTCTGCTTCTGTGTTGAAATTGCTTTTTAATATGCTTTTAAACTTTCTTTAAAAAACAATATGTTTTTTAACCTTTTAAAAAAAAGTTCTCAAAGCTTTTTTTAAAAAAAAGTATGTAAAGTTGTTTTGTTTTAATGTATTTTAATGCCTGTTTTTAAGATGTTTTAAAGTGTTTTTACTGCTTTTGTTTGCCGCCCTGGGCTCCTGCGGGGAGGAAGGGTGGGATATAAATCAAATAATAAATAAAACTCAGTGGGCTCTGCTATCATGGAAAAAGCAGGGTGTGTAAACTGAGAACTGTTTTAGGCTGTGTCTGATCTTGGATACTCTGCAAAACTGCCCAGGCAAATGCCGAACCTCCGGAGCCAACTCTGCAGCGGGTATTAGCCTTGTTGTTGCTATGTAGGCCTTGTAAATTTTCAGAGTGCTTTGTATACATTGCCTTGTAACTCTTACAACAATGCTTTAAAATAGGTCACGATCAAGGCAGCATTGAATTGGCCTTCTGGGGAACTTGCTGAGGCCCATGCCTCAACAGGGCACCCATTCTCAACCCCTGAAATGTTGTGACCCTGCTCTGCCACCTCCTTGCAGCTATGTGCTCTTAATGCACCTGTTCTTTCTGAGCAAGCAGTAGGAACAAAAAGGAGGAACAATTTTTACTTACCTCTCCCCCTGTGTGGTGTGTGTGGATTAGATACAGACAATAAGGGCAAAGTGGATAGTGGTGACAATGGCAAAGAAGCTGTGGGCCTAGCCCACCAAGGGCATTTCATCCAGCCTAAAAAGCCCAACAGCAACAACATTGGAGCTCCCATCCCTATTGCAGTTGGGGACTGAAGATGGTTGCTGTTTACGAAGTTTGTGGCAGAAATGAAATCTGAACTAGGGAGTTCCTCATTTTATTTTATGTAAGTGGCTTATAGCTCTGTCTCTTAGCCACTGCTATATCAGCTCATGATAGCTAAGTGGAACCTCCATATTCAGAAGCAGCTTATCTCTTGAGGACATGATGCTGGAGACAACCAGGGGAAGGCTGGCATCTTCATGCCCCATTTAAGGTGTCTGGCCAACCATATTTGGAAGCAGGATACAGGAGTCTGGGCTAGGTGGATCTTGGCCTCATGTAGCACAGGGCTCTGCTTATGTTCTTATGCATGTTGCTTTAAAGTCTTATCTCCTCTATGGATGTGTTAGTCTTTCCTGCAACATCACAGCCATATGTGTCACAGTCGGTGCTTGTATTGGGAACACCAGAGTAGAATGCAGCAGCAGTTGAAATTGTGATCTTGTGGCTCTGACCCCTGCTTGCTTTTCAAGTTATGCATTTCTTGTTCCGAAAGTCCTTCCATGTAGGAAAGAGTATGCAATCTGCATGCAGGTTGTTGAATGTGGCAATTGTTCATCTTTGTATTTTATTGTCAGTGCATGCATGAGAAGGCTGTGGTTGGCTGCAGCTTCCTAGTATGTGGACAGCATATGTACTTGCAGTAAAATTCACATGTGGGCAATTGTTCCATGTGAAAATGTGTGTGGGTTTTTCGCCATTTCGTACACAGAACTGTCATATCTAAATTCAGTAATCTGAAGCTTTTCCCTGTACATTAAATGACATTAATAATCTGCCTCCCAGGGCTTGTGTGTGGTTGAATGAGACAAAGAAATGGTAGCTGCTCTAAGATTTGGATATAGGGTAGATGATGCGTTAAACAGGGCTTCAACAGATAAGGATAAAAAAGAACAGAACATGAAGATTTGAAAGAGTCAGAATGAAAATGGGCTGGCCTGGAACAGATCCCTGACCTTGAAGACATTTGAGTGAATGAAAAGTGTGGTAGAGGCACAAATTGTGGAGATGGGGCTGGAATGGTGCCCTGGGAAAGCTTGCCATGTCAGTGCACTGAAGGTGCATCTGTTATAGTTCTAGCAGCTTTTCAACCATGCCTATGAGACAGATGTTCTTCATTTGTAGACAGACTGCCTGACAGCATGATGCATTGTGTAGAATCAATGTGCAATAAAGATAGAAGCTTTCCTGAGGAATTCAGAATTCATTCCTGTCTCTGAGGCAGAATGCAATCTAGTTGATGATTGTAAGGGATGATTTAAAAGGGAAGAGGCTGTTCATAAGAACATTAAAAAAACCCTGCTGGATCAAGCCAATGGCCCATCTAGTCCAGCATCCTGTTCTCACAGTGGCCAGTGAGATGCCCACGGGAAGCCCACAAACAGGACCTGAGTGCAAGAGCACTCTCTCCTCCTGTGGTTCCCAGCAGCTGGTGTCCAGAAGCATGCCTCCTTCGACTATGGAGGCAGAGCATAGCCATCATGGCTAGTAGCCACAGATAGCCTTATTCCACTTCGGAATGGCTAATGCGATATCATAGCCTGAGAAGGAGGAAGAGCACAGAACAATGTCAGAGAACCAGGAAGGAGCGAAAGGTAGGACATTGCTATATAAGGCTATAGGTAGAAAGATGGGGAACCTGTGGCACTCAGGCTGTTCCTGGATTACAGCTACCATCATCCCAGATCATTGGCCATACTGGCTGGGGCTGATGGGAGTTGGAGTCCAGCAGCTTCTGGGGGGGGGGGCTCAGGCTCTCCATCCTGGTGTAGGAGTACCAGCATGAGGTGATGACAAACAGACAGGTGGACTGTCTTACATGGGGGCACTTATAATACTTAATAACAAGAGTAAAAAAGGGATCTGAAAAGCTCCCTCTTGCTAAAAATGGAGCTTAATGAGTAAAGAGGAACATCAACCAATAATTACAAAAGAGGTACACTGAAGCGAAAGCCACATTGGTATACAGATGTAGGGTGAGACTTGGGTTAGAGAGGCCTACTGTCAGATGCTAAAGAGAGAGAGGTTGCATGGTGACGGGACGAGATCTTAGACCTCCTACACATATGGGGTGGGGGGGAAATCCGCTTCAGTTAAGGAGCCGTCACAGAAATATTGATATATTTGAAGACATTTCTAAAGAAATGATAAAAAGCAGCCATAATAGGCTGGCTAACTCTCACAGTGAATTATGGGAGAATTGTAGTGTGCATGTGTATAACATTTGAGGCATGAAAACAAGATGTTGCGGCAGTGTGACAGTCATTTGCGTGAAATGCTGCTATATCAGCTGAAAAAGCAACAGATATTGCTGTGTGAAAGGAATTGTAGAAATCTGGACAGAAGCACTACTGTTTTAATCCACAAAACTAATGCAATAAGCCCCATGTGAATGCAGACTGTGTTAATTTATTTGAAGTAGGGGGACACATTTTGTGTTTGTACCACCTTGAGCTCCCTGGGGGAAACATGAGATTTATGTCTTCATGTCCTGCTTGTGGACTTCCCAGAGGCATCTGCATATCCATTGTGGGAAATGGGATGCTGGCTCTTCTCATGAGACTGAACATTCCTAGGTAAAAGGTTCTTGGATCCTTCCAGCACATGTGGCGGAACTGTGTTAAAGTTACCAAGTTTTGGAACAGTGTTTTCTCTGAAAGATTTAAAATAACGGAGCAGCCCATTGTGAAATCCCCTCTTTGGTGCTTTTAAATTTTTTTCAAGAGGAAAGCACTGATTTGGATTTTTAAACTGTTGATTAGCTATGTACTGGTGGCAGCCAGACTATGTTGGCTATCACCAGTCAAAATGTATCAGCCCTTTTGCTAACTGTTATGTCTGCTTTTAGTGTGCAAGTATGTGGCTTTGGAACTGAAATCTTCCTTTGATGAAACTGGCAAGACCAAGGAGGTGATTGACACAAAGTACGGCTTTTTGGATGGCAAGGGATCCAAACTCAAGTATACAAAATCGTAAGTAGATGAGGCTTTTGCTAGACCCTTGGAGGTAGTCATTCTTTATCTTGTACTCTGTTGCAATATTTTGATGGGTAGGTAATTCCAGAGAAGGGGTGATACCTACCCCAAATCTTTGCATAGTATGTTAGATACAAAATGCAAAAAAACGCACTCCTTTTTACCTTGTCTAAGTACTCCCATAAGCTGCCTGCCACTTGTTCGTACAGTGAAGGCAAGGTTGCTTATTCGTTCTGCAGAATTGCTTCAGCTCTGTTGTGCAGCATACATCTGCAGGACTTCCTCAACATAAAAAAAGAAGTGAAAGTTCAGCACCCAAAGTCCCTTTGAATAGTGAAGCTAATATACATACATACATTCTTTAGGTCCCATTCTTAGGTGGGCCCAGTTCTCATTGGATTGTGCTTGATTTTTCTAGTCCTCATGGTTATAGTGATTTTCAACAAAGGCGGTACTTCCAAATTAAAACCAGGCTTTTCAACATTTTATATTTCTCTAAAATATTTTTTCTAAAGAAATGCAGCTCTCCCACTAACCATAATTTGCTTTTGTCAACTTTGTTTATAAAATCAGTGCAAATTGATTAACTGAAAGCAACTTATAATACAAATCAGCTCTTGATATATTTCTGGCATGGTTGTTGGTACCACACAAGGCTCCAACCTGATCATTCACAAACCATTTTCAGCTTTTTGGTGAAATCAGTCTTAACTAACTTTGCAAAGTGGTGTGGGATTGCTTAATCAAGTGTCCCAAGTGGCAAATCAGCAGAATCCTCAGTCAGTCTTGTCACCAGTAATGAAACAATTCCATAACTGATTTATCTTTTGGCAGCATCAATTTGGGTTGATGGGCTGAACATGATAATGGGACTCATCCCTGAGATACAGAATTTCCGTACGTTTGCTGGAAAGCTCCATTCCAAATTCATTAGCTTTTATGAGCAAAGTCCCATAGCGCTGACGGAGATAGATCTCCAGAGCAGCAAATTGCAAGTTGACTGGGCAGTTGAATCCATACCACCATCCGATCAAAGTCTGTCACCACTGCCTTCAGATTTTCCAGCTGGCATTTCCTTGTTGTTGCTCTGTAGAGAACACTACAGAAACATCTTTCCATTTCCCAATATGCTTCTTTTTCTGCAGGGACATTCGTCTTATTGAAGTGACAGAAAACATCTGCAAGAGGCTTTTGGAATACAACCTGCACAAAGAGAGATCAGGAAGCAACAGATTTGCAAAGGTTTGCAATGTCTTAGGATTCTTGCATTTCTAGAGTTTTTAGCAGTACTTTCTGCAAGTTTTCATTTTGGAATTGAGCACTTGGCCAGTGACTTGGAAACCGCCCAGAGAGCTTCGGTTATGGGGCGGTATACAAATGCAATAAATAAATAAATCAATTGCCACCTGAAGGAGTAGATTTGCCTTGTTAAGAAAGTATTGTTTTGTGGATCTTGGATCCGTGTCTGTCAGTCCAAAGCCCGGAGAATGTCACGCGTGATGGCTTGGAGGGGTTAGATCAGGAGTAGCCAACATAATGCCCTCCAGATGTTGTAGAGTGTATCTCCCTTTGGCCCCAGCCTGCAAGGCCAATGGTCAGGAATGATGGGAGTTGTAGTCCACAATATCTAGAGGACACCACAATTGGTATCCCTGAGCTAGATCGTGCCACAGCAAGAAGAAAAGTTCCCTCTGAAGGGCACACCATGGGGAACAAGATGTAGAAACATTGAATTTAGGCTTTGAAATCATTTCATTATGTTCTTTGGGCAATGCAAACTAAGGGATAGGCACAGGTCCATTAATTGATGGAAGGCCATTGGTTTAGTAGGGAAAAGAAAGCCATAAATTCCAGTCTTCTGACTTAAAGGCCAGATTATTTACAGTTTCCTATATGTTAACTCATATGATCATCATCATCATCATCATCATCATTTTATTTGTATGCCGCCTTTCCACATAAAATGGTGCTCAAGGCGGCTTACAACAAGGTGAACAAAAATACATGTCAAAAACAATTGCAAAAACAATTTCCTAATAACAAAAAATAATAAAACAGTGACATAACAAATATAATAACCAAAAACAACTTTTCAACATTATGAACATAATAAAACAATTATTTAAAAACAAAAAGTAACCATTAACACCCCAAACCCCTAAAGAAAACCATTTACTGTATCTCCTACAAAACTTCATTATTCAGAGGGGAGGCTTGTTTTGTATCAGCACATGTCTACTCAGAAGTACTTCTCACTGAGTTCGCTGGGGCTTACTCCCAATAAATTGGTGATAGGATTGCAGTAATCCTATCCCCTTATTTGAGAGTAAGCCCCATTAAACTCAATGAGACTTATTGTTGAGTAGACAGCATATAGGATTGCACTGTAACTCTTCTATTTGGCCAACAGTTACAGCATTTTCTTTGAAGGGGCACTTCATGTTGCAATCACATTTGAAATATACAATGTACAGTATGTACTACAGATTTGCTGCTTTCCATAAGAGATGGTCAGGATTTTCTCCCTTTTCGTTTCTCTTCATTACATTGTCTTAGGTTGGGTTTCTGATTTCTCTTCTATTAGGTCTTTAAATCCCAACTTTTCCAGCGGTTCTTTGGACATAAGTTGCCTCTCCATTCTGCATTCTAAATATTCTTTTGATTCCTGTCTGCACAAAGCATTCTCAAACCTATTTTCCTTCAGACACTTCATGAATTTTTCTTTGAATGCTGTACATTCACCGAAATGATCCAAAGGGAAAGAGCCTTTGTCTGGTGGCCTCGGCTTGAAGCTTTTAGTCCCGAAGTTCATAGCCGTAGACATGGCGACGATCCTCTCCCCTGGCAGCCGCTGCGCCTCTTAGCAAACCATGCACGTTACTCTACTAGAGTGCAAACCTAACTCTACGCTTGCTTGGGAATGCCTTGTGCGTATTAGCACAAAGTCAGCCGGATGAAGTGATCAGTATCACACTGTGCCAAAAGAGAAACCAGGAGTGATCAGAGCACACCAAATGAAAATATCCATACAAAATATTATAAATTCAAGCATGTTAGCCAAATTCTCTTCTGCTGGTTACAGGGAGGGCACAAAGCATGTCAGTCTCGTAGGTGGTTTTATCCTTGGCATAAAGCAAAGCCCATCTGCCATTGATTTCCTTTGAGATAGTGTTCCCTAATTAAATTGCAGCAACTTACATCTATCTCCTGCACCTACCATCTCTGCACAGAGACTTGAAGGAAAGGAGGATTTTGTGGGACAGTGAAATATTGGTTTCTCTTTGGAAGGGCTGGCATATCCTTTCCCCAAAAGACTATGGTGCAGATGAGTTTAGGTTGAGGATCCCTTGCTCTTTATTTTCTTTGCTCATGTTGCTGTTCCCAAATGTGCCACTGAATTCTGTCAATTGCTTTAGGGTATGTCTGAGACATTTGAAACTCTTCATAACTTGGTGCACAAAGGCGTGAAAGTGGTGATGGACATCCCTTATGAGCTGTGGAATGAAACCTCTGCAGAAGTGTCTGATCTAAAGAAACAGGTACAGCCCTAGGATTTACGCTTTGGCTGTAGCTTTGAAAGCAGTGACTTGATGGTAGTTACAGCAGTTCCCAGTAATTGAAGCTCCTGGTTGATCTCCTAGAACAACCTTAAAAACACACACAAACAGCAAAGCCAGATAACCTGCAGTCCGTTCACCCTATACCTAGTGTTCCAAAATGTCCTCTGAAGCAGCAAGACTGTCTAACCTCGTGTCTGAACTCCCATTTCTCAGGGAACCGGGTGGATCTCTCTTGGGGTGGACTTCCACAATTTCGGTGCCACCGCTTAAAAGGCCCTGTCATGGGCAACCATTCGCTTTAATATAAAATGGGGCAGGGATATGGAATAACACCTTGGAAGATGATTTATGTGAGTAGTCCTCAAGGCATTCTGGTTTCAGTCCCTGTGGGGCATTAAATGTCAAAACAAGCATGTTGAACTGGAAACTGACCAGAAGGTGGCTCCTTAGAAGTTGGCTGTCCACAGGTTCTGAGATGTCTCCAGGCTCTGTCATACAATTTCAAGCTTAACTTCACAGAAAGAGAGGTTTTCATTTTTTAAAAAACAAATGAAACCTGAAATTCTCAAAACATTGAAAAGTCTTCAGGCAGTATTTGTTCTTTTTCACCTCATATTATGGTACAATTCCTAGAGTCTGAGGTGCTTGTTAATATTTGTTTGTGGTGAAATTGGGGCGATACAGACCTACCTGTGTGGCTGGAAATGCCACAGGCTGATATTTTATGAGGAACACAAGGAGATGTAAATTTGTGTGTACTTTTCCCTTAAGTTTGCAGCTTTCTTTGAAGGAGGGTTGTCTTTGTTTCTCTCTCTGTCTGCCAGTGTGAGATAATGGTGGAAGAATTTGAAGATGTGATTGAAGACTGGTACAGGAACCACCAGGAAGAAGACATTTCCCAGTTTCTCTGTGCAAATCACGTCTTGAAAGGAAAAGACACCAGTGAGTTTCTCTTCCCGGAGAGTGACAGGCTCGATTGTTGGAATCCAGGAATATGGGTGCAGCAGAACCCTCCAAACCAATGGTTTCCAATGAGGAGTGGGGAACTTGTGGCCCCACAGATGTTGTTGACTCCCGACTCCCATCATTTACTGCAGAGGGAGGAGGGGATCCATATCTGGGCTGTCTCTGCCCACTCGCTCCACTGGGCAGGAAGAAGTAGATGAGTAAGTTCACCTGAGCGGGCTGGGCAACCTCTCCCAGCTCACTTCCTGCCCAGCTCCACAGCGGGTCACTCTCTCCAGGGTCCCAACCATGGGAGGTTGTTTGTTTGGAAACCTGGATCTTTCCTTGGTAGGACTACAGTTTACAAGGGGGGGGGAATCAGAAGGGGTGGATAGGAGGACCTCGTCAGCCCTGTCCCCTGACTCCTCAGATGACTCCAAGCAGCCCTGAGTCGCCCATAGAGGGGAATCCAGGACTGCTGCAAGCCCCCATCGCCTCGGATGTCCAGACTGAAGCAATCATCAACCCCAGTCATCATGGGCAGTGGTTGGGAATGCTGGAAATTGGAGCCCAGGAGCCTCTGGAGGGACTATATGTTGCCTTCAGTATTGGAATCAATATGCCTCTTAATACCACTTGCGGTGATCTGTGGGGGGTATTCTTGTCCATGTGTCCTGCTCATGGACTTCCCAGATGCATCAGTCTATCCACTAAGACGCTGGGCTAGAAGGGCCTTTTGTCTGATGTGGCAGGACACTTACAGGTTTTTTTTCTGTTCTCACATTAAGTTAATCACATTTCTAACTTCCCTGTAGTCCATGGAGCCTGGGGCAGTATTTTGCTTTTCTTCCTTCATTTTAATCCTCCCAGCAACCCACTGAGAGACTGAGTATTCCAAGACCAGCTTCTGAGGTTAATGACTACAAGCAAGGATTTCAACCCAGGTCTCTGGGATAGCATGAGCCCAAATGGTAGCCAACGTGGTGCCCTCTGGATGTTGATGGACTACATCGCCCATCATCCCATGCTGGCTGGGGCTGATGTGAGTTGGAACCCAACAACTTCTCAGCATCTGGAAGGCACCACTTTGGCTACCCCTGTGTTAACCAGCAACTGATGTGATTGAATCCCCCTTTTCCTTCCTTCCTTCCTACTTATCTCTCCAGGCTGCCTGGCAGAGAAGTGGAGTGGCAAGAAAGGGGACCTGGCAAGTTCAGGGCAGAAGAAGTCTAAGAAAAAGGATGGCAAAGGCAAGAAGGCTTCAAAAAGTAAAAAGAACCGCCCAGACGAATCAGGGCCAGACAGGGAGGAGGGCATGAGGCCAAGTGCCCAAGAAGCCCCTGACCGAGCGGAGGAGGAGGAGGAGAAGGAAGAGGACATTCAGAAGGAGACTCCACTTCTGCACAAGACCGACGAACTTTAGGCTCTGGAGAGACGCACACTGCCCACGCCTTGGCTCGTGTGGGCTTGCAAGCTTGTATTCAGGCCACCGAGAATTGCTCTAGCCCGTCGGAGTTGCAAGGTGGAGATGTCTTCACTTCCTTGAGGGGAACGTACCAGCCTGTTCCCGATGGGCAACGCTTGTGGCCACCTGAACTTTAGCTACCCAGTGTTATTGCACCTCGCCACAGGTGCAGGTTGGGCAGAACCTAGTGAGCCCCTTGCATCCTTAGGGGAGCACGTCAGGCAGGAGGAGGATGTGAGAGACTGGCTGCCTAAGTCAGTGTGGCTTGCCTTGAAAAGCCAAGCCTGCCGTTCACGTTGATTTTCCCACTCTACTATGCACCCCTTTGCAGCTTTGATCTGCCAAACGCAACCAGGGGAGAGGGTGGAAGTAAGGGGGAAGTGTAAGAGAACAAGGTGTGATTGCATGGTGGCTCACCTATCCAGCCCATGGTACTGAAGCTAAGATACCTCTCTAATCAGCCTAGCAGGCTCTTCACTTGGTACATTCCCAAAGTCAATTTTTTGGAACGGGGGTTCGGTTCCACCCTTCTTTGTATCATGCAGATCATTGAGTTTGCTTGGAGGGGAGTGAGGATGGAGGTGTTAGAAGTATAATTAAGAGCTGTATGCTTTTGTTGTGATATCATTTTGTTTGTTAATTAATCCTCACCGTAACACATAATTCCTGTGGCAGCTCCAGTCAGGAGAGAATTTGCAGGTGTTGATGATGTATTTCTCCTCCCCTCAACCTCCCCCCTCCCACATTTGCCTTCTGTTGCTGCAGTAAACATGCTTCCTGTTTCCTGAAGTCCTGCAAAGAGTAAAATAAAGATTTTTTTTTAGTAGCTTATGTTTCATCTAGCCTCTCCACTGGTTTTCCTTCTCTGTGCTGCTATATGCATGAGCCTTTTTTGGGGGGGGGATTCCATTGTGTTTGAGTTTGATGCTGTTGCTTCAAGCTGTCTTGCTGCTTAGTTTCAACTAAATAAGTCTTGAGGTCAGCCGGCAGAAGCCTCTTGCTGCAAAGACCTCTAGCCTGCAACTTTTTCTGCAAGAACTTCCCTGTGCATCACTAGAAGGGGAACACCAAGTTCCTAAGGCTGACCAGCCTTGTCCGTAGACCAATAAGTATTGCAATTATAAGGAAAACCAGTGGTTCCCTCCTGTGTTCTACCAACAGCTAGCTCTCTTGGCTTGTGCCTGTGGGCAGAATTCATGCTTAGTCTTGAGAGAATGGATTTCCAGATGACAACTAGAAATGAGCAAGCAAATGGTGCAATGTGTCATCAGCTGAAGAGAGATGTGCCTTTGGGCTGGGTGCTCTGTCAAGTGCAGGTTTTAGTGTACATGGATTTGGTGACTTTATGACCTAAAAACTCAGCCTGATCAAACTCTGGCCGGCATTTCATTTGTAACAGAATGGCTTGCAGTGGCATCCCCTGGTGCCCTCTAGTGATTGGTAATGCACCTGCATGTACAGCACATTGAGGCATGGCTTCTGAAGGGTGTCAAGGGTAACTGGTACAAATATATCTTGAAATATGATATCTACTCAGCTGCCTGAAGGAAGAGATAGCATCTGTTTGGAGGATAATGCAGACTTGGGGTGAGGCACATAGCTCCTTTAGGGTAAGGATCATAGCTCAGTGGGACGGCATCTGCTTTGCATGTAGAAGGTCACAGTTTCAATCCCTGGCATCTCTAGGTAGGGCTTGGAGAGCCCCCTGTTTAAAACCATAGAGAGCCGCTGCCAGTCAGTGTAGACAATACTGAGCTAGATGGCCCAATGGTCTGTATAAGGCACCTTCCTATGTTCCTATGAGATTCTGACTTTGTTGTAGCCATTGAACCACCTCTCCCCGCCCCCCAGTTCCTTATAAAAAGAGTTCTCTGTGGTGGAAAAGAATGGAGACTGACCACCTTTCAGGATGGCTGTGATAACTTTATTTTTTCTGTTGCTGCAGCAAGGGGTCAGAGATCTTACAAGACTGTGTTGTAAGGAAAAATGGAGCGCTCTCTGCCCTCTTGAGCAGCTTGGTCAATACTTATATCAAGAGATAGACAGGTTGCAAGCAAGCCTCATGCGATATGATAAGGGGAAATTTCTTTCAGGGGGCTCTTAGCAGAAGCTTCAGACAAGTATCTAATAACATTCTTCCAACCGCAACCTAACAACCAACCATTACGAGCACAACAATGGCAGTTTAGGCCTCTCGGATACCTGGAAAGCCTCTCTTTAGCTTAACCACAAACTCTTCCTTTTCCCTTCACCTGTTGTTTTTGTGGCCTGTCATTTTTTCTTTTGCAGAGGCAAGCTTTGCAGAAATCATGTTGGCTTTTGTTTTAGAGGATAGTTGCTCACCCAAAAAATGGGTGCTGGGGCCAAGATGGAGTCTAGCTGGTTCGTTTACTCCAACACCTACAAAGCAACCTTTCTGATTTATTTCAGAATTTCTGTTGCCATGTGTTCTGTTTCCTGCCTCCCATCCAATGGAGCTTGTGTCCCTACATCAACACTTCTGCATTTAACCAAGGGTTCCTTTTCCCATTGCTCAATAATTGCAAGAGAAATTTCTAATGCTCAGTTGGCAGGCTAATACCTATAGGCCGTATTCACTGAAATAGTTGCGCTAGTACAGTGGGATTTCCCCCACCATGCCCCTCACCATCCCCAACTCTGTTCGAGAAGAGTTGGGGGAACCCCTTAGACAGATTTAGGGGGCATGCAGGGGAGGAGAGGGGGGAGAACATTCTGTTGCTCAAGGAGAAATTCTTGCACTAATGGAATGTTCACCTTAGCACTACTTTGAATGCAACCCTATGTCTCAATTCCTCCCTAAATGGAAAAAGTGGATGGGGTGAGTGGCCTATAAAACTTGTGAGCCATCAAGAGAAGATTGATGCTCTGTGCCTTCCACTTTGTTGGCCCTTTCCCCATATTCCCTTCCTGCCTCTGTAGGGCAAAGCTAGAGTCTAACATGTACAACATGTAACAAGAGGTTTCAGACCACTGTTTGAAAACCTAGAGAGCTGCTGCCTGTCAGTGTAGACAAAGGGTCACCAATGTGGTGCTCATGGGCGCAATGATGCCCTTGTGGTCTGCCTCTGAGCCCCCGCCCTGCATCTTTGGTCATTAGATGGTAAGGGTGATTGCCTTTTTCTCCCCTAAAAATATAGAGACGGCTGAAGGAGGAAGTTAGAAGAACCATGCTCTGTTCCGTGTCATTTTTCAGCTCTATGTACTCCCCCCCCCAATGCTCAGATTAATTCTACTGGATCCAACTTTTACCTAGGATTCCTTGGAAAAGCAAAAGGGGTATGTGCATGCTTTTTGGGGGGTAATCTAGTGGAGAAGGGAGAGAAGTAACCAGAGAAGATGGTGCCCACAGGACTTGCTTAAAACTCCAAATGTGCCCACACGCCTAAAAAGATTGGCTACCCCCGGAATATATCATACTTGGCTAGATTGGGCCAAAGTCTGACTATATAAAGCAGTTTCCCAGGCTGGGCAAATACACCAGCAGGTGGCTCTCTTGAAGTTTTTTAAGGAGCAACCGAGCCCATTTTCCATTTCTTCAGATCAAAGAGCTGCCAGTCCTAAAAATGGAAGTTCAGTTAAAGTTCATTCTCCACACTGAAGGTTTGAACATTTAAGGTCAGAAGTTCCCAAACTGTGGTCTGTGGACCACTGCGAGCTTCGTTCAGGTGGTTCGTGGCATGTCAACATTAAATATTTTGATTTTTAACTATTCTATTGTCACTTAGCGTTTTATTCTTACATATTCTTACATATGTATGTATATGTAACTATTCTATTGTTTTACAAATTGAATTCAATGGAATAAAACAATAAAATACATTTTATAAGAAATAAAAGAAATATTTTTAAGTGATCTGTGGGGTGGGGGGAGTTAGGGAACCACCACCGTAGGAGACTTTTCCTGCAATTCACTGCATGCTTCCTCCTCTGAACTGCCTCTTGCTTATCAGGGCTTTTCACTGTAAGGAAATGGCCTTTTATGTCCTTTGTGTCCCATTTCCATATACCTGAAATGTATTTAATATTATTAATGCTGTACATTAAGGATCAATTTAGCTGTGACATGAATGACTTGATTACATTTTTGTGCCCATATATTGCAAAAGTGTGTGATTATGGGTTTTGGACATACAAAGTACTGGGTTTTACATGCTCCAGCCCCTCCCAGAATGTACAGCGAGATCTTATGCAGAGTTATGGGGTGTCTCTGCCCATTGATGTATACCATTTTAGGTCTTTTGTGTGACTTCACACTACCTAGAATTACAGCCACAGAGGGCAACCCCATTTATGCATTGCTTGCTGAATTACAATCTTGTATATCCTAATGAATATCTGTCTGTAATCAACCTTTTGCCTTGGTCTCCTAAGACTCAGTTTGGGCATCAAAGCAGACACTCTAATTTCATGTTGTTTTACAAGTGTGTGTGTATCTGGGATAATCCAAGTGAACATCTTCCTGTGATCAGCTCTCCTTACTCTTACAAGAATAGGCATAGTGCTTGCAAAACAGGGATCTGACTGTATATGCAAGGTTCAGCATTCTGTCTCACTACCTGCCCATGTCCAGTGTGGCACCTGCCTCTCTGCCCACCCATTTTGTGACTTCCCAAGGACCATACATACGGAGGGAAAGGATGCAAAACCATTCACAGAATGACCACTAGATGGTGCTAGTGATGATGGGAATGTAAATATGCCACAACGGTGGTGTTACTAGAGGTAGGACCCATGGCTGTAGAATTCCCTTCCTGGCGAGGTCTAGTTAGCCCTTCTTTTCTGTTTTAGAAAGAACTTAAATTTATCCTGTTCAGACAAGCTTTTGAGAAGGTAGATAGGAGTGAACAGATAAGTTAAAATGTTGTTGGGTGCTTTTTATTTCTTTAGAGCCCCTGTTAGCAGCTCTTCAGCCAAAAGCCTCCCAGAGTGGTTTAAATCACTTAAAGCAACCCTGCCTGCAGGCTTACAATTTAAAAGACATGACACACAAGGAAAAAGCTAAGGGGAGGGAAGAGGGAAAAGGTGCAAAATTATTCAGTAGTTCTTATCATGACCAACTAGTCATTGGAAGTGTCTTAAAAGAATACAAAATATACAAAAATAATGCATTTTCTGTGTAATTGTAATTCTGCAATGTTTTAATACCATATAGATTTTATGGAAATTTGTTTGTTTGTCCCGCCCTTCCTTCCAGTAGAAGCCCTTATATCTGATGTGACCTCGATCACTGTTTAGACTAAAGAATGGTAGGATATAGGTGTTTAAATGAATGAGTAACCACCTGGTTTTTGGGTTCAATAGGCACAATGCCCTAGCACTTGATCTGAAGGCATATAGGGCAGAAATCATGGCCTGTAGGACAGAATGGTAGTTGGACCATTGGTTTAGCCTGCATCACTTCTGAAGAAGACACAGCCTAATGTATGCCCCACAAACAAACAAAAACCACCAAAATACCATCCTCTAACATAACTGAGAAACAAGCACATTTTTTTCTCAACATGAGGTAAATATGCTTTGTACAAATCAGTACAGGAATTTGATTTCTATATGGTGGAAGTCTAGAACCACTTGGCAGGTTTTTCCCCTTTTTATTAGTCAAGGGAACTGTTGCTCTAAAATGTGTCTTCTGATGTCCACCTGCTGGCCTCGCCTGAAGGGTAAATTTCTCCATTAGCATGAATTGGCTCGTCACTGATTTTGGAGCTCTTTAGTGTGGTAATTCTTAGGTTTTTGTCTGTATCCATAAAAAAGTTTTGAGGTTGCATCTAAAAAGCAGATGGAAGCTTCTCACATTTCTGCTAACACTTCACACCAAAGATTTCGGTCCAACAAGCTGCTCTAGTCATATGTGTGCATGTCTGGTGAGACATTTGCAGCAGCAAAGGCCAGAGACTGCTTGGTAAGGTATATCTAATTCTTTATGGGTCAGCTGCCAATGTGGCAGGTTGTACAGTGCTAAATGGTGAATTCTGAATTCATAACTGAATGTGTAATATCAAAATTTGAAGACAGTGCTGTGAACACATAGTCTGCCTTCTCAGCGAGAGAGAGAGAGAGAGAGAGAGAGAGCAGGAGAGGGGAACCTGGGCCCATATGCGACCCTCCAGGCCTCTGTACCTGGCCCTTGGGACTCTCCCCAAGCCACCCCCCTCATTGGCCCTGTTTTGAACACCAAGTGTCTTTGCCTGGCTGGACCATGTCCTTGAATGCTGATGTCACCTCTTGCTTGTCTGGATGGGAGACAGAGGGCTATGGGAAAGAGAGAGAGTGAGTGTGTGTGTGAGAGAGGGGGGGGAACAGTATGAAAGAGGTGTCCAGACAAGACATGCAGCCTTGACCAGAGTTGTAGAAATATACTGCCCTCCCATTATCACGGTAAACCAAAAGTCCATCCTTGTGTTGTGTGAAGGATGTGTGTTGTGCAAAACACAAACATCACATGGCTAGCTACAGGCACAGGAAGAAAACCTGTGCCACCATAACTGCACAGCTAGCACAGAGGTGTATATGGTATTATGTTATCAAGAGGTCCATTCCAGAAACTATAGCAATCTGGCTTTTAGTGTTGTGGCACCTACCTTTTGGAGCTCCCTCCCTTTAAATATTAGACAGGTGCTGCCTTTTTTGCACCTACTGAAGACATTCCTCTTTCAACAAGCCTTTTAAGTGGAGGTCTTTATCCTCGTCTCCATCTGTATTAGAACTGTTTTTATATATGGAATTGTTTTAATTGTTTTTGCCCTTGTTTTATGGTTGTTAATTTTTTTATAATTGTGTATTTTATTGTTGTAACCACCCTCTGGGCCCTTATGCTGAAGGGTGGTTAAGAAATCAAATGAGTGTCACGTCAAGCTTGGTCCTCATAATCCAGTTTTTCTTGCTGGTATTTCCGCTGACTTTAAATAAACACAACACCCACCCAGAAATAACCTACTGTGAAATATCCTACCCCTGTTGGCAATGGTGCCAGTTGCAAGCTTGCGTCTGTGTCATCTGCCAGGCTCCTATTTGGTGGATATGCTCCCAAGCCTGCTTGCAGGGGGAATCTGGAAATAAAAATGATTCAGTCTGAATTTCATGTGGGTTTGTGTTGCAAGTTATGCATTTCTCTGCCGCAGAGTGGGAATCCTATTGAACTTCAGCTTAGTTTGGTGCCCTGTGCAACCACCCAGCTCGTCCACCCTTAAGGGCAGCCCTGGGCTGGGACCAGAGCTATGTCAATGCAAACAGTTTGTGAGACCAGGTAGTGTTGGTGTGATGTGCACCCAGGGCACAGCTCCTGTGCTTTTTATTGCTGCTGGTCCAGAAACTTCCATAAATTCTGCACTGAAATGGGAGAAAGTGCTCTTGGGGAACCTTTCTGTGAGATGGAAGAGCCCTTTGGTCTTGTTTTGTAGAGCCAAGAGGCAGACAGCAGGGTCATTATTCTGAGGTCCACAAGCATTAGGACATCCAAGGCAGCTTCAGCCAGACTCCTTTGTTGACCAATTTATGTCATTCTTTGATAGCTGTGTTCCTCTATTTAAAACGACAACAAAAAGCATACCCACCCTGCAGTGGTTTGCCTAAGAGAACTAGCTGTAAAGGAAGATCCCATAAATTTCACAGTTGTGCAAAAGAGATTTCAGCAAGTGATGCCTCTCCTACAGGGACAGGGAAAATCACACTTGCTAAAATCTCTAATGCTCAGTGATGAAGTCGAAGTCGAAGGTTTGACGTATTGAACATAAGAACATAAGAAGAGCCTGCTGGATCAGGCCAGTGGCCCATCTAGTCCAGCATCCTGTTCTCACAGTGGCCAACCAGGTGCCTGGGGGAAGCCCGCAAGCAGGACCCGAGTGCAAGAACACTCTCCCCTCCTGAGGCTTCCGGCAACTGGTTTTCAGAAGCATGCTGCCTCTGACTAGGGTGGCAGAGCACAGCCATCATGGCTAGTAGCCATTGATAGCCCTGTCCTCCATGAATTTGTCTAATCTTCTTTTAAAGCCGTCCAAGCTGGTGGCCATTACTGCATCTTGTGGGAGCAAATTCCATAGTTTAACTATGCGCTGAGTGAAGAAGTACTTCCTTTTGTCTGTCCTGAATCTTCCAACATTCAGCTTCTTTGAATGTCCACGAGTTCTAGTATTATGAGAGAGGGAGAAGAACTTTTCTCTATCCACTTTCTCAATGCCATGCATCATTTTATACACTTCTATCATGTCTCCTCTGACCCGCCTTTTCTCTAAACTAAAAAGCCCCAAATGCTGCAACCTTTCCTCGTAAGGGAGTCGCTCCATCCCCTTGATCATTCTGGTTGCCCTCTTCTGAACCTTTTCCAACTCTATAATATCCTTTTTGAGATGAGGCGACCAGAACTGTACACAGTATTCCAAATGCGGCCGCACCATAGATTTATACAATGGCATTATGATATCGGCTGTTTTATTTTCAATACCTTTCCTAATTATCGCTAGCATGGAATTTGCCTTTTTCACAGCTGCCGCACACTGGGTCGACATTTTCATCGTGCTGTCCACTACAACCCCGAGGTCTCTCTCCTGGTCGGTCACCGCCAGTTCAGACCCCATGAGCGTATATGTGAAATTCAGATTTTTTGCTCCAATATGCATAATTTTACACTTGTTTATATTGAATTGCATTTGCCATTTTTCTGCCCATTCACTCAGTTTGGAGAGGTCTTTTTGGAGCTCTTCGCAATCCCTTTTTGTTTTAACAACCCTGAACAATTTAGTGTCATCAGCAAACTTGGCCACTTCACTGCTCACTCCTAATTCTAGGTCATTAATGAACAAGTTGAAAAGTACAGGTCCCAATACCGATCCTTGAGGGACTCCACTTTCTACAGCCCTCCATTGGGAGAACTGTCCGTTTATTCCTACTCTCTGCTTTCTGCTTCTTAACCAATTCCTTATCCACAAGAGGACCTCTCCTCTTATTCCATGACTGCTAAGCTTCCTCAGAAGCCTTTGGTGAAGTACCTTGTCAAACGCTTTTTGAAAGTCTAAGTACACTATGTCCACTGGATCACCTCTATCTATATGCTTGTTGACACTTTCAAAGAATTCTAATAGGTTACTAAGACAGGACTTTCCCTTGCAGAAGCCATGCTGGCTCTGCTTCAGCAAGGCTTCTTCTATGTGCTTAGTTAATCTAGCTTTAATAATACACAGCCCTGGTGTTGACATCAGACACTGTTTTTAGGTTTCACAATGAATGTCTGTCCAGTTCCTTTTTGTTAAATAAACATCACACTTACTTTCACAGAGAAGATTTTGTAATCTCTTTCCCAATTCTTGTCTCTCATCTTTCTTGATGCAGTTTCACCTTGATCCCAAGTTTTTTCATTCAAATATTAAACAAAATCTTTGGTGCCAAAGGAACAAAGGTTGACACTGCCAAAGTTGGAAGAGGACCCTGCTCTATAAGACCGCAGCAGCTGTGTACACATCAACTTTAGAGTCTGTCAAGGCAAATATGGAGTTCACCTTCATACTAGTTTTGTGTGGCTGAAGCATATTAAGGGGTCACTTCATGTGTTTTTGAATCTGCACTTTTTTGCAAAGCCACTTTGGAGAGGAGGGCTTCTGCAGATGTTGAGTACACTGACTTGATGCCCTTGAAGCCACACAGAAGCTGTGCCAGCCTAAACAAATTGGTAACATTGGCAGGGGTGGCACAGTTTATGTTGGGGATTGTAACACTGGACCTTGGCATTGGCTGGTGCCTCTTTGCTGGAGATCTTTCACAGAGAGAGAGAGAGAGAGAGAGATGTGCTTCACCACTGCAGTCACTAGTGGAAACTGCCCCCTGGATGCAGTCTTGGCAACGGAAAATAGCTCCCATGATACCACTCCATCCCCCAGTTCTGCTTCCATGCTTGACAAATGTTTTGCCAGCTCTTGTTTTTTATACAGTGCCAAAGCAGAGAGGACAAAACAAAAAAACCAGACATATAAGCATCACTTGATTTATTTTATTTCAGAATTTATAAACCATTGTGTTCAAGGAGTATTTAAACAGTGTACAGAAAGACAATAAAAACATGTAGTATGTGATATATATAATCTCAATGCGTTTCCTGTTCAAATGTTATATACATGATATTTATATAGGAAGCTCATTGAGCACTACATATGTTTTTACATGCATCCACCCAGAACACACCACAAAATCTATAGTCAGGCCTTACAATACAGCTGTTTGTATTCATTGTGCAGGGTTCACAACTTAAGAATTTACATCAGACATTCCTCAATCTGCAGTACCATCTATTCACTGAAGTGAAAAGAAAGATCAACAAGAAATTGTACCAAGAAATTATCTACTACTACAGGACAGGCCTAGGAGAGAAAATAATAGAACACCGCTAGTTATTTGTCACTCACAGATCCCAGCTGAAACCACTCAAAAGTCTCATCAACGAACTAATAATCTATAGCCTCTTCTTGACAATGACACTCCCCTCTCACAAGCTTTGGGTGGTAGGCCTGTACTTACTTACAGGCAGCACCCCCCGGCCCCCACCCATAAACCTAAAACAGCTACTCACCAGCAGCAACAGGCCACATAACAGAGTTGTGGACATGGGGACCCAACTCTCTGGTGGACCATCCTCACGTTTAGTATGGTAGCACTATTATAGGACCCAATGATGTCATATACAACATCAAGACTTCATTCACATTTATCCAAAAATGCCAATCTTCTATTGTGATATATGCCATCATCCGTCAGCAAAGCCCTTCTGCATTCTATAGTAGACAAATGGGCCAGTCTTTATGCAAAAAAATAAACGGACACAAATTCTGACATCAGAACTGACAATATTCAAAAACCAGTGGGAGAGCATTTCTGCTTTCCAGGATGTTCTGTAAAAAAATGGCCTCAAAACGGCCATCCTGGAGCAAAGGGAGCCTGCAACCTGAAACCGTGGCATTACAATACATTTCAAAGCTATCACTAAGGATTTTTAGCGCATTATATGTGTTATTTGCTATATTTCATTTCTGTCTGGTCTCACTTTTTACAATCTCCACCTCCATGCAACCATGTGTATAACTGTAATTCAGGAAAATACTTCCGGCATCTGATGAAGTAAATGGTAGTCCACAAAATCCAATAAATATATTTGTCTTTAAGGTGCTGCAAGACTCTTTGTTACGTTTGCTGCATACACACCTTTCGAATGCATTCGAAGCTCACACACACACAAGAATCCTGGGAACTATAGTTTGTTGAGGATGCTGGCAATTTGTAGCTTCTGAGGGGTAAATGACAATTTCCAGGATTCTTGAGGGGGGATCTGCTTTGAAAGTGCTTTAAATGCATGGCACTTACACAGCCTAACATGGCTACTCCTTTGGAAAAAGGAAAAAAGCTTTGCATAACTTCCTTATTCAGCTTGTTTCATGGCTGATCTTGCTGTTCTAAATTGAAATACTTTCCCCTGCAGTTTCATCTAAATTTGTGTACCTGTAATCCTAAACCACACCTTCAACGCTGCTATATTTTTTGCTTTTTAAATTCCACTTTGTCAGCTGTTACAGGAACCAAAGCCATAGAAAAGAAACAAAACTAAGCAGGTCTTTAGTGACATGAAAGGGAAACCAAAAATAAGAGGCAGGGAGGAAAACTAATGAAATGGGCACAGCCTGTCATATTTTTCTACTGAGTACTACTACGTGACATGCACACAACAGCATATAGAAAAATGGACTTCAAGGGTAATTAGTGGTTGCATACTAGCCATATTTTGCTTTTGATCTCTATGTGAACTTTTTTAAAAACAAAGGAGCCCTGTGCCACTTAAGAAATTAAAACGTAGGAAGCTGCACAGGGCCGGTCCTGCCATTAGGCAGAGTGATGTGGCGTTGCTGGGATGTGGGGAGCAACTGCAAGGTGCTGGAAGTCAGAGGGGTGCATATGAACAACAACATACAGCCTTCCATCCCATAGGCCAGGGATGGGCAGAAGCTAGATTGGGATCTACTGGTAGATCTCTGGCTAATGTGCAGCAGATAGTCAAGGATTTCTGGCTCCCACCTGTTTTATCAACAGCAAGAACAAAATTATGCCCTTGGGTACACACCAATCATGGAAAGCACATTACTTCCTCCAAATAATACTGGGAACTGTAGTTTGTTAAGGGTGCTGGGAATTGTAGTTCTGTGGGGGGTAAACAACAGTTCCTAAGATTCTTTGGGGGACGTCATGTGCTATAAAATGTATGGGGTGCTATTCAGTGCTAGTCCTACTCAGAATAGTAGACCCACTAAAGTTTAAATCCCTATTCATAGGGTCGCCATAAATCGGAGTCGACTTGAAGGCAGTACATTTACATTTTTAAAGCTGAAGACAGCCAGTGTGGTGTTAAGAGTGTCAGACTGGGTCCTGGGAGACCAGAGTTCAAATTCTCACTCAGCCATGAGGCTCACTTGTTGATCTTGGGCCAGTCACTGACTCTCAGACTAACCTACCTCACCGGCTTGTTGTGAGGATGAAATTGGGAGAGGAAGACCCATGTTTGTAAGCCACCTTGAGCTCCTTGGAGGAAAGGAGGGGTATAAATGTAATAATAAATAAGTAGTTAATGGACATTACTTGTTGTTGTTATGTGCCTTCAAGTTGACTACGACTTATGGCGACCCTATGAATCAGTGACCTCCAAGAGCATCTGTTGTGAACCACCCTGTTCAGCTCTTGTAAGTTCAGGTCTGTGGCTTCCTTGATGGAATCAATCCATCTCTTGTTTGGCCTTCCTCGTTTTCTACTCCCTTCTGTTTTTCCCAGCATTATTGTCTTTTCTAGTGAGGACATGACTTAGGTTCATTTATTTAAAAGGGTCAACTCTGAGTAGGACTTAGATTATTACAACCCATAGTATGTATACCGCCTTATAGATTGCTGAAATGAAGAAAACCTGAGGGTAACCAAAAACTGATGTGTGTGTGTGGGGGGGGAAGGACTGTCAACTCAGCTCAGTCCTGGTGCTTGGAACAAATCCCTGCATTCAGCAGTTGCTCAGAGGCACTCTATTCTTTAATCCTATGTCTTTTCCACCTGGCTCCTGCTGGGCGGCCTCAGGATTCTAGTAAGACGCAAAGTAGATCCTTCCGAAACTGAGGTCTGTCCTCTCCCTGCCTTGCACTACCTGCTGCCTTCAGATGCATTGGAAGATGATGTCTGGTTGGCTTTGGACATGGAATGGAGAGGGGGGGTGCCATCTTGCCCTTCTCAGGCAGCAAAATGTGTCAGTCCTCCTACTTCAGTATTAGCTACACTCAGGGCCGGTGCTATCATTAGGCCAACTAGGCAGCTGCTTAGGGCGCAGACCTCAGAGGGGCGCAGTACTGACCTTTGAGGGGCACAGTTTTATACAGATTAGTTTTTTTAAGCCTTGGAAAAAATGCAACTAAAATAAATTTAGCAGTTTCAAGTTCTGTGCTTTTCATTCTTTCTACAAGACATCTGTTTTTTAAAATTGAAGTTAGCAATTTTTTTGGGGGGTGTGCAAGTAGTTAGCCTTGCCTAGGGCGCAAAATAGCCTAGCACCAGCACTGGCTACACTGACTGGCAGGAGCTCGCCAGGGCTTCAGATGGGGTCTCTCTTAGCTCTGCCTGAAGATGCCAGGGGTTGAACCTGAGCCCTTCAGCATCAAAGCATCTGCGGTGCCATTCAACTATGGTCTCTCCCAATGGGTAAGGCTGCAATCCTGCACATCATTACGCTGCTTAACACTTGAAAGGACTGTGTAAACTAACAACAGCCAAGCGAAGTGTTTCTGGCCCTGTCAATATATCTATATGCACTTTCCTAATGCAGCATCCTAGTGTTATTGGTTGGGCTTGACTTGAAGATTGTTCTAATATTTTTGAAATATTGTTTTTGTGCTGTAACTTGTTGCCTGCATTGGGTTCCTCAGAAAGTAGCTGGGAATATTAGTTGTGAAAATATGGGGAAAACTCTGTAGCTTGAGAGATTTCGGATGTGCCTCCATTGGGTTCATGGATTCATTACTTAAGTGTGAGCTAATGTTGTTTGCTGCTTGTATTCTGCTCCCATTGCACTGCCTTTCTACCTCTGTGGTTTCTTGCATTTTTGTTTGCCCATTCAGTTTATAAAGAGCCATATATACAGAGGGACATAAGAGTCCTGCGAGATCAGACCAAAGACCCATTTTATCTAGCATCCTGTTCCTCAAAGCGGCCAGCCAAGATGCCTCTAAGGGCCCTTCCAGACTTGTGTGTGTGTTCTGCAACATGCAGTTGATTCAATAATGGTGCATTAGTGGTGGATTTATACTAGATCATCCACACATCATTCCACTTTATTAGTTCTGCAATGTTTCCTCGATGTCACCACATTATTGCGCCCTGGAGGGCACCCTTGTGCTGTAGCACAACAAAAACAGGACCAAAAACTGGAACATTTGTATTATGAAAAGTTACAGGATTTCAGTAGGAAGCTATGGGATGTACACTGACTGGAAATGAAGCAGTATGCCCACTCTGAAACATATGCAGGTGCAAACAGAATTACTAGCAGGAACGCATATAACTGCCCTGTTACTATCATGAGGATAAATAATCATGAATGCACAATAAAAACTATCTGGAGGGGCATTAAGAAGTCCACAAACTGGACAAGAGTATAATGCCAGTTTCTCCCACTTGAGAGGCCTGGCAAATAGTTTTCAGAGGCTATATTGATATTGGAGGCAATACACAGCCACATGACTAGTAGCAACTGATAGCTGTGTCCTCCCTGAATAACACTGAGGGTGCCGTATGAACTGCAGTGGCAGCTAGTGGCTCCAAGTCAGTGGGGCAGTGGAATCCGTTCCAGATTTTAGTCAAGGAGCTTAGACAGTTCCTTGAAAGTTTGGACTCAAATCCAGAGTGGATTCCACTGCCCCACTGACATGGAGTCATCAGCCACCACCAATCAATAGTATTTATTTATTATTTATTTATTAGGCTTATATCCCGCCCGACTAGCAATAGCTCTCTGGGCGGTGAACAGCAGAAAAATACAATAATACAATAATCAACAAGCATTTTGTATGCTAACATCAAAGAACATGATAGAAAGGAAGACTTTAACAGTGTTTGAAAACATATCACTGATTCTAAATTTATATGTACATATATGCAACAGACATAACAAAGAATTCTAAAATGAGTGGTTTGTGTCTAGTAATAAGCTGTAGTCTTTACAATGAGCTGAGTGCTTTCATGGAGTGTGGGGCTCCATTCCCACACTAATTATCTCAGAATATATGCCAACAGGCCTCCTACCCCAACTGTGTATGCGGTCTTATACTCAACAACAATAATACTTAGTCAAGATTTTAAATTATTTGGGGATAGAAAATGTACCTACCCCAAGGTTTCCTGTTTCTCCCTCAGGGTGGATACTATTAGCAGGGGCAAGCACTATGGCGGGTGTGGGGAAACTTTGGCCCTCCAGTCGTTGCTGAATTACAGCTCCCATTATCCCTGACCATTGTTTATTCTTCCTGGGGTTGATGGGAGTTGTAGTTCAGCAACCTCTGGAGGGCCAAAGGTTCCCCACACCTGCACTATGGTGACAGGTAGTGTCATGGCTCTGTCAGTGACCTTTAGTCATGATAGCTGCATTGAACTTCAGTGCTGAAAGACAGTATAGCCCTGCATACCAAATACTGTTTATTTAGAGATACCTTTCTAAGCTGCCCTTTAGGTCAAGACTCCTACGTCAGCAGGAAATTTTAAAATAGCAACCAATATTATAAAAATTGCATTAGAAGAACACAAGCATCAGCCAACCCAATATTTGTTCTATTAAGATATTTGTATTACTCTCCTTAAAAACGTATTCCAGGGCAGTTTTATTTTTACAGTACAAGAACGAAACTGAAAATTTACAGTGCAGCACATTGCTGCTGATAAAATATGACCAACATCACTTAAAATAAAATCCAGCAGAACGATAAAGGCAACACTGAACAGCCCAAGCTTATGTGTATATCATACTCTGAAGAAAGTCCTAGTATATACAAAAGGTGTGCACCGGATTGCAGACTGACTGCATAATCCTATGCATATCTACTCAGAAGAACCATTGAACTTTAGTCCCGGGGTATAGTCTGAAGGCAAATGAGGGTGTGACCTTGCTGAAGCAGGTCTGGGTCGACTCAATGCCTGGATGGGTGACCCTGGGGAACCACAAGCCGCCTACCCAAGACAGTACCCACATACAAAAATAAATATTATGGGATTTCGTTCTGAGAAAACTTAACGTAGAATCTCAAAACTTAATAGCGCTAACGTTCAAAGGGGCTCACTCCTACACATGTGTGTATGGGGTGTAGGTGAAAAGCAACAGGGCACCATTGTCTCCAGGCGCACCCTGTGAGCAATCAGAGCTGCCCTCTACGTTGGAAACAGCTCACTTAGGGCCACACACACCTTTAGTCAGACGCGGCCGGAGAGTGGGGTAGAGAGGATTGCGCATCACAATCTTCAGGAGGCGAGGCTGGGTGGGTGTGTCCGCCGCTGTGTCCCTTGATTGGCCGGCAGCGAGTGAGGGGGCGGTGGCTTAGCTGGCTAACCGGCCGCCGGGCTACTTGTTGTGCATAATTGCCACTGGGGCCCAGCCGAGACGCGGCAGCAACGCTGGTCGTGGGGTTAGCGAAGCAGCAGGAGGGTGCGCGTGTGCAGGGAGGAGGGTGTCTTTTGAGTCGCCTCGCCATGGTGGACAGCATCTACCGGACCCGCTCGCTGGGCGTGGCGGCCGAAGGGCTGCCGGATCAGTACGCGGACGGCCGAGCGGCGCGGGTCTGGCAGCTCTACATTGGCGACACGCGGAGCCGCACGGCCGAGTACAAGAACTGGCTGGTGTCGCTGCTGCGGGGCCAGCGCTGCAAGACGGTGCTCGACGTGGCCTGCGGCACCGGGTGAGTCAGGACAAGAGTGGAGTGGTGGCGATGCCGCTGAGGCCTTGGCTTCCTTCTCTCGAGGGAGTTTATCTCTTAAGGGGGGGAGGTTGCTGCTGGCAGATTGACGGGGCTGTTCCGAGGCAGCTAATCTGGAATAACAGCCATTCTCTCCCCCCAGTTTGGATCCACACGCAGCAGTTGATTTAACGCGGTTTAGGACTAGGGGTGTAGTCTGGGATCTTGGGGGGTTCTTACTATTTTGAGAGCAGGGTCCCTACGTGTCCAGTGTCTTACGAGCCAATCGGCATGAAAGGGGAGTATGTTCCCCACTGAGAAGAGCCTTGTGGCCCCCGAACTGTGGAACAGCCTCTGCGATGAGGTGCGCCTGGCGCCGACGCTACTATCTTTTCGGCGCCAGGTGAAAACCTTTTTATACTCCCAGGCATTTTAAAGTGTGTTTTAATAGCATTTTCATCATTATTTGTATTTTGGATGTTGTTTGGTTCTTTTATTGTTTGTTTGTTTTGTTTTCTTGATTTATTGTATTTATTGTATTTATACATTGCTTGTTTTTTTATCTTTTTGTACACCGCCCAGAGAGCCTTCGGGCTTAGGGCGGTATATAAATTAAATTAAATAAATAAATAAAATTATAACTTGCTTCCTTGTCCTTTCCTGCTGACTGGAGCCAGTCAGTGAAAGGAGGTGAGGCAGACACTGAGAAGACTCTTTTCAGTAGCTAACACTCACCCCTTTCATGCTGATTAGCTCCTAAGGACATCTGTTGGTGTGGGAGAAGGCATTAACAAGAATCACATTTCCAACACAGCAGCAAAAGAAAAAAAAGGGAGAGGGGGTGTGGCTGTGACTGTTATAAAGGGATCCTGCACTTCTGAATTTGCCACCACATTACTGATTAGGATGGCGACACACTCACACACACACTCACACACTCACTCTCAATACCAAGTGCATAAGGCAAGGGTGTGGAAAGAGGGAAGAAATCGACCCCTTTAATAATTTGCTTAATTATGGGGTATGGGGAGGCTTTCCACTGATAAGAATGGCACCATATTCTGTTGTGTTTTGCTTAGTGTGCAGGTGGGGAAGATCTATAACCGGCTACTGTGCTTCTTGCTCAGCTTTCACTTTTTATTCCTGGCTTCCTCCTTCCTTGCTTAAAAGGATCTTTCCCCCCCTCCAAGTTTCCTATCTGACATGGGCCAGTTTCTGCTTCCTAGTTAATCCCTTCCCTTCTCTGTTCCTGGTATCTGACAAGTGGATACAAGGACTGTCTTCCCATTCAAGAAACCTTAATTGAACAATTATTAGGCTGTTAGCTAAGTTACTTGTGTATGTACGTGAAGAAACAATTTCTAAGAAAAAAAGGTGTACTTTAAAAAAAGAAGAAAGAATAACTGTACAAATTGCAGTAGATTAGAGGCTATCGTGGAAGAGGCCTTTCTCCTTTCTGTCACACGCAGGAAAGTATGCCTCTTCTGTAAGAAAGCACCTGCTATCTTGCATTTTGTAAATGCACACCGGGGGGGGGGAATTAAAGCCTGATTAATTGCAGGAAACATCTTCATTGATCAATCAAAATATTTCAGTCGAATCCGTTTATATGAGGAAATATTAGAACCTGGGAGGAACTTCATGCAGTATTATTATATTCTCCACTTTTTCCCCACTGTGTCTGAATAAGGAAGGTGATTATGCCTTCATACCAGGACTGGAGACCCTGTGGCCTTCCTTATGTAGCTAGACTACAACTTCCATCATCCCTGACCATTGACCATGCTGGCTGGGGCTGATGGGATATGCAATATCTGGAGAGCATAAGTTCTCCACCCCTGCCCTATACAGTGCAATATTAAAATCCCAGGATTGGCAGGAGCATAATTTGATCTGTGTGAACACACTATTCTCTTTTCCCTGTACTGTTCCTCTGTAGTGGAGTTTCAGAAGGGGAAAGTCTTAACTTATCAAACGTTTTTGTATAAACGTGGTTATATCCTGGGTATGTTACAGGGGATGTGGATCCACACAACTTGATATTCAGAAGCAGAATGCATTGCCCTAGTTCTCTGCAGTGGTGCAGTTAGGTAATCTTAGACTCAAGACTCTGTTGCCTTGTGGGGGCTCACCTCCTTAGATGGTTATGCATATTGTTTTCCTTACTTCAAATTGCTATATTTGAGGACCCTCCTGCTCATCTGCTGAGTGGGGTCCTGGGTATCTCCCCCAAAGTCCTGCCGTGATAGCATCACTAGTTCTCTGGGATAATCATTTCCCATCTGCCCTCACCACTGTTGCTCTCAGTTAACTTGAGGGATAGTTTACTCTAGGTACATGAACACTTCTCTCTCATGCAGTGTGGATTCCATCATGCTTGTTGAGGAAGGATTCAGGGTCACCAGTGTGGATGCCAGTGACAAGATGCTCAAATATGCCTTGAAGGAGAGATGGAATCGTCGAAAAGAGGATGCTTTTGACCATTGGGGTATTTATCTGTTTATTTTATTTAAAGACTTACATCCCACTTGCATTTCAAAAGAAATTCAAGGGGACTTATACAATCAATGAGAGCCAGTGTGGTGTAGTGGTTAAGGTGTACTAGGACCTGGGAGACCAGGGTTTGAATCCCCACACAGCCATGAAGCTCACTGGGTGACCTTGGATCAGTCACTGCCTCTCAGCCTCAGAGGAAGGCAATGGTAAACCACCTCTGAATACCGCTGACCATGAAAACCCTATTCATAGGGTCACCATAAGTCGGGATTGACTTCAAGGCAGTCCATTTCCATTTCAACACAATGAAGCATCACAGCAATGTTAAAATATATGTCAATCCCAATTCCAACCTCAGTCATAAGATCAAAATGTTGACATAAAAAACCAGGACCACAATTGCAGATTCCCAAAGCAGCGATCAGAATGAAGTCATAATTGAGCAGAAAAAGAAAGTAATAACTTGAAGGCCTTTTTAACAGCCATGTTTTTACCAGCTGCCTAAAACAATACATCCGATACACCTCACTTGATAAGGTGTTCTGCAGGATGGGCATGACTAGAGAAAAGGCTCTAGCCTTGACTGCTGCTAGCTGTGACTCACAGGGTTGAAGGACCTCAGACAATGATCAAAACAGGCAGGAAGGAACATACAAAATGAAAATGTAATTTTTGTCAAATTTTGTCCAGGGTGACAAGCAACTGTCCAAAGAACGTTTAGTTGATCATATGCTTCAAAACATGTATGTATATTTGCTTATTACTAAAACTATATGTACATATGTGCTTTCTCAGGTATTTAAAGGAAGTATGAATGATCTTGGAATTTAATAATAACCAAAAAAAATCTTGCTGATAGAAGCACAGACAAGCTTTAATAGTCCTAAGGCATGGTCTGATGGTGGACGAATTACCAAAAGCTATGCTGGTCTGGGTCTAGTTTGTCCTTGAATGAAAGATGGCTTGAGTACTTTATGTGGATTGAGTTCCATTGTGGAAGGGCTCCTTTGGGTGGAAGAACAGGATGGAAATTTAATAAGCAATATAAAAATAATTAAACATGGGATATAAAAAAAGAAGTTTGAAAAAGTAGATTTATTACAGTAACACACCAGGACCAAAATACTCTCTAAGTGAACAAGTGTACCCTTAAATCGCAGTCCCATCAATTACAATTTGCCTTGGCAGCTTAAAATTGATAATCTTAAATGTTAGTTGCTTATCACATAATTTAAAAACTTGTATCCCTGATTTGGTTATAAACACTTATGTATCTTTTAGCATTTATCTATGACTTGGGCAAATAAAAGTTCTGTTGCTGCGCTTAGCCTTAATAGTCTCCAAGCTCCCTGTTAAGGACACAAGATATGTGAATCAGTTTTAGGCTAAGGCAATAACATGTACCAGTTGCTCTTGCCTTGGGTAGTTTGAGGGTCAAGTTTTAAACACTTCCAATAATGGGGGTTTGACCATCTCTTGCAAGTTATGTTAACATTAGTTAGCAGAAAGTTATGTTTAGGCTGCAAGTACATGATGAAATATGATCAGTGCCACTGAAGCAACTGGTGGAATGCCAATGTTGTAATGAGCTCCTTGTTGACACATCCCTTTTGGGACTGAACTTGGTGAGGAGGGTAGTCCTTGCCTGAATTACTGATCTATAAAGGGCATGGGGAGACCCTCATTTCTACCGTTATAGGCCAAAGATGTGGCATGGTGCCCCTCCTGTATTTGTAATTACATGTGTACTATAAACAAAAACAGGGTCTAAAAATATTTCAGCCTTTTGAAACCTGATCAGTGAAATCTAAAGACGGTTATAATTCCTATTTGGGTCTTTGTGAGTTGTGGGGAGAAGGGAATAAACACCATGATGATTAATGATTCACAAAATATTAATGCCTTTATAAGAGGCTCGTGGAGAGAGGTTAACTAATAGTATGGATCAATTCATCTATTTCAACAATGGTGCTGACATGCACAATTGTTCCAAGTTGTGCATGCCATCTCAGTGATTAGGACTGTATACTGGAATAATCATTATAAATTCTGCACTCAAATAATCAAAATTCTGCAAGCTGTATGTTATGCAAATTGTGCATATCCCCGTAACTTATTTTGCTCTGTGATGTGTGACAGTGAACCATACAGGACACTGAAACTGCACCTTGGGACCCCTGGAATTGTTACAAAGTCCCACTCCAGATTTAGAGATTTCTGCAGACATTGGTGATTAAAAAAACTATCCTTTTAGCCATAAGGACTAGAAACTTGTTTTCTTTTTGAATATTAAAAGTTATTGAGATCTTGAATTCTACAGCTAGTGACTTTTCTGCATTTGCATGGAAACAATATAATGGAATCAGCCTAGTCAGCAATCTTCAGAATTCTGTTAGCATCAGATTTCCTACAGGGATATGTAGAACTAAAAGTTCTTCCTATGATTTTGCCTGCAGTTTATAGGTGCTCAGCTCAGTCAACAGATTTTTTAAATAGAAATCATTTTGTTGTTAATTTTTTTAATGACCTGGCAGCCTTGAGATGAATGTGGTATTGCAGAGCATGTGTGTGTGTGTTTAACATCAAAGATAGACAGTGTTAGGCCAATGTAATTATTGTTTGTTCAACATTTTCATGACCAGCAGAAGTTGGAAATTTGTGACTCTTAACAAGATCCACAAAAGAACAATTTGCAAATCAGTGTCTTGATGTTGAATAATTCAGCTAAAAATCCCTTAAGAGTTACCTACTGCAGCTCCTAAAACTGCAGAATTCTTACTATGCTGATTAATACCATAGGGTGCCAAAATATTTAGATGTTGTTGTTTATCCCTGGTGGAACATGCATATGGATTTTGTATTCTGAAGTGACCTTTTACGCACATGGGTGTTTTGTCATGGAGAAGTGTGGGTTAACTGGTGCCTTCCATTGCCTCAGGGTCTTGCTTCCATGTCCTGTGGAGATGACACAACATGAGGTACATAAGATCTTGCAGATAAACTGTTTATTACCAGACTCCCAGATGAGCATGCATCCTCCCTCCTGTCACTTCCCAATGAACTGAGACCACATAAGACCTTCTTGGTAGTCTTTCCTCCTTTTTACTTCAATGCAAGGAGCCATGGTGTCTCTGGCCTCTTCAGAAAATCCCACTTTGTAGTAGGAGTGCACTTTGCACCTCTTGCCAGCTGGTCTTCTGCCATTGGTTAGATCCCTTGGATATCTTCTGGCAATGTTGGCTTCATTATTGCCTGGCCATCAGGTTCCTTTCCACACCAAGAT
This sequence comes from Rhineura floridana, assembly GCF_030035675.1. NCBI lineage: Eukaryota > Metazoa > Chordata > Lepidosauria > Squamata > Rhineuridae > Rhineura > Rhineura floridana. The sequence continues at coordinate 186,692,725 of NC_084483.1, read as the reverse complement.
TAGCCTGTGATAGCTCAATAGCACCTGCAAGTCGCCTCATTTCTGGTATTGTTGGTTGATGCCATGCGGGAAGCACAGGGATGGGATGAATGTAATCCTGGGTTCTGGCTGCTAGATGTGTAGGGAGGGAAGCAACATTAGAATCTGGGGAAAGGCAAGTTCCTTAAGGCCAAGCCTTGGCTTTCATTTAACTTAGTAATTTTGTTTATAACCACAGCAGCAAAGGAAGGTGTGTACTAATCCATTAGACACTGAAGCATCAAAGTCTTCAAAGATGGGAGGATCTGAATGTTATACAGGAAAAGTTAGATGGTTACTTCAGCAGCTGTTGTTGGGAATCACAAGTGGGGTTAGCCCATTCTTGGCTATGATGAGAACAGGGTGGTGGACTAGCTGGGTCTTTAGTCTGATCAAGCAGTCAGACTCTTCTTATGTTATTATGTTCTTATTGAGGAGTCACATGCAGGAGCTGTAATAAAGATTAGTAGCCGTGATAGCCTGATATGCACATTAGGGCAGCAGCTAATCAGAAGATCAAATGATAGGCCTGCAGCATTGGTGCAATCAACAATGGAAGCTAGTTTTACTCCTTGCTTTGTTGTAGCAGTCGCCATTGCTGCTGCCTTGGCACCTTTCTCTTGCCCAGTGTTTGACACACCCATGAGTGGCATCATTCTTTTGTGGAGTGAGAGTGGCAGAGTCCTCTCCTTGCATAGCATTTTATTAAGCTGTATATGAAGGAGAGGGCTACTCTGAAAAGCAGGGCAGAGCTAGCAAAGTGTATTGCATGTTGGAAGAGATGGGCTTAACCCTACTGAGCTAAAAGTTCAAGGCCCTGATCCAGGGATAACTGGGCATAGTAGTTGGGTCCCATGGGACTAGTAGTTCAAGGTGATGTGTGTTTGCCTCCATACTGAAAGACATGTTTTTTGTCTGTCTACAGATCTTTGTTGCTGGATAAAAGTAACTACTTTCATCTTCTATGGGATTTTGATGTAGAACACTGTGTGTGCCTGTGTGTGTATGCACACAGACATACCTATATATACACATTATATGCACACACACACACCCCTACACCTGTGACTTGTTCAGTCACAGCCTTCCCCAACTGGTGCCCTCCAGCTGTTTTGGACTAACTCCCATCATCCCTGATTATTGGCCATGCTGGCTAGAGCTGGTGGGAGTTGTAGTCCAAAATGTCTGGAGGGCACCAAGTTGGGTAAGCCTGTTCTTTAATATTATTGCAAGGAAAAGTCCTAGATCCCTTTATTTTAAAGACTCATCTGTTCTACAACAGTAAAGACTCATACAAAATAGTGGATATCCAGTGGGCTCCTACTGGGAGGAAGGGCAAGATACAAACCAAATAATAAAATAGTTCTGCACACCATTGTATAAATAGATGCTTACTAGAAACAAAGTGCCTTCTTTGTGTTTAATATAGCAGTGTGGCAGTTTTCACCGTCATTCTGCATGGGAAAGCTGCAGTGGAAGAGGCAGAGGTTTGGCTAGTGAAGGCAGAACTGTCCTCCATATGTGTACAATGTGCTTTTCTGTTCCACAGTAATTGAGGAAGCAAATTGGCTCACCCTGCCACAGGACCTACAGAAGCCCGGAGAGGGCTTTGATGCCGTCATCTGCTTAGGGAACTCTTTTGCTCACCTCCCAGATTTTAAAGGTGAGTATTATGGGGTTGGGTGTCTACACCTAGGGAGTCAATAGCATTGTCCAGTGTTGTACAAGGGGTTGGGTAACTGGGTCTTTGCTAATACCCATCAGAGCCCTTTTTTCAAGCTACCAAGGAACCTTGCCATAGTTCCAGTTAAGAAAAATCCTGCAAGGCAGATAGGCTGGGTGATTCTTTGGAGCGCTAAGAAGGAAAACAATGCATAATTGCAGCTTCCAGAGAGGTAACACTGTTAGTCGGTTAAATCAACTCTTTAAGATGCCACAAGACTCCTTTTTCTGTTTGAAAGCAAGTTGAAATTGGAGCATGGACCCTGTTTAAATTCACATCAGATGGGTTAAGGTAGGGATGGGAAACCAGCAGCCCTCCAGGTGTTGCTGGGCTACAACGCCCATCATCCCTGATGAATAGCCATGCTGGTTGGGAGTCCAACTACATCTGGAGGGATGTAGATTCCCCACTTCTTGGTTACAGAATCTCAAATATGCCTCCATCTGATCAAAACTGGGCACAAGAACAGGGAGGAAGAGGTGGACCTGTGCCAATAACCTGTATATTTACTTACATTTAGAACTCACCAGATGAAGATTTTTATTACATTTTGATATTGTATTAACTTTTTGCTTGTGATCTTATTATTGTCATTTGTGTGAACTACTGAGATTTTGTTATATTAAGTGGCATGTAAGTTATATATATAAATAAATAAAAAGGTGAGCACTCCACCCCAAGAGGTCAGCGCACTAATCCACTTTACAGCTTGGGTGGGTGAAGAAATGAAGGGGATAATTTATTGTATGCCAGCCATGGAGAAAGAAGAGTTCATTATTTTTATAGCACTGTCCATGGCAATATACAGAGTAGTGTTAAGCAAAAAAACCCAAAATAATTTCCTGCCCTAAGGAGGTTACTATCTAGCCTTGCAAGCGGGAGAAAAGCCAGGGTAGGAGAGAATGAGCAAATGCAGTTAACGTAGCCTTACGTTTTCTTTCTATTTTGAGTTGAGGATGCCATGGTTAACCCAAAAGCTTCATAGCGGGCTTGTGGAGGATTTGAAGAAAAAGAGGCCACACCATACAGGGGTGGGGGGTTGCAGACAGAAGAAGCAACAAGGGAGAGGGTGAATAAAAGTCTATTAAGAGGGAGAAAGCATATAGGTGGCCACCAGGAATATAACTGGAGGCAAGAAAAATAGGATAGGGCACAGGTTAAACCATAAACCTTACCCAAAATTCCATCATTTTTTAACACCTTGCTCCTTTTTGGTAACTTTTTTCTGAGGGCTAGATCAGGCAACCAAAGTCTGTAGCAACTTTCTATCACTTGTGCTGTATGTACTGTATGTACAAACAGGCACACTATAGCTGACCTGTAAGAGAATCCCAATTCTCATCACACCTCTTGAGATTAATTGTATCTGCTGAATTTGGGAGCGGTGTATTGCAAGACATTTTATTTATTATTTGATTTATATCCCGCCCTTCCTCCCAGCAGGAGCCCAGGGCAGCAAACAAAAGCACTAAAAACACTTCAAAACATCATAAAAACAGACTTTAAAATAATTAAAACAAAACTTCTTTAAAAACATTTTTAAGAAGCTTCCAAGACATCTTTAAAAAAGGTTTAAAACATATTAAAAAGCAATTCCAACACAGATGCAGACTGGGATAAGGTCTCAATCTAAAAGGCTTGTTGAAAGAGGAAGGTCTTCAATAGGCACCGACAAGATAGCCTGTCTAATATTTAATTTTCTATGGTTCTTAACTGACTCTTCCAGTTGGGCTTTTTTGTCATCTATGTTGTGCCCTGGCCTAGGATATGTGAAAAGCAGGCAAAAGTATGCCACATACTCTGCAGAATCGTTCTCTACCACAGGGAGTTGCAGCTAATTGTTTTGGGAGCAATTAGAGTATCTAGTAACCCACTGTAAACAACTTTATACATTTAAAATCTACCAGCACTACTTCTTTTAAAAAGCAGTTTATAGATTGATTTTAATGTTCTTTTAAATAAAACAAAAATTAAATGGAAAACTGGCAGCTAAAATCAGCAGCAGGTAACCAAACAGCCAACTGTGAAGGCAGAGCAAATAAAGAAAGGAAGATCTTAATCTGTCTTCCAGCTAATAATGAAAGCTAATACTGAAACTCCCATGGGAGGGTGTTCTGAGGCTGTCACAGAGAAGGCTCTGCTTCCTTTGAAGACTAATCTACACTCCACATAAAATGGAACCCTAATAGGACATAATTGGTAGTTTATTGGGTTCATAAGAAGCTCTCACAACCCGAAATAAAGATAGTCTTAGTTTAACAGTAAACAAAATACATGACCAGGGCAGCTACAGGCCCCTCAGGTTTGGTGTGTGAGAGAAGATTTCTCTCTTTCAGGGAGCAGGAAGAAATTTAATTCAATGGTCTCTCTTCTCTTAGGTGACCAAGATGTTCATAAACAAGCTCTGAAGAACATTGCCAGTATGGTGCGTCCTGGTGGCATCCTTGTCATTGACCACCGTAATTATGACTACATCCTGGAAACAGGTTGTGCCCCTCCTGGGAAGAACATTTACTACAAGGTATTCCCAGAATAGGCTTTGCGCCCAAGCCTTGCTGTAGCAAGGGTAGCCCTCTTAAGGCAGGAACATTTTTCCAACTTTCATGTTTCCAGAAGTCAATTCAGACAGAAAACATGGTACTATGAGGTAGTACGTTGTATCTTTGAATGTAACTCCATGCCCAAGAGACAACACAGGTGAGAAGAAATACATCATGGAAAAAGAGCATCTAGCATAGCTATCTCCCAGCCAGGCTAGCTTAGCACATATAGTGATTTTTACAATTGGAGATGCAAGGTACTGCACCTGTATTCTGAGGTGGCATAATCCCATGCCGACCATACTGAGTTTGAGCTGACTTTTGGACTCCCTTCTACTCCAGAAAAATTACTGATCTACCTATCTCTGTCCTAGGTTTGTAATTAGAATGGAAATTAGTGGTAGTACCAATGTACATTTTTATATGTAGTAGGCAATACAAGGTGGTGAAGGGAGAGGTTTTTATGGGGCAGTGGTGTTAATTGCGTAATCTGGACTAAGATTGTGAAGCCAAGAATACACCAAAAGGGGAAGGGAATGAGAACTGATTTATTTTTCTCTCTGTCCCAGAGTGACTTAACTAAGGACATCACTACTTCAGTGCTTCTAGTGAACAACAAACCAAGTATGGTGACACTGGATTATACAGTGCAGGTCCCACCTGAGGGGAATGATGGAAACCCAGAACTAAGGTATGTTCTGTTCAGATTTGATGGTATCCAGGCTTCAGTCTGACAGCAAATGTGGGCACAGCCAGCTATTTGGTATAGGGGGAAAAAGGTGACTGGGGCCAGTGAGGGGTACAGATGAACCTGCCTGCTCGTAAATGAACCTTGGTGGCTTGGCTCTCTGGCCTGCTACTAAGAATCATCACATTGGTAGGTATCAGGGAGAGGAGCCTTTTCAGTGGAGCCCCCCTCAGCTTTGGATTTGGGGGTGTTCATTGGTGGCTTTAAAAATCTGCTCGGCTTTTTATTGATTCTTTCATGGTTTACTTGATGATTTATTGGTTTTGTTTTGATACAAACAGGCAGGAAATAAATTCATTAAATAGGCTATGATTAGAGATGGCACATCCTACCTCACTGAATGAACAAATTCCAGCTAACAAGATTCTCTTCCTTCACGTTGACTCCAAAAAGATAAAATACTTGGACACCATAGCTGTTTAGGCATCTGCCTGAACACGTGAAGTGTTAAACTGGGGCTGGGGAATTGTAGAATAGTAGAGTTGGAAGAGGCCTATAAGGCCATAAAGTCCAACCCCCTGCTCAGTGCAGGAATCACCCCACTCGATCAGTGAAAGGGAGGAATTTGGCTGGGAGTCTTACTATTGTAGTTGCTTCAAAGTTCGCGATTAAATGGCACAGTGTGTGTGTGTGCGTGCAGGCACACGTGTGAAGACAGTACCGAAGGTCCTTAGTGGGGGATTTAGTTAGCAGGGAGCAAAGAAGAGGATGCAAGGGTGCATGCCTAACGGATATATATATCCACAAAGATATTTTAGGGGGACGAGGTGAGCAGATAGCTGCTAATAGTTTTTGTTGTTGTTGTTTCTCACCAGTCAGTTCCGTCTCTCATACTACCCTCATCGCCTGGAGCCTTTCACAGAACTGCTGAAAAATGCCTTTCAAGGTCCTTGTGAACACAGTGTCCTGGGGGACTTCAAGCCATACACCACAGGGCAGCAATACAGCCCATGCTATTTCATCCATGTGGTGAAGAAAATTGGCTGAGAACTACTGCTCTGCAGTCTATTCCAGCAAGCACATGATCTCTCTTCGGTTGCTGGAGGGGCCAGTGGGATGACAGTGCATGTGCATAGGAGGTACCTGAACCAGAAGATGAAGAATTGGAAGGTTTTTCCTTCCCTCTTCTTTGTTTTCTAAGGGGTTAGTCTGCTTTGGGAGATTGGAGGAGCTGCTGGCTCAAATCAGTGACCTCCAAGGGAAGGAGGTGGCAATGGTTTGCTTTACATCCGAATCGTATGCGAAGTTGAATAGCTTACTAAACTGTACTTTGCTGTTTCTTGATACCCTTTTAATATTTTGCTTCTTTTCCTGAAGTTGCCTTAATAATTTGCATCAATGTTTGAGAGAGAGTTTACCAACAAATGTGGTTATGTGTGTTTCTTCAGAGGGGTGAAGGAGAGATGAGCAAATATTCATGGCTTAGTCCAAGTGTGGCTAATGCCCAGTTTAGGGGCCTTAAGCGGTTTTTTCTGGCCCTTCAAAACCCTACCAATTTTGGTGTTGGCAGCAGAAAAAAAAAGACATAATTTGGGGCAAAAATCCTCCCTCTCAACTGGTCTGTAGAGCAGGTGAGAGTGCTTGGCAGAGGGTCAATTAGCAAAGGGCGAATATGGCCCTGGGGCAGGGGTGGTTAGCCACCTTTGCCTTTGTTGCTCACAGTGAGGGAACTCATGACTGAGGATCTCTTCTGTCGTTTAGGATTCTGAAGAAGGAAGCTGTAGCATAGTTCCCATTCATTTCATTAGGCACTTATTCAGGAGACTTTTTATGCGTAATGTCCAGAGTTCTTGATCAGGGAAATGCTTAATGGAAGCACACTGATTAGCTTTCATGTATTTGACTTTTAGACAGGGCCTGCTGCTGCCATCTACCCTGGACACTTAAAAAAATGCACATGCATTTTCCCTTACAATGTACCCCAAAACTACTGGTAATACTTAGCTCCATTTTGCCTTGCCAACAGAGCTAGATGGAGCAGAAAAATATTCTGCACAGGTTGGTATAGGCAGTGACTGAGCAATTTGGATAAGATGTACATATAATGTTACTGATAGAGGGCTTGCTTGATTTAGACCTGGATAAGGTCACCCTCTTCTAAGCTCAGTTATGTAGTTTGATGATGTTGTAGACCTGATACAGCTCCTCAATGCTTAGATAGCAGCCAAAACCAGAAGTGCCTTTTAGCAGCTTAACTAGTTTGCCACTCTTGGGAGGACACTTGGCCACTCTGATACATACATTGGTAACCTCCAGGGTGGATGATTTATTGGTAAATGTTATATGTGGATCTATTTTTAAACTGGAAAATTTTGTTAGTTCAAAATGCAATTGCCTGTTTAATCACATGATTTGGCCAGAGGAAGAAAGTCTTAATTTATAAGCTGCTTTTGTAAAGCTGCTGTGGAATGCAATAAAATGCTGTGGACACTTTTGCTGCAGTTTTACATAAGACTTTAGGCTGCCAACCTGAGAGTTGCTTAAACTTGCAGTCTCTAGTTAAGCCTTGCTTTACATCTGGAAACAGTTGACATTTCCAGTCCTTTAGAAGGGTAGGAAAATCTGAATCACCTATATTCCCCCCCCCCAATGCAGAGTAGTGAAGCAAAGCCAGTATGGTCCAGTGTCAGTCTGTTTCCCTACACACGATACAAAAAATGGAATATTGACCTTATTCCCACAGTTGTTTTAAGGATAAATGAGATTATCTAAGTAATCTGCCTCAGTTATGGTAAAATGGTAAAGAGCCAGTATGGGAACAAGACCAGTTCTACAAAACGCTTGCTTATTGCAACCACATCCTTAATTATTAAGTGTGCCCTACCCAGAGGCAAATTACATCTAATCTGCTGGTTCTCTCTCAGAAGACCTCATTTCATACTTATGGGCACTATGGAGAATTTCAAAAAGGGCATTAACAGACCATTTCTTCTAAGAAGGCAACTCAATATTTATTTATACCTTTTTAGATACTTACAGCCACTTCTCAAGCCCCCCAACATTCATGGGTCCAGGTTATTAGCATCCGAAAGTTTTCTACTGGAGGTTTCAACAAAATGAACTGATATATCAGCAGTGGTCCTGGAGCACACATGAGGAGTAACCTGAGATAGTTCCCAGCCTGCTAAGCAGCCATCAGTCTCAGTCCAAGCCTGGATCTCATTCTCACTTTTTGTGAGAATTCACTGTTTTCATTTCTCCAACAGAACTGACATTAACATGTCAAAAATGTATTCCAGAATCCTCGGGATTATACAGTTCCAGTCATATATATGCATTCCTTTCCAGTCTCATCGGATCCTCATCAAGCAGCAAATCTCTGCTGGATCAGTTTGTATCTAAGCAGTTCCGGTTCAGACACAGAAGGCTGCAGCCTTGTTGCAGCTTGTAGAAAGTCCTCCATGGTTAGAGTTAGCTCTGCAGTCTCTGTATCTACCCCTGAAGAAAAGAGTGAAATGGTTGCAAAGAGAGCTCCTTTTAAACAGATCACATGGTGCACACACCTGGGTAGGCAAAGTGATTTGGGGGGGGGGGAAGAGATACAAAAACTACAAGGTTTTCTGATGGAGAAAACTGCTGGACAACGTTGAAAGGCATTCCAAAGCTCAAGGCCTTCCCTCAAGTCAGTCTTGGACATTGTCCCTCAAAGCTTTCACAGCCCATGGATTTTTTACACTGGTCAGCACCTCATTTTGATGACATTTTACCAAGCAACAGAATCCCAACAGCAGCTGAACCAAGACTCGCCTCAGCTGATCTCTCATATTAGCATGCTTACGGGTGGTTCCCCTGCTCTGAATGCATTAACGTTACCTTATGCAAAGGCAAGGAGCGTTCAGCACAATCCAGGCTGAACAGTTCAGCCCCCAAGTGACTCAGTCTATTTTCTTAAGAATGGTACAAGGGCAGCCTTACTGGACTAGACCCAGGGGTGGTACAGGCAGCAGCTTAATCCCCAGCAGTGGCAGTATACAAAATTCTGAGACACACAAGAAGATGGGTGAAATGTTGATACAGTATATTCCCCCCTCCCGGTTATGGAATTATACTACAGCCTGGGAATAGGGAGGAGCTTTTCCATATATGATTCCCACAAAAGGAGCCCAGGAACCAAGAATATTTACTTTGGCATTTGTGCCTGCTAATTCCTCTGTTACACATCCTATTTGCCAAGTCCCTCTGAGGCACTTATTTGGAGACCCAATCCAATTTTCTACTCCACTATTTAGCACTGATTTTTGCTTATTGCCCTAAAAGACCAAAAGGACTGATGCAAAGCAATGAGTTTTGCCAAATGCTTGTTCAAACATTAGTTTGTCTGAAATACTTAACTCCTGTCACTGGAGATGGACATAGTAAAAAGTTCAATTATGTAGTTCATTGGTCACTCTTCCTTTGAAAGAAGCTAATTCAATCAAGTACAATTTGCTCTTTTCAGAACCTTTCCATCTTCATGTCTTTTAACTGCTTGCTATGCCTTTTTTGTCTTGATTTTTATCTAGCTGAGCCATGCTGGTTCTTTACCTTCCTCAATCCACTCCACTTTTCTTTTGATAGCAGACATCATGGCATCTGAGCAAAGTGCATACAAGTCTGCCCCTGTTAGCTGTACAGGACATTTATCAAGGACACCTAGGAGACTCACTGAAGGATCCAGCTTAAACCTGCCAAGAAAGAATAGATCCAAAAATCAGTACCACAGAAAAATTGTCATTAAGATGCAATCCTTCTGAGAGTTATAAGCAGGAAGGAATAACCCTAATCACAGGTTCAAATAGGTGAGCGCTCTCTGTAGCAAACCTCAAAACGAGAATTACTGGTCTCACAGTAATGTGTCTGGCTACCATTCAGAAGTACATATATAATGAGATTATGATTCCACTCTTTAAAAAAGCCCACCTTTCACAGCTTTCTAAGATCAGAAACTTCATAGTACAAAGATATCCTCTACTTTTCCCCTTAACAAAGGTGGCAAAGGAGATGCTGGTATCAGTGGGCTAAGCTATCAAACCCAGTCAACAGAGGCTGCTCTCCAATTTCAATCTGTATTACAATGCTGGTTTGGTGGGATCACTAAGAACAATGGTTTACCAGCTTCAATAAGAAGAGGAGAGCTGACTGGATCAGGCCAAAGGTCCATGTAATCCAGCATCCTATGCTCACAGTGGCCAAACCAATGCCTATGGGATGGCCATAAGCAGGCACTGAGCTCAACAGCACTCTCCAAACCTGTGATTCCCAGCAACTGGTATTCAGATATTTAATGCCTCTGGCAGCATATGTTGAACACTGCCTTAGGGCTAGTAGCCACTGATACCCTTATCCTTCATGATTTTGTAACAGCAAACTGACCTGCTTAAAACAGGAAGCGATTAATTAAGATCCAGGCTCAAAAGCGGGGGACAGCACAAGCATAACTCTTGTTCACAAATCTCCCAATTCACGATATGGAAGATCTCAATCAGGCTCGGCGCTAGCACGTGGTCAGGTGGGGCACTGGCCTGAGGGCCCAGGACCTCACATGGGGCCCCAGGGGCCCTCCCGGGATAGCCGCAGGCCAGCAGCACAGGAGGGAAGCAGTGCGCGGTGGTGCAGGCAAGCCCTGGCCAGCTCCACAGCAACAGAGTGTGTCCCGCTGCCGGTGAAGAGAAGTGACAGGCTGGTTGCTAAGGAGCTGCCTTGCCGGTACTGAGTTTCAGGCATGTGAGGAGGGGCAGAGCTTACTGGCCTTTAGCAGCAGAAGCAAGGCAATGCTGAGGGGAGGAAGGGGCTGAAAAAGAGCCTAACTATGTCTATTCTAATGTCTGCTCAGAAGCCAGCCCTGTTGAATTCAGAAGGGCTTCCTCCCAGGTAAATGTAATTAGAATTGCAGCCTAAGAATGGGATGGGAGCTTGGAAGAAAGGTAAGATGGCTTTCCTGGCTTTCTTAGGCTGCAATCTAATAATGTCTACTCAGAAGTAAGCTCCACTGGGTTCAATGGGACTTACTGCCAGGTAAATGCACTGGATGGCAGCCTTAATTACGTAATAATTATTGCCTCCTCACCCCCTTGTTCCCTTTGCCCCACTGATCTGACAGTGTGTTCGAAGAGTTTCCCTCTCCTTTTACAGGGAAGCTTCCATTGTTCAGGTCTGTAACTGGGGCTTTTATATACGAATTCCCTCTCGCCTCCCCACCACCCCAGTTGTAGCTGGGAAGCTCCTATTATTATTTTCATTTTGGTTTTTCTATAAGGAGCTCAAAGATGGTTCTTCCCCTCCCCATTTTATCCTCTCAACACCCTTGTGAGGTAGGTTAGACTGAGAGACAGTTACTGGCCCAAGGTCACCCTGCGAGTTTCATGGCTGAGCAGGGATTTGAAACTAGGTCTGGCAGGAGGGTCCTAAGAACATAAGAACATAAGAAGAGCCTGCTGGATCAGGCCAGTGGCCCATCTAGTCCAGCATCCTGTTCTCACAGTGGCCAACCAGGTGCCTAGTTATCATGTGTCTTTTTAACTTGGAAACCTGTACATTTATGATGGCTGGTGGTAACACAGCATGTTCAGAGACTAATAGTTTGTCCCTTTTTTCAGTCCTTCGTACAAAGTGCTATATTAGCAGTACTAAGAGAATTAAATCTCCACCAGTGCTGTGTGTTTATTCTGCACTAGACATCAAAGGTGACTTCTCTTATTAGACATTTTCATGAGGGTTTCTGATGGACTGATGCATGCTGGAGTATTATGTTGCATCTGTATATATGGGTCTACAGTATCTGAAGGCTTCTCTGCATGTAAGCCTTGGGAGGTATCCTTTAGTGTCATTTTGTACACTATACACACTTTTTAACATATAGGTGAATTGTAGCTGAATTATTGTGAATGCCTTTTTTGAGAAATAGAATTTTAATTTTTTTAAAAACAGCATTTGCTTAAAAGGGCAGCCTTTAATCTACTGTTCTGTCCTTGGCTTGCCCTAGTGCTCTGATATAACAGTGCCACATGGCAATAAGGGGTTCTAAGATAATTCTAGAATGCTTCCTAATATCTCAGCAGTTAAGTAAGTTGTGAGTGCAGAGAAAGGGCCATTGCAGCATCTGCCTTGCATGCAGAAGGTCCCTCAGGTTCAGTTCCCAATGGCATCTCCAGGTAGGAGAGATGCCATCAGGGACTGAACCTGAGGGACCTTCTGGAAGAAATTCCTGCCTGAAACTCTGGAGAGCTGCTGTCAGTCGGTGTAACCTTTTTTATTTTTTTTGTTGCTGGACTACAGTCCCCATAATTCCTGACCATTGGCCATGCTGGCTGGGGCTGATGGGAGTTGTAGTCCAGCAACAAAAAATAAAAAGAGGTTGGGAAACACTGGTGTTACTGGGCTAGATGGACCAATGACCTAACTCAGTATAAAGCAGCTTCCTATGTGACTAGAAAATCCTGGTGGAGAATTGAAATGTTTATTTGAAGTGCTTTTTCCCCAAAGATCTTTGGAAATGACAGGAAAGGTTGGCTTCAACCCACCCGCACATTTTTTTGTCTGTGAAAACACTAAAGTAGAGAAGCCAACAGAAACAGCGAAAAATGAGAATTATTTCTCAGTACATTTTGTGGAAGATCCCAGGCTCTGGTACTATTAATATAATCTGCCTATCGTTAACATGGTAAACCAGAATAAATTCTTAGGAGCTGAGGCCTACAAAATAGGTAAATTTACTCCAACATATTAAAATAAATCAAAGATTTGTATTTTTATTTTATGAGGGGGTTGCAGCATTGGCAAAGATTTGTTTTCTTTGAAAGGAGTGGGGCCGCAAGGGAGGAGGAATGTAGTTTGAGGATGAAAGGGAAGAGACAAGAACCCACTGATACCCTGTGTCCAAGGGCCCCCAGAAACCTGCAGCCAGCCCTGTTTTCAATACAGTCTGCAAATTACAGTAGGGTATACGGCTCTGTAGAGAGCCAGTATGGTGTAGTGGTCAGAGTGTTGGACTACGACCTGGGAGACCAGAGTTCGAATCCCCATACAGCCATGAAGCTCACTGGGTGACCTTGGGCCAGTCACTGCCTCTCAGCCTCAGAGGAAGGCAATGGTAAAACCACCTCTGAATACCGCTTACCATGAAAACCCTATTCATAGGGTCGCCATAAGTCAGTATCAACTTGAAGGCAATCCATGTCATACAGTTCTGTACAGATTCTGACAGGAGTGGTGCTGTCCACTCTGCACATACTTCTCTTCCCCTGAAGAGTGAACAGCCTATATGCAAGAAATACTAAGGTTATGAAATTTTTTCCTAAAAATGGTAAAGCTTTCCCTCTGGCACTACTTTTATTTAACGGTAGGCACTCACTTTCCGGTGATGGCATTTAGTACTTGCAGCTGAGAGTCTCGGTCTTCATTTACACCTACATAGACCAATTTATCAAATCTGCCAGGGAAACAGAAAACAAGCTTTTTACAGACAAAATGCAGGCATCCAACACACACCCACAAACACCTAAAAAGATGTGAGAACATACTTCTATTATTAGACTATGGAGTTTTTAATTAACTAAAGCAGAAGTTGTCCCACGAGTGCCATTCAAATGCTCTGCAAAAAAGACTGCAGAATCCTCAAGAAAATCTGCACTTGGCCCTGCACTTGATTAATTTTTTTCTGATGAAGATGGAGACCATTTTGACTAGGGCTGAATTTATTGAACAGGCCAATACAGTCCTTGCCTATGGGCTGTGATTTTCAAATGATGATGCTGGTGCAGTCTTGCTCATTTTCCCTAGAAATTGACCAGTTAAAGGGACCCTTTTCAGTAGCCTGGCCTGGGTCCTATGCTTTTCATATGATGACACTTGTTTTGATGATGCTAATGCTAAAGAAGTTAAACTTTAAAATTATTAAATTATCTGCCAAGACCTCCAGCAATTTTCAAGTGGTTTGTGGAAAAAGAAATTTTGAGAACAAATGCACTGGAGCAAATAAAGTGCAGCCCTTTGAACTTAACATTCCCTGGGTAAAATCCTTTTTTTCCTGGTAAACAGCAGCCAGAACCACCACGCTTCCAGTACACACTCTATGAACCAAGAGATTCCTAAATAGCTTGGAATCCTGTGGTGTTAACCTATAGTTATTTTTGCTTCAGTTAAGCATCAACTTTTTTTCTCTGTCATTACCAGCCTTCAGAACTCTCAAAGCAACTCAGAGCCTCTCTTAGGAAAAAAAAGAATGCACCTAGCAACAAAGAGGCAAGGAAGAAGCAACAAGCCAGCTGTTATTTCTCACGGAAAAGCACCTCAAGACCTCACTGTGGGCAGAGAATTTGTCCACTAAAAATGCTACACACAGAACAGAGGAGGGCAGGAAACCTATCCTAGAGCTTTACAACTTAAGACACACAGGAAACAACAAATCAGATAGTATCTAAGAGGTAATAAGTCAGGAGGGGGGCACATGAGAATATTATACTAATTAACTTTGTCTTGCACTGCCATAAAGACTTAGCTTATTTGGATCACATATTCTTCCCCTACTGTACATTTCTCCACTTCCTCTGTTATTACCTTGTGTCTTTTTTAGACTGTAACCCCCTTGACCCCCTGTCATACTTGTTCTTTGTAAAGTGCCACGTACGCAGATATTGAACATGTATGTGTAAAAACCCAGAATAGTGAGAATCCTACCTGCCTGGTCGGAGCAATGCTGGATCCAGAAGATCAGGTCTGTTTGTAGCTCCAATAACAAACACGTCTTGAGAAGAATGAAGTCCATCAAGCTCCGCTAGTAGCTGAGACACAACTCTACCAATGGGAGAGGGGAAAGAGGACATTTTAAAGTGCTGCCACAGATCTTAGTGCATCCATTGAGCAAGCAGACTCATTAATCCAAAGAGCACATACCCAAATCACTACTTTAGGTATGTATGCCCAGAAATTACAGCCAAGCTCTAAAATATCACTGTACTAGCTGTAATATGCCACTAAGAGAAAACATATTTGCTGTGAAGAAAACAGGTTGTACAGACAAGGCAGGGCAAGGGAGATGTATAAGTACAGTGACTCACCCAAGTTGGCAGAGTGAATTAAGAATCAAAGATAGAACATTTTTTCTCCTAGCCAGAGTACTATAGATCTCTATAACTGTACGGTCCTCCCTGCCTATACAATTGCTCATAAAAGGCAGATAACTATCATGAAAATCTTAAAGACATTCCCTGCATTACGAGTTTCTCATCTTGCCACGTCTACGTTTTTCCTCAAGCAACTATTATATTGTGCTTCACATGGCAGAACAAGACAACATTTTGTTAGTGCTGGAGCTACACTCAGTAGCACTAGAGATTGACAGACATTTTTATTTTATTTATTTCAACAAGTTATGCACCACTTAACACCATAGTCTCCAGTGGTGTACAGTAAGGTTACAAAAGATACAATAAAGATAAAATCAGTTAAAGTTAACCATGAAATCAAAACTCTTTCTTAAAATGCTTGCTGAAGTTAAAAAAAAAAGGCCTTCAAGCAAGTGCTGGAAGTTCAACAAGGAGAGGCCTGTCTGATCTCAGCTGGGAGGGAGTTTCACAGAATTGGGCCCACAACACTGAACACATGGCTCCTGGTAGATATGAGCCATGCATTCAAGTCATGGAGAAACAGTGACTCCCTTCAAAGGACTCAATGATTGTGCAGGAATACAAGGAATCAGGCAGTCCTAAAGTGTCCTGGATCCAAGTTGTTAAGGGGCTTATAAATGAATACAAGAACCTTGAACTTGGCATGTGGGCAGCCAGTGAGGGCTTTTAAGCACTAAATATTCAGGCAGGTATTAAGCATCAAATACCAGGCAGTTGTTACAAGGGCATATGCCTTGCATTGCTCTTGCAAAAGCGCCATTTCAAGACCCTGCTTCCCCATATAATCTATACATTGGTATACCTATGAATGCAGAATGTAGGTATTAACTGGAATCCAGAGATTCAATCGCATTTCATTAGGGCTTAAAAACCTATACTGAGTGACTTTGTGTTGACGTTATCCTTACCTGCTGGATTTGGCTTTTGTTTTATTACAACAAAACACAATAATGATTGTTTTGTTATCATTAGCAGCTGCTTTAGAGGCCTATATTTAGAACAGTGGGATAGTAACATTTTAAATTAAATCTATTATTACTCTTTACAAGTTCTAGAACTAGGTCCTGGTATGAAAAAACTAGGTTCATCAGAGCTAAGCTTCAAGAACAGAAAATGCCTTGTGTTCCATGAGACGGTGGGACATCCTAGTCTTTTCAGTGTTTACACTAGACAATGGGAGTCCAGTTTTTATGGAATACCTGCAGATACTTTCAGCCTGCCCACAGCATTATACCAAGCACGGATAAAGGAAAAATGGAAAGCTTGCATGGACAAAGAATGGGGAGGGAAAAAGAGACTATCTATAAAGGCAAAGGAGAGGTGAAATTCTGCATTCAGCCACAGCAGGAGGCTTGTGCTTCAGCATTCCTTAACAGCAATTGACAAGCAGCACTCACCGGTCCATTACACCCCCTGAGTCTCCACTCCGCCCACGATTGGGTGCCAAGGAATCGAGCTCATCAAAAAAGATAATGCAGGGAGCAGCTGTCCTGGCTTTAGCAAACACTGAAAAGAGAGAGAGAAATAATGTGCATCTTGCAAAGTCATGCTAAAGACAGCAGCATACCAAATAGCAATTACAAATGAAAAGTCATTCTGCATTCTTCTGCCCAGGGGGAGGTATAGCTTAGAGGACACATGCTGTCAGTCATTGTAAAGCATTCAGAGATGCATAATCACACAAGGATGATCTGGAAAGTGAGTGACATAAGAGATTATTTTCAACCTGCAAAAGTCTGTTGCATAGAGAAAAGCAGCACAGCACTGCAACAACTGGTCACCATACTGGCTCCAATGTTCACTCTGCTGGTTAGGTATTAATTCCCTTGCCTTTTTTGTTCATCTGCTCAATCTAGCTTGAAACATGAATGACAGGTTCTGTGGAGCTATTCTCTTGCTAAATGTTTGCACATTCGGGTTCATCTTGGGAGGCTTTCTAAATAGTTCTATGTCCCCCTTTTAAGCAGAAGGCTTCCCAAAGTAGGTCACAAACAAACAGTTAAAAAAAACCCCAAACAATAACCATCAACAGTATTTAAAATCAATTCATAAATTGCAAAGCAATAAAACAGTCCAGAACTGACAGAGAACAGAGTTCAACCTATCGGTCCATAGGTCTAGCAAGACACAAAAGGCCTTCAGATAGCTTTGACCAATGAAGGAGCCAAGCAAATTTTCTGGGACAGGAGTTACATAACCTAGATGCAGCTACGGAGAAGACCGTCTCGCATTATTATCAGTCAAGCTTCCTATGTCAACAGAATACCTGCCGGCAT